>NC_138241.1:22007818-22707818 GCF_964197995.2 Scardinius erythrophthalmus | reverse complement strand
ATGTAGCTGGACAATGGAAAATGTTTGTGGTGGGCTTGAGTTTGAGAGGTCCAAAGAGGTCTGAGACAACAGCTTCTCGCATGGCCAGAGCATATGGCCGAGGCACCAGCCGGTGCTCCCAGTGGAACTGGAAACTCTCCCCGCGCCACACTTCTCAACGCTGGGCAGGATGAGAGTGCTCCCTCTCACTCTCCTGAGGCCCTGCAGCTGAACCCAGACCTGATGTATCTGTCATCCAGAGAGGAGAGCAGAGGCAGCTCACATGCCCAAACTTGTGGTCACATGTGAGAAGCACTGGGACCTATTTGTCCACTGGTTCAATTTTTTTATTATTATTAATAATAATAATAATAATAATATAGCTGGGATACTTGATCTCAGGTGAACGAAATAGTTAATCCCCCCACAATAAAAAATAAATAAAAATAAAAATGATATTGTAAGAATAGTGGCTGAAAATACATTTACATTATAATACTGTGGGGTCCAAAAGTCTAAACCAAACTAAAAAACTGAGGGGGCATGGAAATGTTTAGTTGTTTCTATTAACTGTAACATTAGCTTAAATCATTGTTTCATTGTTACAATGTAATTATACATTTAAGTACTGAGTAATATTAATTAACAACATGTACAGTACTTACTTTAGGGTTAGGATAGAATTAGGATTTGGTTGAGAGTTAGTTGCATATAATAATGCATAATGTACTGTTATTACTATGGTAAGTGCATGTAACATTTGTAACAAGGACACTGTAAAATAAAGTGTTACCTTTTTTTTTATTATTATTATTGACCAAATCCCAAGTTCCACAGACAGGATTAGGCCTTAGTTCAATTAGGGCATTTATAGCTTTTATAAACGCGTCTTCAAAAAAAAAAAAAAACATGACTGGTGTGCATCTTGAGATAAAATTTATATATTTAAGATACAGTATGTTAGTGCAAGTTGCTTTCAGTTAAAACAGCTCAAACATGCATTTTAGTCTGGGACTAGCTTAAGCCTTGCCTGTAAAACTGGGAGAAATTTTATTTTCTTGGTCACTTTCTAAATATCTTACCTTAAAACCGCAGCCGTTGCCCAAACAAACCCAACCAACACACAAACAACACACTAGTAAACGAACTGGAGAAAATACAAAAATAAATACAGTTTGGTCCAAAAATAGAAAAAATAAAAACATTGAAAAATATGATTTAAATTCAGAATTCATGGTAATTGTATAGGGAACACTGAATTAATTTCACAAGTGGTCACAGACTTTTAGACCCCATTGTACTGCAAGACTTTTAAATTCAGTGTTTGTCCTACGCAGCACATGAAAAAACACAACAGATGTATCATGTTTAATCCGAAACCTGTTGTTAACCTATGCAGGAATCTTTAACAGCCACACATGCGTGTGTACAGACCGTATGCATTTGCGTGTCTATTATCAGCCTTGACTGTATTGGACAATGTAAGTCACAGCAAACCGTACCCCACGTAGTCCATTTAAGCAGGATACAAGCAGGCCCGCAGCACAGCTATTACAGATCTGCGGAGAGCCTGATACATTCTGACTCTTTGTGTAATTGTCTCTCGCATCTGAATACAAATTCCCAGTCGCCGTGATTCGTCATATTTATTTATTCCTTTTTCCTCCAGCTACATCTTTTATTAGTCCTGCTCTGTGTCAGGATTTAATTTCTGCGAGAAAAAACAACAACACATGCAGTTGATTATTGTTATTAAGAATATAATATCGCAACGTCAGAAATAAAATCTATGGCACATTAAAGTGACAGATTAGAGGGAGGAGGAGTGTTCATTTACAAGTGTTAAGACATCATGTCGTATTGCCCAGCAACAGCAAATGAAAATCAACTGTTTCCTACTGTTTGTGTGATACAGACGGAAGCTCGAGGGGAGGCGAGGGAGTGCGAGCGGTGACTGTCAGCGCTAGAGGAGGGGCGAAGACGCTGGGATCGCAGCTCTGCTTTTGGTCGAACAAGATGAAGCGGACCCCTCCCCTATTTACCTAGAGAAATGAAGCAGTTTTATCTCCTCATCTCTAAGGCACCATGTGCAAGATATGACCAACGACAGGGGAAATTATGGAGGAGATTGCCCGTGCTATTGTTACATTACATAAACTCTCATTTCCTCTTCATCCAGGATTAGAATTCTTACCAACCTAACAAATTTCACAAATACGAACATTATGTTAAGAGGACCAATTTGATGGGCTAGGTATTAGTTGTCATATTAAACACACAGCTGGATATTTATGTTATGTAATATGTTCTTCTAACATATAAATATTAACAGGACTATTGTAAAGATAATGGGAGTAACTGGTGCTGCTGATGTAATAATTGAGTAGATAATGTGAGTAACAGGGGAAATGCAAGACTGGCAGTACTGGAATAATCATAATGGATTTAAAAGTGCTAACAATTATATAGCATTAATAATGTACCAGTGATGATGTAACAATAGGGTGACAGTCTACAGCAGTCAGGTTCACAGATTCATTCAGAGAGGAAGTGATACAGACCTACTGTGAGCTACAATGCTGTTAGTTGATGGTATATGCTTTTGTTGAAACCATCAAACTTCAACTTTTTTTTTTTTTTTTTTTTTTTTTTTTAACAGAGGAATTATGAGGAATTAACATCTGTACCTCAAACTGAGTAGCGTTTCACTGAGAAACGTCCTGATCAAGTCGTCCTTGCGATGGAGGTTCGGGTTGAATAAGTTCTTCAAATGTTTCATCAGACTCACGCTCAGATTGATATGGTAAAATCGACATCATTGTCTTTACAGTGTGTACAATCGCTGAGGACTGCAGTTATGTCAATGGGCGTTAGTTTCCAACACGCGCTGTAAGCGGTAGACCAATCACAACAGACTGTGCCATCTGGCCAATCAGAGGAGAGCAAGCTCTTGGAAAGGAGAGATTTAGAGAGATTGATTCATCCATCGAGTCGTTTGAGAATCATTGGACAATGTGGTGATGTGTAATGGATATTATGAGAAAATTATTATTTTTTTTACTTTGAAGCATGTAAACGTGTTGTAGGAGACCTCCAAAACAAAATTAGTAAACTTTAAAATAGCATAATAGGGGCACTTTAAAAATATACTACCATTCAACAGTTTGGGGGTCAGTAAGAATTTTTTTTTTTTTTTTAAGAAGTTGATCAGAAATGACAGTAAAGAAATCAATAATGGCACAGCCTATATACATTTTGAGTAAATGCTGTTCTTTCCTCAAATAATTCTGAAACAAAGAAGTATTGTGGTTTCAACTTCTTAAAGTATTAAGTAGCCTAGTTGTTTTCAACATTGATAATAACAACAAATGTTTATTGAGCATTAAATCAGATTTCTGATGGATGATGTGACACTGTAGGCTGGAGTAATGGATGCTGGAAATTATTTAGCATATAAGAAAAAAAAAGTTATTTTAAATTGCAATATTTTTGACCAGATGAATGCAAAAGAAAACCCACACTTTTGAACGGTAGTGTGGATTTATTGTCCACTGTTACTGTCACCTCAGGAGGGTGGTGGTTATGTAGTTATTTTAGCCCTGTAGCTCATTTCTAATTGGTTAAACTGATGGTGTTATAACACTCCCAGTCTCCCCTAGAGGCTACGGTGTTGTGTTGTCAGTGGCAGTCATGTTGCTCTAGAGGCAAGATGAGCTAAACAAAAGCTAATTCATAAAAAAAGTCATTTTCTCTTCTATGCTTTGTCCATGTTGACATAATGACAGAATACAGTTATGAATCATTTAGATTCCCATCTCTAAAAATCATAGAGCAAAAACTGGAAAAACGTATAAAATTAGCCATAATGGCATAATGGCAAATCACTCTGAAACCAACACTATGACTCATTTTCTAACCAGTCTCATTGAATTGATTTTTATTAAGCTAGAAACCTGATCCTTTTCTGTAAGCTTTTTAACCCATGTATTCTGCGTGATGCCCCCAGATATGTGCCTGCTGTCTGATTTCAAAGAAAGTGAAGTTAATCAAAACCAGGGGCTCACCAATCAGTGATCACAAAGACTCAGAAAAAGACAGAAAGAGAAAGAGAGAGAGACTGCCAAAAAGATACAAGCAGCAGGAGGGAGTGAGACAGTGGAGGTATGCAATGGTAAGTATGCTCAATAAACAGTTATGATGAACAATTAAAAGATAAAAAGTAAAGATTTTACATGTGATGCAAAATCATGTCTCGTGTTGTATTGTGCTCTCCAGATTCTAAACCGGTATGGCTTTCTGTGAAACAAAAAAATGACATGTTTGGCAGCATGTTTGGGACTGACGGACTGGGTCACCATTCACTTTTATTGCATGCAATGAATAAGAATGGTGACTGAGGCTGACATTCTGCCTAACATCTTCCATTTTACAGAGAAGAAAGTAAGTCATTTTATTTATAAATGAATTAATGAAGAAAAAAAGTTTATTCTTGGGTGAACTATTCCTTTAACTAAACATTTAAAGGGTTAGTTCATCAAAAAATTCTAACTGTAATTAATTACTCTCATATCGTTCCAAACCCATAAGACTCGTTCATCTTTATTTATCACTTTATTTACAAAATATTAATCTCCAACTTGTGTTTATGAGAGCACCACGACGCATGCATTCTGTGTTGACATGAGAACAGACTGTGTTGCGTGAACGCGCATTGGAGATTAATATTTTGTAAATAAAGTGGCAAATTATGTTTTTTTGCGCAATCAGTTTAAATTCATTTTAATTCTACTTCAATAAATTTCAAATTTAGATTCTGCCTCCTGTTTGCAGTCTCAAATTAAACTAAATTCAGGATACACGCATTACTCAAATATCAGTGGATACATAACAGATTAGGAATTGGGAGAATACATAATCAATTAATGGAATAATGGAACTGAATAAATAGTGGAATTGATTAAATCCACTAAAATTATAAATGTCCAACCAACTCTAATGAATCTGTTCTAATTAGCTACAAGCTAGCAATGACACATGTTAGCATATTACAAGTAACCTTTTCAAAACGTCCTATGAAATAAAGTACAGTGACAAATAGTGTTATAGCTGGAAGAGCAAGAAAGAAGGCACTGATCTAAAGAACAATCATCACCTACATCTCAACCTAAACAACTCCTTAGTAAACTATCATCCCCCAAAACTGACAACATTAAAATTCCAATTTAACAGCACATTAGCACATTTAACACCTACATTTTAACTAAAATATTCCCTCTTTTATGATTTTCCTTTCGAATTCACTCGTAGTACACTCTCTCATATCTGCGGTCACTGGCGCTGAATTATCTGCAATGATCTAAATCAGAATCGCACAATAGGAGATTATTTTTCCTCAGGAGCTTTCTGGTAAGACTACTCGACAGGAGCGTAGAGATCCGAATCAATTACCGAGGTCAGGCTGGCCTTAGGAGCACTTCTAAGAAAGTCTTATTCATGTTATGCAAGCCTGCTCAGTATATTAGAGCTGATTTCGATGGACAGTGTATAATGTATGATACATTAATCTCCACTATTTCAATTTCTGAGGCTAGGGCTGTAAAATTGTTATGCTGCATATCTAATTATCTCCCCCCAATTCCCACTGAATAGTCGATTTATGCCTCTCTCAGAGGCTGGGGTGCAGCTCCCATTGTGGACACTATGGTACATTAGGAACAGCCAACATCAGATCTCAAATCTTATCTTGTTAAATCAGACAAACGCAAGAGGCTGAAAGGGAGAGAATTAATGGGAAGGATGCTGGAGGGAGAGAACGGAGCGTTTTAATGCAGGGTGTGTGTGTGTGTGTGTGTAGGAAGTGGCTGAGTGAAGATGGGTATCTGCCGTCAGGGTTGCAGTAACGCTGCCAGCGTCTTGAGTTCATCTCTCTGTCGTTCGCTGTGTTGATTGTGCCGAAGCTGATGTTTCTAATTCATCTAGAAGTGTGATGGTTTATGACACAGAAGAAGAGGATAGTGTGCCCAGAGATGTGTGCTATGGAATTTCAATATCGAGGTCTACTGTGAAAGAGAGAGAAAGACAGAAAACCTTTGTTAGCATCCACACCAATTGACAATAACGGTCTATTTAATATAAATGCAATACATTTATATCATAATGCCTCTTTAAATGCTCAAGCTCCTTAACGTCAGGTGGATTCTGATTGGCTGTCAATGTTTTTATCATTAAGCAGCTGAGAATTTTTTTTCTCTCTTTTTTTTTCTAAAAGTGATTTCAAAGATGTTGTTCCTCTGTGTCATTATTGGTCTAGTTGTAGAGTGGACTTCCCTATTCACATAGAATTTGAATAATTATTATAGCTTGATCATTATACTGTAGTTATTGTCCTTGGTGTGAATGACACTTTAGAGTGTGAGAGAGAGAGAGAGAGAGAGAGAGAGAGAGAGAGAGAGTGTAAGGAGCCCTTTTTTGGGAATTGTGACTAGAGAAATGGGGCACATGACAACTTTTTATAGATAAGCAGGCAGTGGTAAAGTTAACTGTCAGTGTCCCAGTAGCAAGACTCTTGCCGCACTTTTTTATTCTCTTTTTCCCCCAGTTGAATTGGTAATCATCATGAATTGGATATCAATCGAATCCTGTGAAAATGTTTAGTTCAGTAGATTTGTTTACAGTCAACTTAAACTTCTATAACTTTTTTTTTTACATGCAGCTTTTCAAAAGTGCTTTCACTTCTGCAATAATCTAAGACCAACCATTTGTCTACATTCCAAAGCATTCATGAAACAGCCATTTAAGATCAGATCTGCTCAAAAAGATAGGTGACAGTTAACAGTTAACCCATCGATTACTCAGTTACTTTCTTGTTATCTTTATAGTTTTCAGTCTTGGTGGGAACAGGCCTTAAAAGGTCTCAGATACAACCTCAAAGCTCTTCATAAGAAAGATAAGAACGACCGAACGAACTGAAGCCATGTAACCCAGAGAACAAAACAAAAAAACAATCCAACAATTTTGCAAAGCTAGAATGAACGATAGCAGTCTAACCAAGTAATTTCCATCCAGGCTTACAGTACATGTACCCCAAGGGGGTCCTTAAGCAGGTTCCAGGGGGTACTTGTTTTCAGATTTTGCTTTGTTAAACTTTTGTCTTTGGTACCTGTATGTCGTAACTCCTCATTAAAATTTGTACAAATGACAGAGTATTCTGCTTGTATTGGTGATATTTCATACTTGAGCTTCTGTGGTATTTAAATTCCACCGTATAAAGAGTGCAAATGAGTTTGAGTACTTTTGTTAAACATCTCAGCTGGGTTTCATTTATAAATATATTTGCGGTTAGGTCTTTCTCAGAGAACGTTTCTCTGCTACTGTCCACTCAACTGTGGACAAACAAGCTCAAGTGCCTTATTAAAAAGAGAGGAAGCTATTTGGTAAGTCTCCAACAGTCTTCTGCAACAGTACTTATTGCTATTAGTTTATCGTAATAATGACCACTTTAAACTTCTAAAATCTGAGGATTTTTTAAGACCAAGGAGATGTTTTTTCATGCCCAGACATTTGTGCTTATTTCAGTAACTTCTAACATTTTAATGGCTAAAGTCTGATTACACTGTGTTCAGCACAAATTGTGCTACAATAATATTCAATTCAAATTTATTTGTATAGCACTTTTCACAATATATTGTTTCAAAGCAGCTTTACAGAAAATGCATGTGTGTCTACATTACAGTTTCGAGTGATCTGTTATCAGAGGTGACTGTGTCCAAGTACAGATACAGATCACGCAGTTAGCGAACAATGTATTAATTTTAGGCAGAAACAGTGAGCTTTGAAGTAATTATTACAAGTTGTGAACATAATGATTACAATATATATAAATTTAGCATTAGAGCATGTTGATTCATAGTTTGCATCAATATGTGACCAACATGTACTGTATGCACAAGTGTGAATTTTTGAGAAAATCAAGTTTATGTGTGCCCTAAGTGCAATTCCACAACGTGATAAAATGCATGTTTTCATTGTTTTGTTTTTTCTTTTCCAGTTTTTGTTCTAACCAGTCGCGACAGTGATGTGTGACGAGCGAACAGGGATTCTATTTTTGGAATGGTTTCTATTTCTGCAACATTGCGGCTGACAGCTAAAGTACTGATTATGTTGTGCATATTAAAATAGTTTTATTTGTGAGTTTGAATATCACTTCACCTGTCAAACAACACTATGGACAATTTACCTCAGATCTTGTAAATAATGTAATGGATACAGGAGCATTCAAACTGTGAAGTATGTATACAAACAAGGGTATTCCATGACAAAGATTATTATCATTCACCATGTTTTATTTTGAAATATGTTAAAACCAAGTATGTGTTTAAAGGAACATTTGTGGCTCGGTGTCAATAGCCGCTTTCCGACCAAGTAGTTCTAGGAACTTAGTTCTAGGAACTGTCCACTTCTAAACAGTTCTAAGAACTACTCTCCCCCAAACTCGGTTTTGCTGTTTGCGTTCGCACTGGCCAGGTGGCCATAGGAACTGGTAGGAGGGGTAAGGGAGTGACGCAAGCACGGTGACTTTTATTTTGACGGCGTGACGACCTTTATTTTGGCGGCGCTGAGAACGCCAGAGCAAACAATGCTCGCATTCTCTGTGTTTATTAGTTAGCGATCTGTCTAACAGTACTGTTTTATATCTTATTAGATAGAACTGTTATAGAAAGTAGACAGTATATGAAAAAAGGTTATTAGCCTACATAATCATGTTTGGCTTGGTCCCCTCAAAGTTGCGTTGGATTTTCTCTTCAGCATTTAAGGTTTAGAGACCCATCTATCACTGTTTTCCATGTTTGTATAGTTAGTTTATGGAGTAAATATATAGGCTATAATCTGTGTGTTTACATTCTAGCTGTTTTAAAAATGGCGGGTGCTGGTGTTCCGCGTGCGTTCGGTCAATCAGCGTACACTAACGTCACGGATAGTTCCTATAGTGCTGGTTTAGACCCTACTCTGAAGTAGGACCTAAATTAGTTCCTACAAATGAAGTTCCTAGAACTAAAATCGTTCCTAGTTCCTGCGGTGCGAACACGCCGATATCCGGGTACTATAGCCAATAGTTCTAGGCATAGGCGTAATTTGCGGGTGGGACATGTCCCCACCACTTTTTGCTAAGGTCGATATTGTCCCCACCACTTTTGAAAAATCTCGCGGCACGAATGTACCAATACAAATAAATAAAACACCTCCAGTTAACTAGCAGAGCATTCATTTAGTTCGTTTGTAAGAGACGATCTAGCACTGAAATGTGTTGTTTTTGAAATCAAGTGATCAAAGTGCTCGTTGCCGCTGCGATCAGATACAGACACAGGCGCGGATACTGTGTCTTCACTCGGACTCGTGCTTCAATCTGTTGTGGAGACTCTTTTCGTTCCGGTGAAATTACAAAACAAAATGCATACAAACGTATGCTTGCCTCATATACAACCACTGATAAACATAATCGGTTTTAATGAGAAGAAAAAAAAAAACTATACGAGTGCGGATTAGAACCCACAACCTCTGACACGCTTGGCAAAATTTCTACCACTGGACCATTTCATTATACACATTTCTACAATGGATTTACCGAATTCAACATATATCAAACCTCATTAAACGACAAATTAAACCCATGCACTATTTTAATCGATTGCTGGACATCGTAATGTTATATTGTACATACATCGATTTATGATTTAGCATTCATAACCCCCCCCCCCCCCCCCCCCGTTTTTTTTTTTTTTTTTAAAAACCCGTCCCACCCACTTTTCAAAACAAAGTTACGCCACTGGTTCTAGGAACTGTGAAAAGGTTCCTCCGGTCGGAAAGCGGCTAATGATGGGCTACCTGAGCCTCACTAAATGGACTGTGGGGTAATATAACACAAAAAAGATGGGGAAATACTGGCCTAGTCTAGTCTGATATCTTAGTTACAAATAGATTAATTAATCAGAAATTTGGTGTGGGTCCATTACGAAGCCAGAGTACATATTCTCTTGTATCATTGCTATTCTGTCAGAAGAAGCCGTCCAGGCCCTGAGGTCATGATAGAGGGTCCACAGTGGAGGGGCTAATTTGATTGTGGCAGAACAATGGCACTGTAGCCTTCCTTCTAGAAAAGCATACTAATTACAAAGTCTGCCCTTGATCCTGACCTTGGTGGGTCACTTAGCAGTTGTGATCTGTCTCTGACTCTTAATAAAGTCTCTTTCACCCTTGTGAACCAGAGTGGCAGCCTCTCCTCTCATTCTCTCTCTCACTTGCCCTCTCTCTCTCTCTCTCTCTCAGTCCCTAATTACCAGCATGCTAAGCGGGCAGAGACATAATGACTGGGGCCATCACTCTCTCAGTGCCTTGCAAAACCAATTCCAGTGACAATCGTTTCAAATGAACTGCAACACTCACTTGCTGTCCTGAAGGGGGGAAAATGAAGAAAAGAAAGAAAAAAAATGTAAATGGAGAATAATGTGGGTGGGACTGCAGCCTAGTTGAAAAACATGTTATCGGAAATTCAGCAACATTTAGACATTAAAAGGATGGAACTATGTTGTAGGTAAATAGTGGAAATTTCAAAAAGAAAAAAATAATCAAAAACACTATTACTACTATTACATATAATACTATTATTAATTACCAATAATAATAATAATGCTGTTTGTTATTATTATCATTGTCATTTTTTTTTTATCAATTCTCTATCCCAAAATTAAGAAAGAGCTACATATTGCAACAAACTAATTCTTGCCTAAACTCAAAATTTTCTAGTGACTTCTACTTAAGTATTTTCTCTTTCAGAGTTCCAGTAAACACACATCTGGAAGATTTACTCAAGTCTGCCAAACACCTCATCATAGACCATGAGCACATGTGGTTGAAAATGCATTAATATTCACAAGGTTTATGAAATTTACTATTAAAATGTTTGGAATGGACTGCACTGCATTGAATAGCTCAACTCCCTTTACTTATGTGAAATGACTACAGCTAACATACGATTAATATTTTTTTTTAGTTTTTGCTTATAGCATGAGGCAACCAGATGGCTTTGAACTATCAAATCATATCAATGAATATTTACGGTTACAAAAAGTTCAAGGTAATTCGAATTGCGGAAACTGAAAACTTTTTTATTTTTTCATAAACTGGCTTCGGACTACTGTGCAAATGTGATCATTTTGGTTTTCTTATTTGCATTTGTCATAACGTTCCTTTGCATCACACCTCTGCACTATAAACACACACATGCATCACTCCCTCTGCATTATGAAGCAAATGTCATTATTTTTGCATAAAACAATTTACATGTTTTTTCCCCCAGAATTTCCTCTAACAGCATGCAGACATTATGAGTAGTCGATGAAACCCTCATTCTGGGCTAGAGCGACAGTGCAGGTTTAAAATGCAACCCCAGGAGGCCAAACAATAAGCCAGTGACAGGGAAGATAGGGGGGGAGTCCAGACAGTCAAGAATAATGGCTGCATCTTTCAAGTTGGATCAGGTCCTTCTGTAATGAAGAGAGGAGCTCTTTTCCTCTTGTGTGACAGCGACAGTGAGAGAGAGAGAGAATCATCTTGGGTCTCGGTCTCTCCAGTGTGGGATATGCAGAGACCGAATGAGAGAGAGAGAGAGAGAGAGAGAGAGAGAGAGAGAGAGAGAGAGAGAGAGAGAGAGAGAGAGAGAGAGAGAGAGAGAGAGAGAGAGAGAGAGAGAGAGAGAGAGAGAGAGAGAGAGAGAGAGAGAGAGAGAACAGCAGGGAGGCTGGGATAATTACACACTGTTTGTGCATCCAGGAATACGACTCCTGAATGCTGGCGTGACGGCAAAAAGACTGAGTGCTGATGCTGTTTTTAAATGAAAACAAAAAGAAAAAACACCTTATTTACTCCTCTCAGATCATTTACTGTCTTACAGTTGCAATTAATTGTATAGAGAACAGAGGCTTGTGTTTACACACACACACACACACACACACACACACATATATATATATATATACATATACATACATATATATACATACATATATATATATATATATAGTTTCAGATGCTTTGGCTCTATAATTCTCTTCGTCTTTTTTCTCCCTCTCTTCCCAGAGCTGAAGTGTGTTCACACTTGGTAGCCGACAGCGAGAGAACAAGTCGTGATTTCAGCGGTAATCTACCCTGCGGCCCGCTCCAGTTCCTTTAAAGGAGGGGACGGGCGCACACACAAGCACACGTCTGCGAATAAACAGCAGCTGGTTCAGAAAGGGATGAAAGAAAGTGAGTTCTCACTGCTAACTGCACCTCACTGCAGTTAATTTTAATGGAACAAATACTGAATATTTATCAAGTAGCAGGAACGGCAGTTTATTACGCATCCATGTTAGACTACTGTCCAAAGTACTATTTATATGCTACTATAGTATTTATTAACATTTTTAATTTATCTTTCATTTTAAATTTATCTTTTCCTTTTTTTTTTTTTTTTTTTAGTTTTAGGTTAAGAAATGTTAGTTCTTCAACTTATTTATTCAGTTAGCTGCCAAGACAAAAACATTTTCCATCTAATATTTTTATTTTATTTCAGCTTTATTTCAATTTAGACATGATGTCAGAAGATGGCCGTTTCTCTCCCCAGTATTTTCTCTATTTGCTCGCCAATGGCAAGTCTTGCAACAACAAAAAAAAAGTTAATTCTGAACCCCATATATGCATGAGTGACCATGGTAAACTCGGTCAGTCCCGCAGTGCACAGCGTGAGTGTAAAACGTCCATCGGGTGTGCTGTAATGAAGAGCCGTTTCATTCCCCTGACCGTCAGGGTCCTCTCTCAATGAATACCACACTTACTGTATCATCTATCAGTCCTGGCAGCCACACTGTCACACACAACTTTCAGCCCTCTGTGTGTGTGGTGCAGTGAGGCCTGGACTGCGGTGGGCTATAATGAGGCCCTTTGGTGGCTGTAAAGACTAGAGAGGAGAGAGAGTAGGAATCACACATATAGCTCTATTTGTCTTACAAATATCACACTAACTACCAATTACAGCACCATAAACCTCCTGCCTACTGCTTACCTCCCTACCCATAATGCAGGACACACAGATGCACTGGGCTAAGCCTCCCCTCCCTCTCTCTCTCTCTCTCTCTCTCTCTCTCTCTCTCTCTCTCTCTCTCTCTCTCTCTCAGCTGGTGTGGTAAAAGAAGCTGTGGTCGTTGATGCAGGAAGAACAATCAATGAGGCTGGTAATGAGGTCTTTCTTAAAGAGTAGAGAGCCTGCTGGATTAATACTGGGATAGAAGGGCAATTCCACGCAAAAGTCATCCTTACCATGAAAAAATAAAGTTTTTACCTAAAGATCAAAACCCCTTTTAAGTTGTCCATTTAGGTCTGTAATATACTGTATTAATGTGCTGTATCAGAAATTTTAAGAAAATTGCCTTTTTTTTCCACCACATATGAGGTGAGCAACAATGCTAAAATTTTCATTTCAACCAGCCATATTTCATGCTTTCAAAAGAGGTATCAAAGACCCCCCTTTTAAAAACTTAATTTGAACATAAAGCATTTTGCTGAAAGATGGAGGCATGCCTGAGAAATAAATATACTAATTTGGTCATAACAGCACTGCCTGTTGAATTTATAAGGGCTTTAATAAAGAGGTCTCGACGCTTCAGTGCTCTGTCACGTCCGTAACGTTTTAAAGATTAAGTTTATATAATATAACAATTATAAATGCAAATAACTTGAAACTTTATATGCAAAGCTAAACTATGTTTATGCTTACTAGGATCGACATTTCATTCCACTACTTTGCTCTGAACAACCATAATAATGCGTTACGTACGTGACCGTTACGGACGCTTCACATCAAAACATATGCACTTGTGATCGGTTTCAGGCTTATCATATATTCAGTGCATATCCAATAATCGCAATAATATTTGTGCTTTGTTAGTTTTAATATGAAAAAATGTCTCAACTTTCAAATTCAGTCTATTTTATAACAAAATGTAAACAATAGAGGCCGCTCTTTAATACGGCGTGGTATATTTCTATATATAGCGCCTCAGTGCGCGGCGGATAAAGCGCACATGATCGGATCTTCTCTTCCTCTGCCAGTTACAGGACGAAATATGAATATCAGAAGGTAGTATATGATACAGTACAACTTAAAGAAGAGCATGTGTCTTATAGCCATAGAAATATGGGATCCTTCCTTCGGGATGTCGCGTTTTTCCCTCTTGGTTAAAACATGAATATTCATCATAATCCCGCGATCAAGCTGACAAAATAATAGTGATATTGCAATCATTTTGACTCACGACTTAAAAGTAGTTTAAAAGTAGACATTTCAGACGTCCTATAGATATATTTCTCAAGTATGTGAGGCAAGGCTACATTATACGTGGAGTTTCGGTTCATTTATGAGGCGCGCTCCACTTCACGCGACGGCGCCTCCGTGTCCTGATTAAATTGTCTGCTATAGCCTATTTGCTTCTTATTTTAAAAAATCCAGGCAATTTGTTGATGAAACATTGATTAAAATTAAGATACAATTTATACAAAACGAAATTCACATTAAAGAAAAGCTTTCTACAAAAAAAAAAAAACTAAAGAATTGGTCAAAATCATGTCTGCCCGCTGATATACTGCATCCGATATATTGCGCACCTTATGATCTTACTCATGCTGTTATCCTTTCATATAATCAACATTATGAAATAAAAAATACAATTATTTTATTTAAACATTAATATGAGACTAAATGCCTACTCAAATGTAATGTTGGAGCGGATTTGAGTGAACGCCATCTTACCAGTGAGCATGTTGGGGGAGAGGTACGATTTTCGAACAAGCATCGAATATTATTTTTGCTTATAATACCAATCCTTAATATTTGGTGTTTTAAATGACAGTTTGAGGTCTCTGTGAACGTTTTAAAGCAGTATTTTAGTGCCGCTTTCAGAGCGGTCACGTCCGTAACGGAGAACTGTCACGTCTGTAACATTGTTTTTTCCTCATAAATGCGAAAACGAAAAATAACATAAAATGAATATTTTATGTTCTGTGGAGAGCCAACTCTTCTTCATTCGGTGGGTAGTATTACTTTTGGTTTGCGCAGTGTAATTCACAGAATTACTAAAAAATATTTTGGCAACAAAATGTTAGAGATTTTTTTTGTCACGTCCATAACGCATGTGTATTTGCCTCATATTAAATATAAAACGCATGCGTACACTGATATTTTTCTAATGTCTGGACTCCTTTATTAAGGGAGTATGGATATATAAACAGACGTTTACAATATATTGGTATTAAATGCATTTTCTGAGAATTTATATTTCAAGTTTTGACTGCAAATGTCACGTCCATAACGCTGGAATTGCCCAGAAACAGAACAGGGCAAACCTGGCACTGCCATTTCCGGTTTCACTTCTGCACTCTGTCCGAAGGTGAACCTGGCAGAAAAAAAAAGAAAAGTATTTTAATCTTGCATTAAACCTGTACTTTACGGTCTGTGTCTATTTACAGGAAGGTCTAAAAGCATGAGACCACACTGAAAATGTGGGATTTGAATCCTGAAATAAACCGTTTTAAGAAAATATTATAGAAATACATTATGACATTAAATGAAGAACAAATGAGAGGGACGGACGGACGGACAGACAGATTTTTTTGTAGAGGTGGAAGTTCAACATGCTTTATCTATTCTAAAAAAAAAAAAATTTCTGTGACAATGGAAAATTAGCTTATTAAAAATATTGCACTACCATATGAGGATTCTGTGTTTCTATTACATATTTCCATTTGCTGCCGAAAATAGGCCACTGAAGGACAGAGCCTGCCAATAAACATGAGCTTATTAGCCGACGAGAGAGTCATCAGTGGCGGATTTAACAGCTTTCCACCACTCATCCGCTGGAGGTGTGGAGAGTTGCCCCCGCTGCCTGGATCTCTGAGCCCAGGCCAAGCTTCCCACTCTGGGGCCGGCCGGCCGGTCTTTCCTGAGCGGCCTGCAGCCCTCGCATTAACAGCTAAGCCTCAGCTGCTGGAAATGTTATTCTAATTAACAGGGGATTAAGTCATCATCTTCTCGTGTAATACAGTCTGGATGGGAATTTCAATATGGAACGGCGGCCCAAAAAAAAAAAGGCAGTTAGCTTCTCAATAAATTACTCTTGACCCCCAGGATGACAGTCTATTGGCGCGTCAATTGCCTGCCAATTAAACCGGCCCATCGTTGCCAAAACTTTATTGGGATGGTTTGGGTTTTTCATCTGAACACAAATCATTGGGGTAGAGATGGAAGGGGGGTACTACATGGCTGGCTGCGATTGCGAGTCTGATGGGAATTCTGACAAGTTTGTACAATAAAGTCTACAGAGCTATCACTGGCTATATCTGAGCTGACAGCTTCACAAAAACAGCTTCTTGTGAAGCGCAGATCTTTGATAAATGACCATATGTGGACTGTCACAGGCGACGAGCTGAGAAATGTAAACAGAAGCAGTCCGAACAGACTTCAGAGGAACCGGACAGACAGAGGGAGCCCTAACAAGCACACTAGGCCCGCACTTTGATTATCTTCAACGGCTCCCTTTTTAAAAATGCATCAGTCATGTCGTGACATTTGACTAAGACTTATGGACTTTAAGATAGCTCAGTGGGGAGACCGTTTGGAGTGTGCAGACTCGACCAGTGTATTATCTTCTTTGGAGCTAGTGTGGATTGTGCCATTTAGAGACCCACTCATAAAAGGATTTGGACAGACACAAAAAAAGGAATCAGCATTGCTCTAAGTATGGCTAACCCTGATGCAACCTGATGCAATTTACAGCCACAAAAACAAAATATGTCAACAGAAAAAAAAAAAAAAAAATCTGTTAAGTGTCAACCAAACCAGAGCAAAACCATTGCACTGTTATTCCAAAAGCCCAAATCAGAGAAGTTATCAACGTCTACTCTAAATAATTTATACAATTTAAATCACATTATCACATTATTTCAAGCTATTATACTGTGTGTTTCTCAAAAAGAGTGTTAAACAAGGTGGAGTGACAACCAAAGAGACCAGTGGCTTTAGTTTACTCCATCTACAGTGTAGGAAAAATTCAACTTGTTTTCTTAAAGAAGAGAGGAGACAAATAAAACAAGGATGAGACTGGGAAAATTGACAGGCAGTCAGCAGGACTCCCTCTATGTGCTAAAGCATTGTTTTCTGCTCAGCTAAGCAGCAGCGAATTGATACGTTCGCAATGAAGTGCAATGACAATTAAATTGTAACTGACCTGCATGTAACCATCATTATGTCTTTTCTCTTTACTGCCATCCCTGTTATTTAATCACACAGCATGCAAGCTTTTTTATTAGGCAGTAACACTGAGGACTACATCCTCCTGCCTATAAACACTCAAACAAGGGAACAATCACTTCACCCACCCGAGAGAAAACCTCCATCCTGCTTCGCTGAATCACTGAGGGTGGATTTTGTGCTGAGGTGCTGAAATCATGAAGCTTCCAATGAAATGAAGTCTTTAAAGTGTGTATTTGTAGTTTTCTATATTCTTTATAAAAAGAAAAATAGTAATACAAAAAATTTACAGCTACGCTAATATAGTATGTGCACTACCGTACAGTATACTAATGTAATGTACTCTACTGTTCAAAAGTTGGTGGTCCGTAAGATTTTATAGTACTTGAAAGAAGTCTCTTTTGTTAACGAAGGCTACATTAATTTGATTGTGATTTTTTTTTTTATTACAAATAAATGTTTTCTATTTTAATATATTTTAAAGGTCCCGTATTATGACCCTTTTCACAAGATGTAAAATAAGTCTCTGATGTCCCTAGAGTGTGTATGTGAAGTTTTAGCTCAAAATACCCAACACATATTTTTTTACAGCATGTTTAAATTGTCATTTTTTGGGGCTCAGAAAAACGCGCCATTTTAGTGTGTATCCCTTTAAATGCAAATGAACTGCTGCTGCCGGCCCAAAAGGCGGAGCCTCACGAGCTCGCGCTCAGAGCCAGGACAATCTCATCTGATGATATCAAAACTGAAACTCTCAGTTGCGGTGTTCATTTCGACTCGGAGTCGGACAATAATGCCTACAGAGCCAGAGAATATATACTTTATGGAGATTGAACAGGAATAGTTTAGCTTAATTATGGTTATAACTTATTTGTTATCTGCTTTGATCCACTATTAATACAAGCCTGCTGTAGCAGACCTCGTCCGAATGATGACCAAAATATACTGATGAGTTCAATTAAGTTTATTGTACATGACACAAAAGATGAAGCGTTAGTTTTACTCCAGAGAATCACAGTAAGAGCTGAATAAACACAGTATAAGATGTGAGCATTTAAGTCTTATCCAAAACTCTCTCTCTCCCTTTCATTAGCATGGAACATACACAGCGAAGAACACAAAACACTCGTTACAATTAACAGTAAACAAATATATACACACCTCTTCAGTCTGTGCTTAATAAACTGGTACACTGTAAATCCGTAAAACTATTCGATGAGCTGTCATAAAGTGCGCGCTCTCACTTTCATTTCTGCCGTGGTCAGTAACGTTAGGCCTGTCGCTCCGGAGACCGTAAGCTGGATCACGAACAGTTAGTACAGATCCATCCTCGAGTAACAACGAGAGTAAATGAAGACTGCTATGTTCATTCTTACATCCAACAACTAAACACCTCAATCACTTAGGAGACATTCTTGTCTATAGCTGCTCAAGTGTCGAAACAATGGAGGACTGTGTCCCACTCCCTCAGGGCGGGTCTATGCTCAAACTGCAGTGTCAATCAACAGTCGTGGGAGGGGCCTGTGCAATTCTACGTCACATTGCGTAGAATCTGAGAACAGCTCATTCTGAGACAGTGCTTATGATTTATTGAGATTGTAAAAAAAAACACTGGGTGGATTTTTATCATTCTAGGGTGGTTTTGCTCACACACTGCCAACACACATTTATGTTCAAACACCATGTAAAAGTGAATTTTGCATAATAGGTGCCCTTTAAATATAACTTAATCCTCTGTTGGTCCTGTGTTGGTGTTAATCCAATTTTAAGCAGCTATTATTCCAGTCTTCAGTGTCACATGATCTTTCAGAAAACATTTCTTCTAATTATTAATGTAGAAAACAGGTTGTGTTGATTCATGTTTTTGTGGAAACCTTTTTCTTTTCAGGATTCTTTGATGAACAGAACTTTTAAAGAGAAATTATTTGAAACAAAATGTTTTTGTAATAAAGAAAAAAATAGTGTCACTGGAAGTATTAATGAAAATATAATTTTCTTAAAAAAAAAAAAAAAACTTTAAGATTTGAAGATCAGTGTAAAACTGTGGTGCTATCAAAACATTGCTCAGTTTCAGCAGGGAGTTTGGGGCGGGGCTATTTGTTTGGCTGACCAATAGCAGACAGGAGGAGTAATTAGGAAATGAGTTTGAAAGCATTATTTTTGCAACCCTGCTTGGTGATGCTAATGGAGCAGAAATGACACACTTCACCTTTCACCTTTCACAATCAGCTCTTATCAGACGCTGTCACTTTAAAAATGGGGAAGCTGTGTATAACACAAAGATTACAAATGAGACTTCAGCTTTGAAAATCCTCACACCAGGAAATATATATGCTTATTTCTTGTATTAACAACCCATGTTGAATGAGAATGCTTCTGAAACACACTCCTGGTATATTCACTCTCTCTGCATTTATTTTACTCCCTGAATTACTCTAACATATAAGCACACAAATACAATCACACACACACAAACATTACAACCTTTCTAGAATAGCCAGTGCATTTTCATTTGCATAACAATTTCCTCTTGTTTCTCTGGTTAGATGGAATTCACAGCATGGTGTCTGCATAGTGAGCGCTAGGTCATTGCTATGTATACGTGGTAACAACAGAAAAAAAGAGAGAGAGAGAGAGAGAGAGAGAGAGAGAGAGAGAGGCTAATAAAGGTATAACATTACACAAACATGTAGCTAGCTAATAAGAATTCCCATTATATTTACACACTAGCAGTATAACATAAGATATATTATTATTATTATTAGTAGTAGTATTATTATTATTATTATTATATCTGCAACATCATGATGAATATAATTCAAGGCATTACATTTCTAACTGCAAAAATAAAAATAAAATGAAATAAAACTTTATTGCAATTTTGTCATTATTTATTATGTTTGCTAAATTATATTTTTTGCTCTGGCTGCAAAAATGTAGGTGATTGCAGGCTTTACTTTGTGGGGTCCCCAGAATGCAGCCAAAACCTGACCCACACAAACATACACATCCCTGGAGAACTGATTCTACAGGATAGGAAGAAACAGATAAGCTAGCTCTGTGTTGTAGGGAAGCGGATCTAGATTTCCTGTGGAAGTGAATTAAAACCAACAGGAGGATGGTGGCTTAAGGTGGCGGTGGCGGACACAGCCTTAGATCCCCCTCCAGAGAATCCCTCTATCTCTCTCTCTCCATCTCTACTCCTTTACATGCGTCTTCTCTCTTCTCTACTGGGACATATAAAAAGCACGTAGCCCCCAGTGACACCAAAACACATAACATTTTCTTCCCTCCTCCTGCTTTCTCTCCTCGCTCTTTCCTGTCGTTCCGCCCTCTGTGGTGCCGTTCAGATACAGGAGCATATCAAGTCCTCAAAGAGAAATCTTGATCAGACTGGGAAATGAGGGGGGATTTAAAGTTGAGGAGGAGCTGTGCAACTTTGTTTTATTGCTTTGAATCAGTTTTTTTTTAAAGGGTCAACATTTGCAATATAGGTCAAATCAAATTGTTACAGCCTTAAAATATTAAACCCTGATATTATCAAATTTGACGTCTATAAAAAAACTCTATATAAATATGTATATACATACATGGTTGTCCACCTTGTGGTGGGTGATGGTTACAACATCTCAAAGCTTCAAAACCAGTGGGCACTCAACGTTCCTGTCCCAAATAGCACCCTGAACACTTGTGGTCTTCCTATGAGTCTGCACTTTCGTGACGTAACGCCGCTTTGACTGTCGGGTAGAAGTCTGCTGCGGAGCTTTCTTCAGTTCGGGCTCGGCAAAAGTGTGCATTGAAGACGCATATCGACCACAAAGGGGGAGTTTGAAACCTAAAATGACAAATGTGACACCCTATGGCAGGGGTGTCCAATCCTGCTCCTGGAGGGCAACTGTCCTGCAAAGTTTAGCTCCAACCCCAATTAAACACAACTGAACCAGATAATCATGGTCTCACAAGGCATACTAGAAACTCCCAGGCAGGTGTTGGAGTTAAACTCTGCAGGATAGTGGCCCTCCAGGACCGACTTTGGACACCCCTGCCCTGCGGTCTCATGGACTTAACAGACACGTGCATGCAGCAGCCACTGTAAGTCCACAAGACCGTAAGTGCTTATGAAGAGTGCCATTTGGGACAGGGCCAACAGTCAAGACACCTCTCAGTGCAGACTGTAGCAAGGTAAAGTCACATATTTTGACGTCACATATGTGTAAGCCATACTGACGGGTGTTAATTCACATGTACAACTTCTTTTACTACCGGATGTTACTAGCACTTGTTCGAAAACGATGGATATGATGGCAGTAAGTCAATGAGCATAATAATAATAATAATAATAATATGTTGTCTTAACAATTGTGTGTTTGTGTTTACAGGTTTTTATTGTAAGGATGCCTTTGTCAGTGTCATAGAGAGTGTCATTGCAAATGTTTATGATTTCAAAAAGACAAGGTTTTTTTTATGTTTTTTTTTTTATGACAGGGTTTATGTGGGTCTTTAAAAAGTCTTAATTCGCTTTTAAACAAATTAAGGCCTTAAAGATGTCTTAAATCAGAGCAGAAAGTCGTACTATTCATATATATATATGAATAGTACGACTTTCTGCTCTGATTTAAGACATCTTTAAGGCCTTAATTTGTTTATATATATATATATATACACACACACACACACACACATATATATATATATATATATATATATATATATGAAGAGTTCAGATATATATATATACATATATATGTGTGTGTATATATATATATATATACTGTATATATATGTGTGTGTGTGTGTGTGTGTGTGTGTGTGTGTGTGTGTATATATATATATATATATATGTGTGTGTGTGTATATATGTATGTATATATATATATAAATATATATATATATATATATATATATTATTTTCACATAACATCATGGAAATATATTAAATGTATTATTTAAATGTAAAATAAGTAATTTATTATAATATTAAGATGGAAATACACATTTATTTAAATGTGATATACTATCAATATAAATAACTTTTATACATACACATTAAATTACAATATATTATTATTATTATTATAATTATTATTATTATTATTAAACGTAAAATATAATTAAGTCATTTAATTTGATATATTTTAAAACACATTTAAATTTTTTATTTTTTTTAAATTAGAGAAATTTTTTATTAATTACTTTTAGCACTTTAATTAGAGACATTTTAAATTAGTTAAAGAACAAGTTCGGTATTTTACACTTAAAGCCCTGTTTACAGATCGTTTCTGATGAAATAGAACGGTTAAGATTAAAATTTGGACACATGCTGCTGTCCCGAGAATTTTAGGTTTCTTTCGCTTTCCCCAAAACCTCTAGAATGGGTGTATAGGTGCACTGGAACAATACTTCATAAAACGCATTAAACTTTCGTTTACAAAGACGTGAAACTCACCGAGTGGTCAGGGGTGTTCACTGATATGCTCACACAAAAATCGCTGCAAAAGATGCTTTCCAACAGGTTTTATCGTAGTTTTTGTCCAACTCCATTGACTTGTATTGAATGTGCTGTGAGAGGTACGGTATTACTCCGCCGCTTCTTCTTCTGCTTCTTCTGGGTATTCAATGAAATGCCAGTGGTTTGCTTGCAATTGGCAAAGGTGCATTATCGCCACCAACTGGGCTGGAGTGTCTATTATTCAAGCTCTCAACGGAAGAATCTACGGGTGTGAGACGTTTGGAAAAATAGATCCACAGTTTTACAACGAATGGTAAAACACCTGTTGGAAAGCATCTTTTGCAGCGATTTTTGTGTGAGCATATCAGTGAACACCCCTGACCACTCGGTGAGTTTCAGGTCTTTGTAAATGAAACTTTAAAGCGTTTTATGAAGTATTGTTCCAGTGCACCTATACACCCATTCTAGAGGTTTTGGGGAAAGCGAAAGAAACCTAAAATTCTGGGGACAGCAGCATGTGTCCAAATTTTTATCTTAACCGTTCTATTTCATCAGAAACGATCTGTAAACAGGGCTTTAAGTGTAAAATACCGAACTTACCCTTTAATTTGTTACATAAATATATAGAGAACCAGAAAGAGAGAGAATACATTAGTTAGTTAGAAGAATTCAAGGCTAAAAGTTTTCAAATTTCTTCAAAAATAGAAGAGGATGATGTGTCCCTCTCTTTGTTGTTCCATATGAGGTAGGCCTTCGCCTATCGGGTCATATATTGAACACAAGTGGTTTCTAGAAATCTGTAAAAGGGGTTCAAGTACATGGTACAGGGTCGTTCTTTTAGCGCCAGTAACCCCTACTGTCAAACAGAAAGGTGCTGGTCTTCATTTTCTATGATTAGATTTGTAAAAACATATATTGTATACCACGTGACTACGGATCAATACCTCCTCTCAGAACGCTTATTGTCTGTGTTCAACACAGAATCTTAAACCTGGAGGGTTTGAGCCTGCCGTCTCTGTTGAGAAAGTTAAAAGTCATCCATAGTTTATAAAAGTGTCTTGCAGAAGTAATTATCTATTCACAAAGCAAGTAAGGAAAATAAAAGCCTCTGATTGGTCCCCTTCACGCATGATGGCGACAGAACAATGCACTAGTGAGGGTCTGCTCACTCCAAGGACCACAGCTGTGTCTACGCACATCCTAAAGGGCTTAGACACACACACGCACACACACAACGGCCCATCATTGGAGGCCACACTCACACCAAAGACTGTAATATTCAATCATAGCGCCTGAAACAAGAGCATGTCGACGAGACACCTCTTTAAATTCCAGCCCCTCTTTATCTCTGTCTCTTTGGAGATAAAAAATATCCTTAGTAGTGAAAAAAGTATGGGGAGCCTGTTATGTGTCTATAGATACATATTATGCATGGAAGAGGCTACCTCCCATGTGTTTTAATTTGACTTTAAAAGCATTCTCCCAGCTGCCAGAGCTTTTAATAGTTATTCACTTACAAATGATTGCAGGTCATTACACAGTCATTGGGAGGGCAGTAATGAGATGGGCTTAATGGCTCTTGGTAGTACATCGGTAGTACATTGCCACAAAGTTCCCACCAGTAAGTTTTTTTTTTAATGATTGCTCCATATGAACTGCATTTGCTTAAACCCCATTTGGGAAACAGATATATAGCTACCTGTTTTAATGAAATTTGTTTTACGAGTTGACACCGTTCATGGCTGAGGTAAGCAATCACATCATAAAGGGGAGAAGGAGTGGCAGAAAGCAGCCGCGGCTCATCTTTAAGGGCAGGTGGGGCAGTGCCTAAAAATATTCATACTAAACATAGACCTATATAAAATAGAAATAAAATAGAAAATGTGTTTGGATTATCTAGACTATTTTAAGTTGTAAAGTGAACAGGATATATTAAAATTTAACGTATGGCTTCGGTAGGCATGTGTTATTAATAAGTGGGGCAGAGGGCCCTCCCCAGCTACAGCGCCCCACAATGTAAATATGTGGTGAAAAATGGAACTGCAGCGCATTCTAATTTAGAGCCATTGTGGGAGATTTCAGACAGCCCCGCTTATTTTTACGTTACTTCATGTAAACCTTCCTCCAGACCAAGACGATATCAATCCACTTCAGCCATGTGTATATTAGTCTGCATCAGGTCAGTAACCAGTTGGCATGTCTGTTCGTCTTATGTGGAGTAGCGAATCAAATTAATTAAACTATAAATCCTTTAGTTTAAACATGCTTACTTGAATAGCCTTTACATAGTTCTGTTGTGTTTGTTTTATGTTTGTTATGAGAATAGACTTTCTTTTCCTCACTGGAATTCCTCCTCAACTTGTAACATTCTAAAACAACATTTGAAGGCAATAAATACTACATAAAGGCAATTCTAAGATAGCATTCTATGCGCGTGTCGTGTGTACTTAAAGTCTGCCAATTAACATTAGAGCGCCACCCTTAGGCTGAATAATACACCTTCTGCAAAAAGTGTTCTGCACATGTTAGAATATAAAGCAATTAGAATACAAAGCTTACAAAATGTTTATCATAAACTAGTGCTAAGACCCAGAATCTGTCCTACATGCTGTAAATTTATGATCGGGAGTCCCTAGTGTCAGAGAGAGACAGAAATCCCATCATCTTCCTAGACAAATATTGCGTTAATCTTTGGTCATGTTAATTCTGCTCTCAGCCCCCTCTTTTCATCATAATTTAACTGTGGCCACTGACAGCAGGCATAATCAGATGTGGATGTAAACGAGTTGGTATTTATTAGGGGCCGGCGTGGACGCTCACTGAGACACGAGTGCCCACCCGTCCTTATCCCTATTGATGTACAACGCTGACAAGTAAATTAAATTTACCTTTGGAAATGGTTCTATTAGTATTTTTATTAGGTTAATTAAGCAAGCTCTGGGGACTCATTGAATGGGCGAGACTGGAGATTAATTCACTGTTCTCCTTGTGCTAGAGGACTAAGGCAGTAATCCCTGTGCAGCCGTCCTCCTCCAGATATGCTCATCGCCGCCACGCCACTTCATTAAAGCGCCCTCGCCACATCCTCACCTTGATTCCCTGCAATGGGCTCTCTCCTATGAAACTAGATATGTTGGTACAAAATGCATTGATTCCAGTAAAAAGCACACATTCTAATACGCTTACGCAACATGCAAAAAGTACATCAAACACGTAGTATGTCCGAATACACCTTTTACGGACTTTTCTTGAAACCCTCCTAAACAACATGTGGTGATATAGGTGTTGTTTGATTTTTTTTATATATATATATATATATATATATATATATATATATATATATATATATATATATATATATATATATATATATATATATATATATATATATATATATTTGAGGCTTTCTGACCCCAAGACTCAACTAATCTCTGCAATTCTCCATCTGTTATCCTTGGAGACTCTTTGGCCACTCAAACTCTCTTCCTCGCCATGCATTAAGACAATATAGACACACGTCCTCTTCCAGGTAGATTCGTAACATCTTTAGTTGATTGAAACTTCTTAATTATTGCCCTGATGGTCAAAATGGGGATTTTTAATTATTTAGCTATTTTCTTACAGCCACTTTCTATTTTGTGAAGCTCAACAGTCTTTTGCTACACATCAGAATTATATTCTTTGGTTTTACTCATTGTGATGGATGATTAAGGGAATTTGGCCTTTGTGTTTCCTCATATTTAAACTCATGTGAAACAAGAAGTCATAGCTAGACAATTCCATGTTTTTCAAGTCACCCTGGTGTGTTAAAAAAGGGTAAATATTAATTGGAGATATTTTACACACACAAAAAAAAAATGTGATTTCCCCCCGACTTCCAATTATTTTACTTCAATGAAAGGTTACATTTTTTTTTTTTTTAATGAAAGGTCAAAAGAATAAACAATGCAGATTAATTTTTACAGCCATCTTTGATCATATTTACCAGGGGTGCCAATAATTCTGACCACAACTGTATATGTCAAATCCTATTATTTGTTTATTTATTCTATTATTATTTTTTTTTTACACAGCCTAAAGGCCCGTACACACCGGGACGAATATCAGCGCACGTTATTCGCCAGCATTTTTCAACACGTTTTTTGTGTTCACACCCAAGCGATTTTCGCTGACGATGAGCCGAGTGAACATGCAAATTCATTCCCTGACATTAGATGGCGCTTAATACCACTCCATAACAGTTCTCTTTTATCAAGATTTTTGTAGTCGCTGTCGCGTTTGTCATATAGTTCTTTATGTTCCGACACCAACGAGACCAGCAGCTCTACATTCATCTTGCCTTGCATCTTCCTCGTCTTATTTCTTCCCGGCAGTGTTTAGACGCTACTCGGCATATATCTTCTTCGCCGTTACGTATGTGTGCTCGGCAAGACCGTTTTGTGTTTGAGCGCCCCCAAGTTGTGTTTTACTGTAACTTCAGAAGCTCCAGACACGTGAGCAAAAGCACCAATCTCATTGGTCGGATAGTTTTTGACGCGGCGCGTCAAACCAAAAAAACGAACCCGAGGCGTTTTTTAAAAAATGACGCTTTTACGCGTGGCGTTTTTCGCGTCGGTGTGCACACTCACATTGGCGCCCTTTGTTTAGTCACGAGGCGTTAAACGTCGGCGAATATCGCGCGAAATTCGTCCCGGTGTGAACAGGCCTTAAGGCTGTCTGTCAAGCTCCAAAAAGGACAACAAAATCAATAAGCCATCATAAAAGAATCATAGAAGCTCTTCACAATTTTTAAAAAATGGTTACTATTGTGTTGCACCAAAAAAAAAAAAAGAAGTTTTGAATGATACTAGGGTGTAAAATGAAATGGCAGAAGCCACGATTTTCCCTTTAATACATCCTTTATGTGATGACCCAACAGTTTCTATGAAGATATAACAATTTAAAATTTTTTTTTACTCTTCCTGAATATTGAGCGAGCGAGTATGCGTGTATGTTTATCTGAACTAAATTCTCTCAGCAGGTTAAGAGAGCTGCTGACCAGACTGACTCCAGCTGAGCGGGAATTAGCCTGTCCCACACATGGCATCTGCCCAGTGGGAGAGCCGATACAGTGCGGACAGCACAGCGCTGGGCTCCCCTGATGAAAGCTGTATTGATTGAGAAAAAGGCCTTTTGATAAAGCAGATTGCTCATCGGAGTGGAACCTCATGCTTCTCAGATATAACGCCTCTCAATCCGCCGGCCTCCAAATCGACCCTGACGCCTGCAGCCGTCACCAAAGCAGGGAAACGTCCTCATCTCTCATCCGCTATGATCACACTGAAGCCCAGGCCCATCGATTGCCAAGCACACCTCCTCTGGACTGTGTGAGTAAGGCACATGAAGGCAGTGCTGGCCAAACTGCAAGCCTCTCCCTCGGTTCACCCCCAACTGCGTGGTTTGTGTTCTGCCGAGAACATTTTTCATTTAGTTTCCGCCAAAAACAAATCAGACTCAACGTCTGTCTGTTTTGAGACTGGAGGAAATCAAATTTGTGCTTTTACAAGGATGAAAACAAATCACCTTGAACAGTTTCACTTATACGGTATTACGGTCAAAGCCGCAGATGTGTGCGATTGAAAAGCCTGTTTTTGGCACGGAGTAGCTTGAAGTAGTGATGCCCATCAATGTTATTTATTCATTGAGAGTAATTATAGGCGGGTGAGTGGAGAGTAAGGAGTTAAGGACAGTGCTACACAATTGTTTCGCCACTATGGTGGTTCTCTTCATGTTTGGGCTAGTGAAAGGAGGGGCTGATGGATGTCATATGATGGTTATGTATTACATACACTGAGTTTAGCATGAGCCACATCTGATTCTCTGGTATTGCATTTGTTTGGTTAAATCACCTAACTCTACTCTCTGAAGAGTCTCAATGGAAGTGTTTGGGGAACGGTTAACCCTTTGGGACTCGAGTGTCATTTGACTGTTTTTACTGTAATCGGCATGCTATACAACAACACAAACATGTGCTCAGGTATTCAGAGTGTTTCATCTACACATGACTGTAGAGGACAGGAAGTAGAGGAGACTGATGGTTGTAAAATGTTTGTAACTCAGTAGTTTGGGTGCTTGATATAATTCTCCCAACTGTGTGCTACAAATTAGAATAATTTTGAATCTATAACTTAGTATCTACAAATTAATACCATGTAACATGAAATACTGTGTACTGTAAATTAATGTCAAAGCAAACACTGTTGCTACAACTGACTTCTAACATGGTGAACAGCAGGTGGGGAAACATTTTTGTGAAATGTTGTTAATTCCTTTTAAAATTATTTTCCATTTCATATTACACATTTAATTCTAAAACATCAAACAACTTAGACAAAATTATATTGAATAAATACATACAAAAATTAGCAAGCAATAAAAAATAAATTAAAAAAAACTTTCACGGTTGCAACAAAAATTGGTTTTCTTTGTGGGTCCAGTAGAAGTTAATGGGGAAAGTAACGAAAGTAACTCTCTTCGTCAGCTCAAACATGATATTTCTATTTTATTTTTGTTCTATTTTTAACATTCATTAATCTGACTGCAAATCAAATTATAGTGTAAAAGCAAAAAAATGTTGATTTTTTTCTACCTCTAAATAGTTTTTGCCCTATATATCCTATTTGTTTTTATACTAGACTGTACCCCATGTTACAACCATCCATATCATATTAATGATACAGTATATGCATAAACCTCTTTTCAGAATATTTATATATAAAAAACTAAACTATTGCCACTTCTTTATTGCAACAAGTAGCCAATGGCATATACAGCAGCAAAAAAAAAAAAAAAAAAAAAAAAAAAAAAAAGATTTCTAGCCTGAGAGGCAAATAATGAAATAAATAAAACTGGACTTCAGCGAGGCCTGGTCTTCACCACACCACTCCCTTCAGCCTCTACCAGATACACAGTAACCTTAATAATTGATTATAATTGATTTTAACCTGGCCCTGACCTGGGCGGAAGAGAAACGGGGAAAACAGGCCAGCACGCATCTTTAAAAGCTCCAGACGTATAGTACAGATAAAATATTTAGGCTGCAGAATCCTTGACCTCCCTGTGCTAGCCAGCTCCCAACTTGAATTGATTTCTGACAAGACAACTGGGACACAATTACAACAAAATGCACTAAAGCCGTCCAGTTGTGTCTCCGAAAGCTCCTACCAGTTTAACCTCTTCAGCACAGCTGGGGTTGAATGCGGGGCCAAGGTCTGGCCAAGCGGACATACGGTGGATCACACCTCCTCGGGGAGAGACCGATCAACTGCAAAGTGCACACAGCAGCCGCAAATGAGGTACCTGGCCAGCACCTAAAACTGTGGACAAAGCCCCTTTTCTCGTCTCATGTCATAGGCAAATCAGCAGCGATATTCTGACCTGTTCTTATGTTGTTTCTACTCCAAGTACTAGGGAAGAAATGAATCCCTCTGGTTAAAGGCTTTAGCACAGAGAGTAAAAAAGTTATAGAAAGATGATGCAGTGGCCTTTCCCCCCCAACATGAAATATCCATGCTTTTGAGTATTGTAAAGAACAAGGGTAGCGGGTGCATTGAGTTTCGTCAAGATTGCTGGGAATAAGGTCAACAAGAGATTCCAGAGGACAACATGCACATGAATATAGCATGGGAATCTGCACACAAATAAACCATGACTTTGTGCATGTGGATCCTCTATGATTGAACATGGAGCCCACAGAAACTGGGGAAAGAAATGGTATGGATTTGGGGTAAGAAACGTCTTCCATCATTTGAATTAGCTGTTTTTTCTGTTTTTTTTTTTTGTTTTTTTTTTCAGTACCGGCCAAAAGTTTGGAAATATTAGGTTTATTAATGTTTTTAAAAGTAGTCTTAATCTCACCAAGGCTGTATTAATTTGATAAAAAATACAGTAAAAACAGTAATACTATTAAATATTTTTACAATTTAAATGAACTGATTTCTGTTGTAATATATTTTAAAATGTAATTTATTCCTGTGATGGCAAAGCTGAATTTTCAGCAGCAGTCATTACTCCAGTCTTCAGTCACATGATCATTCAGAAATCATTCTAATATGCTGATTTGGTGCTAAAGAAACATGTCTTATTATTATTAATATTAAACACAGTTGTCCTGCTTAATATTTGTGTGGAATTTCAGGATTATTTGATGAATAGAAAGTTCAAAAGAACAGCCTTTATTATAAATATAACTTTTTTTGTAATATTTATTAATTTCATAAATGTATTTAGTGGTTTTTTTTTATCAATTTAATGTGCCTTTGCTAAATAAAAGTATTAATATATTTTATTATTTATTTTTCTTAAATCTTACTTAGCCCATACTTTTGAAAGGCAGTGTATCATGATTTCCCCCAAAAAGCAGTTTAAACTGTTTTTAACATTGATAAGAATAATAAGTGATCTTAGAATGCTTTTGAAAGATATATATTTGATATATATATCAGAACTGGATTCCTATTGGAACCAAAATAACCAAATATTAAATAGAAAACAACAAACAAACAAAAAGATCTACAGTACCACTCGAGGGTTGTGGGGGTTTCCTCGAGAGTACTAAAGAATATTTGGACACTGGAATAAGAGTTGAAACGAGAATTGTTACGATTCTCATCCTTAGTTCTGACTAACCAAGAATGCCACTGTTCACATGAAGATTTATTACAACAGTCTTTAATGACTTTGAAGGACATCTATCATCATGAAAAAATAAGTACTGACTGCAGCCGTATGTAGCATCTCAAGCATGCACTAAAATTAGATTCAGTTATTAACCATGTTTTGACACTGTTTATCATGCTGACATAACCCAGTTTAACTTAAAGCTTTTAATGTGTTAACTAGAGTTCATGTATGTATTCTACTGACTTGAAAAGAAAAACACAAAATGGAATGCCTGAATTTCACCCACCCCCATTAAACACATATAATATGCCTTGTGTAGACAAACACTGGCATCACATGAAGCTCTCCAGCAGTGTACACATTTTTTTTAATTCTCTCAACAAAACACACAGGTGTCAGTTAGGATGCAAGCACTCAATGTCCTCTCCTGATGTACCAAATAACTTTAATAGCATGTTAATCCTGTGGCGGGCCAGGCTTGGGGCTGTCCAGGTTTAATGAGGTTGCTTGGGTTTAACCAAGTTCATTGTGGTCATTGGACTTATGAGCTTGTGTAGCCACCTCAAGCTCACATGCACACGGATGCTATTTGTATATCGACCAGTGCACATGGACGCACACTCTTTAGAGAATTCAATTACCTATAAATTGGATCAAACCACATCTCTCTCACCATTCAAAACCACAAACACACACCCAACCCAAAATAATACATTTTTCAAATGCTCTGCTGAAAATGTTCTTAGAAATGTACTCGTTATATTTATGCAATTTACAAATGTGTAATTTATGTTGTGTAAAAGAAATATATGTACTTATCTTTATAGTTTCAAAAATAGTTCTTTTTTTTACAAATACAATTAATTATATTAATTGTATACATATCAATATACAAATTATATTTTATTCTATTTTTATCATCAACTATGGTTCCAAAGAACTTCAGCACTGACCGCACTGAATCTAGAGAAAGGGGAGAAAAAAAAATTCTGAAACTTCACTATCACAAAATTGCTTCCATCCTACACATTAGCTGATCACATAATAATTTGTATTGGAAAAAGGTTTTAAAATTTATTTTCAAAGTAAAAAAAATAATAATAATTGTTTTTTACCAATATAATGAATTATTATTTGTATGTATTGTATGAATTACATTTGAATGCATTTGTAAATAAATGAATAGAAAGGACAAAAATGTCACGTCATTGACCTGTATACCAGGTAGCAGTGCCATCCAAAACAGAAAAGGCTTCATTATTCTACAGACACACAAAGACAGAATAAGCAGTGAAACTGTGCAGTGGTTGTGTGTGTGCGTAAATGTGTGTGTATGGATGTCATACGGTAAGCCAGCCAGAGCAAAACTAGGCCATTAATCATACGCCTGCGATGGAAGCGGTGTGTGTGGCGAGGCGGGGTCAAACTGGGGCTATTAAAGGAAGGCACGGGACCGGGGCCTCTGTTGTGCTAACCCCGAGATCCCTGCGGGCCCTGGCTGGGCCGGAGCCCCAGCTGTCCCCCCTCTGCCTGACACCCAGCTGGCTAGAGCGAGAATCGGGCAGAGTCCAAGCTGCCGCCCAACCTCCCCTCGTGGGTAAGAAAGGGGGGCCTTTGGGGTGGTTGACAGAAGAAGAGATCTCCAGCGAACAAACATCCTGTGGCTAAAACCAAGCACAATAACATCGATGGACTCGTGACGTATTTCAACGGCTCTTATTAAAAGGCCAGACTGGGATCTCTCAGCCTGACGAGACTTTGTGGAAACATTTTTAGTCATATGCACCAGCCGACAAACTCGTATTACGCACACACGTACGCATGACTCCAGACCGCAAGACATCATCTTCGCTGGCAAAGACACAACTCCAGCTTTCATGCAGTGTTTTACTGTTTTAACATTTTACAGCTGGTCAACTCCATTCATCTGGACTGTAATTTACAGCGTGTCATCATATTACATACGACCACATGAATTCTATTGGCTAGCCAGTAATTATACTGCGAGTTCTATGAGCACAGTCATCAGTATGCTGCTGGTTAGGACACGATGTGATTCTCAACGGTCAGCGTCATTACTCAATACTGAGCTGTTTTTTGAGCAAATACCTAGCGATCTCACTCCGTCTGCAAGAGTTCCCACAACTAATCTCAAAGACTTCGACGTAGTTCAATTAAATTCAAAGTTGGCATGCATTGCAAGCATCAGTGCTATTAGTGATTCAGTTCTCTTTATAGCCAATCTATTTTTTAATAACAGTTCTGATGAAAACATTACAGTATTGATCTTTATTTATTGATCTAGCAGAGAGCATAGTTAAGGCTGACACAAATCAATCAAAATAAATTTAAAATGACGATAGAGTACAGCAGGACTTGAGGTTGAGCTCGGAGCTTAATTAGTGAAATGGTGAGAGGGAACCCAAAGCAATATCAGACAGTAATACAGTGGCTCAGCTGTGTTTGTGCGGGCCAGATTACGTATTTGTATTGTATTAAAGCTAGAAATCACCAGCCAAGGTTAATGAAAGGGCAACTTACTTTAGGCCACAATAATCCCCTAGAAAACCTCTCTGCACAACAAACTGATGCATCCCATAAAACATGTGCTCAAAAGCTCAGACTGTACATTGGCCTGTGGCATGGTCAGCTAGCTTTCAGGAGAAATAAAAGGAGAGAGTGAGAGAGAAAGAGAGCATACTGTCCGTGTTGGGAGCGGCTGAAGTGTTATTTTAATCGGAGGAATGTAACCTGTGCCTGACATAAGACTAGGTATGTCTAGCTTTAAATCAAGTTAGAGAGCAAAGGCCCAGAGAATACACACACAAGACAATACACACAGACACACAACACACACAGCCCAAGAAACATTAACTGGATTCTCTCTCGACTTTAGTGCAAAAACAGTGCACACACTGACCATTTCTGGATTTGGCACATTCGTGCATTCTAAAAGTGGCCATCAGAATACATTTTCCCTAAATTACTGAGACAACTGTCCGATTTACAGAAGCAAATCCTTGTATTACAACATTTTTAAAGAACCTTCACATAGTTTTACTCCATTCAACTTTAATTCATAGAGACCACGTTATTTGATTTCTAAAAATATAAATAACACAAAAAAGCAACATAAAAGTAAATCCTACAACTGTACTACATTCCAAGTCTTCTGAAGCCACACAATATCTTTGTGTGAGAAATATACAAAAAAGTTATTTATTGATAAATTTCCCCTCCAGTGAGCTATTTACTGAGAACCTGATCATTGAGTCAGTGAGTTAAAATATTCAAATTTCTTCTTCAAAGAATCAGTTGTTACAGCTCACAAATGGGACAGCAGTTCTCGAGTAACAGATCACTGGCAGGGTCATTTTAAGTGAAAAGCAACTTAAATTTCAGGTCTGCTCCTTACGTCCATATGTATATATATATATATATATATACTTTTTGTTCATATTTAAACCAAATAAACTGTCTCACTATGAATTGCCATTTTATTGATTAGACTGACTGATCTCAGTCAAGTATGATGGCAGTGATAACATGATTTAAATTCACAGAAATATTAATGAGTTTACAAGGACCTTCCCATTATAATTATGTAGAGCAACCATGGCATCTTAGTGGGCCAGCGTTCCCTATGGGATACATAAATGTATCAGGCTAGCAAAACTCACCTACTTTTAACAAAACAGTTTACATGCAGATACAAATAACTCCAAGCATCCTTCATTACTATCAGCCGATGAATGGCTATGCCATCTGCAGCTTAATGATTCAAATAACTTCTTCAACCCAGCGCTAACAGTTATTGTTCAAAGTACTACCCATAACCTTTACAAAGGACACAATTTCAGGACATTCTCACATTACTTTCCTCCTGACAAAACTCTAAAAGCATTTTCTGAGGAATTAGCTAAGGGACTTGAACTTGAACTTCTTTTTTAAATTAAGTGAAATATTTCTCTGCTGAACTACTGCTATAAAAACCATGGCCAATCACTGGCACACAAGAGTGTGAAGACCGGAATGTCACCATAACCATGTTTGACAACTCCTGACTCTCAACTTATTGGACAAGCTGAACCTCAAATCCACGTAGAACTTGTGAGCTGTCTGGTGAGCAGCAGATAAGCATGTAAGAGAGACAGCAGATCTGTCTGTACCCAACCTGTCTGCTGCTCTGGAAGAGTAATTACAGGAAGGCCTGTGGTAATTAGCCCACCTCTCACTGTGTTTGTCTGTTTTTAAGGCTGAGAAAAAGAAAGAAAGAAAAAAAAAAACCTGGAAGCTGACAAAGCCGCAGCCCAGTTTTACCATATGGGAGCGGATGGATAGTGTCGAACAGCATGTTGGGTTTACGTGGAACGGAGTCAAACGCGTAAGCTTAGCTACAGGGATCTCAAATATGAAGACGCCCCTCCTGATACCACCAGTCTAACAGACAAGACAGCCACAATCTGCATCCCTCGCTGTTTGTTGTCAAGAATGTTTGAAGCAGTTCTCTCTAGGCAGAGCTCAATGATGAGGATAAGGGCCAGTGTGAGAAAGTTTGGGGCCAGTTGACAGAACTGTCACTTGCCAATGCTTACGTTCCAACAATTATATATATTTGTGGATCATGTACATGAGTTGGTAAGCCTTATATATATACAATTTATTTATAAAAACAAAAAAATGCCAGCAAAGGACAAGTTTGACCAACTGGGCCAGCAAAACAACAAAAAATACATCCGAACAATCTATTTTTTTCACAGTGACATTACCTAGAAAGTATATAATAATAATAAAAAACAAATCAACATATCACCTTGAGTATCAGCCTGTTTGATATATCAGTCTATCACTAAAAAGCAATCCTTACTGTCAAGTCCTGCTATGCAAGATGTGTTGTTTGCTTCTTTTGTCTTGGAACCATTAAAGCTGTCAAAATAAACATGAAAACTTTGATGGCTAGTTTGAGAGTAACTCTTCATAAATAGCGTGTGGACAGTCAGATAAAGAAGAGCGGCCTGTCACCATTGTAAGAGGTGTCTGCTGAACTCCTAAACGTACTGACTCAGAGGAAGATAATAATAAACACGGCTTATTCCCAACAACAAAAGAACTCCTCCGTCGAAATGAAAGACTATGACAAATCGTTGTTCTAATGTTTCCTGTGTGGGTGTGCCGTATGTGAATGCGTCTGTGTGTGTGTCCCTGTTGGCTAAGCAGCAGGGTGACTACTCCCCCTGTCTTCCCACCATCTGCCCAAGAGAGAGCTCCTCCAGCACCCCTTCCACAATCAGCACTTTTCCAGGCTGAAGCCAAGAGAACGAGACATCCAGCTAACTCTGCAGGTCCCATTGCTCACCTGCGTCATCGAGAACACGGGTCTCACTGATGAGCAGTTAATCAAAGGAAATAAAGTTAGGATGCTAACTATTCTAAACTTCGAAAAGTTATGAAAGTGTCTGGCATGGGAAAAGGAGATGTGCAATCAAGCCGTGTGAATTTTAGCAACAACTCTGAAGATATATCGTGTGAATTTGCAATTCTTACCAACTGAATCAACATTTAAAATAACACCAAAGATGTGCACTCTGAAATTCAGACTGCAATTAATTAGGCACACTTCAAAATATTAACCTATTAAGCGAAATGATATTAACATGAAGAAAAGGGCTCTCTAGGGTTGGATCGATACAAGTTTGGTTTCAGTACGATACCAGAATCAAATATCTCGGTATCAATATCATAGGTGATTAGGCAGCCTCAAAAGATAACGGAATTAAAAACTATTTTATTAAGAACACCGCATAAAACTCTGCATTAACAAATTTGTTATTTGTTTTCAAGCATAAATATATAAACAACATAAACAGCACTTCTCAGTGCTCCACTGATACAAATATTTTTTTTGTTATTGAACTATTATTGAATTATTCAAAAAGTGAAGTCTTCCTTTAAAAAGTAACACATTTTACACAGAGCAAGTGGCAAATCTATTGTTTTGCATTTACGCTTCAAGATCTGCACAGATCTATCTTGACATACAGTATAGTTAGTGTCGTCCATTGCTATGTTTATGACTGTCAATCACAGGAGTTTCGGATTCAATCCACCATTTAAACAAGGTCCAGAAACTTTGAAATGTGCAGTAAGCAGCATGACAAATGTATATAATATACAATAAGTGAACAAAAAGTGCTCCCATTATAATCACTGAAGTTCAACGCTGCCATCTTACTCGCTGAAGATGACGCGAACGTGCTTTGGCTGAACTCTATGAGCTTCTCTAAACAAACTCCAGCGTTTTCAGCGGAACTTAAACACATCTGATTTTTTTCTGTACATAATTGACCATTACGTTAATGTGCTCAGCGGATATATGTCCGTGCAAAAACACGTTGTCAATAGAGCGGTTACACAAATACACACGGGAGCATAAACATTATTTGGTTACTCGCGATATTCTCTTATTTTATATTAACAGCACAATTATGGTGTAGAGTGAGTCTTATCTGTTTGATCCATCTTGTTTCTCTGTTGTCAAATTTGACGGTTTCACAATCAGTTTGGATAACACTGCCGCATAGAGGTGAACTTCGGAACAGCAGCGTATCAAGTACCGAAATGGTTGTAATCATGATATTGTACCATTTGAAATGTAACATATACCGGTATTTTTCCAACACCAGCGCAACCCTAGGGTTCACAAAAGCAAATATCTCAAATCACCATTCATGCTGCTGCTAGTCATTCATAGTGGTCGTTCTCTCTCAAGTTTAGACTCAAAACCCCCATTTGCCCTTCACACACTCAAGGATGGTCAAACTCCCATTGAGCCAAGCAAGACTAATATAAGCCATTTGGGTGTTTAGAAAGGCTTACCCTTTTCAGCGCTCAAAGCCCCATTAGATAAAGAGGAGCAGGGCAGGCTAATTAGAGTCTGACCGTTTGGCCATTCTAGAGCAAAGATTCATTTGCACTGGTCTTACAATCGGCCTCTCTCTCTCTCTCTCTCTTTCTCTCTCCACCTAATAGAAAAATAAGCTACTTCACTCTGCATCGCTGGCAGTGACACCTGCGATGGAGGGGGTAATGGTGTTTAATGGCCTTTTAAATTTTTATTCAGTCTGAGAATCATAAAAGAGGAACCAGGCAGCCACTGGATCTCTTAATAATCCCAATGCTATGGCAACCAAAAGCAAGCTTAGCTGTCGGACATTAGGTTGCTCGCCAATCCACACCTGCTCTCGGTTCTCGTGTTGGAAGAAATGTTGAGATATCGAGAAAGAGGTACATTTCTATATTTCTCCAAGGTCACCAATGGCGTTTTAGTGATCCTAATAATAGATGTTTTAAAGTTTAAGTGCTGCCCGGGGGTCTTCTGCGTGTTCATTAGGAATCGCGGCCTGCTTGGCCAACACAGCAAGGAATGGACATTAAAAAGGCAGAGGGAAAAAAAGAAAAGGACAAAGAGGGAGGAAAGTTGAGGAAGAGTGTTTATGTTTTGGAAGGCTGCAACTGTGAGTTTGCACTCCCTGGTGAGAGAGACAAATCCAGATCTGATATGAGAGTTGTGGCTTTTACACATCTGAGACCAGCTGTATCACCAGAACCTATCTTTTATTTATTTACAGCAGCTCTGAAAGGGAGAGAGAGAGAGAGAGAGAGAGAGAGAGAGAGAGAGAGAGAGAGAGAGAGAGAGAGAGAGAGAGAGAGAGAGAGAGAGAGAGAGAGAGAGAGAGAGAGAGAGAGAGAGAGAGAGAGAGAGAGAGAGAGAGAGAGAGAGAGAGAGAGAGAGAGAGAGAGAGAGAGAGAGAGAGAGAGAGAGAGAGAGAGAGATTTGAAAAATCACACTCATCCTAAACAGGACTATATATATATATATATATATATATATAACAAATACATACCTGGGAGATTTTGGTGAGGATATCGGCAAGTTTTGTACTTGTTTATCCATTACATCAGTGATTCCCAGAGTCCTTAAGAGTCCTTAAGCAGGTTGCACAGGGTTCTTGAAAATACTTTTTTAAACCTAAAAAAACCCCCCCAAAAAACACAACAACAACTTAATAGTACCAAACAATTCATTATTTCAATATATTACCTAATAATGATATCTTCTGTTACTTTCTATGAAAATAAAACAAAATAATGTGTACTGCAATGTATTCAAATTTTATAAATGTGGATTACATTCATAGAGCTCTAATTTACAACAAACATTGTGTTTTGGGGATCCAGATCACGTAAATAAGTTACACTGCAAATATTCATACTATGGTTCAAAAGTTTTGGATCTGTAAGATTTTTTTTTTTTTTTTTTATACTGTATATGTTTTTGAAAGACATCTCTTATGCTTACCAATGGAAATGCAAGAACTGAGAAAAAACTGCATATTATCAATCAAATATATTTTATTATTATATATGCTTTGATATCCATCTGCTTTTCAGTGGTGACTATTAATAATATAAATGACAATGCTAAATGATGTCCACTATTAGTTAACATTTCTGTATTCCATATGATTATGCTATCAGCCACATGAGTGTATATGCAGCTCCCTCCGTTTAACACATTTAAATGAATTCTGCATTATGGGTGGGTGATATACCAGTAGACACAATTAACCGGTAGAAATTTGTCAACCGGTACAGATTTTAGACTATTGCTGCGCTCATGCCATGTCATAATTACCGTAGGCTCGATATGACAACCCGTCATTGTTTCTATTCGGAACTGTTCATGTCCTCGGACAGGGAATTATGTGTTTCTATGGCGACACAATCAACACCTAAATGAATCTCCAGTGGTCAGGTGGTTAGCGGTCACATAGAAGAAGCTCTTAGAAAAGTTCCATCTTACAAGTTGTAATTACGAACTCTACAAGGATGGGAACACTTTTTACAAGTTGAAACCTCGAAATGATGGTAATTTCAACATGGCGTGAATGCACATTATCTATCGCGGTTAAGATTACGTAAACGTGTTGTGCTGTACTTGGTCACGAAAGCTTATCATTTGCATGAGTTTTTAAGCATTGACTTTTAAAAACAAGTGATTTTAAACTGTTGAAACACAGTAAGCAACGAAAGACAACTCATTTCGCTATATGAAAACGCTGTCAGAGAGATGGTTTCTGAGCGCTGAGAGACGCACGCATTTGAAGCCGCTGCTCAGTGAGTAGCCTACTGAACTAAATTCGGTTTGCCGCCTAAATGGGCTTCAACGGTTAAATACACTAATGTGTCAAAATGACCATTTTTGCAAGTAAACAATCATTTATGTCTTGAATTTAAACAGCTGAGAAAGAAAACGCACAAGTATACTGGATCCGTGGAGTCGGTCTTAAAGTGACAGCATCCAAATATACCTATAATTTACACAGTGAAGGCTATATATTTTTTATCATTTAATTACTTTATACAATCTATGTAGTATTTCTTAGTGCTTGAAGTTTTTCAGGTCTATTTGATCTATTGTAATTTGTTTTCCTTCCTATATGCCTGTAATTAGTTTCTTTGTTCTTTCTTCATCACCAGTTACTTGTCTTCAGTAAGCTTGAGCGGTTTTTTTTTATTTATTTTTTTACTTAGGCTAGTATTAGTTTTCTGTGATATTGAAAATGGACACAGGCATTATGAAATTTCAATTACATAAAAAATGTTGATATCATAAAAATCTTATTTAAAGCAAAAATAACTATATCGTGATACATAAAATTACTCGTATCATGAATTAAGATTTTGGTCATATCGCCCATATCCCCTTCTGCATCCCCCTGCCCTCTCCCAAATCAGTGAAGAAACTGCGGAAAAAGTCCCTCTGACAGGTATATGGGTGAACATAAATTAAAAAAGATTAGTAAACTACATTAGAAGACTAGTTTTCAGTGAAAATGCTAAACTTTTTTTGCATGCAAAAGTCTGCTCTTGCTATGATTGGTGGGATGTAGTTATGATTACATGAAGCAAGACCAACTTAATGAAACAAATGGGATTTTTGAGAACGTCAGCAGTCCTAGTCAGTCAAGGTCCATCAGTCAATCTTACGGTGGTCTCCTGTCCAGCGTCAGCTGAGTAAACGCAGTGCTTTGTCGTTTAAATGTCAGTGATAGACATCAAACCCAGTACTTTCTCAAACTCCATCTGCTTTATACAGATGTCTCAATCAAGCCAGCAGCTGTGTGGTGTCTTACTGTCAGAGAGGACCAGGGCTACACATATACACACTTCTGTTTAGACACAGGAAACGTACCTGCCATACACCACATGCTACCTGACCTGCCCGTCTGCTGCCTGTCATTCAGCCCTCGCATGGACCATCAACACACTAACGCAAGCCTCCACACCCTTACACACACACACACACATCAAACTCCTCCTCTAACACTTGTAATGCCTTCTGTCTTGACAAAAATGTTTCAGTTGTTTAGAAAAAAAGGTCATAAGCGAAGAAATTTCAGTGTTATCAATTAAACACATGTACCATCACATCAGAGACAAAATAATGGTTTGTTGTGACATTTTGCAGATGGTGTTGTGCTATGTGCTTATCACGAAACAGGTGATCACTTCTATGATTTAAGTTATGTTTAAACAAGAATCTTTATGGCAAAAACTGTAAAATACCCTGATATTACTTTCAACAAACACTTCATAACTGGATCTTGTTATCCTGTCACTTCTTTGTGGATATAAGAGAATAGGGCAGAACAAATATGCAAAAAAAAAGAAGTGTAAAATCAAGTCACACTTTCTGAAAGAATGCACAGCAATACACCAAACATTCAGAAAACATACACAATTAAAATAAATATTAAATTAAAATTATTTCTTAAAGCACTTCTTTTGAACGATAAACGGGTGCAAAAAAATGTGGGCGAGTCTTTTTCTTTAATTTAATTTTCAACAAAAAACTTCAATTAAATAGTCTGGATGCCAGCCGAACTTAGCCCCTGCCCACATTTGAGGTCGGGAAGTTCGGTCTGGACTTGATGCATTGTGGAGCAACTATGCTCGAACCAGAGCTGTTCAGACCAATCCAATTGTCAGGGTGGGCTTTATATGATGATGGACAGATGATCAAAAGTAACATAATCATCCACGTCACCAAAGAGCGCTTGGGTTGATTTTGTTTACAACAAAGATGTTATGTTATAGAAGATATCAACAGTGCATTAATTTTAATAAAGGAACAGAGAACCGCAATCAAGGCATTTGTCGATCAGAAAAATGTTTTTGCTGTCCTTCCTACGGGATTCTGCAAAAGTTGAATTTATCAGCTGGCCCCGATGGTCGCTAAGAAGATGGGGCGCAATGAAAACCCTGTGGTCATTGTGGTTTCTCCATTGCTCTGATTGGTTGTAGGTCTATCCAATTGAGTGCAGAGGCATTTTCTTTCCTGGTTCGGTTGAAACACGCCCCATAAATCACAGCCCAATGGAGCAGTATCCATTATCACTGAGTATGATGACGTCAGGCTATTAATTAATGAGCTTTTCCTCTGAAACAACTTTTTTCATTGACAGCAAAAGCACAGGCTATTGGATAATGTTAACCAAAAAACAACCAATTTAGATAAAACTACTATTTTGTCTAAATCACATCCGATCTCGCTTTATTCGGGTAAGTAATAACCACTTCATGGTTCCAATAATCCACTTTGCACAATTTGCGTGCAGCTAAGCTGCAAATGCTTTGACAATACAAATGTAAAGTTGTGTCATGGCACACTAAAATATATTTGAGAGAGACACTCGACCTTCTGATGACACCATTCTTCAGTCTCTCAGGGCACGGTTGGACACTGGCTCCTTGTACAGATACACATAACAGGGCCAAACAGATGCTATTTCAGCCCAGAGGACAACACAAACACACTGACAACATACAAATGACCTGCACTCATTTAACTGGGTATGCACTTGAAAAGCAATGCACTGCAAGACCAGAGCATATTATAAACATCATTTATTAGCATGAACACATTCAAAAAAAAAAAAAAAATGTAATGGATAAAAAAAGCCCTATTCGGATGGGACTAGTTTTCATGGAGGAAGTTAGAGACATTTGTGTTTCACAGGCTTAAGCCCTATTCGGACGGGACTAGTTTCCCTGGAGTTTGTGTTTTACAGGCATACTTTGTGAATTGAATCCCATCCAAATCTGCCATGTCTGTGTTTTTTTTTCACACAACCTAGCAAATTACCTACTGTTTTTCGGTTAACTCAATGGTCCGCTGAGACATCTAATCCCGTGTGAATGTGAATGACTATGAATGCTGATGTTGTATTATCCTAACGCTTCTCATGTGTTTTTGACTACCTGAGCTACTGTTCGTGCACCAATCTTTCGTGTGCTTTCATTTAATTTCAATATGGATGGTATCTGATGAAAAACTTATATTATAAATGTAATAAATAGAGCTAAATCGCAGAAACTGCGAAGACTGCCCAGGTTAATAACAGTGTAATGTAAGATACTTGGCTAGACGTCTCTTGTGGCAAGCAGAGCGGGGCCGAGAGCCGTGAGAACGGTGTGAGGCCGGTGGCACAACTGCTAGTGAGCGTCACCTGCACGTCACATTGTTCTCGAGTGTCTCACGGAGGAGCTCCGGACTGATAAGAGGAGGAACGACGACAGTGAAGGACGAGAGAGCACCAAGCCTGGATTTTACGTTATGCTTTGTTTATGTGTTTGCGTCAGTCATCCGTGAGGGGCTGCTGCTTTACTTTCATTTGTGTTTATTTTATAATTAAAATGTTTGAACGCTCAAATCTCAGCTCACTCATGTGGTTTATTATAAACAGCCATAAATATCTACAAATGCATGTGAAATTTGTTTTAATAGGATTTTTATAATACATTTAAGTTATATCAGTAAATAATTAATTAAAAAACATATACGTCATATGTGATGCATGTAAACACACCCATGACCTTCTGTAACGCCCACGTCTAGAAAACACACACTCCCACTTCTGTAATAAACACAGAGATGTTAGTCCCGTCCGAACCGGTACATGAAATCACAGACGTCGGGTGATAAGATTTGTAAAACGTTGTTTAGAAAACTGTCCCATCCAAATAGGGCTTAGCCTAAGTGACATCATAGTTATCAGTAGAATGTGGTGGCAAAGTCTTTGTCCATTTAAGTCATTAAATTTGCTTTGGAAGCACTGCTTCCTGTTATGTTACCTTTTGCCTACATTTTCACCATTATCCAAATCTAATTCATCCTGCTATACTGTTAGGCTTCAATGAGAACATGTTAAAATCAAAGGAGGGATAAAAAGACTACAGCTGTAGCTATTGGACAGTGTATCTTTGCATTATACAAGATCATATATATTTAATACAAATTAATGTGTTATTGTTCATGTTTGCACTGACGATGATCCCTTGCCTCTTTAAAGAAAACACACCAAGTACATACACTCACCGCCCACTTTATTAGCTACACCTGTTAAACCTGTTGACACAAATGTTTAATCAGCCAATCAAATTAGGGCTGCACGATTATGACAAAAATTATTCCTTTGAAATTGTATTTGCGATTATCAGAATTTACACTGAATATATATAGGCATATTATAATACATGTTTACACAAAAATTGTTAACACACTCACTCGCTTAAGCCTATGCTTATGCCTTTAAATAGCAGTCCCAAACTAGTTTTTGTTAATACAATGTTGGTATGAGCCACCACAGTCATTTAAAAATATAGAAAATAACACAAAGTGAAAATAAAGTGGCATTTTGGGGTTAATATGGAAACGACAGTTACCAGTGAATACACAATACTAACAAGAACTGTTAATGAAACATGGAAACTGCTCCTGGTGAATAGAATGAAAATCATACCTGCAAATCCTTTTCAGCTAACAGACGTGCAACAGTAACGTGATTTATTGGTATTTTATTTTTATTTCGTGTGATTTACAATGTAATGACGTTGCATGCTCGTAGTTTCTTTTGCACGTTATATACAGTGAAGCGACACACAACGCCGCCGCTGCATTTGTGCGTGCAATTGAAGAGTGTGCGCTATGAGCACAGTATAGCAGCTGACCGGACAGGAGAGTTCGTTTTTCTGAAGTGGAAGACTTTATTTCAGCGTACACTTACGTCACTGCCTGGTAGTTCCTATTGTGCTGGGTTTTCTGAAGTAGTTGTGATTCGCCTCTCATAACATAACATGCAAACAACACGCAGAGTGGATTTTATTTCGTAATCGTGGCTTTGAACGATTACATAATCGTGGCATCCGTAATTGTAATCGCAATTAGAAATTCGATTAATTGTGCAGCCCAAAATCAAATGGCAGTAATTTATGGATGTATTTAGGGATGTGTCCAAAATCGCCCCCTATATCCTTTAATAGGGCACTATTTGAGGGCACAGCCATTTGTAGTGGTGTCTGAAAACATAGTGGACATTATCGAGTTCACTCATTCAAACCCATAATGCACCACAATAACAAGTGTACAACTGGGGCACATTCAAGTTCAAAACCGCAACGTTTTGCTACGGTTTCCGGGTTGAACGTCATGTTTCCTGGAAACGGCGTGCACCGGTGTGCAACGGGGTTTGAGATACATTTTCTCTTGTTTGGTGGGTGTGTCAGAACTGCAGTCCAATCAGCAGCAACATGTATATAAAGCACGCGGTATTAAAGTGAACTCGCACAATTCAAGGAATTCAAGGAAAGTAATTTACAAATGTGTTCGATGCAGCTCGGTATACACGCAACAACTGAGGATATTAGAAGACATGTTTGTCGTAAGTTTTATTGTAAAAATATAGGATATCAACATGATGTAGTTGTTTATATTTTTAGCTTCATTGCAAGTGTATGACATTTGGTATAGAAATAAACAATGGTAATTAAGTGCTTTTCCTAAAAATGAGAAAGAAAATACAGGGTATTAAAACAGTATGAACAACAAATAAAGTCAGTATGTGAGGCTAAATAGATGTGTTTTAGTCTGAATTAGGTAAGATGTGTGCTTCCATTTCAGTTTCCACAAATCCCTTTACTCGATTGGGATGTTCTCTTTTGTTCTGGGCGGTGAGTGCAGTAACTGTAACATTGGGCATATTTTGTAGTATTAAACACATATTTATACCAACTTCATCAAATTCTTCACAAAGAACACAAAGAATGGCCTTCTCAGCTGCCATAGTTGCAACTCTTGCGTCATCAGAACAGTGTGTTCAACGCATCACCGTTTCTGTTGTGCAACGTTTTGTCGGGCCTGAACGCAGCCCTGATGTGCACTCAACGGCTAAGGAATACCCATAATGCCCTGTGAGGGTCGAGGTGGCGAGATGGCGAGCTGAATCATCCATCCATTTTCCAAACCGCTGGTCCAATTCGGGTACAACGTAATTTCACACAGGTATAAATTCCTTTTCAATTGATTGTTAAATTGTTTAATTAAGGTTTATATATGCTAGTTTCCATAACATCGTTCAACATAAATCTTTTCATTGCAAACAGAGCTGCTAGTTTGCTAAATTTCAAATGATTATTAAACATACAGCAAGCTCAAACCATGCAAAAGCGACAGCCCTTCCGGCGCACTCAGGGCCCTATTTTAACGATCTGAAACGCAAGTGTCAAAGCGCATAGCGCAAGTAACTTTGTGGGCGGGTCTTGGCGCTGTTGCTATTTTCCCGGCGGGATAAATGACTCTTGCGCCAGGCGCAAATCTAAAATGGGTTGGTCTGAAATAGCTTCATTATTCATAGGTGTGGTTTGGGCGTAACGTGAAATAAACCAATCAGAGCGTCATCTCACATTCCCTTTAAGAGCAGGCACACTTGTTCTAAAATGGATTCCTATTATGACGGCGGATTTGCCAGGCGCGCCAGGAGCGGTTCACAGCCGAGGAGAGCAACGCTCTCGTCAGGGACGTTGGGGATGGAGAAACACACCCAAATTAACTTCGGTTAAAAAGGCGTATGATAATTTGGGTAAATGTGTAAGCTAGATGTATGCTTTTATAATAAATTGTCTGTCTATCTATCTATCTATCTATCTATCTATCTATCTATCTATCTATCTATCTATCTATCTATCGTAATAATTTATGATTTGCAAAAGTGAAAACTGCTGCTTCTGTGTAGATGAGAAAATCAAAGTGTATGCGCGTTGTGCACACGCTACATTGATTAAGGCCAAGCATGCGCCCTTAGAATAGCATATGAATAACATATTTTTTCCTGGTTAGTGGCGCAATTGTTTTCTAAACCTGCAAAATAGCATGAAGGAACGTTTGCGCCGGAACACGCCTCCTTTTTTGCGCTGAACCGCCCAGGGGGCGCAAGTTCATTCCCTAGTTTAGTGATGTGCTTCTGTGGAGGGAAAAGCGCGCTTTGCGCGGGTGCAAAATAGGAATGAAACATGCGTCGGTGTAGGGGTGGGCGATATCTCGATATTTACGATATATCGAGATATTTTTTAAACTCGATATGGATTTTGACATATCGTATATATCGATATATTGTTTATATTTAATTCTGATTTCGCCACTTTGCTTGTTTGCCTTCTATGTGCTGTGCTCGCCGTTGCCGTCCTCCGCCTGCTTGCTTTTGTTCCCCCTCCCCTCGCGTGTTGTCTCATTCAACCAAGTCCCCCGAGTCCGGTCAGGCACATCAATCTTTCCCCGCCCAGCGAGTGCTTGAAGTGCGTCCGAAACAGCGCGCGCGCGCGATCAGTTGTTGTTGGTATTTTTTTGTGTAGCGTCGCCTCTCGCTGCATTGCTTTTGTTTGAGGGCGCTTAACACACTCACACTTAACATGCTCCCCTGTAGAAACGGGCCTGGCAGCTCGCGCCAGCTCTAGACACGGTGAAAGTTTCCTGATTGTGACGGATGGCCGAATTTACATGACACATTATAAATTAGCATTAGCCTACCTATTCTGCTATAGATACAGTGCCAAAAAGAAGAGAAGAGGATAAAGACAGAGGTAAAGTGATGTAATGAATGAACAGTTTATCTAATTGCATAGTAGTAAGATACTGTAATTTAATGGCAGTTATTTTTACCTTAGCTTTATGCTAACAGTTGTTCTGAGTTCTCCAGAGGCCCCAGACAGTGTGATTTTGTAACAATCATGTCAGTTTTTAGACGCATTTTTATAACTTTTTTAAAATTAATGTTTTACTCTACAGTTGTGCAGTTTTTGGGGGATATATGGCATTTTTTAAATTTATTTGCCAAAATTAGTAATGATATTTATATACAGGTTTATTAAAAATAGTGCAATGTGTATTATTTCTTCCTTTATTTTACAGTTAAATTATTATTTTTGTATACAGGGATTTATTTATTTTTTTTTAAATGTCGCAGAAACACTTTGTTCATACATGAACTGCCTACCTATTTGCACTTCAATAAAAAAAAGACTTTGTAGTATTTGGCATATTTGTTTTTGCAGTAGTTTTTGGGGGGTTATTTTTCCTGTAAAGATATCGAGATATATATCGTATATCGAGATATAGCAAAATATATCGAGATATATTTTTTGCTCCATATCGCCCAGCCCTACGTCGGTGTACAAAGGCAATTGCGCTGGGTGCAAGATAGGGCCCTCAGTGTCTGAATTCACTCACTCGAATTTCATTCACTCCTTTAAGTGGACTATATTATTGGAGTAATGAGGGAATAGTGAATGAGAATATAGGGGACAATTTTGAACACCGCTATGGTCAAGACGATCTGCTGAAGTTCAAACTGAAGATCAAGAGTGATTTAAGTGATTCGAAATTGGCATGGTTGTTGGTGCCAGACGGGCTGGTATGAGTATTTCAGAAACTGCTGATCTACTGGGATTTTCACAACAATACCTAGGGTTTACAGAGAATGGTCTGAAAAAGAGAAACTATCTAGTGAATGGCAAAAATGCCTTGTGGATGCCAGAGGTCAGAGGAGAATGGCCAGACTGGTTCGAGCAGATAGAAAGGCAACAGTAACTCAAATAACCGAGGTCTGCAAAAGAGCATCACTGAACGCACAACATGTCGAACCTTGAATCAGATAGGCAGATCCATCCTGCTTTGAATCCACGGTTCAGGCAGTGAGATGTTGGTGGGAGGTGGTGTAATGGTGTGGGGAAATTTTATTTATTTTTTTGACACACTTTGGGCCCCTTAGTACCAACTGAGCATTGTTTAAATGCTACAGCCAACCAGAGTATTGTTGCTGACCATGTCCAGTCTATCCCTTTGTGTACCCATATTCTAATGGCTACTTCCAGCAGGATAAGGCTCCACATCACAAAGCTCAAATCATCTCGAACTGGTTTCTTGAACATGACAATGAGTTCACTATACTCAAATGGCCTCCACAGTCACCAGGAGCCTCATTTATAACCGTTGCGTACACACAAAACAGGCCCTTAAAGAGGCGTACGCCACTTCCGACGCATAAGTTGTGATTTATAAAAACAAACTTGACGGGGAAAATGTGCGCACCTGCACGCAAACTCTGACCCATGCGTACAAACATTTTGGAGATGGAGCAGTTTGGCGACACCGATGGTGAGCAGAGGGACTGACGGCAGATAAAGGAAAACCACTTTAAATCTTCATTATGAGTCCTAATAATAAATACAGTGCATGTTCACAATAACAGTTTAAATAAATAAAATGATTTAAACTATGTTTTACATCTGAAATAAACATTTAACATTAAATATGCCATTCTCATTAATAGAGTTTCAGCACTTAAATTACATGAAATCATTACAACAAGTTACAATATTTTTAATATTCTAATAAATACGAATATTTGAAGTGGATGCGATAATTTTGAACACTTCCTGTGTTCCAATGTTTTAACTACAGCGAAAATTGCTTAGCACATGATATAGCAGAACTCATGGTCTGAATATTTTTGCACAAATAATGATCAATAATGCAAAATAATGCTGTTTCCATTAAAAATATAAAGCAATTAAAAATACAATTTAAATTAATGAATACTATTTGATTTATTTATTCAAAAACAAGGCAAGGACAGGCTACTAAATGATTTTTAGCAACGTAATGTGACGGCATATCCGTATCTCATATTTTCCTAATGTCTTGTACTGTTAAACATGGTGTCACATGAATGAATATGCATATGCAAATAATATGCAAATGAGGATATGGATAGTAAAAATAGGCATTATAAACTCCATATGGTTATTGCGGGGAGGAGATGGGGTGGAGACGCATGTGCGCACAATCTTCCGCTGACTGGGATTTATAAAGGGAATTTTGCACAGGTTCTGGCGTACGCACGGTTTTATAAGTCTGAATATTTATTGGCGTACGCCATTTTTGGCTTTTGGGCGCACGTACACTTTTAGTAAGGATCCTACGCACAGTTTTATAAATAAGACCCCAGAACTCAATTCAATAGAGCACCTTCTGGGATGTGAAGAACTAAGGCAGTTTTGAAGGCAAAAGGGGGTCTAACCCAGTACTAGCAAGGTGTACTTAATAAAGTGGCCGGTGAGTGTATAATACCATTACAAAGTTTTGGATCAGTAAGTTTTAGTAAGTGAAAGAAGCCTCTTATGCTCACCAAGGCTGCTTTTATGACAAAGCTGAATTTCCAGCAGACATTACTCCAGTCTTCAGCGTCAAATGATCCTTCAGGAATCACTCTAATATGCTGATTTGGTGCATGCAACATGTCTTATTATTATCAGTTGAAATCAGCGCTGCTTAATATTTTTTGTGGAAACCATTATATAGTGCCTGCATTATTTTGATGAACAGAAAGTTCAAAATAACAGCATTTAATAAAAAAAATTTAAAAAGTGATTTTTGTTTTGTTTTTTGGTAACATTAAGGTTATAATAGTATTCACTTTTTTGATCAGTTTAGTGCACCCTTGCTGAATAATATAATTATTTCTTTTTTTTTAAATCTTACAGACCCCAAACTTTTGAACAGTATTGTATTCATAACAGTACACATTAAACACACAGCTTCACCAGCACACTGTAGAAACTGTACATACTGACAGACACGGATCTAGTTGTGTTCCATAAAGCTTGGCTTTTTTTCAGGTTGATTAAAGATCCCGTGTTGATTTCCTTCAGAGTCGCACTGAATACAGCGGACACGAAGCCGAGCCAGCAGCTCATCAAACGCGCCACACGATACCCACATTAAAGGTAATGTCTCTGCCACTCCATCTCGCATTGTTTTATTTTGCTCTCTGGCTTTAATGAATGTGACAGAATTACGCCGCTTTAAAACCGTCTGCTTTATTGTTCTATTTGTTTATCTATTTCTTATTTCCTCGTCTTTTCCCAGCTCTCATCTGTCATTCTTCGGTGCTTTCATTTTATTGGCCGCTCCGCAGAGCGGTACTGTTGATCGCTGCCCATTTTCGGATTAGGAGATTAAGTTATTCATCACTCACCGCGCTCCCTGCTGCGCCACTGCTATCAGGACACCGCCAAATCACAACATCTCAGCCAGCCATTTCAAAATAATTGAATGCACAATAATTTCCCTATTAATACATTTCTCATATTAGAGATTATGCATGAAACATCCACATTATCTGTGGCAGTGTTTTCCTTCTCTCTTTTTTTCCTGTGTGCATGTGTTAATGTCTTGCTCCTCTCCAGTAAATCTAATAGACAGGATTGAATAGCTCATGCCAGGATGAAGGGATAGGTTACAGATAGCCTCTTTTTTATTTATTCATTTTTTTTGCCTCTCCCTCCCTTCTCCTTCTCTGGTGGAAGATGCAGAAGAAAATTAAAGAAAATCGATCATTTTCGACTAGGGTGGTGGGGACGAGCTGTGACGGTTGCTACGCCAACAGTAACTCAGCCTCTCACAGCTGTTTCGGAGAAGTTGTTTTGTTTAGGTATTGTAGTTGCTCACATTTTTGCACTACACACACCAAAGACTCGCACCAACAAAAGGCATATCAATGGATGTGTCATATATGCACGTATTAGCATGAGAACAGATCATTAAATCCACTGTAGGCAGCCAACCAAAACGCCTCGGCACAGCGGCCATTATGTCGTCATCATACTTCAGTGAATCGTGTTTTGCTTTGTACTAAAAATAATCCTCTCTTCCACAGCAAGGACAGAGGTGGACTCACAACAGAGCTGGTCACAGTTAGAGATCCTCTTCAAACATCAAAGTGTGTTAATCACTTGTGTTAAATGTGCTCAAGCCTGGATATGGGGTTATTGAGGCTATACTGTACACTGCACCAGGGCATATAAGATCTATCACAGCAGGTAAATGCGTCTAAACAGCAGAAAGAGTCAAGGTGAAACATAGGAAATGAACACAGAGTGCATGTCCTCTATAAAAAAGGTCTAAATGTTCACCGCTCAGGTGAAATCTCTCTCTTTCTCTCTCTCTTGCTCTAATTAAATTGCATATTACTCAAAGACTGACATGTTTGGCTTGTCAAAAATGTTATGTTCAGCTGTTGCAAATTCGGTGACTTTTGAAAATCAAGTTTTGATTTTTACCAGGAAAGGAGTGGTTTTGATACACAAAGTTATGAAAAATCACGTTTTAAAAATGTTGTTCCATTATAACCCCTTAGCAGATCTGACTATCTATCTACCCATCTATCCATCCATCCATCCATCCATCCATCCATCCATCCATCTGTGTCTGTCTGTCAAAAAAAGTTACCAGTAATCATATAATCACGTGGATGTTTTCAGAAATGATTGTAACCTCAGTTAACTATAATAAACTATATTTTCAAGTATAGTGCATTAAAAACATTATCAGACATTTTATCTGTGAATGAATCAAGTATTATAAGCATCATAATGTATAACAACTAATTACACTGAAAGCAGGGTCTACAAGTTAACTTTACACGTATGATGAAACATTTTTTTAAATAAAACTTGCATTTATGAAAATAAAATATAACAAGCAATGCTAATCTTTAGGAATTTAATGATTCTTGTTCAGCTGATTAATGACTTAAAATAACGTAAAAATTCCATTAATTATTATTATTATTGATGAAGCACCTGTAAATTCAGTGCCACAGCAACAAATGTCATTTAAATATAGTATTAACAATGCAACCTGTTCTAAACAAATGTTTCTCGATTGGCAAACCTATGTATAATAGAAAACAATAAGCATGATAAAGCAGTGGTTCTCAAACTTTTTCAGGAGAAGGCCCCCTTGAGTAGGGTGAAACCTTTTGTGGCCCCCCAAAAGAAAACTCATGACGAAAACATCCTCAAACTGACAATTTTACTTACAAATTTTAGATTGTACCAAAAACAAATGAATTTGTACAATGCTGGAACAACAATTCTGTTTGTAGCCTTATGTCTCTGATGTTGAATATACAAAAATTGTTAAATTCTACATTTCATAAAATATAACAAATTGTTATAAAAAATAGTTTTGACAGTTAACAATAATGTTGTCTGAAAAGTGCAACAAAAGTTTTGAATACTGAACAGTAATTTATGATGTCCATAGTAGAAGATACTGAAAAATTAATTTACATATGATTGTAAAAAAGTGCATTAAACTTCTTACATTTTAATGTAGTAAATGACAGTGGCTCAAGTTTGGTTTGCAATTTGAACAGCAATCTGTTTTTTCAGCAATATTTTCAGATAATATTAATATTTCTAATATTTCAGAAACATAAAAAAAATCTGCTCTACTTAAAGAAATAGTTTTTCAATATAGAAGACATACTAAATTATACAAGTTTTACAATATAAAAGAAATCATGCAATGCAGACACATCAATTTAGTAACAGCTAGTAACTCAGTGGGAAGGGTGAGACTGTCTTTCTTTGCAGAGCTTATCAATTCTGGGTGTTATTGGGGACAGGCAAACTCTCAAGTCATCTTCCACATTAAGCCGTGCCCTGTATTTTGTCTTTATTGCCATCATGGCTGAGAAAGATGTCTCACAAAGGTATGTTGTTGGGAAAGGCAGCAATATTCTCATGGCCTGAAGAGCAACCTCCTTGTACTCCTTTTCAACTGTGGGCCAAAATTCTGCTGGGCCCTGCTGATTAAATCTCATCCTGAGAGTACGATCACTGGACAGTTCCAAAAGTTCATCTTCAGCCTTTCCACTGAGGCCACTGGCCATCACATCACAAGAAAAGGGATCTCGAACCCAGTCATATTTCTCCATGTCAATGTCTGTGAAGTAGCGACTGAAATGTTCATTCAGTGAGGTGAGGTGACTGGTAATGGTGTTGAGCATGAAGTCCACTGCCATGCAGTTTGTATCCAAAAATTCAGATAGATTTGGAAACATGTCGGTGATGCCTCTTTGTAGTTTTCGCACCCACAGGTCAATTTTTCTCCTGAATGCATTTATTTTGTCACTTGCCTCCAGTATTGTGGAATAACATCCCTGAATGGACAGATTCAGTCCATTGAGACTACTGAAAATGTCTGCAAGGTATGCTAGTTTTGCCATCCACTGTTGGTCAGAAAAAAACAGTTCTAGATCGGGTTTATGTTCTTTCAAAAAATCCTGAAGCTCACGTCTGAGTTCAAACACTCGCTCTAAAACCCTTCCACGTGAGAGCCACCGCACCTCTGAATGGAACAGTAGCCGATCATGAGCTGACCCATCTCTGTGCATAGTTTTGCGAAGAGACGTGACTTCAGCGGTCTTGACTTCACAAAGTTGACAGCCGCTACTACTACTTCCAACACATCATGCAGCTCGGGTGCCATTAACTTCGATGCAAGTGCTTGACGATGAAGCATACAGTGAGTGGCTGCGATCTTTGGATTTATGGCTTGAATTCGGGTGACAACTCCACTCTTGTGCCCAGTCATTGCTGCCGCACCATCAGTGCAAACAGACACGCATTTTTCCCAGCTCAGATTTTCTTCTACCATAAAAGTGTCCAACATTTTGAAAATTTCCTCACCTGTGGCTCTCCCCTCAAGTTCTTTTGAAAATAAAAAATCTTCCATAATTTTACTGTCCCATACATATCGAACGTACACTAATACCTGCGCAGCACTACTAACGTCAGTGCTTTCATCAAGCTGAAGCGCGAACTGCTCACACGATCGTAATCTTTCGGTCAGTTGAGATTTTACATCAGAAGAGATGTCTTTGATCCGCCTACTTATATCGTTGGACAGCGGTATGGATTTAATCTTATTCGCGGCCTCCTCCCCGACCATCACTCGGCACATATCCACTGCTGCTGGAAGTATTAATTCCTCTCCGATTGTGTGAGGCTTTTTACATTTGGCTATTCGCAGGGCTGCAAGATACGATGCTTGCTGTGCTTTCTCAGGTATTGTCGTAATGTTAGTCAGTCGTACCTTTTGCTTGACGTATTCTTCTTTTTTTCTCTGAAAAAAATCCTTACTTTTATTTGCATGCTCCGGATGAATTGTCGTGAGATGTCGGCGGAGTTTATATGGTTTCAGTGCTTCAACGGATAAAATCTTCAAGCACAGTGTGCACTGTGGTCTGCCGTCACTATGTTCCATAAAGCCATATTTTATGTACGAGTCGTCATATTTACGCAGTTTCGTTTTTTTCACGCTGGGCTCTTCTGTTGTGACCTTTTCAGCTGAGACACTGCATCCTCTATCTAAAAACTTATCCATTTTAAATAGTCTTGGCATTTATCGGCGTGTTCATGTCGTTGTGTTCACTAGTACCTCAACGGTTTGGTGACGTTTCAGCGTAATGTGCTGTGTATAATTGATATTATTTTTAAAATATATATATATATTTTTAAATACATCATAGTTCACATAGGACAATCCTAACTTGCGTACAGGTAAAATAATTTTTAAAAATAATTTCATATTCTAGAATTTCTTTGCGGCCCCCCTAGCGCCATCTAGTGGCCCCCCAGGGGGCCGCGGCCCCCAGTTTGAGAACCGCTGTGATAAAGTATTATGCAGGGGCGTAGTTTGTGGGGGGGTTAGGGGGGAGATAACCCCCCCAATATTTAAATCTATGCATTACAACCCCCCCAATATTTATACCATGATCACATGAAAAATATGCAGAATAATTTTTCAACCCCCCCAATGTTCAAACCAAATCTACGCCCTTGGTATTATGTATATCAAAACCTCTGTATTATACATTGTATATATAAAAAAGTGTTTTACAGAGAGTGCTACTGAACATATTGCTGACTTGATTTGATTAATAGTAACACCATAAATACAGACACATGATTTCACAGCGGGCAGAGAAATTAATAAATAAATAAATAAATATCTGTGAGCAAAAGTGTGTTTGTGTGATACCCAGTTCCCGTCTCAAATGAACATGTGCTCTCTCTGCACAGATGACACTCAAAATGCATTATAACCATTAATGAAAAAGTTAATGGGCCATTTTCTTACATATCAATTTACATTTTACAATTTGGGTACACAAATGATGTCTGCTACGGCGGGTCCTTAATATTTTGCTCAAGGAAACAGTTCTAATGTGTTTTGTGGACATCAAATGTAGTGAATAATGATGCGTCCATCGCATGCAAATAAGATGACAGTTGGAATGGGCTGATCAACAGTGCTCGCATAAAGAGGTTACAGACTGCCATGTACTGCGCTCAGTTTCAAAAATGTCATATCGCAGTGTGTCCATGTTTGCAAGCAAATACACAAACCAATGCGCTCAATTATGATCAGCTCCCTTGTGTGCAAGTGCAACTAGCAAATTATCTATCACAAAGTATCCCAATTTTCACACTCTGCTGTGAATTTCATAAAACATGTAAGCAGAAATAAGCCTTAGATGCACTGTATAATACATAGACCTTAGTCAGGGAAGAGCCATATTTAATTTGTGAAATGAATAAAAACGGGAAATGAATGAAAAAGGATAGAAGAAGGCCTAAACTGTGTTCAACGGATTTTACTGTAGTTTAACAACAGTCTGATTTGTTCAGCTGATTGGTAAAAAAACAAGAAACAACATCAACAACAAAAAAAATATTCTAAACATTTTTCTGATGCAAGACTTTTATTTTGTTAGCTGTTGATTCTTCTGTCAGACGCAATTTAAGTAAAGAGTGCCTGAGAAAAAACGTGTTGTCCCGATTCAGCATTTGCGGTCAGATGGGATGTTGTCAGGCTGTATGTCAGTGTCCTTATTCTATCGTTATTTGTGTAGCTTGTTATGAAATAAAAAGTTTCTCACCTATGAAAAACTAACTTTCCTGTCCTGTCAGACATTAGAGACTGTGCTCGCAGCGTGCGCTCTTTAATTGCAAGTGCAAATGCGGCGGCGTGTTGTGATGTGAATGAGTCAAAACAAGAGTCAGGAGTCAAAATCCCTCCGTCACACATACAAACGAAGATCTGAATGAGGAGACGCAGTTCTGATGCCTGTACCGACCTGTGATGGGCAACATCATGACTATGATGAGAACAAATAGGTGTGCGTGAGCATTCTGTCCTTTTTAGGGTCTCATCTTTCTGTTTTTGGTTTGTTTACATGTCTTTGGTGCGTATTGCATTTATAATTCATTAAGAACCGCATCAGAGTTCGTTTGGAAGTGGACAGAGACCCATCTTTTCAGCGGTCTCGGTCGGCTTGTTTGGTGCGTATCAGGGTTCGGATGACAGCGTTCACACACAGGCTCAAATGAATCGCACTAACAAAAGAAATCGCACCAGGGTTCGTTTTAATCGAACCAAACATGCCAAGTGTGAATACAGCCTCACCTTATAGGCCTACTGTTTATTGGTATTAGACATATTCTTACAATTTATGTGTATGTTGTGTAAAGTGGGAAGGTAAGTGTGTGTGTGTGTGTGTGTGTGTGTGTGTGTGTGTGTGTGTGTGTGTGTGTGTGTGTGTGTGTGTGTGTGTGTGTGTGTGTGTGTGTGTGTGTGTGTGTGTGTGTGTGTGAGAGAACAATTCCTAAAAAGTGTGTTGTGTGTTAATGACATGGGAAATTGTAGGTCACATGGCCAAACCAGTTAAGAACCACTGATCTAGGACCTTTATACAGTGCGTGCCATTGAAAAGATTGTACGTATATCCCTATAACAGCCTTGTTTTCATCTGCATTAAATTAAATATGGCATCCAACCTGACTAAGGTCTATTAACACGTTAAACCAACTGTATGTAATTTTTGTTTTACCTTGAAATATCAGTTTCATAATCATTCTGATGGTACACTGACTTCTAATAAGGCAAATGGCTTCGGTTTCTTTCTCAAGCTCCCCTATTATATGCAATCTGGCCTATGGTGTCGCCAACATTTGATTACACACATACATATTCAAACGCTTGGCACACAATGTTTACGTGAAAACATTCGCTAAATTACTGTATTATAGCTGTGTTATATACTGCTCACCTTATCAGTCTGCATAGTTCTACTTGGGTTTTGAAAGCTTGTCAACAAACACACGTGTACAGCTATCCAGAGGTGGACAAAGTACACAACTTCCTTGCTGAGTAAAAGTACAGATACTACTAGTCAAAAATTACTCAGTTACAAGAAAAAGATGTAAAGACCGATTTTTACTTAAGTATAGAAGTACTTGTTTTTAAAAGTACTTAATTAACAAAAATAAAAAGTAAATGTCAATGCATTGTTTAATTATTGTTGTATGTAATACTTACAGTAACTTATGCCTCTGAATATATGCCTGCCTATACCTACCCTCATATCAATATCAAATTTATTTTCCAGTAATGGGATTGAATGTGAGATTGAATAAATGCACTCAAAAACGTCCACAATAGTTTCAGACACCCAAATGGCTGTTCCCTCAAATAGTGCCCTATTTAAAATTTCTTGGCTTTTAGTATGAATATGTTAGCCTTACTGTTATCTATAAGCTAGTGTGCTCCAAAACAATGACAAAATTCGCATTTAGAAGACCAAACCCAACGTTGAAAATGAAAACCAGGTTAATATTAGAATCCAACATCAGATTGACGTTGATCTCCAATGTTGGACAGACGTTGTGATGTGGTTGAAAATGAAAATCGGGTTGACACGAGAAACCAACGTCAGTCGGGTTCTGACGTCAACCCAACTTTCATTTCCTAAACAACCATGTAGGAAGACGTATCATGGCCATATTCCAAAGTGACAATGTTAAGATTCGTCAGGCTCAAATTGTGAAAGAATGAATTGGCAACTCTGGGTCCAGACCTTAAATTCATTAAACTTATTTGGGATGTGCTAGAGTAGACTTTACAGAGAGCTTGACTCTTGCTAAACTGGGGCATCTCTTGATAGAAATAATATCACAACATTTATTTCCATCAAGAGGTGCATCAATTTTTGGTCAAGACCTTGTATCAAGCGACTTTTTTTTTTTTTTTTTTTGGCCAGGCAGAGTGCCTACTTTTCAAGTTTAAGTCTTTCAAAAAATATATAGTGTCTCAAACAACCAAATTTAAGTAATGTGCAGAAGAATATCTTCAAATTTACTCAAGGAATTCTGGTACGACACAAACTCCCCACATTTTATTTATTTTTATTTCTTCATGTAATAAAAGTCAACAAAAAGTCCCAATGACTTTGAATGGACAAAAACAGTTAAAATATCATCTTTTGTGTCCCACAACAGAAAGTCAGTAATGCAAGTTTGGAATGACATAAGGGTGAGTACAATAAATGAAGGGGTGTAAATCGGACAGTTCATCACGGTACGATATGATATCGATTTTCTCAGCCAGCGATACAATATTTGCCGATATGAAAAGTTTGTTATTTAGCAAAAGTAGATGACTTCAACAGTCTTTTATTTTTTTTTTGGCAAAAGCAAATAACTCCACATTTCATGTTTCAGAGTTAAACAAAACCAAGTAATTGCTATGATATGTAATAAAACACTCTTTTTAACGTTAATCTCCTCAGCTGACATAGACGCCTGAAAAACTTTATTGTTGTGATTACATGCAATAGAGCGAGCTTTTCCCTCTCCACTGTAACATGCTGCTTCATCAAGGTTATAACCCCGAAGAAGATTTCATGGGTTCATCAAGTTCGTTTAAATGATCCATCCTCGATCACTTTTAGTCAGCTTTGACGTAACTCCTCTCAGCTAGTGCGTCTTTTCGAAGTGACTAGCAGCCTTGTCACCTGACCTGAATACTGCGCTGATTCGCTAAAATGGACTTATCGGGTTGTGTTCACAAACAGCAAGGGTGCTTTTCGGTTTCTGTTGAAAACATGAACTTGCGATGCCTTGACAGTGGACAATACTGGCTTTTGTGACTAAATGTGTTTAGGGTTCAGTCAATCTTCCCAGGCTTCTATTTCAGCTGAGAAAATTAACGTTATAAAGACAGGGTTAGACACAACGGCAGACAGAATGGTGAGTAAACGAAAATGCACGCTTTGGCGGAAATGCGGAAATGGACGTGAAGAGTGTCAAAATAAAGGTACCTCATATCGATATTTTACGTGTGGCATCGATGTATCGTTAGAGGTTTGATCGATCCATATCGATGTATTGTTACACACCTCAGTAAATGATGACAGATTTTTCATTTTCAATCACAGTGTAGTTTTAACGTATTAGCCACTGGATAGTGGCTGCTTACTAAATAAGATGCAGGTTTACGCACTGGTATATAAAACCACATAATGTTATTGCTTATGTGTATGTATATACACAGCATTCATTAAATGCAGTACGCTTGTATGGGATCTACTGGGGGATCTGCTATCCGTTCTCCTCCCAACAAATTCCAACACGCTGAGCTCCCTCTCAACTTTACGGAAAATAATCATTTTCACCGTAGGGCGTCGTTCTCTGCACGTCTCCTGCTCGATGGTAACGCTCACACGGATGCAGCGGCAGCGGTCCCGGGGGCCGGGGCGGCTGAGCGCAAGGGCTTATGGGTGTGAATATATGTATCAGTGCCATCTGCATGTGAAGTGAGAAAACACAGAAAGGGCAGAGAGCCAATCACACACCCACGCACACCTGAGGAAGGCGTCATCACTGCAGCCTATTGTTTTAGGGCACATTTGTGTATGTGTGAGGCACATGGGAATGCTGTCACACCTTTTAAACTCACAGCCACCAACAAACACACAAAAAAGGTTTGATGCATTTTCAAGCTTTGTGGGTCACGTTAAAAACGCCGCTACATGACATTGTTTGTGTGCGTGTGAGTATCTGGCAACATTGTATGTTAAGATACAACTCAATTCCCACTCCAACAATCGCTTTGATAAGCACTATAAGTGAACAACACCCACTGCTACAAGACGTATATTCGGTATTCTCCATATACATTAATGCAAATGAAAAGACGGACGCAGTTTGACGCTCTCCCTCCTTTTTCCTCTCCTTTCTTATTATTCCACTACCTCACACGTTCCCTCTCTTCTCATCTTTCCTCCTCTACCAGCAGCAGTCCAAAGCAATGGCCAATAACACAGCATGCTGGAACAGATACCTGCAAAGTTAATATCATTAATCAATACCAATGGAATTGTGTGGAGGGACGCAGTCAAGTGAGCCTCCCAGCAGTACCAATCTCCCTCCCTTTAAACCTCATTTGCAAGCCCAAGATGGCCGCTCGGATGACTGGCAGCAAAGTTTTTCCAACAAATTTCATGGGGCATGAGCCAAAGATAATAGGTTTTCAGCCCAATGACAATCCAATTACAACGCCAATCAAAGCTGACTCCATGCAGGCTAATTATCAGCTTCAGCCGTCAGTTCAAATACTAACATACCACTTTTTATTTGAATAAAAATTCAGTTTTGAAACCAGGCAGGTCTGCCGTCCCTGATGAGCGGGTAGCAGCAGAGAAGCCTACCTTCGCGGTTGCTTCCCACACTGATAACGAACAGCAGGGTATCGTTTCAGCAGAACCGCTAAAATGTTTAGGGGTGGCTTCCATGTGTCCGTGAACGTTATGAGGGACTTATCTTCAAATGTGGTTTGTGGTAAATCAGACCTATCTAATTGAAGACTGGGTGTCTAATTAATTAATTAATTGATCTCTGATAGCCATGTCTATTCGACGTGTGCATTACAAACTGCAATACACTGCTATATAAAATAATGTCTGAACACAAATTTGACACTTAAAAATAGAACACAGTGATTTGCGAATGATGGTTCCGACATCCACGTGATTGATTGTTTAAATTGGAAGGACAACTGCATATTATATTTTACCTGCAGAGAGGAGACCTTAGACACATTTTGGATACACTTTTGTGCATGTTTGTATATATTTATAAATGGTCTAAGGCTACAGTTGTGCAGTTAAAAGAAAATACTGTAAAACACCAAAATACTGTAACCAATTTCTGCTTATTTTAAGTAGACTTGTATAGTAGACTTTCTACTTGTATATACAAGATTAAACTAGGCAAGACTAAAAAAACAATGAGTTGAAATGACTTGTGCAGCTAATTTCAGTGCAGCAACTGAACTTCAGTTGTTAAGTTAAATTAAGGGGAAATTTAAACAATAAACCCAATAAGTGTACACTTGAAGATATCATGAACATAATTTAGAAAACAAATAAATACAATAAAATATAAATAGATTTTTTTATATGCTTTTGTACCCTTACATTTTTTTTTTTTTTTTTTTTTTTTAGTTTTCGATTCAATAAATTGTGAGGTGAATTTGTGATTGGCTAGTGAACGGCTGTTCCAGAATCCAGGATTATTTCAGAATCACAGCATTCACGCAGTACAATTTTGAGAGGATAACACAGATACAGCGGTGTAAAAACAAAGGATCATGAGTGTGTGTCCGCGCCACTCTGAGATGTGCCGGGATGAAATGCACTGAGGATATGGAGGGCTGGCACAGACATGACATCTAATAATGTCTTTCCTCTACAAGTCTGTCCTGCTTGGGTTGGATTTAGAGGAGGTTTATCTCCTTCATATAACACCCCCCGCACCCGGCACTCACATTACACTCACACACCAACACACACACACACACAAACTAACAAACAAAACCTGCATCAATAACACAAATGATTAAACATTCATGGCCTTTTGTAGGGAACATCTGCTCTATATAGAAGTCTAGCCTGAGGGACTGGGTGGAAAGAATCAGGAGGATTTTTCTCAAAGAAGCTCAAGGAAGCAATAAGATGGCACTCAGTCCTATGTCTGAATGTGCCACACTCAGATATAGAAGAAAACACATACACACCCATTGTAAAAAACTACATTCAGTAGAAGGTTTTGCGCTTCTGTCTAGGTGAACGGACAAATCAGTAAAAAAATGTTTTAATGCCGTTTAAAGTGAAGAGACAGGAAGTTATTTGGGAAAGAGAAAGAGAGAGAATGAACTATGACTTCAATGTATGCAGAACAACTGCTGTGAAAAAACTCCTGACACACTACATGTACATTTGGCGAAACAAATCTGTATCGTATTGCTTATTTTCACATTAAAGCCGATATCTGACAAATCGGCAATATTATAGAGCTCGCTGTACTATTTTATAAGGTGGAAACATCATATAGTATGAAAGATGGACAATATTACTCCTTTTAAAATGTGCTATAGAATAAATAAGAAAATAACATAATATAAGTCAATTTCAAGTAAGCTATTTTCATGCGTAATGACATGCACCTTTTAAAGGGACAGTGCTCCAACCAAGTGCTTGTAAACTAAATATTTTCTGTTATCTATTGCTAAGTCCAACATCATCTGGAAAATATAAATTATATATATATGATATATATAAAGAAAATAAAAAATAAATTATATATATATATATATATATATATATATATATATATATATATATATATATATATATATATATATATACTGTAATATACATTATTTATATAATATTCTGATGTATACATTTATAGTATATCTGTATATAAAATATAAAAGGTGATGTAAGGACATGTAAAACTAAATATTTTGAAGATGCATAAGCTCAAATAAAAGCTGTTTTTATTGCTTTAAATTACGTTGCTTCTGATATAAGACATCTAAGCCAGAAGAAGGGCCAATAAAAAATAAATAAATAAAACACACCTCTGATCCCAATTTAATCCTTTAGACATCATGTGACCGAACTGAGCAATATTTAGTTAAGTTGATGTATTCTGCACTTTATGTTAAGCCATCTCTGTTTTTTTTTTCATTTCCCATTTCTCTTTTTTTTCCCAAACCGCTGTTTCCATAAGTGTTTCCTATTGATTGCTTCTACCGACTATAAACCCACACAGAGCCACCCCATCTGAGAAATGATTATCTTTGATTATCCCTGAGTTTGTGGTTCAATAAATTCATGAAAATTTGAGGCCTTGCTGTGCTTCCCACCAGAGTCGGCGCGTATAAGTCTCTCTCTCAGTCCTTCAATGTGTTATCACTGCTCTCTACACAAACTCCGCACTTCTGAGGAGATTAATGACACATTGTCTGTGGAGATAACATCTGTCTCCACTGCTCCTGAAATATCAAGCTTAATAAATATATTTATGAGCCCTGCTCTCTATAGCACTAATGCAATCAGCCGTTGCCGCTCACGCTGGCCCAAGACACTGAAAACTCATTGACTTATTTTGTAGCAAATTAGTCCAACACCTAATCGCTGAACCCTGCTCCGCTTTTTGAATTACGACTCTGAAACACCCATCCGCTCTGCAGCAACTGCAGTTTGAATTATATCAATTCGTAGACTTGCCGGTGTCCAGATTTCATTAGCAACACATTAACAACGCTTTACATCTATTACCATCCTGACATGTTCTATAAATAACCGCATTGGTATTACCATTAAACACACTAGCGTTACGGTAAAGAGATACATCATTAAAACTGAACATGGGTCATGAACAATAGGCATAATTGACTTTTAAAGATGAAGGTTAGAAGAAGTCATTGCGTGAATGTGGACGGGTCTTTTGCGGCAGTAGGTTTCATCTTCAGAAACATGCAACCCATGAACTCAAAAGAATTGTTCATATAATAATTTATAGTTCATAAAAATAAAATAAAATATGCGTTACATGATCCCCTTCATTCATTTTCACTCACACACACACACACACACACACACACATACTTGTTTTTGCTACGTCGTGGGGACTCCTGACTAGAAGGTGACACGTGGGGACACCAATTTCTAAATACAATAAAGCCATAATTTTTAGTCAGAAGTGTCTGGGGGAATTTTTGAATCCCAAAAATCAACTTTTTTTTCAGAAATTCTTAATTTTAAAAAGGTGAATATTTGTCTGGTTTTTCTATTCCGGTGGGGACCTGCCTATTGTGTCTTACCCCAAACCACCACCGAGGGGCGCTATTATGAGTTAGCTTTTGGTTATCTAATTTTAATACAAATTTAAACTTGTACCAGATAAACAATAAATATTAAGTTTACATCATCATTAAAGAGTTGTTTAAAAGGGAGAATTGTCTATATTTATATTTTTATGGATTTTTACTTTATTTTACAATTTACAAATTCCCATAAACTCTTGTATTTGAATAGAGCATTTGTATGGATGTAAACAGTGACAACAGCCTCACCTCACTTCCTGTTTAACAGGAATCTATTATTCTTCAACTGAGAATCTGAAAAGGTTTACATTTGGATAAATAAGACAGTCATGTTGTATGGCAAGCAGGAAATGTTCACGGGTATCATTGTGTTTGCTGAATAATTATTTGTGCATACTGGAATCAACTCTGAATTAAAACAAGAGCACATGCTGGCATTCAACAGGGTTGCAAGATATATTGCTATTTGCTATTTGTGTTTTTTCTTATTCGTCATCCTAAAAATATTTCACGCACAGAAACCTATGAAACCCAATGAGTGCGATGTGTATTAATGCGTTGTGGAATAATTCGCAATATTTAGTTTTTTTTTTAAAAAATGTATGCAAACGTGCCACAGTTTTGGACCACACTGAATTCTTTTGAGTAGAAGACATTTGATGTACAACCCCCCATAAACCTCCCCAAGAAAAGTTTGGAAATTTGGGTAATTACAACAAAAATAAGAATCTACAATTTCTTAATGCTCTTGAACATTTATTTAACTTGTGTTTTGAAACACATTTTGAACATCTTGTTGCCTTCAACAAACATCTTCCTTTTCTTCTACATTTTTCGCTTTAAGGCATCAATACGATTCTTAACATAAAATTTCACCCCCTCCCAACTTCTCCCCCGAAGTGCCGCTGGTGACCTTTCAATGCACTCCATGCACTGGGCTTTACCAGGAACCTTCCCAGAGTGGATGTAGTCCATCAGAGTTTTTTCCACAGCCTGGATCTCTTCTTTAGACCACTTTCTCCGTGGGTTTTGTGTAGATACTGAATAAAAGAAAAATAAATAGGCTATTAGTAATTGTGATTGGGATAAAAGTAATTGTTAACCCACACGACATGAACGTGAATAACATCAAATAAATACATGGTATTCAGTTTTTCTCTCATTGTCTCACAGTTTTATACATACTTTTTTGCTAAAATCTAGTTCGCATGGTTGAAAATCTGTAAATTCTGGCACATGTTTGCAAGCATGATACCTAGTAACAATATAAACAGTGATACTGTATTAATAAGGACTATTTTGACAAAAATATCGCTGGTAATTTAGTCACTATCTAAGATGTGTATTGGATCTGGGCTGAAAATGGACCAAGCCAAACATGACAAAATATTTAGGTTTTATTGGTCATAACCATAAATGACTGCTTGGGAAATTGAAGAAGTAAATTTGTAGGACCTTTCCCTTTTCTTTTCTTTACATGTTTAAGCCTTTAGAAATGAAACATTTACGATATAGGACCTAATTAAAGCTGCACATAATGGGAGGGGTTTACCCAAGCTTAAATTATATTGGCCCACGGTGACCAACGGCAACAGATCTAAAAAAAACACAATTATAAGGATTTTGCTTGGAAATGAAAATATAATTACATATTTATGATCAATTTATTATATGGTGTAAATATACTGAAAAATATATGAAATACAATATATTGAATAATACACAAGGAATTGCCACTTTTCATTTATGAAAAATATATATTTAAAATATATTTACACTGTAAAATGTCATTAATTGAGTGTACTTCAAAAACACGAGGAACAAGATTTCCTTACATTTCTTAAGGGGGTGTTTTAATCAAAGTTGTAAGTTACTAGTACAAAGACTTAAGGGTGTTGGGAGTCTTGGGACAATGATAGACTTTGTATTTATTTCTATTTATTAAACTGTAAATACTTTGTGCATGTCTGAAACTTCACTGAATATATGCATTTAAAAAAGAATAACTCCAATACAATTTAGATAAAGCAACATGTAGCATATTCTCAATGTTTCTTGATCTTCTGCTGGACTGAAGCACAGGCTCTGTTCTTCAGCACAAACCCTTTAAACCCCAACAGAACATTAAACACTAACAGGTCTGTGAAGATCTCAGCAGAGGAGGGTTAAACAGCTCCACAAACAGCATTACCAGCTTCACTTATTACTAACCAGACTGACTTTATTTCTGTCAGACGTCTACACAAGTTCTTACTGAGAATTAACATTTAGATTTAGATTGAGATTTAGATGTTGATGATTTATTGAAAATAACATAATATTAGTCACCAGATTGTGATCAGTGTTTGATTTTAGTTGGGCTCTCGACTTTATAACATTATAACATCAGCAGAAGAACAAGAAACATTGAGAATATGCTGCATGTTGCTTTATTTAAAATGTAGAAATCTATTGAAGTGATTTCTATTAACTTCTATGTTAAGTTGATGTTTTTTTGTATTTATTCAGTAAAGTTCAGTGAATAAATACAAATAAATTCACAGTCATTGTCCCGACACTCTTTTGTATGTCATTCTATTAGAAACTTTCAAATTTGATTAAAACGCCCTTGAAATTTAAGCAAATCCATAAATGTTTTCCACGTTTTCGAAGTACACTCAACTAATGACATTTTACAGTGTAAATATATTGTGAATACATTTCTCCAATAAGTATATTTACACCATATACTTATCATAATATATTGATCATAAATATTGGAAATATATTTTCATTCCGTAAGGGTATCTAGTCGCGAGCCTGAATTCTCAGACAGTTCTGTCCAATACAACACTTGTAGATTAAGAAATGGTCCGTACACAGTCGCTGTATGGAGAAAAGTAGCCAGTAAAATAAGCACTTCCTCCACTTTGGATCTGCCATGCTGCTGTTACAAAGCTCCATCAGCACAGATCACTGAAACAAAGACGTTTTCCACTTTTCACCAAATTTGACCTCCACATTAAATTTAAAGGGTTAGTTCACCCAAAAATGAAACTTCTGTCATTAATTACTCTCCCTCATGTCGTTCCAAACCTGTTAGACCCTAGTTTATCTGCAAAACACAAATGAAGATATTTTTGATGAAATACGAGAGGATTCGGTCCTTACATAGGCAGCAACGTCACTACAACTTTCAAGGCCCAGAAAGGAAGTAAAGACATTGTTAAATAGTCCAAGTTATGAAGCGATGAGAAAACCTTTTGTGCACATATTTTAATAATGTCTTTATTAACTTTCTGGGCCTTGAAAGTTGCAATGGCATTGTTGCATATGAATGGATCAGAATCCTCTTAGATTGCGTCAAAAATAACTTCATTTGTGTTTCAAAGATGAACAAATGTCTTACGGGTTTGGAACAACATTATGGGGAGTAATTAATGACAGAATTCTTTCATTTTTGGGTGAACTAACCCTTTAAGGGAACCCTGTTGTCAATATAAATGGGTCTCTTTGTAGATTCCAATTAAAATGACTTAATTCTGACTTTCACAAAAAAATGGAAAGTGTGACATTTCATAAGACATTTGAAAAACAGCTTACCCTTTGTTGTGTGTGGTTTGTCCAAGTGCTTGCCAATTGGCTGCAGTTCTTTATCCTTGCCTGTTATAAAACATATGAGTACAACAGAGGAGACTTTAAATACAGATAATATACAGTAATGGCACAAAATGCTGACTAAATGGATACCAGTAATTGTGCCATACATCTAATTTACCAAATATATTGGGGTTTATTTTGATATGAAATGATATGAAAAAAAATAAAAGCAAGTGAAACCATGCAAATCATAAAGTACTGGTTCTTTAAAAGGAAAACAATATCAGAAGTCTTCATAATCCTCCTGTTTAATTTAAATCGTATTACCTTTGGATGGTTGTTCAACTTCATTAGTGGACTCCACTGATTTGTCTGGACAAATAATAGCTCTCTTAGTAAAAGAATATTAAACAAGCAATCCTAAATATCAGTAAGCACACTCAAACTGTTCTTCCAGTAATATTCTAACTAACTGTGCTCTAAAGACAGGATTGACAGGATAATACAGCAAAATATGAAGAGCTCGTCTCAATGTGTTGGAGCAATGGCGGGAGATCTCTGTGCGAGCCAGTTGAAGTTGGATGTCAGAGCTTTGCTGGGAAATTAGTTCAGCAGACTCTAAAACTTCTCGGTTTTAAAGGGAAGAAGAGCTATCAAGAACATTCATGAGGCTTCTGAAGAGGCCTTGCAATGGGCGGATCTGTGGCTTTATTTTGGGGAACCCTGTGGCTCACTGTCTAGGGTACAGACTGAGCACTGTGACCTGGGCTCAAATCTAACCCAGGCCCTCTACTGCATGCCAACAAATTACCAATGTGTGGGCCAACTGCTGACTAGAAGGGCCTGCTGACTGAAAACGGCAAGCTCAATGTTATGATGTTGAAAAATGCCCCAACGTTCACTTGTTTTACGAACATAAGAATGACCTAGCAACCGAAGGTATATAAACGAAAGCATTTAATACAACTAACCTTTGTTTTCATGCTCTGATATAAAAACATGGTCTTCTCCCGTTCATCATTTACAGTTTTTGTGTGCGCCTTCATGTATCGGTATTCACAAGCATTGTGATGTGCTCTAAGTTTCTGGAGGTGACCCAAGTGACAGCTTTGAACCTACAAAACAAACAAACAAAAAAGGTTTTTGGAAGCTTTTCTTTTGCCATTTATGCTACCTCCAGAACTGAACCTTCAAATAAGGATTTATTGTTGACAGTAGGGCTGTTGGAACGAATTCCGAAATTCGAATATAATTCGAATATTTAAAAAATCAATACTATTCGAATGCTGAAGTTCCTATTCGAATATTGCTTTTGTACATTAAAAAAAAAAATGCAATCTTGCCTTTCTTGTGCGCATGTGAAAATGAAATGCTTTTGTTTCGTCAGATGAACAATAACGTTTTTGAATCGTAACACAATTGTGCACGTTATCCACGCACGCAGTATCATAACAATACTGTCAAAAATCGCGGAGAGCAATGTCTGCACGAAAACGGAGATCACCACTCCTGACAATTTGAGAAGCGATGTGTTGAAGGTGTTTGGATTTCAAACCCTTAATGGAAAAACTGACAACGTTACACCCTGACAAGCTAGGCGATCTGTCCGAGGAACCGCCGCTAAAACAGGCAAGAATTATTCTTTTCTACCTCTCTCCTCATCACGGTTACGAGCTGTCCGCACGTTAAGGGATTATAGCGAGGCGGTTGTTATAGCGAATAACAACCCCGACAGGCTGAACTTATTACATGGCTATACAAAATAAATAAACAATTTGACACAAAATATTGATTTAAAAAGGAGTTTATTGATTTAAAAACGATTGTACTGCTTCCGCTAAAGAACATAGACCGTTCCGCGTCCATAGCAACGCTGTTTTTCATGGCAATGCGTGTTATACTTCGCACTCGCAGCGGTCTGTTATCAAGAAATAACAGACCGCATCAAAGAGTATAGAAGTACTTCTATACTCTTTGACAGCATTCTACATTAGAATTCAACCAAGCCATGTAATAAAAGGCAATAACAGACAAACTGACACGGTTTATCTGTGAAGATATGAGACCGATCAACATCACGCATTGGCGATCCATAAGACTGTGTAATGTCGTAAATATTAATAATAGGATACATTTGAGCATTTAATATTCGAATATTATTCGAATATTGAATAAAATAAGGAATGGAATTCGAATAGCATTATAGAGGAAGATTGACAGCCCTAGTTGACAGCAAACACTCTACCATGTGAGCCACAGGGGATCCCCTATATTCCACGGAACAACTCATAAAGGGCAGCAAAATAAAAGGATAAAATAGAATTAAAATAGAATTTCTCAAATTAGAAATGTCTTAGTTATGGATACAGTGTCCTGTAACACAATTGTGACCCTGGACCACAAAACCACAAAAATCTGAATACATAATCTTTCCATTGATGTATGGTTTGCCAGGACAGGACAATATTTGGCTGAGATACAACTATTTGAAAATCTGGAATCTGAGGGTCCAGAAAAATCTGAATATTGAGAAAATCGCCTTTAAAGTTGTCCATTTCTATTGGCGATTGTGCTGCATCCACTCACAAAAATAAATGTTTTATATATTTGAGGTAGATAAGAATAGGACAGAGGCCGCACTATGCATAAACGTTTTTTATTCGTTGCACAACGTTTATGCATAGTGCGGCCTCTGTCCTATTCTTATGTATTATATTTTTAGGCCAGCACTCTAAAAAGTGTATTATCAAAAATTGAGTGAAGCCTGCTCCTATCCTCATTAACCATATATTTGAGGTAGGAAATTTACAAAATATCTTCATGGATCATAATCTTTACTTAATATCCTAATGATTTTTCGCATAAGAAAAATCGATAATTTTGACCCATACAGTGTATTGTTGGCTATTGCCACAAATATACCCGTGCAACTTAAGACTGGTTTTGTGATCCAGCGTCACAATTGTGTTTGTCCGGTATAGGTTCAGTTGGTTGCCAACTATATAGTTAGTTAGTTGATAAATTTGTTGTCTTGTCAATCAGTTAGTCAGTCAGCTCCTTTACTGAACACAATAATTACATTATAACATACTTTACACTGCTGTTGGATGAATCAAATTAAAATAGCATGCTTTTTAATGCGTCTAACGAAGTTATTTCATTTTCAGAAAAACCTGTTCCCTTATATGGGTCATTAGCTGAGACCTTAATCTAGAAATATATCAATTTATAATAATGTAGTATTAAATAATAAAAACTAAAAACTAACTTCTAAAACTGTTTTGTCCCTTACCTCAACCAACAGTTTTATTTATATAACCCTGATGGCAGATGGCAGATTCTTCTAGAATGATCATTTTTATCAAGCTTGTATATTTAAATTCAATAATTTCACTTAAATGACAATGAAGATTACCTATTAATTGTAATTTAAGTGAAATTACAGAACTTAAATATACAAGCTTGATAAAAATGATCATTCTATAAGAAAATTTCAGATGGCAGATATATATATGTTTATCTGTGGATATAGCCTACCTTTGTTTTCTCTTCTGTCACATCATCTGTCACATCATCTGTCACATCATTCACTGCAATGTAAATCACAAAGACAAAAAAAGTATTGTTATTTAAAATATTTTTCCATTTTACTTCCTCCTACTATAGCCCTTATGCACCAGAGAAACAAGCGCGCTGCATCTTTAGAATATTGTCTTTGAACTTCCGTTTTTGCGGACGCTCTGTATATCTCTCTGGCATTCGCTCTCCAGGAGTAATTAGCTTTTGAAGTGGATTTTCTTAATGTAAAGTTAACGAAGATGTCTTAACAAATGTCAGTAGAACGGGAAGATTTTAAAACGAGCCGTTCATTCATAAATAGACAAGATCGCTGTGAAAATACAGACCGGAAGACAAAAGACAACGAGCTACATAAGGTCTATAGGATTAGGCTTAAACAAGAGAATCATCAGTATCGAATAACAAACTAATACATTTAAAATAAGTATATCAAAATAAGGCTGATATCAATGACACCAATTTAGCAAAACCTGTATTTACCACAAATTTAATGTGAACTGTGACTTTTAATTTCATACAATGATAAAAAATTACAACAAAAACTTAACTATCGTATCGGCTGAAATTGACAGTACACAGGACAACATGTTGTATTTCCTCAGCACGAAGTTAATTATATCAGTGGTTCAGTAACTGGACATTACTAACATGTCAAGTTTAGGGATAATTGGCCAAATTTATTTAGCCATTAGAAATTCATTTTCACCAACGATGAATGCATGTAAAATACATTTTTTAGATATCAGCGAGGTATTTTTTTATCTTTATATTGAACATGAAGAAAAGTACACTTGGTTTCACAATAACATGATCATATGGCTAGACATATTTATCTCGTTTAATGCCACAATACCAAATCTTCTGTCCTTTGAAAGCGTCTCAAATGTTTAACAAAAAAGTAAAAATACTGAAATGTTTTTTTAAATGAACTTTTTCACTAAAATAAGCAGATATAATCACCTACTTGACTTTAATTTCTAACAGATGATCTGTTTTATTTTTTTATCAAACCGTAAAGAAAATGTACAGATCAAGTTATAACAAAAAAAAATGTAAGTTTACAAAAATCAACCTTAGATTATATTAATTACTACAATCATCCCTTAATTACTTTGTGATAATGTAGTGGCCTCTAAACTTCTATTTAAACTGACCGGTTATTAATTAAAACATTATTTACCTAAACAAAAGATAGCAGATTAAAAAATTGAATTTCATGCACATCCATGAACTTGGCATGGTGTTGCAAGAGAATGAAAGGAGGGCGCATGGGGGGCTATGATGGATATTTCTTTTTCTCCAAGATTGTGCTTTTAAAAACCTTGGTTACTCTGGCTCATTAAGCTACATATATAAGCTTTAAGAATTAGGCTATTTTAAGTAATAAATGACGCACTACAATTTGACATAGCGTACCACAAATGAGTAAAATGTGTTTTGTAACCTACTATGTGCGTTCGATATAGAGGCGATGTCAAAAGCGTCAGTATATGACGCCCTAGGATTAGAATGCCCAAGGCGTCATATACTGACGCTTTTGACATCGCCTCTATATCGAACGCACATGGCACCCTTTAGCGTCAATATGAGACGCAGATAGATATGGGCCAGAAGGCGCGTCAGTATATGACGCCCTAGGATGAGAATGCCCAAGGCGTCATATACTGACGCTTTTGACATCGCCTCTATATCGAACGCACATGGCACCCTTTAGCGTCAGTATGAGACGCAGATAGATATGGGCCAGAAGGCGCGTCAGTATATGACGCCCTAGGATGAGAATGCCCAAGGCGTCATATACTGACGCTTTTGACATCGCCTCTATATCGAACGCACATGGCACCCTTTAGCGTCAATATGAGACGCAGATATATATGGGCCAGAAGGCGCGTCAGTATATGACGCCCTAGGATGCCATGTGCGTTCGATGTAGACGCGACGTCAAAAGCAACTGACGCCCTAGAGTGAGAATGCGTTGCATTATCTCACCTGTGCATCCAGAGCTGCCATTCGTAACGTTAGTCTGCAAGCACATGTGTCATAGACAGTCAGACATCATGGTCAAACATCACATTACACTGTATTTAAAACTGCAATGATAAAATTTGGCAATGTATTAAAGTAATTGACACTGTAACATAAGCCAATACAATACTGAAAATAAATGCCATTTATTGTCTGATCTTGAAAACTGCATTACAGAAGTAGAAAAAATTGTTCTGAATTTAACTTCCCTCTTGCTTTTTTGAAACCCATTATTAGTGTTTATAGTGATAAAACGCATGAATCTCAGGCCTGGCCTCAGACTCCTCATGGCTGCACGTGTAGGCCGCAAAAGATCCAACTCCTGGCCATCTTAGATTAATGTTACCAAAAGTGAGCTAAACATCTAGGTGAAGTAACAGGGACGCAAAATATGTCTTTCAGAAGTAACAAAGACAACAACATATTAAATTAGGCGAAGTTTAAAAGCGGATTACCGCTAAAAATGCAGTCACCTATGCAATCCTAACTGTGGCCTTAAAACATGAGCTTAAGACTCTTAGGAATCTAAAGCCCTAATTAATATATTATTGTTAGACTATCATTATTTTCATTTTGGTAGATTAATCTATACTTTATGCAAAGCTGCTTTGAGATTATGATTAATGTGAAAAGCGCTATGGAAAATAAAATGACGTGACATTTACGTTACGATATATGTGCAAACAATAAGTTAAATAAACAGCACCATATTATTTTGAGAACCTTGTACAAAAAGTCAAAAACTTACTTTTTCGTCGGATGTCTCGTCTCCTCTCGTCTCCATCTCGCCGTGTCCGTCTCATCCCTGCCTCTCGAGCATCTGAGTGTCGCAGGTGTGAGACGCGGGGGGTGTGTGTGTGAGACCCGGGAGAGTGGGGGAGGGGACGGTCGCGGTGGGGACTCGAACCTCAGGTTCTGTGTGATCTGGGTCCGCCATTACTGACATTCACTCGGCGCACTATATATATAGCTATGTTTATTACCCGCGAAAAAAAAAATTCTTGTGCAGTTTTTGTATTATTTTAAAAAATGATGTATGCACATATGCTCTGATAATATAGTGTATAGGATATATTATGTTATAAAAGAAATACATTTTCTGCTCAAATTCAGATATGTTTTTTTTTAAGTACAAATAAAATTTCAGAATGTAGATGTTAAAATACATATTAAATGTGATATTTAAAAAAAACACATTAATGAATGGAACCAATTTGGAACTTTTAAAACAACTCACAAAAAGATTGACATTCATAAAAATAAAAAAAAATAAAAAAAATATTAGTAGACCTTGTACTCACCAGAACAGATATTATTTTTACCCTCTGAGAGGAGATCAAATAAATAAAATAGGTTTGAAAGCAGTGAGGCTTATTATGGATACGAGGCCTCCGCACACGATAACGTCCTTTAGAAACTGTGTATACTGATTCTGAAACTCTTTAACTGCATTCTCCTCCTCACTACTGTTAAAATAACAACAAACATCTTCACAGAAAGTGCTCTCCTTGCTGTTCAAGATAATGACTGACACCATGTATTGCTAGCACTTCTCCTGCTACTGCTTTCTCTCCAGACACACTGCTTGTTGTATTCCTCATTAGTCGCTCTGGATAAAAGCGTCTGCTAAATTAATAAATGTACATGTAAATGCGCTCACCTAAACAGCAGTTCGCCAGGTAGAGGAGAATGGAGAGAGACTTTATTTGCAAACTACATAAATTAACTGTCAATTCAAGTTAAAAACACTATCACGTGATTTCATTTATGGTAAGAATAACACATAGTAAAAATAATTCAACAAACGCTGAAGCAGTTTCTCCACACTGGGAACCCTTCCGGCTCAGCACTGGTGCAGATTCTCCCACAATGACATGAAACTACTTAGAGTAACACCTAACTTAAACAGAAATAAGAGTGTGTTGTAGACATTTACGTTTGCATGTGTACTGCATACATCCATACACTGGTGTGTGTTAGACTAGTGATTATGACACAGTGCTCATCATGTCCAGGATCTGAGTTCACCTGGTCAGATTAGCCATAATGATTTAGCACCTGCTCTCACCAACATCTGGACCCAGAGGTCAATGTGCAGCTAGGGTTAGGGTTAGGGTTAGGGTTAAGGTCAGGGAGAGGTACTGGTCCACCACATCCAGATGCTGACAGCATTAGGGTTAGGGTGGGGTCGGGTCAGGTTAGGGTCAGGGTACTGGTCCACCACATCCAGATGCTGACAGCACCTCTGCTTCATGCCCTGCTGGCTCTATTATCTGCTCTGCTAACAGGACTGGTGATGGTCAGTCCTCCACTGTGGCCTGTGGCTGCTCCTGCTGTGACACTGGGAACGGGAGCGCAGACGCTGGCACATGCTTACCTCAGCAGCACAGGGGCATTAGCCATGTTCTTAGCTAGCCATCATTGCCCCTCTTCTGCTTTACAGCAGCACATCTGGATGCTGGATCAGTAGATTATTTCTACATCTGTTTATCTCTCACGCTGTGCTGTTCACTTCCGTTAGCTTCATGAGAAGAGCTGTGTCTGGCCCGTTCTCTCACACTGAGCACTCTTCTGCTGAGAGTTCTGCTAAAGCAGTGTCAGTCTCTCTCTGCTAGCTCACAGCATCTAGTAAGGCACACGGGGTTGAAGACTATATAAACTGTGAGATATGAGGTATGATGAGGGTGTAATGTGCTGCTAGGGTTAGGGTTAGGGAGAGGTAAGGCACAGGGTGTTGAAGACTACTGATATACTGTGAGATATGAGGTATGATAAGGGTGTCATGTGCTGCTCTGTTAGCCTAGCGGCTAGCATTTACCAGATAATAAAGGCATGAAACATTTTTATAAATAGTGTGTTAGTAGTTCACTTTTAAGGCTTTTGAGAGAGCACAGAGAATGTGTGTATCAAATATCACACCATTTGTGCAAAGGAATTACAAAAACAGACCAAAATATGTTGAATCCCATTTGTGATATACTTAATTAAAAAAGCCAGAAGATTAGAAATAACAGCAGCTGACAATTTTAGAAACAAAGATTGTATATTGTCAGGGCCTGTTCATTTATTAATATATATATGCTCCTCTTTGATTCTGTGTAATGTATGCAGAAAGGCTCTGTCAGAAGGGTATCCCAGAGTGGAAAAACTATTATCATTTACTGATCATGATTTAATTAGTTTAGAATTAAATGATAATTACATATTATAGTAATGATATAATAATGTATTATAATTACATTAACAAAATCACTTTGGAGTGTTTTTAACTAACTAACTAATTAATTAATTAATTAATTAATTAATTAATTAATTAATTATTAATTAATTTAATTAATTGATTTAGATTTAGTATATAATCCCCCCCCCCCCCCCAATACAACAGTCCACGGAGAGGCGAGACTGAAACCCTGGAGTTGGCAAACCTCATTTGATTTCTTTCCTATTGTCATCAATAATGAGTATATGAATATAGATACTGTAGATCCCTGATTAATTACATGAATGGCATTTTTAAGAGATCTGTTGTATTCTAATCATTTGAAGAATTTGCTAAATTAAAAAAATAATATTTAGTTTGTGGCTCAGTCTATCCAGAATCTTCATTCTAGTGTATCAACAGTAAATTTATTTAATTATGTTTATTTTATAAAGTAATATAAATAACTAAATAGTATACTAATATCCAGTATAAATATATATATATATACCCTATTAACTCATATCTTACTATTACTATTATTAAATACTTTAATTTCATTATTGACCAATACCCCCAATAGGGCGCTAGAGAGTGACACACTTTTCAAGAACAATGTGACTCGTGGGGACAGCAATACTCTGTGTGACCACCAGGGGCGCATAGATACACACTCACACAGATTTTTGTCTTGAAAACGGTCCTCATGAGGACTTCAGAAAAAACTGCATGGGGCGGGTCTAGACACTGTCTGGGAGGTGCCTAGGGGGCTTTGCCGGTGGGGACCTCAATTTAGGTCCCCACGGTGACACGAGTCCCCACGAGTCTGTGTGCATTCAGGTTGAAGTCCCCACCGGGATAGAAGAACAAGAACACACACACACACACACACACACACACACAATTGATCTAATAATTGACCAGTGGCTTCCTCTCAAATAAAAATAAAATACAAAATCAATTTAATTTAAAAATTAAAGTAAATTAAAGTAAATTAAATTAAATTAATTTAAATAATAGTCATATGGGTTTGAAAAAACATGGTGAATAAATAGTGAGAGAATCTGCATTTCTGGCTGAACTATCCTTTAAGTTCAAGGAGTACACAGTGAGGAGCCATTTGTTTCCAGGGTAAACATGTCCCCCCCTCCTCACCTCCGTCCCACAGTCCCTAAACCTGACAGAGCAGTAGCCGAGGGCTACATGAGACACAGGATGCAGTACAAGGACAAATCCCCACCCACGAGGACAGGAAGAGGAAAGATGTGATTAACTCTTTATCATTGCGACTTTACAGCGGTATGAACATCGCTACAATGCGATTTGCCTCCCGATCTGACGCCCCACTCTCCCGTTCTCTAAATATTAGTCTAATCTGAGATATGTGCTGTAGCTTGAGGCGGGGGGAGGGTGGAGGGAGATAAGCCAAGAGGCTAAGCTAACAGAAATTAATAACTGTGATGGAGATCTGCCTGTTTAGCATAATTTCAGTGCGAAAAAGCACCCTGTCCCGCCAATGATACTCTTTATCTTGATTATTTTGAACAATGTGAAACAACATAATTTTGTTTACTACTTAACCTTTAACAGTCAGGTGCTACACCAAACCTGACACTCCTGCAACAACGCTCAGAACTCACTGTTAATATACACCTCTCTTCTTTTCTCTCTCTATAACACATACAATCTTGTTAAAAATCACCTTGATTATTACACATGAATATTTCAGTTCCGTCGTTGTGTTACACCTCTCAAATACTGGAAAAAAAAAAAAAAAAAAGTTGAAAATGTATTATATGTGATTTTTTTTTTTTTTTTTTTTTTTTTGCAATACAGGCTTTTATGAAGCAAGTTTGGTCCAAGAATTTTTTGTTTTAGAAAGAAGTGTTTTATGTTCACAGAGATTTATTTGATTAGAGAAATATGGGAAAAACAGTAATCTTGTGAAATAATGTTACAATTTACTGTTTTCGATTGTAATATATTTTAAAAAGTAATTTGTCAGCAGTCTTAAGTGTCACAAGATCAGAAATCAATATGCTGATTTGGAGCTCAAGAAACATTTCTTATAATTATCAATGTTGAAAACAGTTGCTTAATATTTAAGCCATGATACATTTTCGGTTAAATACGGTTTCACAGACAAGGCTTAAGCTAGTCCCATACTAAAATGCACGTTTGAGATGTTTTAACTGAAAGCAACTTGCACTGATATATCTTAAAATATGTCATTGCCATTGACAAAAGCTACTTAAATGCCCTAATTGAACTAAGGCCTAATCCTGGTTTAGACTGAGCCCTGTCTGTGGAACTGGGACTAAATGTCTTTACTGTCACTTTTGATCAATGGAGTATTGCTGAATAAAATATTTTTTTTTTTTTTTTTTTAAGCATACTGACCCAACAAACTTTTGAACGTTAGTGAACATAAATAAATGTTTTCTCCTGGAACAGGTCTCCAGTAATACTTCTAGAATAGATTTCTTCTTTAAGCTTTGAAATGAAATGTCATTTATTCAATTAAGGCCAGCTTACCTATCAGACGATTTTGACCTAAACAAGCTATCAAGTGCTATCATGTTTAGTTTCAGACATCACTTCAAGGACTCTTTACAAAAAGATAAAATATCATGCTCTCACACACATAACCTCTCAAGGCATCTCAAGGTGTCAAAACAGCCAAGTTAGTTAAAGAAAAGCGATTATATAAACTTCCTTGAAAATTAAAAAATGATTGTATGCATACCATCAGAAGCACACAAAGTTGTAAAACGTTTCTTATCAAAAGCATCTGCACCTTGCAAGAGAGATGGGCGAGCAGAGGCAGGGATGTTAACTGCTATGGTAACCAACCCCTGGGGACAGAGAATTCTCATCGGATCACCTCCCAACATCTGGCTCTTAAACGTTCACACACACACACTAAAAAAAGAAAAAAAAAGGAAATGAAATGAACTGCAAAAAAAAAAAAAAAAAAAAAAAAGTGCTAATGATACACATAGATATCGACCTTACAGACAGTAAATATCTGCACACAGGCTAGCTAACATACACAGAGTTGAAATGAACTATAATTAAAAATATTATACAGTGCATGAACACAACAGGTAAAACTGCATGTATAAACGGAAGCATGGTGGTGATCCAGAGGTTAAATAGAGGCCATTACCAAAATGTTACTGACTGTCAAGAACAGGAAAACACTACATTTGCAGATTTATCAAACAATGACCCCCTTTCCATTTATGCATCTATGCTAGTTGCTTATTAGCATGCATTCTGTATTACAAGGATATTGGCTGTTTATTAGTACTTATAAAATCACATATTTTGGCTTAATCTACATGACCATACATTACATTCCTTAAACCTACCCAATACCTAAACAACTACCTTACTAACTATTAATAAGCAGTAATAAGAAATTATTGAGGCAAAAGTAGTAGTTAATAGTTGGTTAATAGTGAGAATTGGACTCTAATCTTAAGTATGACATTATGATTATTATTATAATGATTATTATTATTATTATTATTATTATCATCATCTTTTCCAGCCAAAAAATCAAGCAAAATGGCTTAAAGGAACACTTGACTTTTTGGGACTTTAGCTTATTCACCTTATCCCCCAGAGTTAGATCCATACATACCTTTTTCATCTCCGTGCGTGCTGTAACTCTGTCTGACGCACCCACCGCTAGCCTAGCTTAGCACAAAGACTGGAGGTAAACGGCTACAGCTAGCATACTGCTCCCAATAAGTGACAAAATAACGCCAACATTTTCCTATTTACATGTTGTGATTTGTATAGTCACAGCGTGTACGAATAACAAGGTCACATGAGACACAGCCATCTTTTAACCATATACATACTGGGAACTATATTCTCAGAAGACGGAGCACTGTTACTTCTGCGGAGTGATTTACTCCAATTCTGAGCGAACTCTGCTCCTCACCACGGGGCTTCTCAGGCGCTGCGAGCAAATCACTCCGCCCAAGTAGCATGCCAAGTGCTTTGCCTTCTGAGAATATGTGACCATGTTATTTGTACACGCTGTGACTATACAAATCACAACATGAGGAAAATGTTGGAGTTATTTTGTCACTTTTTGGGGGCAGTCGGGTCAATTTATTTATTTATTTATTTATTTTTTACAGATTGGGCTTTGGTCGGACTCGGGCTCATTTTTTTCATCGGACTCGGACTCGGGCTTTTCTCCTGTCATCGTACCCATAATATACGTGCAGAGCGCAGGCTACTGTATGAAATATTGTTATATTGATAATATTATAAATATGCAACGCAATATGCGATCACGCGAGTAACGTGACGTGCGTGCAATGCATTAGGTGACAGTTGACCATGCAGAGCATCAGGGAGAAGTTGGAGCGTAAGGAGTTACTAAAAGTTCCCAATACTTCAGGAAAAGCTGAAAAAAGAGTTTTGATTTGATTACCGAGCCTGAAGCCTTCAACACTGGATGCTATTCTTTTTCTTCACAACGTTCATGAATAAACAGTGAATGAACCTACTCAGTTCAACAGATTTTTTTTTTCTTTATTATATTTTTATTATTATTTAACTTTAGCCAGTTGGCGAAGAGTTCTTTGAAATGTTGTTCTTCAGTAAAGTTACTTGATATCAAAAAAAGGTAGGCCATAAATCTTTATTTACTGCTGGATCACATTTGGCTATACAATATTCTCTACTGCATGCTTATGCTTCTCTGTAATGGACAGTCTGTATTAATATTTGCGGGCATAATTGTTGGTGGTGGTAGTTATGTTTGAGGCCTATACTAAAATTTTACCTAGTAGCGTGTGTGTGTATGTGTGTGCGTCTTGTGTGTGCGTCTAGCAGAGACAGCGCGCATCAGAGAGCGCGCGTCAGAGAGAGCTCAAAGTGATATTGATGTTGGTCTCGGGTCGGGTTCGGGCTGAAAAATTGCAGACGTTTTCGGGCTGGGGCCGGATTAGGGCTTGAACACCACGGGCCAGGTCTCGGTTAGGGCTGGATGTTTTGCCCCGTGCAGGGCTCTAGGCAGTATGCTAGCTGGAGCCGTTTACCTCCAGTCTTTGTGCTAAGCTAGGCTAGCGGTGGGTGCGTCAGACAGAGTTACGGCACGCACGGAGATGAAAAAAGTATGTATGGACTTATCTAACTCTGGGGGATATGGTGAATAAGCCAAAGTCCCAAAAAGTCGAATATATTTCACAACACGGTCGTAAAAAACTCACTTGCAGCGGCCTCCTCCCCCTCTCTATCGCTGCTCATGTGCGTTTGTTTTGATCGGAGCAAGCCAACTGTATTGTGTGGAGCTATGTCTACCGAGGTGGGTGATCTGGTAATACATCATACATGCGTGTGTGTTTATGTCGAATTGCCGTAAAGCAATTCGTGTTTCGCGCTCGTTCTTGTTCTCGCTTCTCACGAGACTTCCAATTTCTATCTTGCCGGGACGGTAAGTCCCCAATTTGCAAGGTTGGTTTTCCACCTGGGAACGCTGAGGGTAGCGGGGAAAGTCACCAATATCACCAGAACAGGTTGTTTAACCATCCAAATGATTTCTAGACAGTTTTATTAAGTTCAAAAAGTTACCAAGATCTCCTTTAAAGGACAGACTGATTAGAGCATCCAGGTGGAACCCCTCAGAAAATCAACGGGACGTTTCATACTGGATCGTCACAGCGGCCATATTGAGACAGACAATCAAAACAGTAAGACACACTAATGTGGAACACCTCTTGCAGTACCAGTGATAAAATATGTTTTTTCTTTCCTTTTTCTTTTACAATAAGGCATGTCTGATGCCGGAGCTCGCAGATGTAATATTCCATTCAAAGGAAAGACACTTCTTGAGAGTGAAAGAAAAAAGTTCTTTGTTGAAAGTTGAAAACAGCATACTCCAGTATGACCCTATTGTCTACTGTCCACTAAAAACAATTCACAGCCTTGACTGAACAAGAGTGACGGTGCACAGACAGAGGTATTCAGGTGGAAATGACCTAAAATGTCAATTAGCAAATTATCATTGGCTTTAAAGAGAATGGGATCTTTTCTTTCTTCTTTTTTTTCTAAACTGTCTGACAACCCTATCCCCTGAGACCATTACAGAGTGATTTTTGAGGTATTGTATTCATGAGGGGTTTCCAGTAATTGGATTAAATTGGTTCCAGAATGTAGCAATTTATATTGTAATATCCCATTACTTCTAATACTGTTCTTAATTAATTAGGTCTCTTTTTTCCTTGATGTATAAGTTAGCTACTACAGGAAGCTGGGTTAAGTTTGTCCCCTTCCCCCTCTTTGTCCTCCCCACGTCATCATCATCGCTTTGCATTCTGAATAACAGGTTAATTTGCTGAGATTTTAGAAAATATGGTTGGATCATACCACTGTTTTTTTGTTTTTCTCTTTTTTTTTTTTTTTTTTGCATTTTCAGGTCTAAAACAAAAAGCCAATATATAGACAAATGTTTCAACATACTGTATATCCATGACAGACACCTGAAACAAACAACACCTAAAAAATCAACAACTAAAATATCAAAAATGCATTGCGTATGTGCACTGAAAAACAAAAACACAACATACAACCTTTCAAATTAGTGTTTGATCCATGATTTGTTATCACTATCTCTTTGCTTCATGTTCTGGGTGTCATTTTAATATATGAAAGCCATTCTGCTTCGCCTAAAGGTTGTCTAAATGAATACAATGTTCAGACAATTTCCATATGCAAATATGCTTTAATTAAGTCAATTAAATAATTTGTATTTTTTCTTCCTTTGCAGAGCCTCCAGGCTGTGTGTGGCTACATAACAAACTCGCATTCTTTGGAAGATGGGTTGTGAGATGAAAATGGCAGACATTACACAGTGTGGTCTGACTGTCATTGTCAAAGTCTTGATGTATTGCTATTTATGGCACCAGTCAGAGCAATGTAATAGGATTCAATTGCAGTACATAATTTCTTTTGAAAGTAACTGTTTTTCATCATGTTCTTAATATTTACCATAATATTTACATAGGACATATGTAAAAAAACAAAGTTGCCACAAGAGCACAAGTGTGTAAAATAATTTAATAACATACTGTATAAAAAATGTTGATAAGTAATATTTTTGTGAAAACTGTGACAGACTACCAATCAAAATTTGGGGTTAAGATTTAAAAATGAGAGAGAGAGAGAGAGAGAGAGAGAGAGAGAGAGAGAGAGAGAGAGAGAGAGAGAGAGAGAGAGAGAGAGAGAGAGAGAGAGAGAGAGAGAGAGAGAGAGAGAGAGAGAGAGAGAGAGAGAGAGAGAGAGAGAGAGAGAGAGAGATAAACATTGTTGTTTTTATGTTTCTATTCATCAAAGAATCCTGAATAAAATGCTCATGGTTTCAACAAAATATTAAAGCAGTACAACTGTTTTAAACACTGATAATAATCAGAACCACCATTAACCAACAATTGATAATAACTGAGCGTCAAATCAGCATTTAGAATGATTTCTGAAGGATCATGTGACACTGCAGACTGGAGTAATGATGCTGAAAATTCCCAGGAATAAATGGCATTTAAAATATCACATGGAATGTTATACAAATGAATGATGCTATACAATTGAATATGAATTTAACTAAAATATATAAAACAGATATTTTCATCTGTAATAATATTTCACATTACTCTTTGTACTGTTTTTTTATCAAATAAATGCAGCAACATTCAAAAAAAACTGTATACATAACCAATCTAAAGGATAGTAAATTGTATGAATATCAAAATGTGCCCACACCTAATTCGATTATTTGAAATCTAAAATATTTTAGGTCAAAGATTCCTTAAGCTGTTATCCGGCAAACGGAAAAGAAAAGAAGAAGAAAACAAGATTATACATAAAATCAACAAATAAATAAAAGACGAAAGTGCATGAGGAATAAGTGCATAATGGCTTTGTTTCCAGACACTATGTTCATGAATAATTGCACAACTTTGGTCGCATGAGAACTACCTAACAAGCTGTCACTTCAAAGAAACACTCAATATTACATAAAGCCATGCTACTGCGTGCTTATTCTATTAGCATGAATGCTAAAATGACACCTGAACAAAGAAGTGTGTGGCAGCGCCCGTATGCAAGCTGCCACGAGAGAACGACCCAGCGTATCATCTGTATTCTTCCCATCAGCCAAACAAACACACACTCACAATGGAAAATAAAAGAGCAACTTTTAAAATCTCATCAGGGACTCAAGCAAGATGGGCTGAATTTGCATCACTCCAGTGGGCCTTTAATTTGGTTTCTGCTATATAACCCTGCCTTAAATTACACGGAGAATAATGAAAAATTGTTAGGTGCTTTGATTATATTAGTCAAACATACAGAGTCTGCATTTCAGGAAACTAAATCTTGTTTTGCCTAGTGTAATTATTAAAAACGCAATCTTCCCAGTTACTATCACTGGTGGGAATCAGCAGGGACCTGGGGATACGATATTATATTTTAAAGTATAATTTTAAATTGTGATTCTACCAAAAATATCAATGTGAAAACAATAAAAATATTGTAGCTATAAGGACAGAGTATTGACTTATCAAAATATTTGTAAATCGATTTTCCCCTCACATAATGACTACTGTAGGTGATTTTAGAATGTATGGAAGTAGTATTGGGTGAAAAAAAAAAAAAAAAAAAAGTTTCATGTGCGAGACAGCTGAGCCCTTGGGCTTCGGCAACCACAAGGTGGCATCTTCCTTCCTGAAGGAGACTTCTGTTTCATGTCTGATCTGAGGGGGACGCACACATTCAGCATCCTAAAAGCAGGTGGAAGCGTGTGTGTGTGTGTGTGTGTGTGTGTGTGTGTGTGTGTGTGTGTGTGTGTGTGTGTGTGTCATGGGCTCAGTGCGTTCACGACTAACCTGCGTATATTTAATGAGCAGTACCATCATCTACCTCAGCTCCTCTCTCTCTCTCTCTCTCTCGTTAAACGGACTAAAACCACTGTCAGGCAGCAGCACTCATTCCTTCATAGAGAAAGATGAGGGCGTTTAAATAGGAAAGTATACGTGTATAAGTAAAATAGGGAGAGGTAACCAGAATAGTGACACAGAATGGGATCTTGCATTTGTCAAACATTATACATTAAAGAGCATGAAAAAAAAATAGTAAAAGAGTGAGAGAAAAAGATATGATTTAAGTATAATGTTGATACCTCATGACTTTTCCTAATATCATGAGAGATGATGAAACTAAATTTTAAACACGATAAATGTGTTAAATGTTCTGCATAAGAAATATTGCATTACTTATGTTTGGGGTCTCAGAGACCCAATAAATAAAACATTAAAAATGTAATACATTTGCCGCATACTAAAATTCTCTTCTTGGTGTTAACATACTGTTTTAGAGATACACTCCTGAAAGTTGTTTTTGAGATATATATATATATTTATTTATTTTATATTATTTTTTTTCTACACTGTGTTTTTGCTGTGGCAAAACTGACCGTAAACGGAAACAACGGTTTTCACTGATAAGGAACCTATTATAAGTATTTAAAGGAAAAAAGAAAATTTTTGCTTTTATTTTATCTTATATTTTTGAATGTATTGTATTTTTTCAGATATACTCATATATTTTATTAAAACAGTATAAATTAACAGAACAAGAGGGATAACGATTCTTGATAATACTGATCTACAAAAATAGAAAACAAATACATAAATAAAAATCTGCACAAATGAGATTGCTTGTCTAAGTCCACTGGTATGAATAATTACTGCCCAGTTGTTCTACATCTGCAGTTCAGACAGATATTGTTTTGTGTTTCCCACTTTTTCCGCAACTGCTCTTTCAGCGCTGACAGCTACAGGGAACACAACTATCAGTGAGAGAGAAAGCGTGTGAGAAAGAGAGAGAACGCAGTGGAGGCTACTGACTACTCCTGAAGTCCATTATCTTCACCTCCGGCTCACACTCTCTCCTCACCTGTTCATTTCTTCCCATCATTTGCCATATGGAGGAGCAGTGCACACTGAGTAAACAGTTCCATTTCCATCGACGGCAGGTCATTACAGGACGTGTTCATTTTCCTTTTCACAGGCTGGCTTTAGCAGCTGCACCTTCACTGATCCTATAGGTGCAATTAAACATCTGCTTGGTGTAATTGATTAATATGATCTGAGCACAGAACATTGTAGAAAAATGTGTTCATATTTTTCTCACTTATTCGTTTGTCGAATTCAAGCCGGATGTAAAATGTCATGCTTTTTTATTAATCCTCATGGCTATTATTAATTAGAAAATATGAATAAATTAATAATTACCAAAAAAAAAAAATATATATATATTATTAATTAAATTAATATAAAAAAACACATATACTGTATATATATATATATATATATATATATATATATATATATATATACACACATACATACATACATACATACATACATACATACATACAGTATATATATACTGCTGTATATATTTCCTGTCACACTCCAGAGTTTAAGTCTAGCCAGCCAATATGATCTTTATTCATTTTTTACCAAATATGAAATGAGCCAGAGTAAAATGCAGCCTGATGGGGACACATCTGCATCACCAAACCAGAAAAAAAAAATCCTAAGCTGACTTAAGACGACAATTTACCTCAAGAACAGTTTTTGTTTTGGCTTGCGTTTGAGGAAACAGCATGTTCTTGATTATCAGCTTCAGTGTGGAGTCGTTCATGTAAATAGGTCCACATCTTGGGAAGCTAATATGCAAAGAAGCCCTGTCCCGTGTGTCAGGATCTGTGGAACAAGGAGATTAATGGAATCCTAAAAGTGTAAATTATAGCCTTTACCCACTGCAGCGTGGAGAGAAGGGCCGACAGCCCCCAGGGAGGCTCCCCACAAAGCAATTCTGCCAGCTCCACACATGCAGATCTCCTATACACAGAGGTGAAGGGCAATTTCCCCTAGTCTCACTTCTTTATTTATTTCCACAGATAGACTGGCTGGACACATCTACATATCCACATGAGGGTGGCTGCACATGTTGTACACAGGTAATAATGTGCTGGCAGCGGGGGGACGGCAGGGACAGCGGATTCCACTGTATGACTCGAAACCTCACACTGGATGAAGAAAACGAATGAATAAATAGGACTGAAAAACCTGTCAATGGTCACCTTTATTCATTTTTCATTTAGACTGGCATTGTTTCTTTAGGTTCTGGTGTTTGGCCCCTAACATAAAAAAAAAAAAAAAAATCTAAATTAAAATATTGACCTTATTTACTTTATACTTTACTAACTTCCTGGTCTAATGACCTGTGTACATTTTTCTGAAGAATAAAACAAATGTTTAGCTTTATAATCTCTGATCAAAGTGAAGTAAGTGATCTTATCTGTTAGGGATGCACAATGTATCACTACCATATCAGTTATGGACCGTTTTTGCATAGGACAATATTGAATATTAAATTGTGCATCATTTCCCTATTTTTACATTTAGATTATCTTAGCTGTAACACTTAAAATTAATATTGATATTTAAAAATACTTGGGTAATGTTAGTCAAATAGTTATGTGGGTAGGCCTGTCACGATAACAAATTTTGCTGGACGATAAATTGTCCAAGAAATTATCGCGATAAACGATAATATTGTCGTTCTGAGACCATTTTCATTTAAAGTCCCTGTAAAGTCAAAATTAAGTATGTGTTCTGAGTTTGTCACACCACAGAAAAATGTGTTATTAGCCACCCAGCCAAATTTGAATGATAAAAAAAGCCGGCAAGTACATAAAATAAGCGATCAAAATCTTGAAAAAATGAGCAGTAGTCTCTGCTCTCAAACGCTGGGGGCGTGTCCGCTGGCTGCGCTGAAACCACGCCCACTCGCGGGAACGCTCGCAAGGATGCTCCTAGCAGCTTATTTGTTTTGCAAAGCCATACATGTTCGAGCCTGGACTACCTACTTTAATTATAACATAAGCACACCAGGCGCGTAGCCAGTAATGGGCCAGGGCGGCACTGGCCCACCCACATAACTCACTGGCCCGCCCAGGCAAGTTTGATCAAAATACATTTTTAGTTTATTTTTATTATTCAAATGTATTTAAGAAAATATATAAATATAAACCTGATTTATTGTTGACTGGTGTGTGTGTTTAATTCTGTTTCCGAATAAAATGCGTGAAAGCCTCCCTCCGGAACGTAATTGGTTGCTATGGTTGCTAGGGGTTCCGAGTCCGACAGGCAGACTCTCTAGGCGGCGGGCTCTGGCGGCCTTTAGTTCTTTGAAAAATAACTCTGTGACTCTTTGGACTATGATGAGATCATTTCTGTTTTTAATACTAAACCCAGGCACTTGCATCTTGTTTTGTAGAATGAAAACAACAAAGGTAGGCCAGTTGTTTAACTAATTTCCTTAATTTTTGCCCGTGAAGTGATTTAAGGCGAGACACGGCAAAAACATCGGGGTTTTTTTTCACTGGTCAATTTTAAGATTTTGGGCTATTTGTCTTCTTCAATGCTTTATTTCAGACTTGTGGTGAAAAAAAAATCCAAAATACACATTTAGGTCTTTATTTTACTACATTTTGTCAATTTGCGTCTGTATATTTCTCCTAAATTCAACAAAAGTTGGCGTTGTTAATCAATATGCTGCACCGCGATCGCTTTCTGCACCTTGAACACCGTTGAAAAGTTCTCTACTTTCTCCTGTACACAATGCTGTCGGATCCAAATATGGTAATTTCCTTTAATCGGCAACCAATCGTGAAAGTACAATGGGGCATTTAACTCTAAAAGCGAAATCTCATTGGCTGATGTCAATTTCTGACAATGTGATTCGTTCAGATGCATCACGTGACGTGCTCTGACATTTTGATGTGTGTTTTTGACTGTTTTTGACTGGGGTTCTGTTCAGTTGTTGGCCATAAATGCTGTGTTATAAGTTTTGATGTGTTTTAGGTGGTTTGTATTGTTGTTGCTGATGATTTGATAAGATATTGTGTCTGTAAATAGTTGTTTCTGCTAAAAAATATGATTTTTTACATTACAAATCTTTAAATGCTGTTTTCTCAAAATTAGTTTTGTCATTCTCCAGAATAACTGAGGAAGTTTTATGGTAATATCTATTATTTTAAAATGTTACATATTCACCTGTCTCGCCTTAAGTTACTGGTGTGTTGTGTACTGTATAGAATGCCTTATAGGCTAGCCTACTGTACATTGTTTAGTTTAAATTAGTTGCAATTTTTTTGGCACAAAAGCTTAATTTCCACCAGGCTGATTGCATTGTATATGGTTGATTTAACAGAAATTGGGGAGTGTGTTGTTATTCATTTCAAACCGTGCTTATTAATATATTATTACTATTTACTTATTAATTATTATTTAAGTAATTTTTTTTCTAGGAAAAACTATTGGCCCACTCACTTTTTCACTGGCCCGCCCAAAATACAATTTCTGCCTACGCCACTGAAGCACACAAGGCAACTTACACTCATTGGTGGGCACGCACTGCCGACGATGGCACCAGTTGTCGGCGCGACGGGAGGATGAAGGCCGAGGCGGGAGATAGTCGGTTCGGCCACATTCACCAGAAACAGCGGATTATCAGTGAATGAATCCCAGTTGTCTCCGACGAAAGTTTATAAAACTATCCCGTGTAAAATGATCACTACAGAGGCGGGTTTTGGCGGTGATCCTTAGCTCTCCATCAAGGTGGCTCTTCACAAAATTAATCCACCTCTTATTGATATGATAGTTTTTCGGAAATTTAAATAAGGACACTGATCTGTTTTGTACGTGATCGCATCCAGGTAATACGCATTTCCGTGACGAAGGCATAGCTAGCTAGCAAACTGTAGGATGTAGTAGTAACTAACTAATAGTACTGACAGTAATAGTAACTCGCGATTGAGTTGCAAACTGATGCGAATGGGCTCCAGTGCGTCATCAAGTAGGGGCGTGTCCAAGAGATCAGGGGCTCCAGTGCGTCATCAAGTAGGGGCGTGTCCAGGAGCTCAGGGGCTCCAGTGCGTCATCGAGCCCCCGTTTTAGCCCCGCCCAAAAAATCCGGAACACAGCAACGGTGAAAAACTGTTTAACGGTCTAACTCCACAATTCAGTACTTCACAGTTCACAGTCTTTGTAATATGATTTAGCAATACATTTCTAACATTTATAATGTGTTTAGAATTTTTTTTTAGAATTGCCTTTACAGGGACTTTAATATAATTATAATGGCATAATAATGCAGGTACACCTTTTCAACGATCTATAAACTTTTATTTCTAAAGAATATTAAACATTGAAAACGGAAAACATTTTAAATATCCAAAAAAATGAACAAAACAACCAAAAACAATGAAAGCAATGGACTCTTAAGCGGGTCGCACACCGGACGCGCAGCTCAGCGCCGCGCCGCGCCACGTCTAGGACAACTGTCACCTGAAAATCCGATAACATCAGCAATTTTCTGATTTCTGTAAATAAATATAAAACTAAATGTATATATTGCAGCACAGGATTAAGTCCATATATACATTAACTACGATTTGAGACACATAAATGTAAATTTTATATAAAACTATGTAAATGGCGCTCTGTGGCACGGCAGGATTTTGAACACGTCCTGAGCCGTTGTTGGGCGCCGCGGAAAGACGCCGAAAGGCGCCGCCGGTGTGTGTACTCTCATAGAGAATAATGTGTTCGAATTTAAAAGACGTGGCGCTGCGCGTCCGGTGTGCGACCCGCTTTAGTGTCTGTTAACAAAATAAATGTCTGTTAATAAATAAAATGGATGTAAACAAAATTGCACTTCAAAAAATAGTAAACATTAGGCTTTAGACATTAGGCTTAAATAGTGATACATTCCATAACAGGCAAAACTGACAGTTAGGACCTTTGTAAACAAATAAAAAAAAGCCTCAACAAGCCATATCACACAATTTTGCACTGTTACTCCAGTTACTTTGTCAAGTGATTGTGTACTGTCGGGAAGACGGAGACGCACTTTATTGCGTGTATGCTACGCACTGAAAAGACTTGGTTAGGATTAGGGGTGAGGAGTGCGTGCGTATTACACGCCATAAAGAGCGTATCATATGCATGCAAAAACAATTTTTGGCGTATAAATGGCACGAGAAATAACATTCGTGGTATAGATACGCATTTTCATGTGAACGGGCTCGCTGTCGCAACTCACAACTAGCGTCTTCTCTCTCTCCCGGCAGTAGCCGCAAACAGTCCCACCGGCGCTTTCCCATACAAAGACCATGTGACTGACAAGCGCCGCGGCGCCGCCTTCCCACACAAAGACCATGCAACTGACAACAAGAGGGTTCACTCCTCCTATACGCTAAAGAACCGAGCGAGAGTGGTCATCCAGTCTCTTTGGTAGAGAGAGAGAGAGAGACGAGGAAAACAAACAAGCATGCAAATGGAATTATCGCGGCCGGAAAAATTATCGAGCTCATTTTTTTTTATCGTGCGATTAATCGACTTATCGACTATCGCGACAGGCCTATATGTGGGCATTGTTTCTTCAATTCCCAAATGAATTCCCGATGGATAAAATCATATCCTCCCTTCATTATTTTACATTCTGAATCATGTTCAGCATGTTATGTTGCAAATGGCAATTTACAATTACTTTAAATCTGAAATTGAGCAGAAAAAAGGAAGGGAAGGGAAGGGAAGGGAAACAAATCCAGAGCATGTAGAGCTGCACAATTCAGGATAAATTGAGAATCATGATTTTTTGTTTTGTTTGTTTGTTTCAAACAGAGATCACGACTCTCCCATGATTCTGAACAGACAACTAAACAAAATAGCATGTAATTTACTAGAGGTTCTGACAAAATGTTAATTTCTGCAGTCTATTTACAATTTTTAATAAATCTGAATTCATTATTCAATGACTCGCTCATAAAGACTTCACTTGTTTCTTTACTGGATGAATAAGCATTTTTTGAACGAATCTCTTGAGTGAATGATTCAATGACAAATACAACACGTGTCACCACCTGGTGGCGTAACAATGTAATCGATACAACTGTCATTTGAATCACCATGTTACTTTCAAAAAGTGATTTACTCTCTTTTGATTGCTACTGTAGACATCAGCTACCTGTATGTCTTTTTTTGTTTTCTGCTGTGATTTTTGAATTGAGATCGCCATCCTTTAACAATTAATTGTGCAGCTCTAAGAGCAAGTTGTGTCATGGACGGTTTTCCAAAAAACATGCAAACCTTTGAGACCACAGGAGGCAAAAACATCAACAAAACAAAACAAACAAAAAAAAAACTCACAAAAGAGAGAGAAAAAAAAACAGCAGCTACCTCTCAGAATTGCAGCTGACAGGAGGGCACCTCAGGACAGAAAGCCATAATTATAAACACCTTGTATTGTATGTATTATAATGGAGTGATGCGTGTCTGACAGATGAAAACATTTCAGATTTTTTTTCCTCTTTTCTTCCTTCCTTCCTTCCTCAGATCTGGCAACACGGCTGTCCTCCACATCTTTCCCCCCACCCCAACTCTCCCTTTTTACTATTCATTGAGATACAATCGCCGGTTGGCACTTCTCCAGTGTTAGATGCATTTGAATAATACATGACCTGCCCTTTCGCTGACATCACGGTGCCAGAGCTCCAACAAGGTATGAATCTTATTCTATATATACTTCCAATGTTCAGCTGTTCACAATCTATACTGTCAACAATTTATCACAGGATGCAGAGTGGCGCTGCCAAGTTATCAGAGTGGTCGGCGGCCGTGTATGATCTAGTCGGAGCATCTGGCTTTTCACTGCTCGTGACATTAGCCCAGACAAGAGAATCAGTGGACTATTGAATGCAATTACAGTAAGCAAGACAGACAATAAAGATTGATAGGGCTTTTTCATTTTATCACACAAGGAAACATAACGGCGGTGAGGCTTCTCCTTCAACTGCCTGCATCTAATAATGATTGAGGGTGTGCCATGGTGTGGGCAAGATGAGAGGTGAGAGAGAGAGAGAGAGAGAGCATATACACAATTGGGCTCTGCCCTTTTATCTATGCACATGCATCATGGACAAATGCGGATACGCACTCCCTCACACACACATAGCGTGCACATATTCACATGCAAAATGCAAACAGACCGTATATATGCATGCAGAGACACCCACACAAATGGTGTGTGTGTGTGTGTGTGTGTGTGTGTGTGTGTGTGTGTGTGTGTGTGTGTGTGTGTGTGTGTGTGTGTGTGTGTGTGTGTGTGTGTGTGTGTGTGTGTAAGCAGATACCTTCTGTTTGGACTTTCGGCACGAGTTTGTGCAAGAGCCTTGGTGAATAATTGCATTCGGATGATTTTAAGGGGAGAGAAAAGCCCTTGACGTGCCCGTGCTCTGTTAATGATGAATATTTACACGACATCGATCACATTTTTGCAAGCAATCTCAATGATTAAGAGGGGAGAGAGTCACCATGCATATTTAAACAATGCGAGAGATAATAAATGAGCCCTTTCAATACAATCAACAACCTCAGGCAAAACAGAGGAAAAAACATCACAAGAAAAAATATCTCGGCTGTTGACCACGCTGAAAGGCCAAAAAGACCCCCGTCTAAGAGCCCGGATACATATTCATACAGCAGCCTTGTTGCATTTAAACACAGCGTGTTTGGAACAGAGCGTGTTTACTGAAAAGAGAAACTGACAGGTCACATTAAAATGACCTGACAAGATTCTGAAAGGTGACTATCGGGGCAAAACGCATTATGAATTGCAGTTTCCGACCGGACTAACATGCAAACATGACAAATGTTTAATTCCTTGAAAGAGAGTGGGGGAAAAAAAGCCATTTTCTGGGAGACACTGTGGAGATGACATGTCAACGCAAGACTGTTCTATTATTTGCTTGAGTAATCATAACAATACAACATGCTTTCCCCCAAGAGTTAATTGCAATGTGGAGGAACAGGCCAATGCAAGCAATTCTATATTTGCACGAGTGTGTTGGCGTGCTGCTTTTCTCTTAAGATAAGAGAAAATTTCAAATTTTAACATGACATGCAATACACATTGATATATCAATCTATTCTAGTAAAATATTGCTTCATAGTGGGTATGGATGCTGTATATGTTATGGCTGTCAATTGATATAATATTTAATTAAAATTAATTAAATCAAATTATCACCATTTGTCGGGGGAAAAAGCGCCAGAATGAAGATAAATATTGTGAAATTACAAAAAAGTGATAATGATTTTGTAAAAGATTTCTGAAAAAAAAAAAAAAAAGTGTAATGGTTTCCATGTTTTATGGGGACTTTACATAGAAATAACGATTTTTATACTGTAAAAACTATATATTGTATCCCCTAACATCCCATATCCCCTATATAATTGTATTATACATTTGTATTTTTTAAATCAATATTAATTTTAAATTAACAGAGCCTAATCTTTTTTTAAATATTTATCTTTGATGGACTAACAAAATCTGTTTCTGGTTAACAATGACAGACAAGGAAAAAAAAAAAAAAACGAAACAAAAAAAAAACTACAACAACAAACAAAAAAAGATATGAGAAATAAGTAAACCACTAATCAAGCACTTGGAGCATTTTGTTGTCAAAGTTTGCATCCTGCATCTAAAAGGAGATTTGGAGGGTGTGTGTGTGTGTGTGTGTGTGTGTGTGTGTCAAGGCCTGACAGCTGAGGATATTTGCATGCACACACAGTTTCACATGCAGTCACACGGGCAAGCTGCTGGGCTCTTATCACCTCAGATAAGGCCTGACTGGCCTTTTACCTAGGGGAGCCAGGTCTAATCTGAAAAAGCCTGTCACTAACAAAGAGAGATCCCTTCCTCAAGGATAGCAAGGCTAAAGTGAAACCCAACTTTGCTCCTCTGCCTCTTTACTTCCTATCATCGGCCCCTTCATTTGGGCCCAGACTTATTACACCCATAATGCAACACTTTAACCCCGGCTCAACCACTCCATTGCCTGTGGATATGGTCCCTCTTGCCCTTACTGTTTGATAAGTGTAAATGAATGGCCAAATAAATATTGACAAACTGTTTTCTTATTTCATTCCCTGCTGGATTGACTTTGTCTGCACCCTAGCAGTTATTACAATAAGCTCTCTGCCTCTTATGTGTGCATCTGCTTTCATCAATGATAAAATGTTGAGTTTAATACAAGGATAATATGTCCGTCACAAACGGAATATAGAAATATTTTTGTTAATGAGGGTGTCGGCATATAAAAAACGCCAGACACACAAACCATGCACACAACGAAACAGTAAAGCGGTGTTAGGCAAGTTGCTTGTGTGATAAAAGAGCGCCCATATTCTCTAAAGGTAAGCAGTTCTGTTAACACACAAACTCTGACTTCCAGTAGTGGAGCTTTGTTAAGATTCATATCGGCAAATGTCAAAAAGAATTAAAAAGATAACTGTCATTCAGAATGGGCTTCGGCACTCTGACATATTGCTCATAGACGGGGAAGATAAGGCAGACCCCAGCCTCCTGTTTCTCAGTCAGAGCCCACTGCATTTCCTGCACATCCAAAGAGCTAATTCCCGCTCATATGAATATGCCATTTTCATACTGCCAAGATGATGAATCCCTGAACTGTACGTCACTGTTAGCCGGCCCTACCAAAAATGCCATATTAATGTCAAATGAGATATAACGATTTAGATTTGTCAGATTGCCCAGTGTCAGTCCACATCCATCCTGTGAGCTGGTGGAGATTTCCCATCAGACACTGAGGAAGAACAGATAACACACCTCTCTGTGTCGGGCTGCTCTCAATGGAAGCAAAGGGGCAAATAAAGTAATTCCAACTGCTCTGTTCACTGTAATTAATCAATAACAGAATACACATATATAGGAAGGAAGGAAGGAAGGAAGGAAGCTATTATGAGTTTTTTTTCTAATACACATTGGCCACAATTAATAGCACCCTTTTATTCAATCATTTTTGCTACCTCTTTTTGCCCAACCTCTGAGTTTTCTCCTATAATGCCTGATGAGTTTGGAGAATATCTGTCAAGAGATCAGAGACTATTCCTCCGTACAGAATATGTCCAGATACATCAAATTCTCTCCTCTTCAGTTTTCTATAGGATTCAAGTCAGGGAACTGGAATGACCATGCCAGAACCTTAATGTTGTGCTCAGTGACCCATTTTTGTGTTGATTCTGATGTTTGTTTTGGATCATTTTCCTGATAGAAGATCCAACCGCTGCCCATTTCTAGCAGAGACGATCAGGTTTTGATTTTGTTCTGTCTGTTGGTATTTGATAGAATCCATAATTTCATGTATCCAGCAGTATATTTAATCATACACATGGGTTAATTTGTATCCCTGTGTGCACACATCTTGTGGGTTTGCAGCCAAAAAGCTCTTTAGTTTCATCTGGCCATAAAACCCGATCCTGTCTGAAGTTCCAGTAATGTCTGACAACTGAATATGCTAGAGTTTGTTTTTGAATGAGAGCAGAGGATTTGTTGTTTGTTTGTTTGTAAACCCTCCCTAACAACTTGTGGTGATGTAGGTGTTGTTTGATAGACCCTATCAGAACTGTATTCTTTGGTTTTACCTATTGTGATGGATGATTGAGGGAATTTGGCCTTTGTGTTACCTCACATTTATACTCCCGTCATCCCTGGATCATTTCATGTTCCTAGTCACCCTGGTGTGTTAAAACAATATATATATATATATATATATATATATATATATATATATATATATATATATATATATATATATATATATATATATGAAGGGGAATATACTTCAGAGATATTTTACTCATAAGAATTTCTAGGGGTGCCAATAATTATGGCCAATGTGTATTAAAGAAAAAACATTTATTTCATGATGTGATCCAATAATTCTGAATACGACTGTAAATGTGTTTCCCATCTGTGTTTACTGTGATGTATTACAATTTAATAAAATAGAGGTCATAGAGGTCAAGAGGAGAGGGTTCCCTGCCCAGCCCACAGCATGAGGCAGGAAAAACAAGCTTTCTGCATTTTAAAGGTCATTAATGAAGCAGAGAGGAACTGTTTAGCATACCGTACTCTCCCTCTCTAACAACATCATCAGCTTAACAAGTTCAAACTACAATGCATCAGCTCCAAGATACAATCTCCGATAGCAATTAAGCAGGAAACATGCAATTTGCTCAAGAAAGAAAATAGTCAATACCTATTATTGGATCTGCATACTGAAGTAGTACGTTTCTCCTAGACTATCTGCAGGCCCTTGAATTGAGTTCACTATAGCAGTCATTCTCAACCTAGGGTACCCCAACATGCATACAAGTATTTTCTAATAAGTAGTACTTTTGTAAAGATTTATATTTATAAAATAAAAAATGATATACATAAATAAATTATAACATATAAACAATAATAACAATAAAATTTATTATATTCTATATAAATATATAAAAAAGTCAATAACTTTAAGAATAAAACATCAAGAGACTGTGATGATATTGATATGTTTTTAATTAAACAACTAATTGTAGCAATAGTAGATCCCATAGTATATATTTCCAATCTCTCTCTGAAATTGGGTTCCGTTCCCACAAAGATGAAAATAGCTAAAGTCGTTCCTATCTTTAAAGCTGGTGAACAGAATCTTTACACTAACTATATAGGCCAATTTCATTGCTTCCCCAATTTTCTAAAATTTTGGAGAAGATATTTTCCACCAGATTGGACAGTTTTATTGATAAATATGGGATCTTAACTGATAGTCAATATGGTTTTAGATCAAATCGTTCTACATCTCTGGCTCTAATTGACCTGGTGGAAGAATTAACAACTAGTATTGATGACAAGAAGTTTGCTATAGGTGTATTCATTGACCTCAAAAAGGCCTTTGATACAATAGATCATCACATTTTGATTCAAAAATTGGAAACGTATGGAATTAGGGGAATAGGGCTAAATTGGATAAAAAGCTATTTAGAACATAGTCAACAATTTGTGCAGATGGGAGAGGAAAAGTCAAAGCTCCAAAATACAATATATGGTGTACCACAAGGTTCAATACTAGGACCAAGATTATTTATATTATATATAAATGATATTGTTAAAACTTCTGATTTGTTGAAATTTGTAATCTTTGCAGATGACACAAATATATTTTGTAAAGGAGAGAATCTCCAACATTTGTTGAAGATTGTCTCTGAAGAGTTGGTTAAACTTAAATTGTGGTTTGATTTAAACAAATTATCTCTTAAGGCGAGACACGGCAGGCAAAAACATCGATTTTCATGCAGTGGTCAATTTTGAGATTTTGGGCTTGTTTACTCCTTCAATATGTGTTCTTTCAAGCTGCTATAAAGAAAACGTTGAAAATATACATTAAGATGATTATTTTATTACATTTTGTTTACTTGCGGCTGTAAGTTTCTCCCGAATTTACCAGGAAGTTAGCATTACAATACGACGCGCCGAGCTCCGTCTGTTTACTGAAGTCTGTCATGACCGGTATCACCGTGAAGCTCTGAGTCTCCTGCACAACGCTATGTAACCCAAATATGGGCATTTCCTTTCTATCAGTAACCAATCGTGAATGTCCAAAGGGGGATTTAAAGCTACGACGATTTCTCATTTAGAGCTATTTAAATCTTTAACTGCCGTTTTCTCAAAATGAGTTTTTGTCATTCTCCAGTAGAAACATCTCAGCCTATGTAGCACCTATGTACACCAAACTTTCCAGTTAACACTTAGCAGTATTCTGAAGATATTTTCAAAGGGATTTGTTAATAAATCATTCCTGGCCTGATTTATGTGACATTTTAATCAAAAAAATATGGTGAAAATATATGTTTTATTGCTATGGACAGTATATTTTGATCTTATAGGTAATGAAAGTATATATCCTGAAATCCCTCTGAGTTTTTATTTTCATCTTGTGTGTAAACAAAATGAAAAAATAATTTTTCACCTGGCTTTATCATATGTTCAGATCTATCTACCGAAAATATATGCAAAATCGTGCATATTTAATGAGATAATGCCTAATTTGCATAATTAAACATACAAATTTCTAAAACTTGTAATACATTTTTTTTATATACTTGTGAAAGTAATCAACTGAGGAAGTTTCATGGTGATATCTATTATTTTAAAATTTTACCCTATTCACCTGTAGTGTCTCGCCTTAATATAAAGAAAACCAAATTTATGATTTTTGGGAATCGTAGAATTCCTGAAGATTTAACTATTGAAGTACTGTGTGATAACACCAGATTAGAAAGAGTTTATGAAAACTCCTTTCTGGGAGTAATAATTGATCATAATCTCAGCTGGAAACCACAAGTCAATTGCATTAGTTCTAAATTGGCAAAGATCACTGGTATACTTTGTAAAGTGAGATACATATTGAACCAGGAAACAATGTATATTTTATACTGCATGCTTTTTCTTCCTTATTTGTCCTATTGTACTGAGGTGTGGGGCAATATTTATAAAACCACTCTAAAGACGATATGCACTATGCAGAAAAAGGCAATGAGAATAGTTTGCAATGTTGGCTATCATGTACATACAAATTATTTATTTTTAAAATTACAAACATTAAAATTTAAAGACATAGTGGATCTTAAGACCACACAAATTATGTACAAAGCTAAAAACAAAGTACTCCCTAATAATATCCAAAAATGGTTTAAGGAAAGAGATAGTAGATATAATTTAAGAAGGAGAGGAAATCTCTCTCAATCAATGGCACGCACCACACTCAAAAGCATGTGCATATCTGTCAACGGGGTGAGGCTGTGGAATAATTTACCTGTAACTATTAAAGAAAGCAAACATATTGTGCAATTCAAAAGAAGGTTTAAAATCTATATTAGAAAAGTATATAAATTAAGATGGACATGGGACAAATGTCTCATTTCCTCTTCAAGAGGTTGATTTGAATTACCATACAGTCTGTTTCTTGCCATTTTGCATATATTTAAATTATTATTATTTTATATATATATATATATATATATATATATATATATATATATATATATATATTGTGTTTTTTATTTTCAGATAAATGTACTTCAAATGATTAAGTTTTTTCTTCCGTTTCAAAACTAGATGTGTAAAAGGGGAAGGCAAATATAAGTTAGCTTCTTCCTTCTCCTTTTTTTCCTTTCTTTTGAACATGCTGAGACTTTTAATTTTATTGTTTTCTGTTAAAATATGTTTGTTACTAATGATCATGTTCTAAAGAAGAAAAAAAGAAGACATGTATTCATTCATTCATTCATTCAAAATATATATATATATATTCTAAATAATAAAATTATTATATTCTATAGTTTTATAGTTTATTTTACCAAGTAAAAAAAAAAAAAAGTTATTTAGAAATAATAGGCTAGTCCTGTAAACACCCGACATCAATACACTTTATTAAACCACTGACCTTTCAGCCATGCCCTTGGTTAAAATAATAATAATAATAATAATAATAATAATAACAACAATATGGTGTGTAAGGAAATAATCCTCATGATGTTGTCCAGTGGGTTGTCTACCATTCTTTTAACAGAATCACCATGGTGATTGATTCACTGGGTCATTGCCAAGACCTCTCCTCTTCAACCACAGAGCAATATACGCATATACATTTACCACATGTGGCATTGGAGGGGAACTTATACCCCCACGGACACGGTCTATTATTCATTCTACTTCTCTGGCTTTCTGATGGTTCTTCTCAGATCACTCTTTTGAATAGGACACTGCTGATTTAAAAGGGAAAGGCTACATGTATAACCTGGCTGAAAACATATGCATAACCCACATTCAACTACACTCCATTTCTATATGACACTCAGATTCACACTCTGACCTCTGTTGCCTTGAGAAATATTAACTGTATAGGTAGACACAAAGGCAACACACACAATGGTGAGAGGTAAGTACAAAAATCTTTTATTCGTCTTGTTCTCAAAACAGTCGAATTTTAGACTTTAGCTGCCATAAAAAATAAAATAAAATAAAAAAATGCAACAAAACACCCTGTTTTGAATGTATGAAAGTTCAAGAAAAAGGTCACCCAGAAATGAAAATTGTTATTACTCATCCTCATGTTGTTTCAAACCCATATGACATTTTAGATAAAAAAAGAGAATAGAATGTTAAGGAAAAAAGCTGTACAAAGGCTACAGTAAAATGTTAACTGATTAACTTAGGCTACATTCACACTGTCAGTTTTGGGATTAACAAAATGTCAACTTACAGTAGCGTCCGGAATACTGTCTGTATGGAACTAAAATGGGAGTCAAGCCTGTATTCTCTTACCTGTAACAATATCGACAGTGACCAAAGTAATATCAAAGATGGCACCATCCATAAAACTAAAAAGTCTTATCACTTTTGACACAACAAAAGTCCAATCGAGCTGCAAGATCATCCATCAAATCTTCATTAACTGACGGCAGCTTTTATATCTGGGTGGAGAGTGGAGCATTTAAGTCGTGCGTAGAACACAAAACTGACAGGAGAAGCTCCAGTGGAGAACAGTGACTCTATCTAAAACCTTCAGGTGATGCATAGCTACAGTTACAGAAACCACACACAAAAACCCAACACATGGTAGACGACGCATATTTGTGAAGTGCAGAGCGGCTCTCTCGCACTGTATAATGTGACCGACAACTAGTTGTCCAGTCTGAATCCGTTCACATTATGACGGTTTTCCGAGAATGTGGTTGTGAGTCCTGAAGATTTACGAGTGTGAGTTCGGTTAGAATGCCGTTGTCACACCCGTAAATAACTGTACTGTGTGTGAACATAACTGCTTAACATAAGGACTCAAATACAGGACTGTCAAGTGTATCCTGCTGCAGTGTAAACGTGGTACATATGGTGAAAAACTGTAAACTTTGCATTATATGTCATTTTGCTGTTACATTTATTGTTTTTCCAAGTAAAAAACATTAATTATTTTACGAATAATTTACGTCAATTTTTTTTTACATATACATATATATCTGTAAAAGAACTTTACCAGAAGTCTCTGCATGATACAGTATATTGTATTTTATAGATCATTTTGTTTCTCCTTATTTACATAAGTAATGTACATTAGGGTGTTTTGTGTTGCATGTTCTGTTTTAGTTAAATGTTTATTGCATTATTTTCGTGACCCTGTGCATCGTCTATAACTGGCTGGACAGGCCACTGAATTCTGATTCATCATGTGGTTTTCTATTTTACAACCTGCATTATTATAATGGTTATGAGTAAATGTGAAGGTAAAAAGCAGATTATCAAGAAAATTGACGACTTCATGAGATATATATGGATATAATTTTTGGCAACAACAGCAGCATTTTTATACCACAAATTTAACTAAATATTTAGTAACCCTTTACAATAAGGTTTCATTTGTTAAAATTATTAATTAAATGAGTGAACAAGAACCAACAATGAACAATACTTCTACAGCATTTTTTAATGTTAGCTACTGTTGATCTCAAAATTGACGAACATATTAAGATCAAAAGTTGATTCTATTAACATTAGTTAGTGCACTGTGAACTAACTTGAACATGAGCATTTTTAATAACTAACATTTACAAAGATTAAAAAATGTTGTAAACATGTATTGCTCTCGGTTAACACATTAACGCATTCTAACAAATGAGATGTTATTATAAAGTGTTACCAGATAGTTTTACGCTTTGTGATGAACAAAAGTCATTATTTGCTTATAATTACACTGTAGCTCTCATTTGCATTACCACATATTCAAACTTGCAGCATTACAATTGTTAAAGAAAATGTCATAATCACAGTAAATTGATTCCAAAATTGACGTTAAATGACTTAACTTGGTCTGTTCATCACACAAAGCTATTGTGTGGCATCAAAATTTAGTGCACAAATAATTTTATAGGTTGACAGTCTGAATCCCCATTTATTTTTTCTGCTATTGAGTTCTAAGGGGGGAAAGTCCTGTGGGATTTAAAAAAAAAAAGACATTGAGGGTAAATAAATGATGGTAGAAATTAAATTTTTGGGTTTAACTCTTAAGACTCTTTGGCCTATACTGAAAATATACAGCAGTGTCAACCCAATGCATGTCATTCCCTTAAGTGGTGATGACTAAAAAGGCTTAAAGCTATTCTAATATAAACATTGCTATTAATGTCTTAATTAAAGATGTAAACACCAACCCCGCTTCAAAAAATAAGGCCAGACATCAGAATTAAACATGTGGCAGAGTACCGAATGGGACGCCATGTTGGAGTAGATTCCCAATAAAAGAGAATTAGAAAGGAGCTGACCCAAATATCATCTCACCAACAGAGGAATCGTGTTATGCTAAGTAGTCCATAAAGGTACTTAAAGATTATGCAAAATTCTCTTTTAATGGATGACATGGAGAAATGAAAGACAGGCAAATCTCCAGGCAAGGGAAAGGTAACCGCCCCCTTCGTCTCAACGTGTGTGTGGTGACAGCCACAGGGCATGAAAGGAGTTGTGCTCTGGTACATAAAGGCAGGTGGGGATAGAGAGAGCTGGGCTGGGGCATTTTGTAAGAAAATATTAAAGGTTTTGTAAAAGCTGCTATTCATATGACTTCATATATATATATATGCATCAATAATACAAGCTACATAGTACATACAAAAACAAATTAATATGGTGTAATAAGTACAATTATCATTATATGTTAGACCTTTGTGTTGTGTAGTTACACACAGTGAGAAACCATGTCCATCTAGTGTCATTCACCCCACCTCACTCATCCAGACCTCTCTCACATGCACACACATGCACGTCTCACCATACAACAGAACCAGCAGTGGGGCAGCAGCAAGGCCCTTGTGGAACCCATGCACCGTGAACCCTGAATTTTATGACTTCATTATTTTCCCTCCCCGCAACGCTCGCTTTCATTTGTGCAAGTCTCCACGTTGGTATAATGAGAGTGCTATAAAAACGTTGCTTTAAAAGGGTTTGCATACTCTCCCATTCTCAGCTCAACCCTTCAGCAAGCATATGGCAGGTAATCAGGTCGGCAATCACAGTGCCCATAATACGTGCTGCATGATTTCAGCATTGTGCTATTATCCATCTGTTTCTGCACGGAGAGACATGAACCTTCCTGTGAGAGGTCAGTGCTTTCATGGCACTCCTGGATCCTCAAAGCTTTCTTGCCTTCTTCCTGGTAAGCGGCACTCCTGATTTCATATGGACTCTGTATTTATTTCCTTTTTCCATCTTCTGGATACTTCCCTGACAAAGGCACATTTAGAGTCTTCGGTCTATCTATCTATCTATCTATCTATCTATCTATCTATCTATCTATCTATCTATCTATCTATCTATCTATCTATCTATCTATCTATCTATCTATCTATCTATCTATCTATCTATCTATCTATCTATCTATCTATCTATCTATCTATCTATCTATCTGTCCTATCTATCCGTCCTATCTATCTATCTATCTATCTATCTATCTATCTATCTATCTATCTATCTATCTATCTATCTATCTATCTATCTATCTATCTATCTATCTATCTATCTATCTGTCCTATCTATCTATCTATCTATCTATCTATCTATCTATCTATCTATCTATCTATCTATCTATCTATCTATCTATCTATCTATCTATCTATCTATCTATCTATCTGTCCTATCTATCTATCTATCTATCTATCTATCTATCTATCTATCTATCTATCTATCTATCTATCTATCTATCTATCTATCTATCTATCTATCTATCTATCCGTCCTATATCCGTCCTATCTATCTATATATCTATCTATCCGTCCTATCTATCTATCTATCCGTCCTATCTATCTATCCGTCCGTCCGCCCGCCCGTCCGTCCGTCCGTCCTATCTATCCATCCATCCATCCATCCATCCATCCATCCATCCATCCATCCATCCATCCATCCATCCATCCATCCATCCATCCATCCATCCATCCATCCATCCATCCATCCATCCATCCATCCATCCATCCATCCATCCTATCTATCCGTCCTATCTATCTATCTATCTATGGACACTGTATTTATTTCCTTTTTCCATCTTCTGGATAATTCCCTGTCAAAGGCACATTTAGAGTCTTCTGTCTAATTAAAATTGTGCAGACATAATTTTTGCCCAGGCTGTTATACAACGAAGTTATGAAAACATGCAAAACACAACAAAGTATTATAACTGTAATGTTGAAATCAGAGTATTCTTTTTTTTTTTTTTTTTTTTTTTTGTTGCATAAAATTAAACCTGTAGCTGAAGTTTGCCAAATAATTTAATCAGTCAAATAATCTGAAAGCTGTAATCTGAAACTTGCACATTGACATGGTTCAGTATAGGAATACGTAGGACCAACGCATGATAAAGGAATGCGTAGGACACAAAGACCAATGTGTGATAAAGGAGACAAGTGCACGTACTGTATGAGGTCAGATCGATAGATGAGCCTTATGTCATCATGCATACACATGCACTCACTCTCTAAAACACACATTTCTATCAAGCTGTGCACAATTCATACATTTTGAAGGCATGTTGAATGTACATTAAGTTACATTATACAGGAAGAAAATATCAAAGACATCTTTGCAAAAGGAAATAAGACCGAAATTGGTCAAGATAGTTCAATAAAAATAACTACCCCTGAAGAAATGTTTATGACTGTTTTGTACAGGTAGGCTATGTGGTGTATAAACGATACATGTGCAGTGGTTTAAGAAAAAAGTCAAACATTTATATTATATTACCAATGATTTGTGTACCGGCTTTGGAAACCCAGTCAGAAGAGCCCTGAGTCCATGGAATTTACTAGACAGTTCTGCTAAAGAACAGTGGCAAGAAAAGCTACAATCTTTTGTTTGAATGACTTTATTGGGTTGTAAAATCTGAACGGAGGTGAGAGGTCAAAATGGAGAAGTACTGAAAGAAATGGTAAAATCACTTTTCCTGTACCAAAAAAAATACAGCCTCTATATCAAGGAACGAAATATGAATTGAACACAAAAGACACTCCAAATCAGAATAAAATACAATAGGCTTTGGATCAAGACAAGACGATAAAACCTTCAATAAGAAGAACAGTGCTGATGACAACTTAACCCTGGATCTGGCAGCTAGAATGGAAACAATTACCTCCACTAGCTTTGAACTTGTCCCTACATTTTTGTGGTACAGTCCTTCATTCCATATCAACAGCATACTGTACATCTGCTCATCTGCTAAGACATGTATGAAAAAAAAAACTAAATAAATTTTAAAAGTAAGAATAAACCATTTATTTAACTATGCCAGCCAACAGACAAAATAACTGTTGACAGCTAAAAAGTCAATTAGTATTCCTGTATGTTATGCCCATATTCAAGAATAAGTCGATCTTACATAAAACTCACACAAGACCCCCCTGCTAATGATTTATGGTGGCGTGGTGAGAATGTGTGGTGCAGTAAACATGGAGACAAATGTTAGCATACATTACAGACAACAAAACAGCAGACATCTAAACAGCAGAGGACTATGAGAAGGGCATTTAAGCTCAAAGTGAAGGAAACAAGATGTAAAGTGCACGATAGTGTATGGCTGGAATTGCGCGTCAACGTAATCGATTTCATCATTTATGGACTGTTTATGTTTATCCCTAATCCTGTCATGTTTCGCACAAAACAAAACTCAACGCAAATCACTTCTCCATCTCTGTGAGTAACTACACCCGTCATGATTATACAGTTCACATTGGTTCTTTATATTCATCAAAGAATCTTGACTTTTTTTTTTGTTACCACAAAAATATTAAAGGGTTAGTTCACCCCAAAATGAAAATTCTGTCATTAATTACTCACCCTCATGTCGTTCCAAACCCGTAAGACCTTTGTTTATCTCCGGAAAACAAATTAAGATATTGTTTTATGAAATCCGAGAATAAATTGTTGAATAAAGTCGTTATTTTTGTTTTGTTTTTGCATACAAAAAGTATTTTCGTCGCTTCATAAACTTAAGGTTACATGGACTATTTTAACAATGTATTTACTACCTTTTTGGGCCTTGAAAGTGGTCGTTGCGTTGCTGTCAATGGAGGAATCAGAAAGCTCTTAGATTTCATAAAAATTATCTTCATTTGTGTGTTGAAGATGAACAAAGGTCTTACGGGTTTGAAATGGCATGATGGCATCTTAAAAATGAAATTTCATTTTTGGGTGAACTAACACTTGTTATTTTTTAAGCAGCACAACTGTTTTCAATATTGTAATAATGTTTCTTAAAGCTACATTGTGTAGGATTTTCTCCCATCTAGCGGTGAAATTGTTCATGACTACCAACTGAATATTACTTTCTAGCCCCTCCCATTCCGAGGGCGTTTTAACTCCTACGGTGGCCGTATTATTTCAAATCTGCCGGCAGTCGCGAGTAATCTCCCCCTCGCATTCGTCACGGTGCCACTGAGTGTCAAAACGCGAAAGGCAAAGCTTGAATTTCCAGGTATGTCCCTCTTTGGCTAATGTATTTTCAAGTGTTTTTTGCAAAGAATCAACTTAAAAAATTACACAGAGTAAATCAAATCAGCATTCTAAAATGATTTCTGAAGGACCACGTGAAGGATCACACAAAATCCTGAACTCCCTTTTCTTTTTCTTTTCTCTTTTTCTCCAGGTTTTAATTATTATTATTTTATTTTTTTCAATTGTACATTTTCGAAGAGGTTTTAGACTTGGACACCACTGTATTTTAAAATTTTAATATTCAATATGTCTGATTTATAAATGTAAAATCATAACCGGGAATTTTAACACCTCCCTCCAAACACCAGCAACTTCCTGCATGCACGTGTTTGAGGAAGGAAGCTCACAAATCTTTATTTAGAGATGTGTGATTATCTCTTTCCCTCTCTCACGAGTGCATTAGAATGCGCTGAGAGCAGTCGTCCCTTCCTCTCCTCTCCTCAATCTCTCTCCATGCTGAAGGCCTTGTTTGTACAGCTCTCAGCCCAAATCCATTATTACTTCCTAAACTGACAAATCTTTTCAACAAATACAATCTCCCTCTCCTTGTGCCGGCTGATAAGATAAATGCTGAAGTCGAGAGAGGACTGAAACAGAGGTAGAGGTTCATATTTCAATTTGCAAAGCACCTCGCTCTGAATCTTAATTTAGAAGCAATAAGACAAACAATGTAATAAAAAAAAAAGGCTGAGGATTAGTCCTAGTCAGAGACAAAACTCTTATCTAACTCATAATGATAAGAATGCTGGGCCAACTTTACCTGATAATAATAATAATAATAATAATAATAATTAATATTATATAAATAACCCACTGATGATAATAAAGTCTATACAGAGATGATTTCCAGTGAGTCCCTGCTGTACTCAACACAGACCTCGGCTCTTGTCCCTCTCCATGAGCCTGTGTTTGTTTTAATTGTGACCAATAAAAAAGGTCATAATTAATACCCCAGCACAGACACTGATAAACAATTCCAAATTGCCACCATAATCAAATGATGCAAACATCTATGAGTTACAAAAGTTCACAGCCACAACTGACAATTTCTTAATTGTATTCAGTCATTCATGGAAATTTTATTAACATGGAGCTGATGTATCCTGCCCTTCCTCTGTCACAACACCAGGGATCTAATTTCATTATTTTCCACAAGATTTGCTTGACTACTGCCATGATTTTAATGCCGGTGCAGTCCAGATGTTTATGCTATTTAAATTAGGAGGCAAGGCCTGTTGGGTAAACATAATTAAAGAAAGTTGAGTTTTTTTTCTCTCGCCCTCTCTTTGTCTCTTCGCCCCCTCTCTCTCCGTCTTCGCAAGTTTACTTCATTAGGCAACTTTCATTAAACTCCTGATGCCACATGGCCCTCCCATAAAGCACAGTCCTCCGCAGATTTGTGAACGGCTCACGGTGCCGTGAAGGAGACTTACGCACATCAGCGCACCCAAACGCAGGCACGACAGCAGGCTGGCAAGAGAGAGGTCAAGGTCTCTAGCTCCACAGAGGGAGGTATATCAGGTGCTAGTGTTTACATGTTTGCTGTTCTGCCATGAACACAAACTATGCAAAATACTGGCATAAGCTAACAGTATATCCAAACAGATATGCCTGAAAATACACCTTACCTCTGTAATTGAGTAGCGCTTGAGCAGTTTGGGTTTTTCAATGGCTGATGCCAATATTTACATTTATGGAAAACACCTTCATTTAAAGCAACTTCCACATATAAGCAAAGAAAACTGACGAAATATGTTTGTTTGTTTGTAACAAGTATACTGTACAATACAAAAATATGAACACCAATGTGGTAACACTTCAATAAGGTTCATTGGTTAACATTAGTTAATGCATTAACTAACATGAACTAACCATGAGCCATACATTTGTTACTGTATTAGTTCATCTTTGTTAATGTTAGTTAATAAAAATACAGCTATTCATTGTTTGTAATGTTAGTTCACAGTGCATTAACTAATGTTAACAAATACAACCTTTGATTTTAATAATATTAGTAAATGTTGAAATTAACTAAGATTAATAAATGCTGTAAAAGTATTGCTCATTCTTAGTTCATGTTAACTAAGGTAGTTAACTAATGTTTACTAATGAACCTTATTGTAAAGTGTTGCCACCAATGTTCATGTTTGCAAAGCCAAAAAGTTGAGTCAGTCAAGTTTAAATAAACAAATCAGACAGTAAAAAGGAAAATGTTCATTACCTATTGACAATGCTGCCAAAACAGTTTCAAAGGACAGAAGGACAGCATCATAGCAGAGCAGATATATGAACCACGCTTTGATATAGGCTAAAAGCCGGCTGCATTTCTCATCGCTCATGCACGCCCATACTGTATAGATTGTGTTAAGCATTCTGCTGCTGAAGCAGCTCTAGCATTCTAATTTCAACGACTTGTGAACCCTCACCGTGCATTAGTTTAAAAGTATCATTGAGGTCCTAGCCGGTGATGAGAGCATTATTTCTCCCGTTTAGTGAATACTAATCAGCCGTCCTAAAGCATGAGTGTATGTGTCTGTGTGTGCGTGCAGAGGAGTGAAAGAAATTATATCACTTATGTCAGAGTGCTAATAGGCCCAGCCACACTCCAAATTTAATTTCATAAGCCACTGTTCTTGATTTTTCCCCCCCTTTTCAGATTAGTGACTAACAATCTATTACAGGCAACATCACAGACAGTGTAATACAAGAGGTCATTACAAGATTACGTAAACTCCAGACTTGCATTACCATTTCACATCCATTTACATGATGATTATTACAGCAGAAATTAGAGTGTGATTAGAGGGCCCAGTAGCCTTTGCTCTCCGCAGACACATCTGGGCACACAAGCAGAGGGGGACTGACCATTTGTGCCAAGGATTTATAGAAGCACGTTGGCATTTGTTTTGTCAGCGTGATCGCAGCAGCGCTCATAAAACCAGTCATTCCTGCTCGCGTTTCCCCACTGCGGGCCAAACCGTTCATTTAGCATATTTGATATAAACACCTATTCTTTCCCAGAGTCACAGCACATGTGCAACGAGAGAAAAAATCCTCCGAAAAACATTCCGGCGGCGCCATACGTCCGGTTATAAGTATGCAGCACGCGGAACGTTCGCCATACTTTAGTGCACATGAGCTGAGTAGCTGTCAAAATTACAACAGGCATCTCTAGTAATTATGCAGATTTATGCAAAACATTAACAAGAAGAATTAAAAGCACAAATGAGGTGGCTACACTTGAATTGTTAAGATTATGAATAATTACCATGAATCTTTTTTGCTCTTAATATAACTTGTTTTTGATAAACAAAGCCTTAATTATCAGAATACTTCTGAGAATACCGGTGACCTTCATTAATCTTACAAAACAAGTCTCTGGTGAACGGCAGCTGAGGAGGCCCGCTCTCACACTGAGTACACAAATAACAAGAGCGGCGTATGCTAACTAGCCACTTCAGAGAGCCGAGCGTGCGGCCAGGTATATCTTACAGCTCAGCCACGGATGCACAATCATGCCAGGCGACTCTGCCTTTCCATCTGGGACTCCCTCATTCCAGCTACTCATTAATTACAGCCACATTTCTCACCCCATCCCTCTCTTCTCTTCTCAATATGAGAGATCTGTTTTCGTCCCTAAACTCCGCGGTGAGAGTAATTGTTTCGGAGCTTCCGATTTGGACGTCAACGGCTGACTACAGGCTGCTCACCCTCGACCCTTCTCGGATTCATCTGTGAGAAAGGACCCGATCTTCACCTTCGCCGCTATGGCGTTTCACAACGACCCTGTCAATCAACGCATACCTGGCAGGTTTCTCGTCCACCCACTCAGTCTCTCAGAACAGACTGAAGGTCCATTCATCCAACCCCTACCACACCACTCTTCCCAGCTCCTCCACCCCTCCATCTGTGCTCCACATACTCTCCTTGTAGCACACAGACCATGAGGATGGGGCTCACTGGCATAGAAACCTGCTCCATAACCCTCCAGCCAAAGCCCAATCAACAAAGCTCTGACAAATAATGCATGTCCATCAAACAGCTGATTCATGACATTGACATTATTATTTTTGGCCATTTGCCTCTTTATGAGAAAGATATAGTGCAGCAGACTCGTCATGATTGTGGAATTAGTTAGAGGTTTAGTAATTTATCTTCATTTTTTTATAATATTATATGTATACATATACATACACTACAGATGCTCCGATCGATCGGCCGCAGATCGGTATCGGCCGATAGCCACATTTCGATCATCCGATCTCAAGAACCAATCGCAATTTCATAAAGTAAAACCGTAAAAAGTTGCCACTGACACAAATGTAAACAGTATACAGATGAGGCTTTTGAGCCATGTTCTGCTTTGTACTGTCATGAAACATTCATAAACTAGGGATGCACCGATCCGATACTCAGTATCGGTATCGGCTCCGATACTGCCATTTTTGCCGGATCGGGTATCGGTCAGACGAGGCCGATCCAAATCCGATATTGTGCGTATACTATTCAGTGTTATTGTTAAGCCCCACAAAAGGCACACAAACATTATAAAGCACCATAAGTTTTCGTGCACAATATTGTAAGTGTTCTGAAGCCATTATATAGTATAATGTGTGATAGAAATTAATATTTAAAGGTCCCGTATTATGCCCCTTTTCACAAGATGTAAAATAAGTCTCTGATGTCCCCAGAGTGTGTATGTGAAGTTTTAGCTCAAAATACCCAACATAAACATTTTTTACAGCATGTTTAAATTGTCATTTTTGGGGCTCAGAAAAACGCGCTGTTTTAGTGTGTGCCCTTTAAATGCAAATAAGCTGCTGCTGCACGACACAGGGGGCGGAGCTTCATGAGCTCGCGCTCAGTCTCTCAGGACAATTTCATCTCACGGAATGATGATAATATCAGAAACTCTCAGTAACGGTGTTCATTTCGAGTCGGACAATAATGCCTACAGAGTCAGAGTGCTGTATAGAGATGGAACAGGTTTAGTTTAGTAGTTTAATTACGGTTATAACGTATTTGTCATCTGCTTGTATGTATCCAATAGCCTACAAGTCTGCTGTTTCGGACCAGGCCCGAATGATGATCAAACATATACTGATGAGTTTAATAAAGTTTATTGTACATCACACAAAAGATGAAGCGTCAGTTTTACTTCAGAAAATCACCATAAGAGCTGAGTAAACACAGTAAGTTATAAGAAGTGCGCAAGTAACGTTACATAAACAAATTTCGGTAGAGTTGAGGGAGCATTTTCTTTAAAAACAAAATAATTCCACCTCGTCTTCAGCGGCTGCCTCAGATTTCGGGAGTAAATAGAGAGTGATATGTGGATTAATACATCCAGCCACACCTACAACGCTTGGGAGACATTCTCGTCAGAGCAGCAGCTGTGAACTCGATCAGGGCGTGTCTATGTTGAAACGGCAGTGACTGTCAACACTCGTGGGCGGGGCCTATATTAGTGACGTCACTAAAACGGCATTCTGAAAACAGGTCGTTGGGAGACACTGCTTATGATTTATGGGGATTAAGAAAAGTGAGTGGATTTTTATCACTATTGGCTGGTTGTGTACACACTGCCAACACACATTTATGTCCAAACAGCATGCAAAAGTGAATTTTACATAATAGGGGACCTTTAAGTCGTTATATTCAAGCTCACGTAAACGTTTCCCTCAGCTGCGGCTGTCAATCATTCTTCATTCACCATTCAGACAGCACGTCGTGTTCGGTTACAACAGTTAACACGATGAAACTCTCTCCAAGATGATTCAATGTTACTATTATTATACTTGATCTGTAGATAAAGGTCTGTGGTTTCGCATAAAACAACTTAATCTTGCTGGACTTTATTGCTGTACCTTAACCCTCTGGGGTCTAAGGTGCTTTTGGGGTCCTTGAGATGTTCTGACATGCCCTGACATTTGTGCTTTTTTCAGTTGCTTATAAACATATTAATGGCAAAGGTGTAATTACACTCTATTTAGCACAAACAGGGCTACCATAATATGTGAGCAACATGTATGTACATGTTTGTATTTTTGAGAGAATAATGTTTATGCATGTTATTGGAAAAACTAAAAACTAATGTTTCTGAAATAAGGCCACAAAACACATACTAAATATGCCTAGAGTTTTTTTTCTTCAAAATGATGTGAAAATCATCCTGCCTAATCATTCACATAAAACAATACATTGATTTAAATTTTGTAAGACACTTCTTTTTTTGGAAAGGCAATATGTGCAAGGGTGTCAACGATCCAACACCATCATGCATATTTAGTGGTTCACACCTGAGGAGACAATGGGGCTCCATATAATATATATATATATATATATATATATATATATATATATATTCACAGTTGGAAACAGTTGTTGTTGTTGTTTACACAAATACATACCTGTTTAACCGATGTGAATAATATAGAAATTTAATACGTTTATATAACAGTCCGCACTGCATAAATTATAAATGAAAAATAGAGTAATCCTGAAGCGTTGAGCAGTTAGTAATTTTCTCTGTTCCCATTGTTCTTTGGTTAACTTTACTAACAGAGAGAATTGCTGTTACTTTAATACCCACCGCTGCTGACAGGGTCTCACGCATCTCATTCTCTACTCTTTACTTCCATTTAAGATTGTATTTAACTCATTTGACTGTTCTTGTGAAGATACTCGACAAAACTGACATTTTGGCATAAATGTGCGTGTTATGGTTCATTCCAGCGCGAAAGAGAACTCGATGGCGCACTGTCGACTGCGATACTGGCGCGCGCGTCTTTCTGTGTGTGTGTGTGTTCTGTGTGTTTCAGGAGATCACTGACAGCGCGTTCTCTTTTATCTTCTCGCGCATTGATAGTTTAAAACATTTGCGTGAAGGAGAGCATGATCATATAACCCAAAGGATGACAGAAAGAACGGACGCTGCGATAAATATTTTAACATGTTAAAGCTGGACAAAAATTAGTCGCATGCGTTTACGTTGACAGCACTAACGTTAGGCTACTTGACAAACATTGCTGACAGAAAATGCTGCGGTTTAAAGTGGACTCGTTTTCATGGTAGGCCTACACTGAATGTTTTTTTTTTTTGTTTTTTTTTAAGCTACACAGAATATTTAATTAAATATTAAAATTAAATATTTAGCCAAGTCTGAAGTTACCAAGCAGCCGTGTAGGCTATGTTAACGTTAGCTCAGTTATCAACATGTGTAGACAGAAAATATGATTATCCTGACCTGAGCTAATTTACTGAATCAACCAACTCACATCTCCTTTCTTTCTTTTCATCCATGATGACATTAAAGTCACCTGTTGTTGTTTCTGGCGTTTCATCGCTGTCTGTGCCGCAACCGCTACTTGCTCATTAGAACATTCAGTGAGCTATTTTACACAGGCTCGGTCCTGCTCCTCCGAGGCAATGACGGTGTGCGGTTAAACCTCATAACAAACGAATTTGAGTGGGGGTGGGGGGGACAACGGGATTTTGGAAAGTGTCCCCATAGGAAATTATGCCCGTGGGTAGGACATCATCCCCAAGCTTCATGAACTAGCGCTCCTTTCACCGACAACGCTAACGTGACGTATAAATCTCAATCACACAGTGTTGCCAGGCCCCGCCCTGCTCTGCTTCTGATAGGCTTGTAACGTTAGTAAGAGCTGCGTTCCTTTCATATGATTGGTAGGTGAAATCAATTGACTCGAAAATATTAAACCGCATGCAAGTTCAAAATTTTTTTTTTCTTCCTCACGGCCGCACGCCGGAGATCCGGCACGGTGCCGGAATACTTTAAGCCCTGTATATGAGCAGAAATTGGCAACATTATAAGCTTATTTGATGTGGCAGTATTTTACAGTAAAAACTTTATAATCTATCCCATTTTTGAAGTCGATTTTTACTCATCTCAGTATAGCAATAGAGTTTGGTAAAAGCTGTTCATTCATTCACACACAAAAACAAAGATTCATTTTTAAACAGTATTTTTGCCAGCTGTAGCTACATAACAGCGCGCATCTGTGCGTTCATTCATTCATAAACTGAAACGCGATTCATATTTAAACAGTCTTTTTGCGTGTACAGACACTTGCGATTAGAACAAAGCAGATATAGAACTGACCTATTCCTCAGCGGGATCTGTTGCTCCTCGAAATGAAACTTCCAGCACTTCTGAGGTAAATTTTCCAGGATTATTATTAAGATTATATATATACTCCTCACAGCGTCGTTTAAGTACATGACTCTGTTAACTCGTGGTGTGTGTTATCCAGCTGATGTGGGCGTTCACAGGTTTGCCTGGATCACCTCAGATTATTTGCGTTTGAATAGCGCGCACTCTCCATGGGCGGGGTCACATTAAAACATAATGAGCTGAGATGAGAACGACTGACATCTCTCTCTTATCATACATATTACATAAACTGAGAATATTTGTTTTTTATAAAAATTACTTGATTTAAAAGAAGAGAATTCAAGCTTCATGTCTGTGTGTCTGTGTGCCTGATTGACTGAGTATTCGCTGCGTTACAGTTCATTTTCGGACGCGTTTCAGAATGGACTTCACTGACAGAGAGAAAGCAGAACTCGCATCATGTTTATTTTTCTTTATTTGGCAAAAAGCAAAACACGTTGTTTTTATTGTGAATATACACAAAAATAATACACACTTAACAGGATCGATTGATGTATAACAAGCATGTAAGATCAAAATCAACAGATTATTTTGAATCTCTTTTGCACTGAATATGTATTTGGAAAATGGAATATGTATATGTATATGTATTTTCTTTGTGCTTTAAACTATTCAATGCGGACTCTACGCGCTGTGAATCATGTTGCTTCAGGTGCATCATTCTGTGCTCAGGATGCGCATAAGCGCTTTGTGCCGCACTGTATTGGAGCCTTTCATATCATAATACAGTGACGCAATGAAAGATTAGCAATAGCCGTTCTTGTTCTGTCCTATCTATGATATGTTGCCACCTAATTAAACAGCTGTGCTATACATTCCATAAAAATGTCAAAAACAGACTGTACTCAGCATTGATAAGAAATGTTTCTTGAGCACCAAATTAGAATTATTTCTAAAGGATCATATGACACTGAAAACTGGAGTAATATATATATATATATATATATATATATATATATATATATATACTGTATATATATGTATATATATATTACCATCTTTGTATCAAATAAATGCAGACTTGGTGAGCATAAGTATGTTATGTTATGTTATGTTATGTTATGTTATGTTATGTTATGTTATGTTATGTTATGTTATGTTATGTTATGATTACTTCAACTTAAAATGAGAAGGCTGGACTCAAACCTAAGAAACCCAGCATAGCGGCTCACAGTATCTGGAACACGTTCCATCATATGCTTTGGGAAGTATGTGTGATGACAAATTCCACTCGTTCTTTTTGTTATGACAATCCTGTTTTAGAGCACTACAGTTCCATTCACAGTTTGGTTATAAACAAGAATGACAACTGATCTGACAACAATTGTCATGACTTAATTTGTTAATACATTTTTAAGCTGTGTCAGTGCCGACAGTCGTGGAAAAGTGTTTCAACATGTAGCACAGTTGCAATCCTGACTCGTGTTCCTTTCCTGATGCTCAGCTGCTCCCCTCTATATGCCTGTATAAACACACATACTATATATATATATATATATATATATATATATATATATATATATATATATATATATATACACACACACACACACTACTGTTCAAATGTTTGGGGTCAGACTTGATGGAAGATGGAAGTTGCCATCTTTGAAAAAAACTTTAATAAATCACAGCACACATGAGAATAGAAAATTGGTTAGACTTCTATTTCTTGTTCATTCAAAGTTTTTGATCTGCACCTGTAAGCTGTTGTATGAATGGGACAATGTGAGACTGGTTGTCAACCCTAAACACTTCTAGTATCAATTGAACTAATGTGTTCCGTCACATCTTCACTTCCAAAGGTAACACTCAAGTCTGTAAATCACCAAAACCATAGACTGCTTCCTCCCTGAGCACAAATACCAGCCTGACTAAAATGACCATTTATCACAATTTAATAACACAGATAATTGCGTTTGCGTATTGATCTATAAAAAAAAACACTATAATTCACAAAGCGGGGAAGGTGTAAGAGCTCTGCTTTACTGCTCATCTTCCCGACATCAATGCAGGCATACTGAATGAGTTTACATGAAAAGATGGTCGCTGTTAACCTGTTAGGCAGTGCCAGATTTACAGAGTCTATTTCTACATTTTCCCTTTATAAATCGATAGAGGAGTCAGGCCTCTTCCACAGCAAGAGCTGCTCATTTTCTCCACATCAATACAGCCCCACAGTTCACTCTGTTTCATCCCCCTCCTTAGTATTAGGGTGGTTTTAATAGGACTAGCCTTTAGTTTGGAGCTGTATTCCCATCAGGCACAGCGCTTTAAAGTTATTTTAGACTGAAAGGTTGCAGTATGGAGGTGAGAATTGTGGGAGGGGCCATCCCACAGACCAAAGCACCGCTCGACCCGGCTCAGCCGCATGCCCCCCGGGTCACACCGTTGCACTTGCACAAGAAGAAAACTTGGCATCAGCTTTCCGTGTGCAATCCAAGGTGCACACAGGAAACATACCCAGGGAGAGGATTCGCTTTTTGGCATTTTTTTTTTGGGTCTTCCTTTGTTCTCGACTCTCTTGAAGTGTGCGTCTATCGCCTTAAACGGATTTAAGCGTTTTCAAAATCCTGGTGTGCTCCGGTTGCACGCCGGCCTATCGCGGTTTGATGCGAATGTGTTTTTGCATGGGTAATAAAGCAGTGCTCAGACTGAGCCCATCATTATTCTGTTAATGAAGTTGGGTTAGTTCTTTAATTTGGTGTCTGTGTGTTAGCAGGCCTGCTGTTTCTTGCTCCATAGCGGCGTAGGGAGGAAACCAACTCCAGCGTGGCCACCATTCTAGCTCCAGCAGTCGCCCCTCAAACTCCCCCTTCCATCCCGAGCACCCCACCGCTTCAGTGCCTGACCCCCAGGCAAACAGATGTCCCATCAGCACAGGCAGACAGGACTGCCTGTCCCTCCCTCACAAGGGCTCTTTAATTATTCCCCCTCTCGCACTCCTCTCTAATAAAACATTAGCTTGCTAATCGAATCTGGTGCAGCTGAATCCAGCACAGCCCTCTCAACGCACGTGGCCAACGACAGAGAAAAGACACACAGACTTTCTTTGGTTGTCTGTGCAGCCATGGCGCATCAATCAACAGACGAGTTAAAGGCAAGAATCAAACAAACACCTCAAATTTCAGTTATGAGTGGAGATTAGCGACTTCAGTCAAAAACTATAAACCATCTGGCTCTCCTCAATGGACCTTTTAGTTGTGGGGGGTGCTAGTTGTGATGCTTTACTACAAACACTGAATATAAGAGAATTCTTTCAAGAAAAATGTCTCAGACCCTTCAGATCTTGTATTGAATTTCATTTCTATTGTGAGGTTTATACATTAATGGCAGATTTAAATTTACGTACATCACTTGAATATATGCTACTTCCTGCATCACCTGTTTGTTACCGTTTTCTCTCATGTTGGGTGCCACTGAAGCGGAGGGGAAGACAAGCAATTGAAGGCCCGGAAACCTGACCCGCTAAATGTATTCTGCTCTCAGCTGAAATTCATGTAAAACGCCAGGAACTCCCGATGCTTTTAAAAGCCACATCTGATAGTAGATAATGACACAGATTTCAGGGCCATTATGGAAGGCTATCAAATATTCCATTTCTTTTTGCATTTAGATTTGTAAAACGTCCACATAGTCCGCACCTCATTCACTGACACAGTATCAGCCGAGTGTGGAGGACGATAAGACGGTCCACAACCAACAGAGCTTGGAGGGAAAGAAAAAGCAAGATATAGGAAAATGCTTATCAAAAATGAAATGCTGGAAATGTATAACTCACCACGACAGAGATTTCTTTAATGCTTTAGAATATCAAATGCTTTATATTCAAGCCAAGGTAACAAGGTAAAGGTCAGCCTGTAAAATAACCAAAAGAAGCAAGTGCAAGTTACATGCATGAAAGAAAATGTGTATTATTACCATATTTACATATTAATTTGTATATCCTGTCCTAACAATTTGCTTTAAGACTGTACATGTTTGCTCCTTACATTGTGCCATACAAACGAATGAAAAGGAAAAAATTACTGCACCTGAAACCTATTAGTTTCACGTTGATAAAACCTAAAGATAAATGTGAAAAAAAAAAAAAAAAATCATCCGACTGAAAAACAACGACTGGGAAGGGAGAGAAAGAGGAGAAAATGAGAGGTTCAACAGGCACCCATCAAAAACTTCTCAGTAATGGGCAAGCATTCACCCATTGGACCAACATCTTTCAATTTATTAGCATGACAAAGGACACAATCATTTTGGATATGCCTGAATGCAATTTTCATTAACTTCGCAATGATTTATTAACAAAAGTGTCAGGAATGTAATAAAAGCAGCAGGACCCCACAAAATGCCAAAATAAATAAATAAAAATATAGAAAAAAAATTAAACAGAATAAAATAAATAATCTAAATCAAAGAGGAAATGAAGTAAATCAGGAGAGAGAGAGAGAGAGAGAGAGAGAGAGAGAGAGAGAAAAGAGAGAAAGAGAGAGACATTTTGCAATGCTTTGTAGCCTCAGGTCAGTAGGGTCTTGATTCGATCACAGACATCATAGAATTTAAACTATGCAATTAATGCAGCGAGTAAAGAATAGTCACATATCTCATTTGCATGGAATTAAACAACAGTTGGTTCCAGTTCTCTAATCTGATTGGACAAGCAGTGTTCCAAGAGTGTTGATATTTGGTATAACAACACTAAGCCTTTTAACTTTTTGTTATGACTGATTATAATTCTACAATTTTATCTAAATAAAATTAAACATAAAACACTAAAAGCAAAAAAAAAAAAAAAATCAATTGTTTTAAATGCTACAAGTGAATTTAGGCATCCTAACACTATAATATGCAGCAAAAATTGTAAGTGTTAGGCCTATTCAATTATTAGAATTTTTCTAGAATAACACTAGGTGAGCATTTTGAAGTGAGCATTAGATGACAGAAATTGTTATCTAAACATAAAAATAGGGAAAATAAGCATGTACAATTAAATATAAAAAAAATACAATAAATGAAATAAAAAATAAATTATAATAAATATTTAAATAAAAAAATCATAATATTGACAGATAAACAACATGTATGCTTAAGGGATCTTAAAGTACAGGGAAAGACAGAGCACTAAACATCCTGGCCTGCCATGATTTTCATTCTCACTCAGTGTCACACAAACGCAAACACACGTGCAAACATACACAAACAAGACATCTCATGCACACATATGCTCTATGAGAATAAACAGGACACCATATTGGTGATGGTGACAGTTACTTGCACATGTGAGATGGTTTGTCTCTTGGTGGGGGGGACTTGTGGCAGTTGAGATATTTTTCTTACTTTCCTTTTTCATTTTTTTTTTCAATGCTACACTCCCTCGCAGTAGCATTGGCACAATAATAACTCTAAAAATATGCAGAGACAAAATAGAAAAATCATCATCTCTGCATTACCTCCCCCTTCAGTTACTGGAGATTACCATCTCTAAATGTGATTTTCATCATTTACTACTTATTAAACCTCGAGACCAAATATTTACAAAACTGCCGGAGCTAAAATTGCTGGAAGAACTCAGAATAAAGCTCTCATTTCTCAGAGGAACAAGAAAGAAATGAAATGAAGACTAAACATAAAGGTAGTTATTGAGAGACTGCAGCAATGAGGGAAACATCAGAAGTACGGAAAATGCGTTATACAACAAAGAGAGTGTTTATCAAAAGTGCTATGCGGACTACAGGGCCTGACACATACACACACACACACACACACACACACAACCGTAAGTTAAGGTCTCTTAGCAGAACACTCTCCACACCCCAGAGCCTCTCCATATCATTAAGATTTTATCAACTTATAATCCGCCTGAAAGAATAAATAATAAACTGTAGAGTAAGCAATCTTCAAAAGGCACACACTCCCTCCCAGGTGAACAGCCGCAAGACACATAAGTCACTGCTGAAAGTTTGAACTGAAAAAAAAAAAAAAAAAACCCCGACCCAAAAGTGATCAGGACACAGAAAGTGTTTAATGTTTTTCCATGCACTCCTTTCTGAGCAAGATATTGCATGGCCAACTTTCTGTGTCCAACATCTTTGCTTTTCAAAAGTTATTCTCCCCTTGAACAATAGTCATCAACACAAACATATGGCCTCCAAAGTTATGCAAATAATCAGTGCAAACATGATAGCACCATCAATCCGATTATCCGAACATAAAACTAATTTGTGCTCCAGAAATACGTATTTACCTGCTTTCCCCAAAGGAAAAATCCCTGGTAGATTGAACATAGCTCGGAGTAGGGCAAGAACAAAAAAAAATTGTGTGTGGGGGGGGATACCATGTATTTCTTATATATATAGTCAAATTTTAGCAAAGCTTATTCTGGCAAAGCTGGCTGATGGATGGGGTTCCTTTTTTAAGCCCTTTCAGGGAAAGAAAATAAGCTCAACGTTGCAATTTACCAAGCCATATAAATCAGCTCGTGACCACAAATAATTCTGCGAGGGGAGAATTTATATGTTTAATTACACAGTGCAGGTGCCAGGCTTGTCTTCCTCATTACTCTAAGATACATAAAACACTCAATAACACGTATAGCAGCAGGACAATGGGAAGACAAAGTAATTAGCTGGCTGTTATTTAATAAGTTACTTCAATGAGCTGCTTCATCTTGCTCGAGTTTAGCATACTGTATTTCGTTAGCCGAGCGGTCTGGATTGCCTTAATATGCGTTGCTGGGCTGTTCTTTCATTCCGCTGGAGCTTATTGCCTCTCGTTTTTTTGTGCTATGTGGGATTTGTGGGTACTGCATACTGGAGCCCAACCGGGGAAGCCCATGGAGAGCAGGATAAATCCGTTTTCCAAGACGTGCAGGTATGTTCCGCACACCTGAGCAGTGTGCACTGGCACCGGCAAGCAACGGGGCAGCGCTTTCTGTTCTACCCCTGGGCATGGAATCATATCAAAGACGAACAGCATGCCAGTGTGGGTGGCAAGGGATTCAAACCTCAAGGTCAGGGGAGTTCAGCAGAACAGAAAGGCCTCTCAGGAGAGATAGGGCGAGAGAGGAGTTATTGGAGAGAGAAAGAGAGACGTTGTAAAAGCCACATGTGCGCAGGGCCTCCTCTCTCTTCTTCTTTAGCTTGCCGCAGTCCAGCTGCCCTCACCACAATCCCAGCCTGGGGATGTTTAACTACCCAATGCAGTCAGGGGCCAAGTCTTGCTTGATCGCTCGCTCTCTTTTCGTTCGCTGTATCTCTCTTTCTCCATTCCAAAACCCACAAAGTCCTGAGTAAACACAGTCCAGCCTACCTCACTGGCCATTTTCTTCTCATTGGGCCTGGGGCTGTTTAGAGACCAGCCAAACCAGGTCCACTTCCCCCTCCCTGCAGGCCTCACACGAGGCCTGACCTCACCCGCTTGCGGCTCCCACACAACGGGCTGTGGGTAAGCTAATATAGGCCTCTCTCTCTCTCTCTCTCTCTCTCTCTCTCTCTCAAACTCACCCACATGGCCGTGTTGGACTTGGCCGGCGCTGGTCTGGCATGAGTTGACAGGCGGGCAGCAGAGGGCCGTGGGAACAGCTTGGCAAGGTTTGATGTCCGCGGGGCCGTTTGGATACGCTGAACGTTTTTAACAGGATGTCATGGACTACCTGGCCCGCTCAATCTGTTTCGGCACGTCTCGGCAGACTCGGACTGGGCACCAGGCCGGACACAAACCATTTACTAAAATGCCACATTTACTCTAACCGCAGTAATTACTCGACAGCGACAACACGGGTGACCATATTTGACAGACACACTCAAAGAGGCGTACAAAAACAGATTCTGGTTTGGTTAAAACATAAAATTCCACTTGTTTAAACTAGTTTATCCAGGTGCTGTTGCTGCTACCTTTCTTGTACAGTATGTGATTCTTTAGATGTGGAGGTTGGAAACATACCAGAAGTCAATACAAATCCCCTTATGGCTGTGTAATAGATAAAAAGGGAAAGCACAGCCATTATCCTCCCCTGATATAGTTGCAGTGGGTATGCATGATTAATATCAGCTATGGACTTTCGGAATGCAGATATGGAGGCCGTAAGGAAGACACAAGCTTATTGATTACTTTGTTGGCTTCTCATGTAAATACAATTCTGTTCTATCGAATGTACATAAGAAAACTACCAGAGTGTGGTAAAAATTCCAAATCATAGAATTGACACTGCAGTTTGGGCATCATTCCTTGTTCTTACTACAATATCTCTCCAAAAAAAGTGGCAAAAAAGTGTGTGTGTGTGTGGGGGGGGGGTTCAATATTTTTGCTCCTATGAACAAGCAGGAAAAATATTATGACCATTAGAGTGTGAGTACACTAGTGTAAAACCACTGGACAGCCTGATATCACACCTTACATCAACAATGTGGCAAAACAAGCCCTAATCAGATTATTTTCTTTAAGGAATAAGAAAAGAGAACGGCTCTAGCAAACAGGTAGTCTACTGTAAGCAGGAACAATACAATGGGACAAGATGGACGTCATAGGTGAGCTTTTTGAGAACCAGTGGCATTTGGCATTATTGATGTCAAACCTGGTACAATGTGTCTTGACTAATATCTGAATATACATAAACAAATTAATTTTGAATGAGTTTTAAATGAACCACTGATGAATCATATGAACTATTTTATGATACTTTTATGGTGCTTTTTAATTATTTTTTGAAGATTAAAGGGAAAGTTCTCCCAAAAATGAAAGTTCCATGATCATTTACTCACCCTCACATTATTCCAAATCTGTTTGACTTTCTTTCTAACGCAGACTATAAAAAAATATTTTGAAAAATGTTGGGAACCAAACAACATTGGAGCCCACTGACTTCCATTGTATGGACAAATAAACACTTTATTTCAATATTTCTCAAAATATTTTCTTTTATGTTTCACAGAAAAAAAAAGTCAGTCATACAGTTTTGGGACAACATGAGTGTGAGTAAATGATAATAAATAAATAAAATATAATTTTTGAGTGAACTATCCCTTTAAGAGACTCAATCCCCAATTACTTTCATTGTATACTGTAGAAAAGAGCAGCATGAACATAATCTCTAATTTTCCACCCCACACAGGAAAGAAAGTCATACGGGTTTGGAAAGACATAAGGGTCCATTTTTTGCATGAATTGTCCCCTTCAAGATGCATCTGAGGCATTTGAGACATCCAGAACTCAAAATCATCCAGATGAAACCCAAATAAAAAGTACATGAAAATTTAAAGCATGCATTGGTTTGTTGTATTTTGAGACACATTCCCCCCAATTGAGGCACCTATACAACTGGTTTCTTGGCAGGAAGAGGACTATGGCAGGACTGAGCTGGACCAGGGTTACTTTATAATGAGAGGAGGCAACACTCATAGAAGACTGTCGGCTCTGAGAATGGAAGAGGAAAAGCAAGGATGAGCGTGCTGATAGAGGGGGAAGAAAGGTAAGCAGAGGATGAGGAAAGACAGAAGAGACAGATGACAGCATCAAGAGCAGCTTGCCCATAGCACTCCCTATCTTGCATGATGGGAGATGGGCTGACAGGGGGTATGAGGTTACTGGGAGATGGCAGAGTAAATGCTTGGTTTTTCATTGGACATCCATTTAATAGCATGGATCATTTTAAATAGGAACTAATAAACTGACACCTTGCACAAAAGAAAATTAAACTATAGCAAATGAAAAAGCTTACACACTCTCTAACGCTTAGTAGTATTTTGCATGTAGTTGTTAAAAAAGGCCAAAAAAAGAACAGAGTAGAAAAAAAAGAGCAGTAAAAGGAAGTTGTGGGTTGATTTCCCTGAAAATGACTGTGTTGCAAAACAAAAGCATCATAAGCTCAACCAATGGTTTAGGGGTGGACTATAGGTGCGGTCACATTTATCATTGCTTGGTGAAATCCATGGGTAAAACCCAGTCATTTCAATAGGAATTTGAATTCCCAATAGGTAATTTCGTGTAAGGGCGAAACATTTCTCCATGCAGATTTCCCAAGAATTTTTTTAATGCAAATTCATTGCATTGACCAACATAATTCTGCTCCGTTTGAATGTGGCCTCTGTGCGAGTAGTGCTTTGTGACAGTCCGCAAAATGTCTGAAATGTCACTAGTGTGACTGCGCCTTATCTGTTTGTCTGATAAGTGGTAGGATAACCTGTCTGAAAACAGCCATTAATTTCACAGTTCTTTTTGGTAATATAGTGGCACAGAAATTGCACATTTCACCTTTAGAGGTTGTGTGATAGAGAGAACGTGATTAGGATGTATGCGTAGAGTATGTCAGATGCTGGGAGAGGCAGCGGAAACAAAGCACAAGGGATATCCCACAATTCCCATTCCAAATTTTCTTTAATCAGGGCAAAGAACCCCCAACCCTTTTCAGTACCCCACACATCTCACCGTCTGCCTTCTGTGCAAAGCCCAGACATTCCCCTGACCCACTTTAACACATCTGGGTCATCCTCTGAACTCCAATGCACACTTTAACTACTGTACACTGCACGTGTCATTTCACCATGTGAGCAGTGTTGTGAAAATGCTACAGGCTACACATAAAGTAACTAACTACAGTGAAGCTATCACATGATATAATATATCTCAATTAGTCATTTAGTGATCATATAAAAGCACACAAATAAAGTTACACTGCATAAAACTAAAAGTAGCAAATATGCAAACGTCTACACAGTAACAGAAAAAACAAGTATAAACCCCAAAAAAGAATTAGCCAATTTAATCATTATCTTGATACCTATTTTTTTTATTCACAGTTTCTCTCGGATAATTAATATGGGCTTTTACAATGGTGTTTCAAAATAACAATTAAAATTACCCACAGTCATACCTCAAATGTGAATACTGAAACTGTTGTGTGCTTCAAAATGAATAAGGCAACAGTTGTAGTTCTTATACAGAAATGTATTAGAAAGCCTATTTTACTCAGAAATCGAATAAATGCTATTCTAAAACCTACTGCGAATTACCCTTAAAGATTAGCCTATACATAAGTGTCATGACTGAACAGCTCTAAACAATGGAACATAATGCTACATTGCATGTGTTTTTTTCACGCTACACTGCTGCATGCTTGAAAAAGTAGCTTGTTATTAGAAAAGCTAGTTATTGTATATAGCTGAGCAACTGTCACATTACGAAAAAAAGTTTGTGGCCTTGCTACATTTTTAGTTGCACCGCACACTGCGTTAGTCTTCCAATCTGGCCTACAAATTGTTACTACTGATCAGCTCAATATAAGTTAACAAAAAACAGCAATGCAACATTTTGTCTATGCTACTGGAAAAGCTTTACTGTTTTCAAAACAGCTGAGCTACTGAAAATGTAGTCTCTATACACCTTGTTTTGTTAACGCAAAAAAAAAAAAAGTATGTTCTGTGAGAATGGCCTCAAACTCTGCATGTGATGTAAAGAATCTTAGTATTTCTCTATTCTGACTGTTTTTTTTTTTTTTGTTGTTGTTGTTGTTGTTTTTTAACCAGGTAAGCTGGTTCATACTCAGACTCCACCTTTGTGAACTCTCACAGACACAAAGCGATTAATTTGTCCAAAAAGATTTTAAACGCCGTTAAAGATCAGCAATGGCACTTAAAAACAAAAAGACACTGTTTGTGTTGCTTTGAATCCCAAAATGAGCAATTGATAGAGCCAGCAAATAAAAATGAACTGCTCCTGCTCAGCCTAGAAGGGCTCAAGAAGGCTTGTGAGGGCACATGGGACGTGATTAAAGACCTTACTCTTTCTTTCCTGCACTTCAAAATATAAGTTACTTTTGATGTCTGCGTGAGGGCGTTTGCAGCAAACACACAAAGCGGCTTTTTTTTTTTTTTTGGATGAGAAGGTGGAATGCAGGTAAATGACACAGCTGTCCTTTGCCCATGGCCTCTGGTGATCTATCCGCTACAAAACTACTCATAAAGAGTGAGGGAAGTGGAAAGCGAGAGAGGGAGAGTGAGAATGAGCCCATTTCGGCAAGGGCTTCTGGCTACAGTGTTCAAAGAGCCGTGATATTGAAATAAAGAGCAAACGGGAGCGGCGGGGTTTGGAGCGATCCATAGTAGGGTATTGATCAAGGTTAGCACTCTGTGAGAGAGCGCATCATCCCTACCGCGCCGCTGGCTGGAGGGCATCACACACACACACACACACACACACACACACACACACACACACACAGAGAGAGAGTCTTGAATAGGTGTCTACTCTAAAAACTGTTCTCCACATCTAAGTTAACAAGGAAATCTCACAGGCCGGGCTGGGTCCTGGGGGAAGACTGAGAGAGGGTAAGAAAAAGAGAGAGTTTACAAATAACTTCTAAGAAAGGAAAAATAGTAGTGGATATTGAGAGCTTGATCAAAATAGCTATCTTTATTTATGTATTATTTTTTACTATATTTTTTATTTTGGAATAATAGCAAGGTCACCAAAAAATGGAATAACATATATGGAAGTATAGGATCAACAATCAATCAATAAAAATAATTTAAAACTTATATTTATGTCTTCAATGTAGCCACTAGGGGTGTAACAATACCCTTATGTCACGATTCGATACATATCCTGATACTGAACTCACGATACGATATTATTGCGATACTCCAAGACGTTAAAAGTTTAAAGGTAAAAGGTTAACAAATAAATGTACTGTTGATTAAAATGCTAAATTTGATATTACACTGTGGGTGTAAATGAATAGGCTTGGACTTGGTGCTGGTAACCCAATGCACCGGACAATGGTGACACCAGAATACAAATTTTCATGATTCTGAAAGCTGAAAATATAGAATTATTTTAGACGAAGATGCTTGCACTCTGTCACTGACCAGATATATTTAAAATAGGGCTGGGGTAAACGATTATTAATTAAACGATTAGTCGGGCGATTATTTTATCGATTAGTCGACTAATCTAACGACTAATTGGAATTAATTATCCTGTCTGTTATTCGCATATCTCTGTCGAACCGTTACTCCGATGGATTTCAAACTCGACAGCTGTCTGTGCACAAGTAAGTGCAGTGCCAAGTTTGTCGTTGTTTGGATGAGAAATGCAAAAGATATCGTTAAATATATCAGTAAAAGAAGCCCCAAGAAGGCTGTGGTTTAAAAATAAACATTTTGACATAAACATTCTGTCAGCTACACTGTTTACTTCTGAATAATATAGTATAAACGTGATAAATCCATTTGGATTAATTTGAGTAAAAAATGTGTTTTCTTTACCAAGAAAGTGGCAAGATGAAATGTTTCAAACTTTCACATAGCATCTTTAGGTTATAATAACATAAATAATTCAAATCCAGATTTAGATTTTCAAAGATTTATTATAAAAACGGATTATTTTCTCTCAAAAATGCAATAAATTCATGACACGTTTTTTTTTTTTTCATCTTCTTAATCTCCTCACGTAAATGATTAGATTTCGATGGCTTACGTTTCTTCCCTACGGCAGAAATCACCACAGGTTCATCAATGCCGTCAAATGTATTATTTTTTTTGTTTGTTTGTTGATCAAAAAGTACAAAGTAGATAAGGAAAACTAGGATGCCGGGTGTATTCAAAGTGCCGCCGTTACTGTTTACAATGCGTGGAATGGTGCGCTGTGATTGGTTGAGTGGATTTATCGCATTCTGCAGAGAAAGGAGACTGGCGTTTGTCGCGGTTTGGAAAGAAAGGGAGAAAACATGACAGAATAACACGGCGGGCGGTGTTTGTGTGACGAGCTGTACCTCCGAGAATGGTGCAAAAAAATAAAAAATAAAAAAATAAAGAAGCGTCGACGCAAAAAATATGACGTAGACATAATTTTGACGTCGAAGCATCGACGTAATCGACGCACCGCTACAGCACTAATTTAAAATAATGTAGGCCACTTTTTACTGGTAACATAAGACATTTGGCATTATCAGTACCCACAAAAATTCCTCCATTGCATTATTATACATTATATTCAACATTATATAGTAGTATTTTTTTTTTTTCTCACACAATATTTTTAATTTTGGGTGAACTATACACAATACATATTGTCACTATCCACGATACATATTGTTGCATTTTTTATTGCGATATATTGTGACACGATACATTTTTACACCCCTAGTAGCCACTCTTTACTCCACCAGCTTAATGTGAAACTCTTATGCGAGTCTAAAATGCACATTTTGTCCTAATGTCCATGCTAATCCTGACAGCTCAACAGCCAGACAGGGGCTTTGCTCTTCAGCAAGTGGTTCAACAATTACAAAACGTTTTCCAGTTTAAATACTGCAGCTGTCTTGACAGCCACATTCAACACAACATTCCCAGCATGGAACATTCCAACATAGAAAGTGTATGTGGTTTTGAGGGATTAAGGACCAAACCACATACACATGTAAAAATCCCTGTAGAATTGAAGATATATAAGCTTGGCATGTGTGGTTTATCATAACTGATGCATTTTTTTAAAGACAGGTTAAGATCTTTCCGATATAACACTATTCAATAAGACACTTATTTTGTCAGCACTATAACCATGTTGTTATAAAAGTCTATTTAACCCATGAAAAATGGAAAACCAAAATTAGCCTGTAATTGGCCAATCCAGCAGAAAAGTAATCACCAACTGCACTTGCCTCTAAAAAGTGAAAGGTGAAACACAGCTTTTGTTTTTCTCACTATCACAGGTGGTTCATTGTTTTGCATGACAGCTGTAATTCTGACAGTGATAACCAAAGCACTAAGAGTCTCACTGAAGTAGACTGGCAAGAAGTGATCTCTTCAGCCACCGTGATTTTTGAAGTAGAACAGGAAGGATTTACACATTCTTTCATACAAGACGTGGGACCACTCAAGTTTTCATGTGCTGTGTAGAGAAATGTAACCTGCCAATTCAGTCTTGAGCCTGCTCTTCTACTCAGGGTTGGTTGGGTAAAAATCACAGGGCACACTGCCCTCCTGATTGAAAAAACACCATGCAATAACAGAACCTCTCATCCTAAAGCAGCACACATTGGTTTCTATCTATTGATTGTTCACTACATGAGATACCACCTAGGATGTCTTTTTAAACAGTACAGAAGGAGTTTCTATACTCGCTGTTGTTGTTATTGTTGTTTTTAATAGGTTTGGAGTCTGCAATTTTGATTTTTTATTGTTTCTGAAATAAGTCTTTTATGCTCACCAAGCTGCATTTATTTGATAAAAAATATACTAACAACTGTAATATTGTGGAATATAAATAACTGTTTTCCATTTTAATATATTTTAAAATGCAATTTATCCCCATGATGGCAAAGCTGAATATGTGTGTATTGTGTGGAATCAAGTCCGGACTCGAGTGCAATTATGAATGAACTTGACAAGGACTTGGGCATTTTGGACATATTTTTCTGAGTACAGTCGATAAGATAAACGTCTCAAACTCAATTGGTTAAGGACTTGGACTCGACTCTGACTCGACAAGGTGGACTAACACTGTGTAAAGTATACATTTATAGTATTTTGCACTTACTGTTTGAAGTACTGTGTCCCCACAGTACCTGTCAGACTGCAAAATCATGAAATAAAGAATATATACTTACATATGACCAATATAACTTTTTAATGAGCTCCCTACCCTGTCACAAAGCACCAGTAGAGATTATAGAAAACCAGATTTGGCCAGAGAGAAAGATCAGACATGGCAAAAGCCATCTGAAGGCAGTTCCCTCACAGGACTGTGTTAGGGAGCAAAAGTGATTCTACATTCTCTCTCTTTCTCTCTCTCTCATCTTCTTGTCAGGGAGCAGTCTGGTCACTCTAAATGGATGGAGAAATTCCCTGCTTACTCATGCATACAGCTGGCAAATTGTCCCTCTCAGATCCCGGCCCTGCCGTGTGATTTGCGCAAGTCGCTGCTATGTAGAGTCTCTGCCTCATATTGGAAAAGGGCACCACGGAAATAGACAAACTAGTCCGTGAGGTGCATTTGAAGAAAATTATATCTTTCAGGGCTAGCCGACGAGTCTGCGCAAAGGAGAAGCCACTAGGAGAAGAGTGAGACGCCTTTTAGTGGCGACCTTGACGGGAGTGGGCGGCCGGCAGCATTTCGAAAGGTCTCGCTAAGGCTGTCGTGCAAGTTATTGTCATCATACTGCGAATTAGGAGGCAAAGGAGAGAGAGAAGAAAGTCGAGAGCAGCTAGGAAATATCAAACAACCTTCGCCAAGCTAGCAAACAATTCTCATGAGAGATTTGAGAAGAGATACAGGCTTCGTGGTGTAGAGGAGTCCCAGACCATCATCATGGTGTTGAACAACTGGTCTTTTGAGTGGAGTGTGGGTTTGCGATAGGATGTCAGGTACAAAACATGAAGAAAGAGGATATTGAACACACCGGTGTGAGTTTGTGGCTTGCTGTATCTGGTACTGCCGTTATTGCATTGAATCCCACCTACAGCCTTCCATTTAGACTAGGTGAGTGACTGTGGGCCGAACAATCTTCCTTAATATTATTAATGGCTTCATGCGCCCCCTATGGACTGCATGATTACCCCCCGGCACGTTCAGGCGTGCCACGGCACTGCACAACGAGTGCAGATTATTAATGCTTTTACCAACTTTGCCTCCAAGATCATCTGTAATAACAGAGAACATCCGTTAGCGCTGAATTAGATCAATTAGACGGCACTCTTAAAAGAGGTTACAGCAATTCATAAATGGAGCTGTGAGGGAAGGCAAGAGCGGAGGAAAAAAAACGAGCCATGTTATAGTCCATGAATAACAATGAGAAGGTATTAGACAGCGTAATAGCACCGGATCATGCACAGACCTGTTGAGAGCTTCAGTCGCACTACAGGAGAGATAAACTTGGTCTTGTTACCAATGTGATTTATGCCAAAGACAGACAAGCCTCAGGTACTTGCAATTGTGGACTCGCACACAGAGATTCGCTGCAATGAGCTTTAACAGACATTGTATGTCAGGGGTGCGCATGATCCGAGAGCTCTGGTTTCTAAATGTTATACCCAGAACTGAGGAATCATAACTTACTCTACACTGTTTCAGGGGCTAGCTGAATGTTGTATGGCTATGAAATTAAATAAACAATGTGCATTTCAGCAATATTAGGAGTAAAAGAGAAATATATATTTAATTTAAGTGAGGATCAAATCTTTTTTGACTGACATTTCTTTCTTTCCAATGTACACCAAACCAAATTGAAAGAGACCAAGAACCTGTATCTGTGGCAATAATAGATTCTGAGTGTTGAGAACAGTTAATAACAGATTTTAGAGAGACTGAAACCCCCTTGGATAGAATTATTATGAATTTTCAGGTTGCCAGTCACAGTGACTTGACAAATAATAAATCCAAAATAGTACAAACATTTTTTCATCTATGACTGTTGCTTTGTCCAGTATAGTATCAAGAAGTATTGAATAGGAAGTAAGCTTAAAATAAAGAATGAATAGTTTGATTCAGCAAATACATTTAGAATGTTACAAAAGATTTTAATACTATTCATCAAATACTATTCATACTATTTAATACTATTCATCAAATAACCCTGGAAAAAAAAAAAAAAAAATCACAGTATCATATTTTCAAACAAAATATCAAGCAGCATATTAGAATGATTTTAGGATCATGTGACACTGACGACTGATTCCTGACGACTACATTCTTCTTGTTTTTGAGAGACAATAGAGAACACTACTCTACACAATAGAGAAAAAAATATATATTCTTACCAACCCCATGCCTTTATCTAGCCTATATTATATATTTTCAACAGCCATGTTGCTTTTGAAGGGTAAAGACCGTTTAATTGTTGTGAAGGGAAAACAGCATTATAATTGATTTATAGTTCAACATTTAGATTAAACCAATTCTGGGTCTGGCTCTCTCAATGAACCAAGTCATATTGTAAATCCCTTATAAGTCTGCTTTAAGGTGATCCATAAGCCAATAAAATTAAATAATATAAAAGAAAAATACTAAGTAAATAGAGAATATGCCAAGTTTGTCTTCTCTTTTCAAATGGGACACCGCAGTTTTCCAGGCATAAACCTCATGCAAGGAGGTCTTTTAAAAGTAACCCACATTTAATGTCTATTTAGAGAGGAATTCTGCCACATAAATGTCCAAAACTCTCTTTTTCTTTTTTTTCCTCTCAGTTTCCTAAAATCTCTTGATCTTTAATCTCTGTGCCAGTGCCTGTAATACAGATTATGGCAGCTAGCTACTGACAAGTCAGTTAAATCGTAGCTGGCTGACAACACTGGCAACAGAATTATTTGAATATAATTCTCAAAAGGGAAAATGTTTTAATAACAGGCAGCCAGCGTGAACGCAACCGCATGGGTCAGATTTGGCGGCCACTGACTCGCATTAAACTGAGCAAACAAAGCCCAGAGTGTACAGAAATCCTCGCCCAAGTTGTGTGCATTTGAAGGGTGTATATTAACTGTCTGCGATGATAGTGCTGGTAGGAGTCATGGATGTTTAATGGCATGTGATCTGTTGTTCAAAGCCACATGACAGCTCCACAGAGGTGCTGATTTTTCAACACTGCACTAATATCTTCAAGTAATCTACAGTACATATGCTCGAATCAAATTGGCTGCAAAGAACCACATATTGTCTGCTAAGTCACCAGTTACCCGCTATACCTGTCTTAAGTGTTGTAGCAGTGCCCAAGTACCACTCCCAGCAGTCTCACTCGACTGGGCTGAGTTGAAGTCAAAGGAAGAGAGAACAGATACACAAAGAGTGAACACGCTGCCCTCTCTGCCGCTCTACTGGCTGTTCAGACTGCTTTACGCACACTGCAGGCTGGCTAATTATCATGGGGTTCTATGCTATCCCCCTTGCCCCCCTGCAATCGAGCTCAGCACACCCCCACATCCCCTGCGGGCATGGGACGTACTGACAGTAATCTCCCTGTGACAGCACTTGGACGTGCCATCATTAAGCCGTCCGTGTTATTGAGATGATAGCCCTGAGAATGTGGCCATCGTGCCAAAAAGAGTGAGCGACGAGCAGCGCTTCCTCTCCGGGTTAAAGACAATAAAAAAGAAAGGGAGGACAGACAGTTTTCCTTTTTCCCAAAAGCCACACCGGTTTAATCCGTGCTTTTAACATGCTCTTGCCAAGGAATATTTTACAGTCTGCATATTGACTTAATTAAATATAAAATTGACTTAAAAACATCTCATCTACAAGAAAAATGCAAAACAAATCTGATTTAGGTATATGCCGACAGGGCTCAAACACTGAGCAAAAGGTTACACGAGGAATAGTTTACACGCAACTTACCCTTCTGTTGTTCTAAACTAGAATGATCTCTCCCTCTCGCATTTCTCTCTCCCGGTAAATACAAAATTATATATTTTGTAGATTATCATGGCTGCTCTTTTTCATACAATGGAAGTGAAATTGAAATTTCAGCAGTGAAAATATTTGGGTGAAACAAGGCAGGAATCACAGACAGAAACAGTGGTGTTTGCTTAGCAATTCACCAGTGATGACGCAGTTAACTGTTTATCACCTGAGAACTTGCCACCCTGAAAGGCATAAGTAGACCAATTACCCAATAACTCAAAATTAATTATTGAAAATTTGTCGGAGTTCGGCTACATTTTGGTCCAGACAGACTGAATTTCAAGTTCATATTTATTTATTATAATGTTCCTCTCAAAACTCATTTGTGTGATTTAAATATGCGCATTTAAAAAATTGGAACATCACGATCAGTTGCGAGATACTTAGGAAGCAATGACATTTGGCATCATCTACATATTGACGACATCTTGACACATCTTTATGTGCCCAATTTGAATATAATACGTGAATGAGATTTGAAAGCAGTTGCGAAGGGGAGTTTCGGCAGTTGCGAATCTTTTCCTCAGACAAAGCCGTCATGTGGCTAAAGAAATATTTTAATAATAATATAACACATGCACAGTACGGATTACCTTTATTATGCTTTTTTGTCAATTTTGGAGCCTGGCTGATCACCATTCACACTCATTGCATTGAAAAGAGCAGCATGCACATTCAGTTAAACTTTCCTTTTGACAAGGATGAGTAAACAATCGCAAAATTTTAATATTTAGGTGAACTATCCATTTAGGATGTCAAACCATTAGATAAATTGCAAAGCTACATCATCTTAAAGAAAGAACAGAAAGATCAGATGAGTGAGTGAGTGAGTGAGTGAGTGAGTGAGTGAGTGAGTGAGTGAGTGAGTGAGTGAGTGAGGGAGGGAGGGAGGGAGGGAGGGAGGGAAAAGATTGAGGACAGTGAGGAGAGTGAATGAGTAGAGAGAGGGAGAGAGAGAGGAAAGAAGAAAACTTTCCTATCCCCCTCCTCTCTTCTCAGAGTCTCAGAGTGCCCTGACAGGGAAACAGATGGCAATTTAAGCAGAGAATTTATGAGCGCCACAATCTTAATGTTGCATAAAGAAAAGAAAAAGACTCGCATCAAGCCCACTGACAAATGTACTCGCTAATATTAATGCACTCCTCATTCATCCAATATGCTTCCTAATTGCTTTTCTGTACACAGTAATATGGCACCTGCTGCTCAGCCCTTGCTCCGGCGTTCAGGAACCAGGCAAGGCATGGGCCGCCACTGGCCCTCGCTCTGTGATGGATGCATGGCCGTGCATCATGCACTGAGCCTGTCAGGCAGCATAATTAAAATTTTAGACTTACAGCAGAGAGAGAGGGGGGTAGAGGGGGAGGGGGAAGAAGAGTGGTAAACAATCAGACAGAAAACACGGCCACTGCTCAAAGGCATCTTAACAGTCAGTTCACAGTCTGAACACCTTTAGAATAGTGACTGACACTATCACACACACACACGCGCACTCAACTCACTCACTCACAAAGAGAGAGAGAGAGAGAGAGAGAGAGAGAGAGAGAGAGAGAGAGAGAGAGAGAGAGAGAGAGAGAGAGAGAGAGAGAGAGAGAGAGAGAGAGAGAGATCATACAAAACAAGATGCAATACATGAACAACCACAATAATCTATCTAGATATGAAATAGCATACAGACTAGTCAATTTGATGACCAAACAATACTATTAAAGGATGTCAGCTCAAATGCAATTTCAAGCATCAAAAGGGATATATTATTACTGTTGATAATCATCATTAGTTGTGAACTTCACGAAACCTGTCAAGAACATGTATTGGTCATACAACATTTCACCCCTAAATCAAAAGTTATACATCAGTTAATTGTTATTCAAGTAAAGAAATCCATGATTTCTCCCTCACTCTCTATTTTAATATTTACACTCACTTTAAACCTCATTCATGTGGTTCCTGTATGCTGAATGAGTGTTTGAGTGTGGAATTACACCTTGCACAGAGTCATTTGGGATAATGTAGATCCTCCCTATAGCTCTTGTCATTAACTCTATAACAGCTGCTGTTAAATGCACTAAATTGTACTATAATGAGCAAGTGAATTGCAAGCAATTACAGAGTTAAATTGAATAAATCCTTAGAGCAATAAATTGTCCTTTCTCTTTATTTCAGATTTAATTGATGCATATTCATATGGAGACCCACACATATAATTCTCAGGGAAACAATGCTGTCTTCCATTCAGACAGATTCAGTAACACTTTGAAGATCTAGTATTAACACCAAATAGATAAAGGTATATTAAAACAAATATATACACAGCACTAACTAATTTGTCATTGATATTTGAAACAAATAGGGCTTCAACACACATTCTTAAAGTAGGTAATAAAATGTGTTTATTGGATTTATTTATATAAAATTAAAATAGTTTAGAAGTTAATTCATTTTTATTTATCTTTGTAAAAATAAAATCAAATACATTTTATTTTCATGTGACTATTGTACATATGACAAATGTGCTCTATTTCTAACTAAACTGCTAGTGTGAAAGCCATCACAATTAAATTGGAGTTTTTTTGGCGCTTACCTTATATGACTGTGCAGACCAAGTTTCTCAACACCAAATGTCTGTTGTTGTCCAGTACTTTCAGAATAAGTAGTTTTGGTGTACAACCAACAATTCTTGCACATTTCAAACTCTTCTTCACAATTCATCACTCCAATATGTTTACAACTCTCACACATGCGCACACACAGGGCTCTAACTGTGTTCCCTGGCTCTGGTTCCGTGTCAGGGACTAACTCTGTTATGTGTGTAATGGGGAGTGTTGTGCACCTGAAGGCACTTGTCAACACAGGATCCCAGGAGCTGGCAGCAGCCGGGGGCCCCGGCGCCACACATCTGCTGTACCCACTTCCAGTGGGCGCACATATCAAACACACAATTCGTTCAGACACAAAACAAGTGCACAAATAACCTCTCGTTTTGCATGAAAGGTAACAAGAACTGCAGGTGAATTTACTCAACAAAAAACTAATAATAATAATGGTAACACTTTAGAATACTGTTCCTTCATTAATGAATAACTACACAGGAACAAATGAGTAACGCACTATTAACATTCCAGTAACTACTATTAACTAACAAGAACTCTGATTAACAAATTAGTAGGTAATCGCGCTCAGTTGGATGTGGTAGTTTACTATTAGCTAATCAGTAACTAATATTTTTCATACATCACTGAAGACTACTAAGTATATATAGGTTCTAATGGTAACCCATTAGTAATGAATCAAGTGTTAGTACATCCTTCTAAAGGAACTACTAATAATTTGGATCAGTATTCTAAAGTGAAAAGCTTGATAACTACCTAATATTGACTGAAGTCATTATGAGCTTTTGAGGTTTTTGTAAGGTTTTGCAAAGTAATGACTCAAGTGTTACTACATCTTTCTAAAGGAACTACTAATTATTTGGATCGGTATTCTAAAGTGAAGATCATGGGAACACACTAGTAATGACTAAAGTGTTACCAAATCCATCGGAAGGAATTCAAAATCTTACAAAATCTATATTTTTGTAATAGTAGTTTCTGATTAGCTAATAGTGAACTACCACATTCGACTGACCGTAATTTGTTAATCAGAGTTTCTTGTTAGATAATAATAGTTACTAGAATGTTGATAGTGCGTTACTCATTTGTTCTTGTGTATTTACTCATTAATGAAGGAACAGTATTCTAAAGTGTTACCATAATAATTACTAAACTAAAACATATATGAATATATTAAAATGGTATTTTTTTTACAAATTAAAGGGTCACAAAATGATGTACAAAAAACCCCACACAAATATCACTTTATCCATAAAGTAGCAGGGTTGCTGAATAATGATTTGCATCTCATAAGGCTTTTTGTTTTTGTTTTTGCTCCGAGTGTGTAACAAGGACGTAGCTCTTTCCTCAGTCCATATAAAACTACTCGTGTACAGACCACCGCACACGCAGCATTTAACACAGCATGGGCACGAGTTTGCACATCTCAACACCTTACATTACCACTCTCATCTGCAGCTGCAAGTTTCAGCCCACTTCTGCTCGTGCACATCCCAGATAACTCTCTCTCCTTCAATGTCACCACAATTACACAACACAGGCGCGGGCCCAGGTCCGGTTTTTGCTGGCGTGAGGTAATAATTGGGTTGTATTTTATGGTTTGTGTATTTTAAGATTGTGAGAAATAGCTCCGCTGAATAAATCATTCATACATTTGGAGTGATTACCGGAGCGAGAAGAGGGGGGAAGCTGGATCGCCCAAGATAGATTACCCATAATGCATTTCAAGAAGGCAACTAATTAGCAGAAGAAAGGTCAAGTAAAACCAGAAAGTGATTAGAGAGAGGAGACAGAAAAAGAGAGAACGAGAGAGAGAGAGAGAGATGTTCGCATCTCACATACGTTTAGTCACTTTTGGAATGTGGCCAAATTTTTTTCCTCTCCGCCTCAATAACTGAAAGCAGTCGCTTCAATATTTAATGAAATGCTTATGTTGTGGCACCTGGACACATCCGCATCCACAGCGACCCGCTGCCTCCCAAGTGGGTCATTACTGTAGCCATTTGCAAAGGGCACGGGCCTCTCTCCGCTAGCAATGATGCCAGTCTTCGGGAATCTGCTGCAAAACAGCAGGGGACGTGGGGGGCGGTGCCGTACCCATCTACCGGGAGGACGGAGTACCGCTGCAGAGAAAAAAAAAAAGCAACAACAACAGTCCAATGTTGCACCCAGAGCAAAGCTACTCCCACTGAGCCTTGCAACGCTACAGCCCGCAGCCAGGCTTCTGGTGCCTTCCACGCCCAGAGATTACAGCGCTCTGCCAGCGCAGACACGGCGCACGCATTTCTTCTGGTGCATCTCTCCTGTCAACAGCGAAAACATAGCTTTGCGCTGGTACCATCCGCTAAGCGCCCCCCCTCCCCCCTCCCCCTTAATGATCCAATGCATCAATACCTTCAGCCATCAACGGGGAGCAGATGTCCTCCGTTACCGTATCCTTGGCCGGGATTGCGAGCGCTGCTTTAAAAAGCATTAGTCTCTGGGTCCAGGATGGCTGTCTCACCGTGGCCCGCCACCCGCTTCCACTGGCAGGTGATCCCGGGGCCTAATGGAATTTAATTACTTCAGCCACATTAATCATGGCTACAGTGGAGCAGCCACTATTTCATCTACACTCTTAGGGGTTATTAGTACAAATACACTGTCAAACTGCATTGTGGAAGTGGCATTTTAGGTGTCATCGCCTGTACATTTATTAAAATCTATATCAATATCTTTCAGCGGACACTGCTCTCCCCCCCCCCCTCCCCCTCCCCCTCCCCGGTCGTCTCCAGAGCACATTAGGGTTTCAGACAAACTTTCTTGGCATGAAGTGACACCGGGTCTGAAAACTTTTCCTTCATTAATTCTTTCCTGCCACTCCTGCCCGTCGTTCGGCGATTGATTGGAAGTGGCTGGCAAGGACAGTGGAGCAGCGCTTCAAGACAACACTCTGAAATAGAGACTTCATGGCTTGACTCAATGGAGGTGTTAAAAACATTACTCAATTCATTATATTATTAATGGTCCGATAGACACAAGTGTTTCTTTTTTTCTCACAGCAGTATGGTTAATGTTTTATAGATGACACCTGGTAATGTACTCGATACCTGGTTAAAAAGTTAATTTTTCATCTATGTTTTTAACATTGAAATAGTGTGTCTAAAAACAAAAGATTATATATATATATTAATGGACGACGGCGAGGCGTGAACTGTCCGACGCGCAGCGGACAGTTCACGCCTCGCCGTCGTCCATTAATACCTGACAATGGACACCTCGTCAGGCATTAACCCTTACATATATATATATACATACATACATACATACATACATACATACATACATACATACATACAGTGCTATGCATAAGTTTAGAAAAGAGGAATAAAAAAATCATCTTTTGGAAATTGAACTTAATGCCTTAATTAAAAAAAATAGGACAAATCCAACCTTTAAGGACACCAATTTTCTTTGTGAATGAATAATGTATCGTAAATAAATAAATGTTCTTCCTTAAAATACAGGGTGCATAAGTCTGGACACCCCTATGTTAAATTCCCATAGAGGCAGGCAGATTTTTATTTTTAAAGGACAGTTACTTCATGGATCCAGGATACTATGCATCCTGATAAAGTTCCCTTGGCCTTTGGAATTAAAATAGCCCCACATCATCACATAGCCTTCACCATACCTAGAGATTGGCATGGAGTACTTTCCTTAAGATCATCTCTCAATGCAAATCAAACCAGCTATTAGGCTAACTGAAATAAAACCATGCCAATCTCTAGGTATGGTGAAGGCTATGTGATGATGTGGGGCTATTTTAATAAATAAATGTTAGACATTCCTAAAGAATCATCTACTTTTGATTGTTTGCTTCATTAAAGAATGAAACTCAATTAAATTCAGTGTTTTACTATAGCTCTAAATATTGCATAGTAGCATCAACTTTACCACCTTAACACACCTTACCACTGGTTTCAATGTAACCAGCACATATTTCTTTACAACTAAAATAGCACTTTACACATAAATTTATTTCTAAAACCACTCAACCAAGGACCAGTTGCCGGTTTGTTCTGTCTTTAATTATTATTTCTAGCCTTGAAATAAAAATCAATAAGTAGATTCACAGAGCCCTCATTACCCTGTTTCATGCATTTCATAGTAAAATAAAAAGCCACAATAGTAATATGTGCAATTTGAGCCCTGTTGCTCTGAGAGCTCGAAGGTCAGGGAAATTAATTTTACTGACTGTGGAGGTGAGGAAGAAAAAAAAGGTGAAACCACAATAAAAACTCCTGCTATACAAAATGTTTCAACAGCAGGTAATTCAGCATTCGCTGTTCCATGAGTTTCAACATCTTCCTAATGCAAGCCTCGCATGAGGATTCGAACACGCAGTGATAGCTGAATTTGATGAAAGACCTGCAATGAAAACTTCACTTCCTTAAAACAAAACGTGGAATTTGGTGGACAAAGTTGTTGTTTTTTTTACGTTACAAACTCCTTTAAAGACATACCATCTCTATTCCTTTAAACTGTCTATTTTGTAGACATGCTCCAAATAATAAATATATCAATAGATATCACAGCGAAAAGTCCACTCAAGAGGCAATTAAAATCAGGCTTGAATCAGGCAATGCATTTGTTCTAAACCATGCGCGCATTCAAAGCCAATGACGAGAAACTGCCTAAAGCTCTACTTTGATGAGGATGCACCTATCAATAAAAACATAATATGATCTGGATCAGAGCGCTTGTTAGCCCGCTCGCAACCAGTCTAGAAGCCTATAGCACTATAGCAAAAGAAAGGCAGTGCTTTTAACAAAGGCATTTGAACAGTGAGCTCTGGGCTATATAGATTACTATACGATTACTAGAGACTATGCATGCGCATGCGTTGTTGTGTTCATGAGGCTCAGGTAGCCAGAGAGGCAGCTGGGCCGCAACAGAGGATTCTGGGTGTGAGAATGCGAGCGGTGGAACCCTCTGGATCCCTGCCACTCATCTGGCCACCTTCCTAAGCAGGGCAGAAAATCAAACAAGTAGGAAAGAATTAAATAAAAGCAAGAAGAAAAATGATTTCTTATAAATAGCAGGCTTCGCCAGAAGGCATAGGAAATGAGAGCAGCAAGGCGCAGGAGAGGAGCTTGAGCTTGACACGGGTCTTAAAATTGAGAGGGGGCGGAATCAGGGACCTATAGCGCAAAATGGCTCCAACCAAAGCAAGGATTAGTGTTCCTGCCTCCACAGCCAAGATTCTCCAGAACAACTAATCACCTTCAAGTTCTCTTCTCTTTTTTTCCCTTTTCCTTCTCACTGTCTCTCGCTCTCTTTCTCGCTCCCTCTCTATCCTCTTTAAAGTATCATTTCACCCCTCACAGCCATTATGGCTAAAATTAAGCAGAGAGTGTTCTGCCAGCGCCGATTAGACACATCCCTGGATCCGTGCTGAGGAGAAGGTGTCATGTCAGTTACAGCGAAGAGAAGAAATGTGCTTCTCCGCGACGGTCTACACGGGTAGACTGAGAAAAGCCACGTACATCTGTGGCACACAGCGAACGGGCTTGTGGCAAGAATAGCTTCGATTCAGTTCAGAGGGCTAAAATATCAGCCGGCAATTAGAAACGAGGAGGAAAGGCGTACAAAAAAGCTTGTGGAACGTTTTGTGAGAATGTGCTAATAGACTTCAGCGTGTTTTGAGTGTTATACAACTCAAAAATAAAGACAGATAATCTACTTTCAAGTGAGCTTAATTAAAGTTATCCTGCAAAGATAAAAAAAAAAATGTGCATGTGTTTACAGTCGTATGAATATTCTAGCAGTTAGATTTCACTTGAATTAATTTACTACAAAACAACGGTTTGCATATCAGTCAAAAGCATGCAGCGATCAATTAGCTTAATGCAAAGAGACAAACACGCGCTTCTTTGTTGTTGCTTTAAAAATACTAAATGCCGACATCAGCAAATCTCACATTCACACTTTAACCCAGTTACAAAAAAAACGAAGAAATAACTAAAGTTTCATAATTAGTTATCACAGGGATGCACGCAGGAACATGTGTTTACTCATTTTATAAGCAGACAGAGTGTTTGTAAACCTGTTTAATGTGACATTCTGCGAGAGATCTGCATCTCACAAGCACGGCTGCACCCGCAAAGGGCAGCGATGATATTGATAAAACAGTCGTTTCATAATCACAGTGATCTGGAGAACTGCACTGCCACAGGAAGTTTAAATGAGGCTCAGATAGGTCACCTTCAACTTTAAGAGTTTTGTCTGACCTTTAGTTCTTTAATGTCGAGCCGCTGGTTTCAGGTTTGAAGGGAAAAGGATAGCAGTATGATTTCTCTCCAGTCCTATTCAGAGACAGATGAAATGGGCCCTGCATACTTGCAAATGACTGGGAAATATGCAAGTAATTTACCGTTAAATTCCATAACAGGAAAACCTAATTGTACAGCATGTCCAGCCTAATTGAATTGTTCTACAAGTGCATTACTGTTATGGAAATAATACTGACAGGAGCGATAAGAGATTGAACGCGAGACACTGAATGGAGAATAAAACTATTAGACTAAAATAGTAAAGAAAAACAAAATGACACAAAGTGATTTTGTAAAATGTAAAAAATAAATAAAAATAAATTAATAGATTATTAGAAATGAATAATAGTAGTAATAATAATAATAATTTTGATTATGCTTATGTATGCATTAAAATAATAATAATAATAATAAATGCATCTAAATTAGAAGCATTAAATATTACAATACAACTCATCTTATCTGATATTTTTTGTTTCAACTAATGTTTTTATGAGCTACATATATTTTTTTTTAAATGCTATGTTTTTAAAGTAAATAAATAACATGCTCATTTGTCTAAAACCAAAAAATGGTTTCATGCACCCACAAAAATGACCTCTTGCTTGCCCAGACTGGAAAGGCCGCCCTCTGCTGGTCAGAGACTGAAGTGTAATTGACCCTTCTGCAGTTTTCCTGCAGTGGACTGTCAACTCACATAAGTAGCAGCCTGTGTTAAAACAGGCTGTCAATTTCTTAAAAAAAAAAAAAATATGTGTTTGCATATGAGATGCAGGTTGCGCTGAGCAACCACATATAAAGAAAATTTGCATACATTCATCAAACACATTTAGCACATATATACATGCTGCAGTGTCTTTTTCACAAACAGAAAAGTACACACAGATACATGCATATGTGTACATGTGTGCATTTATACACTTACAATGCAAAAGTAAGTATTTGCTGTATTCTGTCAAAATACTCTTAGTTGGAAGCAAGAAGCAGAACAATCTTGCCATAATAATTCTGCCGTGAATATTAGCCTTCGTTTGATTGATGCAAAGCACATGTGCAGTTATATTGAAAAAGCTCATGAGTGATAATGGCGAATCTGGAATGTAATATCACCAGCGTTTCCAAGATCTACTAAATCTACATTAATGTTACACTGACTTAAAAAAAAAAACTCATTAAATCACATCACTCTTAAACACAGGAACAGCCTAAATATAATGGACCTAATGATCACAGGCTACACTATCTCTTGACAGCAGGTTGTTTCAGCAATGATAGGTTAATGTCATTCCTCTTTTGTTTTCATTCAGTCATCACAGAGGAGATGTCCTTCCGTGATGACACGCTGATGGTGAGCAACTTCATTTCAGCCCCGGAATATCTCACACATGTGACAACACCTTCCTTTGTCGCCAAGAGTGTTGAACTGCTTTGAACTGCCGACTGACAGAATAGGGAAGCCATTCCAAATGCAAATGTAAATTATTGTTACTTACACGTTTAACCCTCTAGACGCTGTTCTGTCCTAGTATGTGGAGGAATTCTGAAATCATGTTGCCCTCTTTTGGCTGGCATGTGCGACTGCAGATTCTTTCCTGACATAATTACAACTGCTTGTGAAGGATGAAGCTTCGATATCATGATACGACGCTAAAAAATGTCAAATATCAATGTGAAATATTTGAAATTTCACTCAAATATGACAATGTTACAAATATAAAGGTTATGACCTTGTGTTTGCACTACGTAGTATAGTACAAAAACATAACTGGATTTGAGTGGCAGATTAGATTCAAATGCAATGACCTGTAAAGAAACCCTGTGAATGAAAACCTGTAAAAGTCAAGCAACCCTTCAAAAAAAGCATCATGGGTAAAATAGCGACCCAAGACACACTAGGCCAAACTTCCATGTAAAGGTCTATTAATCAATATTTCCTTCTCATCCTAACTCTATTCCCAACACATTTCCTCCTGTGCTTTCATTGCCACCGTCTCATATCATACTCACTCGCTTTCTCCACCTTCTCTCTCCCTCACTCCTCCTCAGACCTGTGGGTCACTCCAGCAGGAACAGGAAGTATCCGTCCTCCTTTCCAAAGCTCACCCCTCTGTCAGTTTCCCCAGCGTTCTCCCAGCATTCCAGTCTTTGATTTCCCACTCGTCTGCAAAGATAAGAAACAAACCCCAGCAATGGGAACTTTCAGTGAATATCTTTTTCAGCCTCCACACCTACTATCTGTTTTGCTTTCTTTTCTTTTTTTTTCCTCCCTCGTTCATCTCTGAGCTCGGGGAAAGCGAAGAGGTGGGTAGTTTATTCAGTAATATTCAGAATGGTTGATCTAAATAAAGATGCTTTTCAAATTCTATTGTATGTCTAACGGTCTATAAAAGAGGGAGGATTACTGATCTGATTTAAACAGCTAAACAATGCTGAGTGGAAAGGAGGAGCGGCAAAAAGGACTTTTGTAGTGACAGATGCACTATCGAGAATTCCGGTGGCTCATATTTCAAGCTGGTGAAATAGACTCGTTTAAATGGCCTGTACTGCCCAATATATAGCAGTAAATAAACGATAAGAGCTTGCCGATAAGCAACCAGCCCCACGCTCTCTCCTCACAGCTGAATCGATACAGCCTGTGCAGCATATCATTCATCTCATAAGTATAATGAGTACTTGTGTTATTAATCTCATCTTTATACTGAGGTAATATGATAGTTAATTCAGCTCAGTTGAAATGAATGGAAATAAGATAATCACAAACGCATCGCTTAGTAAAATCAATCCGGGCGAGGTATTCTAATAACAATACGTATAGGCAACAAGCGCTAATTTCATCATGCGTAGAAACCAATATTTCACTCCGTTCATCTGACTAATGCATAAATGGAATATTTCACACTCTTTTCTTCAGTGAAAACAATATAGATTTTGATTTGCTTGCGAACAATTTTAATAAAAAGTTATTGATGGGATATTGATTGGTTAGCTCATGGCACAGCTCGTGGGCCCAGTGTGCAACAATCATTATGCGCCAAGCTTTTGGGTTCATTTCAACTCATATGGTCAATAAAGACTCCATATGCTCTCGGCCCTTTGAACATGTCGGGATGCTTTTTCTACAGCATCCTCTAAATCAGAATTAAATTTAGTTTCAACATCTGACTGACCATGAATCAAGATATGCTAAAACAAAAACATGATTTGAAAAAAATCATGATACTTTATATCAATCTAATATAGTACAGGAACAAAAGAGTCATTATGTATTGGCGGTACACTATGATATCCACAATCACTGAAACTTTAGTAGTACACAAGTAAATAAAATGTAAAACTGGCCAGTGTTAAGTCTTTTTTTAGCTTCAATTTTCCAGGAATCACTTTTATGCGGTAGTTTTAAAATTTGTGGCATCCCTCAAGGCTCCCTGAGTGCTCCCTCCAGTCTGTACCTTCCTTTAAGAATGTGATCTCTGAACTCCAAGATCTTATTTATCCCCGTGTCACTTTGTAAAATCTTTATTCGTGTGAACATATCTTTTAAATGTGAGAGGCACTGGAGTAACGGCAATAAAAGGCTGGAGAGGGATCAATGCTGAACGCATTACGCCTCGGCGCAGAGACTTGGCTTTAATAATCAAAAAATTGATCCATTAAGCTCAACCTAATTCTTTGCCAAAACGGTAGAGGTGCTCAGTTTTTAACACATGGTTATGTGAAGAATTGCAATTTTTCACAGAGACTCTGGTCTAATGACACAATATTGAAGATGAAATGGGCTCATCACAAATATATATATATATATACACATATATATATATATATATATATATATATATATATATACACATATATATATATATATATATACACATATATATATATATATATATATATATATATATATATAGTTTGATCAATCGATTAAAATATTTTTTTCTATAATTAATAATAAAAAAAATTTATATATATATATATATATATATATATATATATATATATATATATATAAATTCCAAACTTAATCTTTAGTTATGAAGTTATTATTTCCTAACATGCAGATAAAATACCCATATATAGGGGCTAGCATGATGCTTAAGGGGGTCCTATTATGCCCTTTTACGAAGTCTTGATTTTGTTTTTGGGGTGTACTAGAATGTTTTCATGCTTGATTCATGCATTATTTTTCACATATTTTACATTATTACAGCTCCTCTCTCCCCAGTCTGGTTTGAACGCGCAGCTTTCGATGAAGCTCTTCCTTCTGAAATACGAAATGCGCTGTGATTGGTTAGCTGGCCCAGTGTGTTGTGATTAGCAACACTTAGCGCATGTTTGGGAAATGTCCCACCCCTCCATGACTGCGAGTTCTTCTCTAGTGTAAATATGAATAAGGATGACGTCAATTTCAAACCAATTCGAGACAAATTCAGACCCTGACAATGTTAACGAACAAGAGGATTATGCAGAACGGATTTCAAGCACAGACTTTGGAAGCACGGATTTCAAAGGACGTTTCAGAGTAGTATGTTTTTTTGTAATTCTCATACATTATGTATACAATGTTATTCAGCATTTAATCATGATATTTGTCGGAAAACTAAGGTAATCGATCTCAAAACCATGGTTAATTTTCCTAAAGGGCGCTGAACAGCCTTACAAAAGCAATAGAAAACAAGCTGTTCTCCATAAAGTGTGCAGCGCACATAAACGTTTAGTTTATAATGTTCAGGAACAGTGTTTAAAAATGTTTAACTAAGTTTGTCAGCCTTCAGAAGGTCAAACAAATGAGTTTTGGAAATGTTGTGGAAAAAACAGTGTCTCTTTGACAGTGACAACGCTGTCTTTTCTAATGCAGCTCAACCAGGCCTTGTCCCCTTTTTTGCGTATTCCGTGGGCAGGGATTATTTAAATGAGTACCATTGTGACTTCATAAGATCCGGAAAAAAGGCGAATCTCCAAACGAGCTGTTCGTTGTAGTTCTTGAAAAGGGAATTCTGTTAAATAAAATATCTCCCTTTGGAGTGAACTTTGAGCTTTGTAACCTTGCAGATCTCTTTTATGCTCAAACAGCAACATTACACGCTAACTAAAGTGGAAAAAGTGGAAAACCGTAACAGGACCCCTTTAAATGTTTTAAACTTGCATAAAGGTCACAAATCCTGGGTATAAAATAACTAAATAATAATAATAACAATTGCTCCTTTAAAGGAAATTCATAATAACAAAGAAATGTACTAAAAACATCATACAGCTGATGGATAATGTAAATTAATTTTGTTTAATGACCTTGAAGGAGATATAGGCTACTGTAAGTTACAACTGAACTGCAACTACTGAGAGCCATCATTCATGTAAAGAGCAAAGATTGTTGTACTTGTAACTTTTTTTTTTCCTGAAGTGATCTAACATTTACCGAGCCCTTCTCACATGTCTGTGATTGTTCTCCACACACACTTCAAAGGTTACCGGATGTGCCAGATTCAAAGCTGTAAGTGAGAGTTCCACTTTTGACACTAGGATTTACCAAAAGCGATGAAACATTATCCATGCAACTCTGATGAGCTGCAGCATGTGTGTCTTTTCCACTGCGTAGGAGCAAACAGCAAAGTTTAAGAGAGCAGAGGATGGGGGGAGAGAGTGGATGAAAAAGAGCACAAAGAAGGTAAAGAACCAAAACCCTCTGAAACAAGACCCGTGGCAAAAGTCGTTTGGACCTCGGTGGATGTGCAGGTCGAGCATCACAGCGCAGAGACTCTTCCTCTGCGCCGTGTCCATGGGCCGCTGCTGCAACTCAACACCAGTGATATCGATCGGCTTTCTAAGCCTCCGCCAACCTGGTCAAACCCGAGTCCTTTCTGATATTTACCCACCAAAGTATTCCCTTCTGCTAGCGCTGCCAACCCACAAGACATGGAGGGAGAAAAAAAGTCAATTATATACAACGTGCTTGGTTTCCCCTCAAGGATGGAATCCACCCTTTCTAATCCGATCAATTCATGTCAGACAGGAGGCTGGATTCAGCGCTATCTCTGAAGTCCTGTAATCCAGGCTAAGTCTTCACACTGCCTGCCTCACCTCCACAAGAAAAGGGTTTGGTCCAGAGCGTGATACAGCAAATTAGTCATAGTGTAGGCTACATTCAGACACACTGCAGTGGATGGGTGCCAGTGTGCTAACAGCTGAATGCAATTCAACTAATTTCTATTATAGTTTGCACAAACAATATAGAGGGGACTAGGGCTACCTGTCACACCTTTTATGAATATTTTACTATTTGTTTTATTAAATCATTTTTGAAAGCCATTTTTTTATATAGCAGGGATACTGAAATACATGAAAAAAAAATGCTGTTTCATGTTTTCATAAAACAGTACCACATAATAAATATATACCAGAAATACAATCATTGTTTTAGCTACAAATACTGTAATTAATAAATTGTATAAACGTACAACTTGCCTCAATTTTCCCTTAAAAATTTTCCTTCACTACATACTTGACTCTTGTCTGAATGAGTGTTTTTTTTTTTTTGAGGGGGGTTAACATAATTCACACAAAAAGATAACTTAAGAGGCTTTTGAAATGTGCGACAACTAGCCCCTGTCTGCCCTTTTGTACAGTAGATATTCTGCGAGGTATAACCGTAAAAAAAAAAAAAAAAAAACCTTTGACTTGCAACCACTGGTGAACTATATCCAAGCAGTATATAACTTTGAAGTATTTGGCTGATGGTGAGACATGGGAAGGTGTCCCATTACAGACATGCAAAGGCTAACGGCCAGTGCACACGGTAAATGAGCAGGAACGAGGAGAGAGTGCTGGGACACTTTAATTTCCACTGACATATTGTGCTTCATGTACAGTCTGAATGGCTCCATAAAGAAAGTGTAATGATGGTCCAGGACCCTGGCCAAATAGCTGACATGCACAGCTTCCCTGGTCAGCTCAGCTCCGGGTTTGATCCGTCTCATTACACCAGTCATTCAAATAATGGGCAGCTATGGGAGCTCTGGTAAAGCTGCAACTAATACACATGCCAAAGTCTACATCATAGTGGTTCACTCTTTCTGTCTGCTTAGTATGCACAGGTGTTCAAGGCTGAGAAAGTAAACATATAAATCTTTTTTTATAACACACTATAGTAAAATAGATATTAAAACTATTTCTATTTTTTTTTTACTATTTTTCTCTAATATAGATTATCTAAAAAGTTAATTAAATAATGTTATATATATAATACTAATAAATAGTATTACTACTATACTAATAATAACACCAACGAATAAAACAATTAATTATATAATATTCTAAATATAAAAAAAATATCAAATTTACAAATGCTAAATAAAACAAATTCACAAACACATTAAGCATGTTCTAATATGTTTTAGATCATACATGAGATAAAGCGACACCTACTGTATAATAGGATCGCACAATCTACATTTGAAATGACAATATATTTTCAAACCGGTTCGTAAAAAACGGCATTAAAGCTTGTCTACCGAGATCGGAACAGAACAATAGCTCCTTATTCTCTTTCAGATGAATGCATGGCAAGGAGAGAGAGGCGCGATAAATCGGCCACCCCTGCTCTTGTCTCGCTTCAAAAGAATCTGTTAGAGAGAGAGAGGGAGAGGGAGAAAAAAAGCAGGGAGCAAGACCCACACGATGTAGTTCCAGCCAATTGCATTCCAGAGAAGTGACCATGGCTGGAGATAAACAATGCACAATAGATCACGCTCCTCAAAAGGTATAAAAGAAAGGCAGATGCCGCAGCAATAAGGCAGTAGCAGGGGGAAAGAAATAATCTGCGTTTCTCCAGCAATTCCGAAAAGCATAATTGTTTAAATCCTTTTTTTCAGGATTGCTATTAACCCTGTGCAGTGTATGCTGTAACAATCTGCATGTGACGGGAAAGAGGAACACCTCTCTCTCTCCCTATGTGAGGTTGCCAGGCTCACCCTCTTCCAAACCACAGCCAGAGCCAAAATCGCTTTAAATTGTTCCTCACTGTCGCAAACAAAAAAAGCATTTAACACTCACCCATTGTGCGGGGACTGATCTCTCAACCACTCTAGCACCCCGTCAACACAAGCCCAGATATCCTTCCACAGATATGTAAACAGCCCACTAAGATTTCTTTGTTTGGATTTTGAAGCTGGGTAGGTTTGCCTTTGCTGCGCTTGCTTTTACAGCTTAGAAGCAGGTGGATGACAAAACATCAATCTCTCCAGGCACAATGTGTAGCACGTACGCTTGACACTCTACACAAGCAATATACAATCACACACTCCAATACAGGGCTCTCAGCTGTAATGATATGTGTTTGCTTAAAGGCAGCTTTACTGAATATTTGAGCATTTTTGGACAAAGAAAACACTGAGCATTATACTGAAAGGTTTAATGAAAGTGGAATCTGCATCCACAATATCAGAGTATGGCAGAAAGTGACAAGGGCAGGGGAAAGTTATATTTCACATTCTAAATATATATATATATATATATATATATATATATATATTTAGAATGTGAAATATAACTATATATATATATATACAGAAATATATATATATTTGCACTATATTAATAAAAGATATGTACTATAGTCTGTTTGAGGGGAAAAAATGTTTAGGAGGAACGAGTGTTACCACAAAGGAAACCTGTCAGAGAACAACTGAAATGCAGGGGATTGAGGCTAGGTGCCACACCATTTACTCCAGTGAATGTTTCTCAGAATCAGTTTCCGTATAACACCATAATCCTGCTACAAGCTGGAGCTAAACTCTGCAAGACAGTGGCCCTCCAAGACTGAGTTTGGACACCCCTGCCCTAGGGTTTCACATGGATGACTTTAATGTAGTTAAATTAATGATCTAACATATCTGTTTTATATTGAAAAATAAATTAATTAATTAATAAAATATATATATATGGAATGGACTCATTTTTCGAAGGCCCAAGAAATTTAATGTATTTCTTTTGTAATTATTTATGACGCATGCATGTTTTCTTGCTTTTTTTTTTTTCAAAAACTGGGAATGTTTATTAAAATAATCGCGATTCATTTTTTTGTGATTCCAAAAGTTTCAAGAACTGCATCTTAAATGTAAAAGGTAACATACAAAAACATTGAACGATTTGCACAAATATAGTAATTACTACAGTACTATAGCCTGGCTAAGGTCAGACCAAGTCTCATTTGAGACTTGGTCTGGGAACCACGTGTTCATTTTCTCGTATTTGAGGCGTGGTTTACGAATGCCCAGAGCCGTTTATTGGGCGCTATGAATGTCTATCAAATGCGCCTGTAGTAGCTCATAGCCAATCGCTTCAATTATACCAGGTGACGTATGTAGAGTGACAGAAATTCGACGAAGAAAAAGACGATGGGTCAAAGATTTATTTGTACACGATGGCGTTTAGCGAATATTACCGTTTGTGCAAGATAAACATGAGGGTAGAAGATAACGTCAAGTCTGATGCCATGTTGGATCCATAGATATAAACAAACTGCTTCGGTGTCGTCATCGTCTTGCTGCTCCCTCCCCGTTCTGTGATTGGTTCCCTTTTTCAGGGGAAAATTTGGTCCATGGTGTCCAGACTGCCTAGCAGCGTGAATAAAATCGCGCTGCAAGCAAGGCAGTATAGGGAAACCCAGGCTAAAGGCCCGTACACACCGGGACGAATATCGGCGCGCGTTATTCGCCAGCGTTTTTCAACGCGTTTTTTGTGTTCACTCCTAGGGCTGTCACTTTTGTGAAAAAATCCTGTTCGATTTTTGAGACATATGTGTTCATTGAATCGATTGTAAAATCGATTTTTCATGTCTAAAGACGTTTCCATTTTAAACGCCAAATATGGGCAAATCCACGGACAACTAACAGGCATTAGGACGAACGTAAACAGGGCGCTTGAGACGCGCACAAGTCAGCAATATTCCTGTTGATTTATTGGCGTGAAGTTTCGTGCACAATGACAAACAGGAGTGCAACATTCTCGAAAAGCAATAAGCAGAGTGGACAGCCATAACATCAATGAAAAACATTGCAGTCTTCAACGTGCCTGTGTTTACGGTTAGAAAAGTCAAACAAATGTTGCCTACGTAGGCGATTGTTGACCGTAGCCCGAATCTGTATCTGTATGCATGAGACTGTCTGAATACCGGCAGAATTCACATTTTTGTAGTAGGCCTAAATATAGAAACATTATGCAGAAGTATAATGTGTGTTTGTCATGGTGTGTTCACAACGGACGCGAATAGCGCGTCAGGCGCGAGTGATTTCAATGTTAAGTCAATGCAAAGACGCGTTATGCGCGTAAAAAATTCCTGCGGGAATGAGGCGTCAGAGTTGCTGTGTGACGCGCGTTCGCTGCGGGCGTATCGTGACGAGCTGGACGCGTTCAGAGAAAAGACTGTTAAAATCGATTCCCTATTTTCGTTTTCGAAACTTGTGCTGGTTGGTCCGATCGATTGTGCAATCGATTTTCGAACGTAAAGTGACAGCCCTATTCACACCCAAGCGATTTTCGCTGACGATGAGCCGAGTGAACATGCAAATTCATTCCCTGACATTAGATGGCGCTTAATACCACTCCATAACAGTTCTCTTTTATCAAGATTTTTGTAGTCGCTGTCGCGTTTGTCATAGTTCTTTATGTTCCGACACCAACGAGACCAGCAGCTCTACATTCATCTTGCCTTGCATCTTCCTCGTCTTATTTCTTCCCGGCAGTGTTTAGACGCTACTCAGCATATATCTTCTTCGCCGTTACGTATGTGTGCTCGGCAAGACCGTTTTGTGTTTGAGCGCCCCCACATTGTGTTTTACTGTAACTTCAGAAGCTCCAGACACGTGAGAAAAAGCGGCAATCTCATTGGTCGGATAGTTTTTGACGCGGCGCGTCAAACCAAAAAAACGAACCCGAGGCGTTTTTTAAAAGATGGCGCTTTTACGCGTGGCGTTTTTCGCGTCGGTGTGCACACTCACATTGGCGCCCTTTGTTTAGTCACGAGGCGTTAAACGTCTGCGAATATCGCGTGCGAAATTCGTCCCGGTGTGAACAGGCCTTAAGGCCGTGTGTCCACCAAAGCGTTTTTACTACTCGCGGCTGGCGTGTTTTTTCAATTGTTTTCAATGGGAGCGCCGCGTTTTTAAAACGCCATCACGAGGCGCTGAGCGTCTTATTCACGCTGAAGCGCCGAGCGCTCGGCGCTTTTTACAGGTCGCCGAGAGTTGAAGAATGTTCAACTTTGGGTAAAACGCTGCGCTCATCACTGTCACGTTTTACCCAGCCGTCCAATCACAGTGGAGGAGGGGCGGGACAAATACTACTAGGACCAACTGTCACAACATTCTTTCTGTACAACAACGACATCAACCAGCAGAGCTAACCGAACAAAATGGATGAAAAATAATTTTTTAGTATGAACAGAGCCCGTCTACGGAGAGCCTTGGCACTTCCTATTAGCCCCATTGTATCGATCTTGGTTGCAGTTCCATTAGAATTCCACTGGAGGTGATCACGGGCGAGTGCAGACTGAATGGGAGTCTATGGGGGTAGACGGCTAAATGTGTCTCTTTCACCCAAATGCCTTTGAGAAATCTCAGATTTTATTGTAAGTTTTGCAAGTTCAACATGGGTTATAGGTCGAAAGTTGAATGATCGAGTACTTAGGCTATTTCTTTTCGATTTCTTACAGGTTGAGTTGTTGTTGCCCATAACACGCTAGCATTCTGCTAATGACGTCAGCATTCTGACGTCATTGACATTTTAAAAGACTTTTTAAACCAAATAAGTGACTCTAAAAAATCTAACACCCAGTAATGTGTAATTTCTTTGCATCTCCTTTCGAATACAACATTCAAATTACTAGACAAAAAATTATATCCTGAGAAAAGTGGATTTTGAGGGTTTTTCGCCATAGACCTCCATTCATTCTGCACTCGCCTGCGAGCGCCCCCGCATGGACAGAGACGTGTTACTGCAGCCAGTCCAGAAACCGGATATTATATAAACTATGCTGTGGATATTCTGTATCATAGCAACGAAGCGTCTCAACCACTGATCTATATAATGACTGGATAGCTCATCACGTTCTAAACTGCCACTAGGCAGTGAAGCCACCGGAAGTGTTCGAGCGGCCATCTTACGATTCCCTACCAGCAGAGGGCTCCAACGCCCATAATACAGAGATTGGTAGCTCCGACGGCACTTTTAAGATGACCCGCTGTGCAGTAAACAAGTGTAAAACGACGTTCATAAAAGGATGTAGAAAAACTGCCCATAGGTTGTAATTCAAGCCCTATAAGTAATAATTTAAATGCAAAATTGTCCCTATGCCCGTTTTGTTTTCTCCGAGGCAAGAGTAATGCTGCTGCTTCTTCAAAAACAACGATAAAACAGTCAACAGTAGCCTATAAGAAACCTCAGAGCAGCAATAATCACAATTACGGTAAGTGTGCAATAGCGAAACCGTTTGACAGCTTCAAACGAGCTTCGTGCAGACTCCGTTTACCGTTACATTAACCCATACAATTTGTATTATGCATTTCCTGAACATGTACTTGCTAATCAAACACTTTATATGAACAAACTACTAATCTATAAAACACAATCGGTCTTCCGACCTTTTACTATTGTGTCAATTGATGTTATGCGTGAGGGAGAGAGAGCAATACACATACAGCGCTCGTGTTGTGTGAAGGCGGTGAGAGTGCGCGCGCGCGCGGCCGGGGCTCTCTCTGCTTGTTCTTATGCGCCCTTTCCACTGATCTAAATAATTCGTTGTTACGACGACTTATTTGTTCCCTCGTTTTAATAAATCGTGGACACGTTGAACTAATTCCCTCCCTCATTTTGATTGAACGAATTACAACGTGGCCACAAGATAACGTGCTGAGGTATTATTAATTCGTGGCCACAAAACAATATTCACCTGAATATTCACCAATTCACACAAATATAGGTCTGTAGTAGCATTCACTATTTAATTAATATTATCAAACTGTTTTTCTTACCTGTGAAGATAGCTCTTCGGTGAAGGCTGACTAGTTCTCGTACAGCTTTTTATTCCTTTTGCAAAGAAATTGCCGTTTTTTAATAAGCAGGAAAAATTCCCCGACTTTAAACAAATACCCATTTAAATGCTTAGGATGTTTGCGTTGTGAGAATATACAGGAGACTTTAGATTTAAAAACTGTCTCGTTAGGCAATGTTTTCTCAGTCAAATCATAAAATTTCCTATTGATTCAATAGAACGCGTGAGCTCACTAGGGAATACCAATATGGCGGCGCGGTGGCTTCACTGTTTATGACGTCATGAGCTATCCAGTCATTCTATATAGATCAGTGGTCTCAACTGAAAAAACGCTGTGCTGCCAAAACGCTCTCAAGCTCCCAGAGCTAGGCATTTTAAGCAGAGCGTCTAAGTTAGCGTTTTCAGCTGGCAAAAAACGCTTCGGTGAACACACGGCCTAACAGTACTATATGATTTTATAGCAAAAAAAGAGGGGCGGTTTTGACCTACCTTGTTACGCTTTGAGCGTTCAAAACTATGCTTGCCTTAGCTTGACTCAAAACGGTAAGCTTAATGTTTTTAACAGAGCTGTTTTTCAACGGCTCTGGTTTTTAATTCCAGTTGTACTGGTGGATTTCCGCGGCAAATTCGTCCGTGTCTTTGCGTCATTACGTCACATCTGTACACAAGTAGAAGAAGGTGTCTCGGCTAGTAGGCTATATTGCGTGTGAGGATGTTGGAGGTGTAGATTTATAGCCCATTTTCTCACAGCACTTGATAATACTTATTAATTTGATGGCGGACCCAGAAAGGTTCAAAGGACAATCACCAGTGCAGTGACAACTGGATATTCACACATTGTAAAATGCAAAAGTATGGAGCCCGGACTTCCGAGTGGCTAACGTTACAGAAATAAAGAGACTCCAATCGGCCCATGCGAAAACAAGGATAAATATCGGAAGGGCATTAAATGTAGTCACGCAATGCTGATGTTGTTAACATTAACGTTAACAATTTGAGAAAAAGTATAATTTGCGCAGTTTGACGTGATGATAAAGCGATCGTTAGATGATTTAATCAGCGCGATTTAACGTTACTGCAATTGCTTTTTTCCCTTAGTTGGTCAGAACAAAAGTGGATGTTACTTACTTGATGACATTTTTTGGTGAAAATTCTTATGTTGGTCATAGTTCCAAAAAGTGGAATATGTGATTCCAAATGACAGTTTCCACGACGCGGTGACTGACAGCCGCACATTCTCCTCAAAACATTGGATTCATCCGCGCTGTTGCCGTGCCGAGGCACAACGCACGTAAAGTTGATAATTCCGCGAATAACTGCAATTGCAGATTTCGAACAGAGATGGCGACAAAGAGGAAAAACTGCAGACTGCAGCTTTAAGTAATCCTAAACTTCATATATTGCACAATAAAACTTTTACTTTGTTGATGTTGAGAGATTCTGTACATAGCAGACCATTTAACACTGATTTATTTATTCAAATCCTAACTAACAAGCCTCATGGTTAAATTCGTTTGTAAATGTGTTCAAATAAAGTTTGGTCATTCAAACGTTTATGACGTCAGTGACACTCGAGTCTTTTCGCGGGAAGTTACTTTCGCTTTGCCTGCAGTGCATCACAACAACAGTGGGAGAAGCTCCTGATAGCAGCGATTGACTGTTATCTGCACAAAAACTTCTCTCTGTGTTTATATGATTAAGTTTAACGTTACTATCGAGACATCTAAGTGTTTAGCTAGCGGTTTATAGTCATCCTGTGCTTTGACGTATTTATTATTCATCATGAGCTGTTTGCTGATGAGAGAAAGCCCTATGATCATTGCGCTTAATAGGGAGAAGACAGTCTATGACGGGTTCATCACAGTGCTGGTAAGGAATGTTTCACATCTCAAAGCTTCACAGTCTTTAACTAAGTGTGAATATACGTTTACAGTGTGAATATGTTATGCCATGTGATGAATCGCATAACAGTAGTTGAACCGATTGTCACAAGTGTCACTCACATTTTTCTTATTATTTAATCTTTGACAGGAAAAAGACTTCAGGATAAGAATATCTTTACCCCCTGATCATCAGATGAAACAGGCAAAGTATGATTGTAATAATATGGTTTATTTGATGAGTGCATTATTTATTTATTTATATATAAATATATATATATATATATATATATATATATATATATATATATATATATATATATATATATATATATTAGAGTTTTTTCTCTTAATTATTTTGTTAATATACATGATTTCAAAGGTTTAAGTATTATTATTATTATTTTCTTTGGCTTGTCTTTGGTTGTTTTGCAGATTACATTGTTGCTGGCAAATGAAACGGCTACTTCATGGTTATCAACATATTGTGAAGCAGGTACAATAAATCAAAGGCAAATAGTTTGCAGCTATTTCTCATCATTCAAGAAATACGTCTTAATTAACACATAATGTTTGTCGAAAAAATCATTTTCCATGTGCCTCTAGGGTGAAAAGATTAGATTTATGATTTGCCCTGCCTAGATTTATGCGGTACCCTAACTAGTTAAAGTTCATTATTTTCTTATGAATTTAAAATTATTAAAAATTAACTCTAATGGTCACTCTCATTAGTCAAATGACAGGTGCTGGTTTTGCTATTCTGTATGTAGTTTAATCAAAACATTTGAATTGCATTTTTTTTTTTTTTTTTTTTTCAGAGATTACAGCATTCAACTAATTTGATGGCTTTTATCCTGGAACTCAGAACAGTATTGGTAAGTATTGCTAAAATATTGCATGTTTTATCCCTGGAGTTGAACATTACCATATTCATGTTGACAAATGTTATACATGATGTAATGTTTAGCATCATATTACCATAATAAGCACATGAGTCCCGCAGATTGAATAAATGATTCTCATTATGAACTTGTCTATTATCAGGAAGTGGCGTTGAAGAGCCAACCAGGATGTCAGTCCTTCTCACCACCTCAGTATTATTCCCAGCTGATAACCGAGATGGAGATCTTAGGATGGGATAAGTATGATGTTTCTAGTGGCCTAGTGCTTTTCTCGACTTGCATTCCATTGTGTTCTCTGATAATTGCATATAGGATAAATCCTTTGCATTACTGTAAGGACATAAATGGCACATACTTTCGTCAACTTTTCATGAAAACATCGTGTCACATTTCTCACTTTGGAACAGAGGAGGCTAATGTGGTGTCTGTCAGCCATGTATCAAGCTGTGATTTCACTAGGCTTCTCATTTTCCACTTTCTATTAATGTCCAAAGATATAATTATGATATTAGCAAATGCAAATTGGTCTAATTGGAGACCCACTCTCAAGTTTAATGGAGAAATGTAGGCTGAAAAGTTAGGCTGGAAATAAGGTGCACATTTCAGACCTGAATTGCGGTCAGAAGTATTATACACAAGCGCTATCTGTAAATGCACTTGAGATTAATTAAGATCCTTAATTCGTGTCTCTGTTAATAGCCTCAAGTCCGGCACAGTTGCGGACCCTGATTGGTTTAGGAAGGGGGAAGTGCCGCAGAACCTGGTCATTTTAATGAGTTTTAGTTGCCTTGAAGAAGCCACATTTACTGTTAATTACTGTATAGATGGGGTCAGGTCTGTTCTCCCCTCTTATCCCCAGAATAGTTCAAAAGAGTCAGATATTTAGGAAATTACAAAACATCAGTCTCCGGCTGCTTTATAGTGCGTTCTAAGTGTGCTATTTGAAGTATCGCAGCAAAGTGTTAGGTCATAAGAAAATGAAAGTTGAATATTTTGAATTTGATCCCAGTTTGCTCCCATTTTTCTGTGAGATATTGCATTTGGTCTGACATCGTCATCTGAAACTGTTCAGATTTTTTTTTAGACAATTGGTGCATAGGTGCCATGGTGAGAGGTTGTCACACGTTGCACATGTATGAGAGAGAAGCGCTGGGCTTCTCACTGTGGTCTTTTAACACCCCGCCAAGATAATGACACCTGAGCAGGTTTCCTATTGGCTGGTCTTCTCACCATCTCACGCCAGCCAGCAGTTATATCTTAAAACTCATGATCCCTGGTGGCACCTGTGAGAATGGAATAACTGTACTATTTTCAGCAGCTGGCTTTTTGCATATCTGGAAAGTTGTGATGAGAAAGCTTCGCAAAAAGTGGCCTTGGCGGTATTACAGTTTATGTTTTCCCCCTTACTATTCCGATTTCTTTGTTTTGTTGTTTTTGTACGGCTTTATGCTTTCATCTATGGCCTGTTTGTATGCAAACATGCCAAATGTTCCTTTCGCCATTTATGAGGGGAGCTGATTTTCTAGTTGCAAATGTAATGCTCTCATCAATCCTCCCAGCAAGACATCGAGCCGTCAAGCTGTTTCAATCAACTGAGGTGAACGCCAGCAAGGCCTGATACTGTGGCGGGAGATCCCTGTAGAATGCAGAGTGGCTGAATGAGGTTCCATCTCTGAAAAGAGATCTCAATTTCGAGGAAATGAATGATTGGTGTGATTTTGTGCCAAAAGCTCATGTAATTGAATGTGATGCAAAAGATTCGTCCCATTGCTTCATGGGTTGTGAAAGAAACAGACTGAGCATTAAGATCACTTTGAACAGTAGAACAGAGAAATCAAGCGTGTTTGCAGGTAGATCTGTAAGAACTGCAAACAGTATTTACAAATGTAAAGGCATTTATTTATTTATTTATTTTAAAAGTTGATATCTCATGCGCATTACTACTTTTCACTTCAATTTCTAATTAAAATGGGGGGGGGGATCCCCCTCAAAATTGAATAAAAGGTGAGAAATAATTGTGTGAGTACACGAGTTAGTAAAAAATATGTTGTGTTAAAGGGTTAGTTTACCCAAAAGTGACATTTCTGTCATTAATTACTCACCCTCATGTCATTCCAAACCCGTAAGACCTTCGTTCATCTTTGGGACACAAATTAAGATATTCGGAGCAAATAAAGCTCACGTATTTCATCAAAAATATCTTAATTCTTGTTCCGATGATGAACGAAGGTCTTACAGGTTTGGAACGACATGAGAGTGAGTAATTAACGACATTTCATTTAATGTACAGTGAGTATATTCTGCTGTAATAGCAGAAGAGAGTGTGAGCCAACGAAATGTTTCAAAGTTCTTCCAGAGTTTTTATGTGGATTTAAGTGCTAAGGGACAGAATGTGGATATGTGATCCTGCAGTTTCTGCTGATGGGAACACTCAAGAGTAAAGTGTGCATGTATAAACTAACCACGATATGCTGTGTTACACGACTCGTAAATAAGCTGCTGAAATACGAGTGTGTCGTGAAGTGCTGGGATTTTAGCAATAAATCTGTGGTCGCTGTAGTTGATTTTCAGCACTGTTTGCTGGGAGAGAGGATTGTATACACATCTGTGGAGCATGAATGACAAAAATATCCCTGTTATGTTTTTACTTGCAACAAATATTCACTGTTGTCTGATGTGTGTTGTATGTGGTCTTATGTGTGATGCTGTTGATCTGTCTTGACAGGCTGCTCTTCATCGATGCAGAGTTCCGCACACTCAAGATGAAGGCAGAGGACTCTGCAGGTCGTCAGCACGCTATTACAATCAAGCTCAAGTCTAAGGTGAAGCCAAGGGTCAAGCCCTGTTTTATTTCTTATTTTGGAAAAACTTTATTTCACTGTGTCCTTGTTATCCGTTACATGTACTCAGTGCTTGACATTAACACCCACCAGTATGGGTGGATTTCAGCAATAGTGTGTAATGCAGTCATTCCTACTAGCCACTTTAGCAGGTTGAATTTTATATATATATATATATATATATATATATATATATATATATATATACATACATTTTTCAATTGTAGTCTTTTAAAAAGGCATCTGAAATAATAAAGTGAAATGTAGTGTTGTCAGAAATATACATAGCAAAGATACATATCGATAGGCCTACTAAAATATCTGCAAATCTTCCGGTACTCATTTTCCACAGAATAGAGACACAATACCAGCTGTACTTTCTCGCTCTCTCATCTCTCCATGAAGAGTTGACAAACAAACCTGCCTCCCCTCACTCACACATTTCATTTGCTCCGGATGAATATTGTTGGTGTTACAGGCTTGAATTCCTGCATGGGATTGCGTGCATTGCGTCTAATTTTACTCATTCCCGCAGATTTTGTTTGCTCAGTCACACCCAAAGTTTGCGCACATAAAGCCGCCTCTCAGTACTAAATCGAGTTCTTTTTCGCTGCTTATTGAACTTAAACAGTCAAATACACACAAAATAATGTCAAAATGCCGGTTTTGGCGAGTATACAGGCCACAGGTTTTATTTTACTATGCAAAAAAAAAAAGAAACTATAGAAAAACAAAAAGCTCACAGGAAAAATCAGTTATTAATATTTTATTGACTCTCTCTTGATTCTCTCTGGTGTTCATAATTTCTTTGTATGACAGCCTGGCCAAAAATTATGTCTGCACAGTTTGGCATGTTTCATTGCATTATCACAAATAAAACAACTGATTCCATGCACAACTACAAAATATGCTTACAAAGTCTTTAACAAATGTTTAATAATATTTGGATAAAGGATATTTGGAAAATATATTATTACAATTTAAACTGTTAAAATCAAACTGTTATAATACATTTGAAACTATAATTTATTTGAGGGCAAAGCTGAATTTTCAGCAGCCATTACTCCAGTCTTCAGTGTCACATGATCCTTCAGCATTTCAAAATGCTGAATTGCTGCTCAAGAATAATTTCTTATTATGATCCATTTTGAAAACAGTTGTGCTGCTTAATATTTTTTGTGAAAACCAATACGTTTTTCATTCATTTGATGAATAGACATTTCAAAGGAAAAATATTTATTTGAAATTAATATCTGACCCCAAACATTTGAACTGTAGTTGCAAAATCCAAAATCCTTGTCCTTGTGAAGACATTTTTTGGTCCCCATGAGGAAATGAGATAATATATACCAGGTGATTTTTGAAATAAAGATGCAGAAAGTTTTTTTGTTTGGGGTAGGTTAGGGGTTAGAATATGCAGTTTGTACAGTATACAAATGCAATGCTATTATGTCTATGGAAACCCAATGTGTGTGTCTGTGTGCGACTGTGCGTGTTTGTGTTTGTAAATATGACGTAACTGAGCCACATTTTTAATTTAAAAAAAATTCCCTCTTTTTTATTAAATGAGTTCGACATTAAGGTCTATAAAAAAATAATAATAATTGTCTAAAATAATTTTGTCATTTTGCAGATCTATAATTTTTGTGGGTCATAGATGCAAATGTACCAGGATAAGTTCACACAGCTTTCGCTATCTAGATCCTCAGTCTCTGCTGGACTGCAAAAGGAGCAGAACTTTGGTTTTAGTATCTAACTTTAAGCAGGTGGCACTAATGTGCTGTGACTATAAGATTATGTTGAGAGATGGAGCCGTGAGATTGTGGCAGGGCCTGAAGGAGAGGCGAGAGAGTGTGCAGGGATGCGGTGGCATAGATAAGACCATGAGTGATCCTTATAAGGTGATTACAGGGGCCACAGAAGAAGCAGAAAATTGTGGCGTGTGAGTAGTTTAGTCTGAGGGTCGGGCTGTGTGAGTGAGCTCTGTTTGGCATTGGAAGTGGAGACATGGTATAGATGCCAGTGGCTCCTTGTGGACACTGCACGGGGTCCTGATGAGATTCAGCAGGGCGTGAGAAGCCCCCTGTGCCCACCTGCCCACCATCCTGCTGGGTGCTAAAAATAGCTGTGATCTACCCACCTCACATCTGCTCAGCCTCCCAGAGCCGGGCACCTCTCACAAGGCCCTGCGTCACCCGGCACCAGCTTACTCAACAGGAGCCAGCAAAGGCATCTCTGCTGCTGGTGTAAATGTGGGTTGTGGGGTCATACTCATAGTTGTTTTATTGGTTGTAGTGTGGAAATATATGTAAGAGAATTTGAAGCTTAAAGAGGATGAATAAGTAAGGCCTTCAGGAGTGGAAAGCTCATCTAGCCTTTCAGCATGGAGAGTGGATATGGTGTGTTGAAATATAAAATAATGATAAAAATTTGTAAATTATTAATAATTAAAATATTTTTTATTTATTAATTACATATCATTTATTAATATTATTTTAATTATAATTGTATTGATTTTTTTATAGAATTTTATATTAATAGTGTACACTCTATCGTTCAATGTAGTATAGTATACAGTATACATGTCAGTAATTATTATTATTTTTTTTTTTTGTTGAAAGAAGTCTTATTCTCACCAAGGCATTTATTTGATTAAAATAAAGATATATATGAACAGTTGTGCTGCAACTGAATTTTTTTGTGGAAGCTGTGATATATATTTTTTTAAGTCTTTGACGAATAGAAAGATCAGAAGAACTGCATTTATTTGAAATATATAATCTAATCTAAGCATGTTTTCTATACTGTATTTCACTGAATAAGCACAATGAAGGATATTTAAATATATATGACACAAAAGTAATATATAAATATAAAAACATTAATGCATACCTAAATCTTACTTTAATATTTAAAAAAATACCATACCAGACTTCCATTAACATTTTGAGTGATAAAAGCATCTGCCAAATTACTACCTTTTTTACCACATATTCTGTTTTAAACCATGATTTTTTTTTTACTCTCTTTTCAGTATCCAGCTGAGGCCCCGGAATTTTCTGCCGATCTTCCTGTTCCATTGGTCATCACGTGGACCTCTCAGGTACGGTACATAGACCAAAATTACTTAAAAACGTTTTGAACAGAAATATTGTTACTGAAAAGTTGGTTTGGCTTTTTATCACATTACCAAAATTGGCCTTTTTTTAAATAGCAATTAAAGTACAATGTTTTTAATTAACAAAGTTTTTTGGCATTTAAAGGTGTGTTTTTGTTGATGAAAGGTGTTCCGTTCCGCTGCCGCTTTGATGTTGCTTCCATAAAAAACAATAACTCCTCTCACAAAGGCTCAAACAGAGCCAAATAAACCGACAGGACAGCGATCTGGAAAGCTACATATGTTAGCGGCCTCTAATGAGCCTCGACGAGTTTCCTCTTACGTATAACAATTAAAAGCGAGAACGGAGACCCATTTTTCACTGTCGTTTTCTTTTTATCATCGTCCTCTGTTTTCGCCTCCTCCCCTGAAAAACAGGCTCCTCTTCAGTCATACGTTTGCTCCAATTACTTTGAGGTGGATGAAAGCAAGTTGGCATATTGCACAGCAGTGGTGTGAGTTAGGGAGGGTTGTGCGTTGTGCTGGGTGAGGGATGGCAGTGGAACATGGCTCTCTGACAGAGAAGACCAGCTCAGCACACAGCAGCCTTCTGTCGGCCGAAGCCCTGCTGCGCTGCTGATGTCTTGATGCATCTCCTCTGTTCAGGGAAGAGAAAGGCCTGTCTGCCTGCCTCTCACGTACATATGAATGAGTGATGATTACCTGCGCTGAACTGACTGTGTGTGTTTGTGGGAGAGTCAGTGAGTTTGTGAGTAATGTATAATATGGATCAGGAGATTTGGCAGGGTGTTCTCTTTGTTCTGTGGCGTACACAGCGGTGCAAGTGTGTCTCAGTGGGATTTCCACTCAACCAGGCGCCCGGACCCTACTCCTGGAGTGCACAAAGAGAAACAATGCTCTCTGCATGAATTTTAACCCCTCAACCTATTTCAAAAAGTAAATTCAATGCCGTTCAAAAGTTTGGGATCGGTAAAGTCTTCTAATGCTTTTGGAAAAGCCTTAAATGCTTTGCATTTATCTAATCAAAAATAAATGATGTATAAAATGTAATTGTGAAATATTATTGTTTTCTATTTTAATATAGACAGTCATTATTAAATGCTTTTAATTGCATTTACAGTCACTTTTGATGTTACACTGCATACACTGTTTATTTTATCAAGCTATTTATAAGATATTGCATTCATAAGAGCTAACAATATTGACATTCTGCTCATTTAATAAGTAATATTATTATTATAATTATTAGTTTTTTACTACAAAATGATGGAAATTAAAAATGTAAATTATTGCCATTTAATCATTGACTATATTGATAGTGCTAGTTTTATTTTATCGCTAAAGACTGTTCATTTGTTGCCAAAGGTATCCATTTATCAGCTATACTGAGATACCAGAAGCAATCATGTACAGTTATGTTTATGTAAGGTACTGTACCTTACAGAATATTAGTACTCACACTGTCCCACTAATGTATTATAAAATAGTAAATAGTTTAGACTAGCATTGCTTCTTTATGTAGTGGTTCCTTAACAATCACAATTATAGACCACGGCATTAATGAATACATACTTCTTTGTGTGCAATTATTGATTTATTTACTTAACACTTGTTCACTAAATGGCTGAAAATGCTCCATTGAACATTATGAGGATGGACCTAATTGGGAGAGTTAACAGAACAGTAAGCATGCTGTCACCTCACTGGGGAGGAATCCATTGTGCCATTCCACATTTCGGGCACATTTCCAAGAGAAATTCAATTATGAGGACATCTCGCCTGCACCATATATTTAAATAAAAGCATAACTATAATCACACAACCGGCATTAATTGGGAAATAATTGCTGCGTCTTTGCACCTGTGCAATGCTAAATTGTTCGTGCTGTATTGGCACATCGACCCATCATATTTGTTTCATGCTCTCTCCCCTATATCAGAGCCATCCGGTCCTGTGTGGCATCAGGGAAAGCTCATTCACATTAACATGTTCTTACCTTAACAAAGATTTTCCCTTAACCAACCCAGATTACTATGCTGTTTTTCTGATTTGGCTGTCTGCACATCCTTTGCCCTAGCGCTACTGTCTAAAAACAGAAGTAATTTGATTTGTTTTGTTATGTTCAATTACCAGCTCTGGGTGTTTTATTCAGCTCTGCCTCTGTGCTCTCCAATTTAACATGTATGGAAATGTATCAGAGAATCAGGCACATAATCAACGTCAGCACACACAAATTATGTGGCAAAAGAAAACCATTTGAGATCTTATCCTCTAAAATGCCGCCAGTCCCACTCTTAAATCAGCTGAGATTGGCTGTATTATGTGGTTGAGGTATTACAATGGTTCAAAATTATTGTTGACAAATGCGATTTAACATCTCACAATCTAAAATCAATCCAGTTTTCTCTCGGATCACCACAAAAGTACACAGATGACTAATAATACACTGTCTGTGTACATATAGACTTGCTGGTTTTTTTTTTGTAGATCTAATCTTTATTATTTACATTATCTTTATATTACGCTGCAGCTTTTTTGACTGACTACTGCAAGAGTTTTCAAACTTTCTGATGCCTATAACCCCCAAATATGATGAAGCCGTTTTTATGAGGGACACCCATCTGGAAATCTAAAAGATGAGAAAAAATGCTTTGTTTAAATAAAATAAAATAAAAATATATACAGTAAAGAAAAACATATATATAAATATATATATAAATATATTAATCTTTTATCTCATTTTATTTATTCTAGGATGGATTTAGTTTTTTATATTGTTAAAACTGTTCGTCAGTGGAATAATTATTACAATTAATCTCAATTAATCTGTTATTGTTGGTGTTTTTAATTAATTACAAATGTATATTATTGCATATTTAATTTATATCTTAAGTTAACTTTGACAGCCCTAATTAAAAGTCTTTTTTTTTTTTTTCTGCGAAAACACTGGGCAAATTAAATTGACAGGATAATTAAATTATCTTTTCCATAATTTAAATTGGGATGTAAACCTTCAGCGATGTTTGCAAACTGCGAATTTTGTGCAGTGGCATCATTGGGGATGTTTGAAAGTTTTGATGACACAAATTTCAATTCATCTGCTGCCATCTCTTTCACACTAAATAAGCCTATTCATCTTAAACAGCACTAAAAAATAATAAAGCACTGGTCGTGGCTTTGAGCAGAGAGGATCTGGTGTCCAGACTAAAGCGTTCTGAGATTAAAGACCTTGAGATGGCAGCTCGGTGGAAAGCGAGGAGTGTGGGTCTGAGGTCAGAGCGGCGTGGGCAACCTGTACACCCTCACTCTGACAGCGTGGAGTGAAACGGGGCCAAACTCCATCAGCTGTCAATCATCAGCTGTGATTTATGAGCGGCCATACTCAAACCATTAGCTCTGCCTCACCACTGGACAGCTCCAAAGGAAACAGAGGCCTACTGTGTTTGTATATGTTAGAATTAGAGGAAGCCGTTATGCTGAATCGTAGATGGGTCGTCTGTGGCTCTCAGTGATCAAACGCTATCGCTGAATTTCTCTTGTTTGCTGATGTATGAGTTTTGGTCTTTTCCTGTTCAGTCACTTTTTATATTTGATTTGTTCTTGGTTGGTGCTTTAATCAATGGTTTGTTGACAGGTCGTTGATGAAGACTTGGCAAGACTTCAGTGGGAATGTTTCTTTTTTTCCTTTTCCTCCCCGAGTGTTGATGGCAGAGGGCTGAGGAGTTTGTATAAAGCAGTGATATGAAACCAGACATGTGGACAGTATCAACATCTTCCATATGCAGAAGTGTTCAGGAGTTATTAAAGACCGCTCAGCCAATGTCAGAAAAAAAAAAAGCAATGTTGTTCCTGCATATCAAGAGTTGCATGAGAATTTAAAAGGATACTATTTCTAGCATCTAGGCACTTCTGAGAGTACAACCGCTGACTGAGAGGCACCATTTCCATTCAAACAGATCTTTGTGGATTTTAGTGGATTTTACTGTAAATACAACATGCACATGTCTAAATTTGGTCAACACAATCGTTTTACACCTACTTTAGATCATTTGCTTTAAGTTGGCATGAAATCCATTATATATTGTCTAAATGCATGTTCTATCATCTATTTTCTAAATTCATGATATTGATCTTATTGTTAACAAATAATCCATGCCTGTTTATTTTATTTTTATTTTTTTATTCTATTTTCTAATCAAAACTCCAGTGAAATGACAGACTTCACTCTGGTGAAGTTTGCTGGAGTTCTCCAATCATTTAGTCTGTTAAAACATTGATTGCAAGCTCACATTCAGATCCAACCACCAACCAGTGGATAGAACTAAGTCCCTGGCCTACTTCTTTTTTTCTTCTTCTATAAGATGTTACACTCAGATGGATGTCGCAATACTAAAGAAAAGATGTCACTATCTCTGCTTCATTGCAACTTTAAACTGGAAATACTGTTATCTACCCACCCTTATGTCGTTCTTTTTTCCCCCTGTTGAGCAAAACATCAGACATGTTTTTTCCATACAATGAAAATGCATCATTGGCCGTCAAGCTCGGTTGCAATTTTGGTTTACACTGGTTAAAAATTTCCGCCTAGGACCTCAGAGAGTAGACATTTTTCCATAATGCCTGATCAAACAAAAACATTTAATAAGTATGAAAAGTGTAACGATGAATCACTTGAACATTTCCATATGGTACAGATTTAGCTAGCAGATTAATTGACTAAAGGTGTGGTCAAATTTACCATTGTTTGGCGAATTTTCGCAGCCGAACTTGAAAAATCCACATGATCTGGAGATTCGCATGAAGGCGAAAGATTTCCATACACAAATTCCGCAACGGGTTCAAGTTGGTCACTCAAATTTACACGTTGACCAACGGAAAGCTGCTTGGTTTGAAAGTGATTTTTGTGTGAGCAACACTATTGACAATAGACAATGGACCTTTTTTGCCTGTGAATTTTCGCCAACATGCTAATAGGACCTAGCCTGGCAAGCCAGACCTACATCAAGATGTTAGGTCTGGCAACTCACCATAGACACGGCTCATTCCGAGGGGCGGGATAAACGGCTGTCTTTCAAATTCCCTCTGCACGCAATAGGACAGCGTTTCAACCAACCAGAGCGTTTTCCCAACAGCGGAGCAAACGTTAGGTGATAGATTCAATTTTTGTATCTGGCCGGCAAAACTACGAACACATCTTCCTTTTTTAAGAATGACTCAAGTGCCATTCTTTGCTCTTTTCTCAAAGAAAAACTTAACTCCAAGTCCTCCAGAGTCGCGGACAAAGCCGATTCGAAAGACCGCTGTTTGCCAGCAGCCGTCATTCTTTGTTTTCAAGTAGCAGCAGGGAACCGTCGCAACTCTGTCGTCATTATGTTAAGCCCGCCCCGCCTACTCTATACACGACGTGATTGGCCTGACCCAATTTAGGTTTTTACAGCTCCAAAAGTCAACGGAGAGTTGCTAGACTACCCTGGCTGCAAAATGCTAGGGTGCGTCTAGATTTCTAGGCTAAATAGGACCACAACTTAACGGCATACTTGCAAAGCCTTTTCTAACTAAAAAAACAACAACAAATTTTTCCGTTTTGTTTATACTGTCCCTTTAAATGAAGTCAAAAACCAACTCTCAAGCAGGAAAAATACATTTGAGACTAATTTATTGCCCTTTCTTCTACACCCAGAGCACCTTGGCCGTTGTCCACAGTCAGTTCCTGATAAACATTGAGTCTCTGTCCGAGTTCTGGTCGGTTCTGGATGAGATAGATGAGCAGACTTGGGTGTTGGAACCAGAAAAACCCACAAAAGCAGACTCCATGAGAAGGATCGCCATCGGTAACATTACATTCATATTACTACATTTGAATCTCATTATTTGCAGATCACCACATTTTCCTGCCATCCATCCAACTATGCCCATCAACAATGATTTCCTGTGATATTAAGCTGCCATATCGCTGTTCTTCCCCAGGAAACAATGTCTCAATAAAGGTACAAATTGACCCCAGACACCCCAAAATGCTGCCGGAGTGCTGTTTGCTCGGGGCTGAGCACGGTAGGCATTTTTCATATCTGCAAATCTCTCTGTTTATCTCCATACAGCTTTTATTACGGTTTCCTGCATGTGAGAGGCAGCTCGTGTGTGAGGAACTCGTGCCTCCCTCTCGTGCTCTTGTTTTTCAATTACCTCCGTACATAAGTGCACATGCTGTAAATGCTTTACTGCATTTAGACAGGACGGCTACAGCTGGAGCGGCCGAGCTGACAGCCCGCAATATGTTTGCGGCGCAATGTGCTTTTAGATTTCGAGTGAGATGGTGCTGGAATGGAGGTCAGTTTGCACTATTTAAGCCGCCGTGATTGTTTCTTTAAATCCAAGGTCATGCTTGGCTGACAATGGCACACAGAACACATTGTCGGTTGCCTAGCAATGTTATTCATTGATATTAAATCCACACTTCAATAGTCAAGACGGTGGCAGTCGCGGACCCTCCGAGCGCGGGGTCAGACAGAAATATTGCTTTTTGCATTTACAAATGACAAACAGAGAGTGCGGCTATCACGTCCCTCCCAGATTGATCTCTCGGGTGGAACAGCCATGATGAGCACGTTTTATTTGAATTATTTGAATATTTCCCTTTCTGTCAGACTGTTTGTCACAGTAGGAAATGTCCTGTTCTTTCGCCCGCACTACTGTGGCATTTCTACGAGAGAATAGAGATTAGAGGTAAGAAATGACGCGGCCGTGCATTGTCTGTCAGCGCTCTGCGATCAGGTGAGGAACGCTGAATGAGAGATGAGGTAGAGTTAATTGAAACTGCTCGGCTACATTAGGGGGGGGTGAGCGCAGTTCTTGCCTTCATATACAACTCTCCCTCGGGCTTGTTTTTGCCATGCAGATTGATTGATATGATTTATGTTGGCATTTTTGTCCCCCAGTGCTTTGCAAACATTATGAAGTCCAGTGTGTATTGCTATTACAAAAACATAAATAAGTGTGTAGGTTTTGATAATGAATAATTGAAGATGTGACAGAACAGATAACAGCTTACTGTAGGGTCATCAACATACCAATACTGTAAAAAAAGAAATAAGTATAAGTATCAACTTTTATTTTACAGTATTAGTTTTTTTTATAGTATTTTTCTTTTCAGCGTTTCATTCTTTCATTTAGCAAGGATCGTTAAATTGCTGTTAAAATGCTGTTCTTTTGAACTTTCTATTCAAAGAATCCTGAAAAAAATGTTTGATGGTTCTGACAGATTGTGTGACACTGAAGATAAAATAACATTTTTAAAAATCTAACCGACCCCCAACATTTGAACCGTTGTGCATATTTGTGGGAACTAAATTATGTCTATACTACTAAAATTATATAAAGACATTGTTCGATTTTTTTAAAATCAACTTAATACTATACTTTTGGCATTTGTTACCACAAATCTGCTAATAATGTTAACTCTTGCTTGTGTCTTTCAGTTGTCACTCCTTTACGGAATAAATTGAATGCCAATATGCATTTATGGTGAGCAAACTTCTTTTCCAATTCATTTTTTCCCAAGGAGGTTGATGATTAATGAGAAATCAAAGTGGATGTTGCATATTTCAATGCAAATTTGCCATTTCATGTGCACGCCGCAGACAGTTTTCAGTTGATGTATGTATTACAGCACAAAATGAATCTGAAACACTGTGGTGAGAATGTTTTTGGACAGTAATCACCGAACTGTATTCATTATACCATCATGACTTGACTGTATGTGTTTAATTAGTGCATGAAGGTCTGATTTCCTCCTCTCCTCATAGGAACCCTGACTGCAGTGTCCTACGGAATATGAAGGATGTGTTGGAGATAGAATTTCCATCGCCTACCACCCACGAAAAATCTGTACGTTGCATATTTTCGTCTCATACACTGCCACTTACAATTAGTTCCACAGCACCATCACATTTGAAGCTTGCAGTGTTCTTTTCTTTTTTTCCACCTCCTTTTCTCTTTGTTTTTATCATCGGGAGAGGTGGGTACGGATTTCCTTTAATTGGGTTGTTTACAGATAAGATCATTACAATAACAAAGGTGGCAGAATATTCAGCACTATCAAGAGCTGTTTAATCATAGCTCCGCCATTTATCTTTTTTCCTGTGTGCTTTTTTTAAGCTTTCTCTCTTTCAGCTCGCAGGTTGAAAGGCCGCAGTGTTTATTCACAGTCTGTACCGCAGATTAATGCTTGACCATCATTAACATTCTGAAGCGAGAAAAGTTTACTTGACCAGATGTTGAAATTTTTATCTTCCGTCCTTTTAATGGATTGCTCAGAAAAAAAGGGGAAAAAAACAACTAATTATCTGAACAGCAATATGCAAACATGGACAGTGGAGGAGAAGAGAGCAGAAGCACAGGAATCGGGGGTGGGGGGGCGTGTAAAGATTCTCTAGCCTGGCTGAGGTGTCTGAGGATTGTGTGAAGTGGGGGTCAAGCACATATAGGGTTGATGAGTCCACCCTGTGGGAACAAATATGAGCTGGCGTGCACCAGCAGGCAGAGTGAATCTCAAATACAAAATTTGAGATCAGACTCAGGGATACAAAATATGAGAAGTGGTGCTTTTCATTTGTTTTTTATAATTCCATAAGAGACTTTCCTGTAATCATTAACTGAAAAATTCTGCCATTATTTACTCACCTTTCATGTGATTCAAAATCGTATGACTTTCTGAGTTACTTCAGTGGAGCACAGCTGGAGACATTTTGATAAATGTACAGTGCTGGTCAGAGTGCTGGAATGGACAACAATTTTATTAATTAAATAATAAAAAAGGGGTTCGTGCAATATGTTTTCTGAAGTCAGTAGCTTCATTATTTACTGAAATTTGGCACATTTATGAGATAAGTACTGCTGATTCATGAAAAAAAATATGTATTTGTTTTGGTTGATCCAATTCACAAAAACTGATCAAATCTCAAGTGATTCAATCATATGTGAACCAGTCACAGTATCACCGAGTCAGTGAGTTGACATGGGATGGATTTCATTTTTCAATCTAATGCTTCTTATTTATTTCTGCTTTACTTAAATTACCTTCCTTTATTTAAATGTAGCTAACAAACACTGCTTACTGGAGGGGAAAGCATCTATCCTCATTCATTGCAATTGCATATAAGAATAACCAGTAGATTTGTAGCCTAGAAATCTCTCCTTTTGTGCTCCAAGGAAAAATAAAAAATCCTTCAGGTTTAAATGTGAGTAAATGATGGAAAAAATGTCTTTGCTGGGAGAACTAAGACTTCATTTTTTTTACTTGAGTTGTACTACCTATGAGCTCATCTAATTTTGTGGTTGTGTACTCAAGAGTTTCAGTGTTGAATGTGGCATCTGCTACTCTTATCGACTTGAGTCAGATATTCCAGATCAGGTCTGCAATGACCCGCGCTGTGGCCAGCCTTTCCATCAAGCGTGTCTTTATGAGGTAAGCAGAACAATCACAAAACAATTTCCTAAAAATGTGCAATTTGTTAGTGTTTGTATGGTATTTAAATCTTTTATTGATTTATTTGTCTTCACAGTGGCTGAGAGGTCTGCCCACCAGTCGCCAAAGTTTCAATATTGTGTTTGGAGAATGTCCTTACTGCAGCAAGGTAATATTCAACTTTTATCACACAAATATAGCAAAGAAAATACCTTTATTTAAATCCACAATTCAGTTTCAATTAAAATATTATTACATTTCTAGTGCTGATTTATAAATCCATTCATATATATTCTTTCAGCCCATCACTGTGAAAATGGTTACAGGAAACGCTTAACAACAGTCTGTTCATTCAGAGTAGTGGTCATGGCGGTCAATGGCGTTACGGCTCCAGTAAAGATAATACCAACAACCAACAACAGTCAATATCGTAACAAGAAGGAAGATCAACATTCTTTTAAAATGCCATTTATTTGACTTTCCAAAACCATCTCTGTGATGGTACCGAGTCAATTCATCTTCCAATCCACAGACATCACTTCCCCAGTGGTCTCCATCATCATCATCATCAGTGTCCTCCCATTGGTTTTGATTCCGGCTGTGTTTCTTGGTGTTGTTCCTCCAGTAGTTGACTTCATTGCTGGGTTCTGCATCGTCGTCATTTAGTTTTCGAGTATGTTTTTGCTGGTTCTTATAGTGACGGTTTTGTTTCCCTCTCATGGTCAACCAGGTCTTTCCCTTGTAAACATCCGCATTCTTCTTTTCCTGTGTTGTTGGAGCAAATTTGATCTTTTCACATTATAAGAACTATAAAGGAGAGGGCTGATATTAGATCTGTTAATACACGTTTGTATCAAACAATAAATATTGCAAAGCATTTTTGTATTTCCTATGACTTTTTGATGCTTTTAAACTTTGATCAATTTGAATCAGTGAATGATTGACTGTGGTCTATTTGTCATTTGGCCTGTGCTCTGCTGTTGGTTTTACTTGTTCGTGTTCCTGTCTGTGTCGTGCTCCTGCTCTTGTTCTAGGATGAACTCTTGGAGAGACGGGCTCATCTTCATCACTGAAGTCCTCATCACTTTCATTAGGCATAGACCTTTGTCTAGTACTTCTTTTAGCAGCCATGTCACCTTTGTTTGGTCTCTGTAAAGATGACACCAACAAATAATTTCAATGAGAGTGTATTAAACCACTGTATGATAACACTATATACTATACCAAGGACTTCCAAATAAGATGATACCTTTGTGAGAGACCCTCTTCCTAATATACTGTATGGCAACTATACTATTGTTCAAAAGTTTGGGTAATGACACATAAATGTTGTTTGTTTGAACTTTCTTTTCATCAAAGAAAAATTTTAAAAAAGTATGCTGGTGTTTTAAAAATATTTTACAAATAATGCAGTCATTTCCACACAATCTTCCAATTTTATTTCTTATGTTATTTTTGTAGTTTGATATTTTAGGTGTTTTAATTTGTGATTTAGCTTTTAGACAGTAAAGTTGTCATTTTTGTTTTTTTTATCAGAAATAATATTTAAAAGTAAAATATAATATAATTTATTGTAAAATAATATATTTTTCAGTAAAACAAAATTGAACAAACCTTTTAAAAATGCACCCCACATCATCTAGCCAACAAGAACCAATATTCCGTTGTTGTTTTTTGAATTATACCTGCTTGTGTGTCTCTCGTTTGGTCTTGCTCGAGCCTTTGTTTGGTGTGAACCCACCCAACTCTTCCTCATCATCTTCCTCAACTGACACCACAGGCTTTGATCTGGCTGGTTTTTTGTCAGTCGTCTTGGGTTGGCTTGCAGCCTGTGGGAGGTTAAGTTAAATTAGATGACAGGAATTTACTTGCTTTCGTCTCTGAGCATTCACGAGAGAGTGAAAGAGCAATAATGCTCCCTCCCTGACCTGGATCCTGAGAGAAGAGGACCTGCCCTGATTAATGACATCTACTTCTCTCCCTAAGGTGGCAACTGTCCAAACTAAATTTGGCCACAGATCACCAGCGAGGTCAGCTGTAGGCAAAATAAACTCCAGGAGTGTTGGAGTGACACGAGGAGCTACTGGCCTCACGCTGCCTGACGTGGTTTCAGGAGAGCTGAGACACGAGGGGGACATTGATGGTGTTGTTTTAGCTTTTATTCAAAGGAACTGAAGCTACATCGACTAGGAGATGAACAGAACCACAGAGAAAAATCCAACTACAAAGAAAAGGGGATCCAAATCTTAATGCCCTTGCTGTTGACACTGATGCTTTCCATGTGTGCTAAAGGTAGGGTGGTCAAGGTCAGAGGAAAAACACTCTGCACACTGCTTTGTAAGAACTCTCCATACGTGTAAAACATTAAATTTATAGAGCAGCCATTTCCTGAGCATCAAAAAAGAACACCAATGTGCTTATTGAAGGAACGATCAATTCCTCTACACTTTGAACTGGCAGCCCCAATCTGGTTTTAGCAACATCAACACACGTTGTCCTGTAGTCTTCCTCAACAGAACCATGACCTAATCCACCTCAGGGAAACACATTCTTAGTTAAACACTAGTCAAGTGCACCAGAGAAGCTCTTACATCCGAGTCAGGAAGTCACATTTTCAAGTCGGAAACAAATAAATAGTAAAAAAAACAATGAATGACAAGATGTTGCGCAACACTGAAACTTGAATTGGAGAATTTTTCATTTAAGGAAACATTGTTAAGATAAATTGATAATCATAATTTCTATAATTGCAACAAGCATAACTTTTTATTAGAGATAAACAAAAAACTTTAAATGATGGTTTGACAAAAGATAAAAAAAGATCTTAAGTCTTAAATTGTGAAGGTTTTATAGGCCTTGAAAAAAAAGATATCCTATTACATTTATATATTTCACTATAATTGGTTAGCTTTCATTTTATGGACGAGGGTGGAACAACACTTAATTTTCCCACAATGTCACTGTTTGCCATTATTACTAGTACACAAGTAAAGGTGCATTCACATTTACCATTGTTCGCCAAATTTCCATGGGCAAAATCCAATGATTTCAATAGGAATGCAGGTGATCTGGAAATCGGGTTCAAGTTGGTAAAGGCAATTTGCCCTTGATCAAAGGAAAGCCACTTGGTTTGAAAGTAACTTCTGTCTGCGCTGTGCTTTCAAACATTTTTACACTATTGGCTATGGACAACTACTGACTGAAATTTTATTGCAGGCAGAATTTTTTAGTTCATTAATGTGCACATATCTTACATTATTTAAATCATCATTTGTATGATTCATGCTTTATTTATAAAACACTTGAAAATGCTATGGTCAATCTAAAACTGTAGAACTGAGATGTTTTCTGCAGGGGATCCACTGTATGCAGAGTGGTTTCAATATCAGGAACACAAGGAGAGTAACTGACACCCTAAGCACTGAGGGTATTTACCAACCCTTCTCCAAATCACACTGAGCCTTCTCTATTGAACCACAGATCAAATTGCTGGACAGCTCCACATAAAAATGAGAGGCAATTCTAACTGCCGATCTTTTGGCCTCTGTAAAATGTGTGTATTCAACAGCCCCAAATTGGGTTGCTCTGGTGTTCGTAAAGTTCAGCGGTTCAAGTTGGCAGTGATCAACTGTGAAGTGATTCCAGAGGAATTAAGGTCTCTCCACTCCAGACCTCTTGAGAGCCAATAAGCCTTTTGGCAAGGTCACCAAAGGTTAACCTACGACACCACGGTCAAGATTCACCAGCTCATTCCATTTAAAGAGGAAAAGTGCCCTTCTTGTCTCTCACCAGTGTAATAGAGTGCAGGAATTCAGTGTGGTGTATTTTACGCAGTTTGATTCTGAATGTGCATATAGACGTTAAAATATAAGTGTCCATGTGATTGCAATAAATAAGAGCGCTTTAATTAAATAGCTCTCTTGTATGGTTTTGACACTGCATTGAGCTGTGGCCCCAGGCTAAGAACCTTCGGTAACTCTGAGTCTGTCACCACTGAGTAAATCTCTTTTTTTTCTCGTCCACATCACTTTGGTCCAACTCCAACGCCGCCAATAGGCCAGTCAGACGGCTCTGAGCAGGAGTGGGAGTCAGTGTAGCTGGGAAAGGGTCAGAAGAGGGTTCCCAAACCTGAGCATCTCCTTCTCTCTCCCAGACAGATAAATCTGCCGCAGCCCACAGGCTGCTCTGAATGCTCCAGCCCCAGCTCATATGGTCTCTATTAAGACTACCGGGCTGCTGTGCCAAAGCATCTCACACTCACCCTTTGTGTGGTTGGCCTGGCCATCTCTAACGCTCTTGGCCTGGAGAGGTCCAATGGGCCCAGCGGCCCGGCCGCTGACAGAATCATTCTGAAGGCCTGGTAGTCTGGCTTTTCATTGTAGCCAAGGTTGTTCACGCTGGACAGGAACCTGGCTATTTCTGCAAGGGGTCAGAAAGAAAGACATCTGAATATGCTAAACTTAAAGGGATAGTTCACAGAAAAAAATAAATTCTGAAGAACATTTCAGTTGCCATTGTTCAAACAGTGAAAGTTAATGGGGTCCAAAACTTTCAAGTATCATGAAATTAATCCATACAACCCAATTGGTATACTGTTATTCTTCCAATGCAACACGAACACTTTGTATGATGATACCGATCACAATTTAAGCCTTTATTCACTTTCAAATCATATCAAAACATTGATACACAAACACAAACCTCAAACATCAAAAAAGTCAAACCTCATTGATTCTCACACGTCACGTGACCAAACGTCATGACGATTGACTTGGACTATACCATTTGTATGATTTAATTCCACACCATCTTAATGTTTTTGACTTTCACAATATGGACAAAACCAGCTGAAACATTCTTCAAAATATCCTCTTTTGTATTCCACAGAAGAAAGAAACGTACAGTACAAGTTTGGAATGACATAAGGGTGAGGAAATGATGACAGAATGTTCATTCTTGGGTGGACTATCCCTTTGATACACAGAAACAATTCTGAAAATCTGATGTTAAGATGTTATCATGTACAGCAGAGGTCCTCACTGTCTGTTCCATGAGACAAAATTACAACAGTAGCACCATTTTACTGTTTCTACAGTTTAAAGTGAACAGCGCGTCAAAACAACACAGCGGTACACACCGCAAGCGCTCAAGGTCATTTATCGTAAGGGTCTTTCGGCACTATATCTTTAACATTTGTATCTAGAACCAAACGCGCTTCATTCAATCCCTATACGTTCCGTGCGCATTGCTTCCCTCCCTGCTAAAGACACTAATTCGCCACATTTAGAGCTGCAGATGACTTGGTTAGTTTAACAACATAGTAGCAAAAACAGTGAACAGCAAAATAGATTCATTCTTTACCTAAAGCACTGCAGAAAATGAGAACTATTGTTTTTATCTGTCATATATATTTGACTCCGACCATTCAAATAAAAAAAGTTTTTTGACAAGTTGCTTTTGTTTTCCCCCATCTACATTTAGCATTATTAATTAGCATATTAAGAGCATTTCATAATAAACGTTATACTGTAATTGGGAAAATAATTTGTAGATGGCAAGGAGGGAAAATAATTTGTAGATGGCAAGGAAAGACAACTAAAACTTTAAAATTACTAGTTAATTTTGTTTTCTGCTAGTGATGACAGGGCGTTCTGATTATTATGTACATTGTTTGTTTGTTTTTAGTAGACACTTATTTTAAGCAAAATGTAAAAATTGTGCAGACACTTCAAGACTTTGCACTCTGCACGACTTCAAGAGGAAAACCCTGAACCCCCATACAGTATATTTTCTGCCACATGGCCATACATGGGTATCTAAATGTAAAAAAGAATAATAGCCTGGAAAAAATAAAATCTGATCTTACCTTTTAATAATCATATCCAATTGGGCTCAACTGATGAATTTGTTTTTCTATGAAAAATTCTCAGACACCACTGTTATGGCTCTGAGGTTCCAATATACTCATCTTTGATGACTATTTAGGATTTTTTGATGTTTTACAAAGTACTTCTGCCACCCAGATGGAAATTTATAACCATTCCAAACAAATATTTTCCGGTGTGAAGGAAATCTAGAGACCGGACCTCTTGGAACTTTAATTGAATACCCTTGATGTTGAGCATACCAAATGTGTCCTTTTTTGGAAACTACACAAGTGAGGGCTACTGTGGAGGTTGACCGTGGTTGAGTATTTGCATAATTTGCAGATAAACACCGACTGAGCTGGTCTGCATGTTTTATGTTGATGCATCCTGCTGTTGACCTAGATGCTTACTGAACACACTCGCAAATGTCCAGCCAAGTGACAACCCATCTGCAGACTTCATTTTCATTCCTAAGGAAACAAAAACCACATCTTCCTAACAAATGGACAGTGGCAGGAGCACAATGTAGAGGGGCCTCTCAGTTCATACGAGAACACAAATGTGTGTCTAATATGGGCACCTTCCATTCTTCACTGTAATAAATATGCTGGATGCAGTGCTACGCCAGTGCGCGTTCTCTTTGTGGCAGCCTGGCTGAATGTATACCACATGCGCAGCCTTGATGCATGTTAGAGGTCTTATCTTTCTGGTCCAGCTGTAGCCAGCCTCTCAAGGTTGGGAGAATAAGGCCTCATCATAATCATAGATCACAAAGCCCCCTTTCAGAAGACGCACGTGCCCTCGCTCCCTGTGGAGGGGGGAAAGATACTGCAGGGACACTAGAATCCGTTGATGAAGGAGAGGCAAGGAGATTGTGCTTGTGGGGATGGCGAGGAATCTAAGTCCCTGCCCCATACCTTGTTGATCAAAGCAAATGGTCTGCACACTCACGTGCACCTACCCATGCTTGAGCCGGACATGGACATCTTCAGGACAGAATCTGGCAGGTTGGACATCAGCCTGTGGTCAAGAGATGATAAAGGTGAAGGTTAAACAGACGTCCTGTTGCAAAAATGCATCTGAAAACACCTCTTTGCTTTCGACTCAGGAATCACACAACATACGTTTAAAATTTCACTATAAAGAACTTGTCGTTCTCTCTTCTAATGATCCACAGATCCTTTTAAAGCTGTGTACTCCACTGCTTAAATTTCCAGACAAGAAAGAAAATGTGTCCTTTTACACATTTTTAGTTTTAATAAAGCAGTTGAGTCAATAATTCAGGCTGAATAAGCACAGAAAGCCTCTGATCAGCAGCCACTGTACACAATTAGACCTTTGGTGAAAAGGGGAACGTACTTGGCCTTGGCCTCCTGGACCTCAGCTGGGTTCCTAAGAGATGAGAGCCAGGGAAGAGTTCCACACTGCCAGTGAAGCAAGCAGTAGCCCAACACCTCCAAGTCTCCTCGTCTGGATGCGGCTGTTGGAGAAAGCGAAGATAAGGAAAAGAAGTTAAGTGTTGGTTAAGAAGAGAGTTAAAACTCTTTGATTGAATGACCCGTCCATTGGCTGCTGAAATATGCCCCTATAAAAAAGGCAAAGAAGGAGGGGGGGGTGATGGAGAGGAGTATTTTGTTTTCTCAGCTGGTGCCCTGGCCTGCCTCACAGGCTAACGGGGCTTTTCTTAGAGGGGCTGAGAGTTGAAAGAGTAGGTCAGTTTCCTCCCACCAGCATCTCTCTCACACTCCCTCCTCCTTCGTCTGGTCTGGCGACTCGTCCAGGAACCTGATCCTGACGGCCTCTGACATGATCCAGACAGCCTGTGGCCCAGCCCGACACTCTCTCCGACGGAGAGCCAAGCAGTAAAACAAAGAAATAAATGTCTGGGCCCAAATAGTTTCCACATGTTTCTGGATTCCGTGGGGTCTCTGCTGGCCTTAAGAGAAGAGCCTGAGAGTGTTTGTATGTGCTCCTTAAACCGCCTCCATCTCCACCTCGGCCGTAACACATTACACAACTGCCATCTAGTGTAAATATCTTTTGCATACTAAAAACTTCTTACAAGGCCACTTCGTCTTTTATTATTCTTACATTTGTTTAATATACAAATAAAGACTCTACCTCTACCCTTGGCTAGGAATCAACACAATTTCCCAAATCAGTTTGATTCTGTTTCACAAGCTCTTTATTTGATTCAAATTTTTATTTGATTAAATTCGATTCCAATATTGAAAAGTGCAGTTCTAATGGTTTTTTTTTATATATATATATATATATATATATATATATATATATATATATATATATATATATATATATATATATATATTCATACATATCTAATTCTGTACATTATACTGGGCAGTGTTTCAGATTGATTCAAATCAGTAACTCATCTTCTTGAACTATCCATTACAAGAACCGGACTCAAAACACCAACCATGGAAATTGTAGCTTTCAAAGGGATAGCGGGCTACACTACACTAAACCGGTTAAGAGTCAATCGTTTCAGAAATCATGCTTCATTTCAGAAATTGGGCTGCACAATGGGTTCTGTATCTTTTTGATTCACTAAAAAGAACGGGCTCATAAGAGTCACTGGTTGCAGGAATCAGGCTACACTTATCACGCTGTATGTTTTTGATTCACTAAAATGAAGCAGCTCACAAAAGTCAGACTACACTGGTCACAATGTATGTTTGTTTTGCGTGCAGCCCATGAGAACAAAACAATAAAAGATGTTTAAAAAAATATTAAAAAAACTCTATGCAACTGTTTTTAACCTTGGAAGCAGAATAGATTAATACTTTTGGAATAAGTACAAGGGGTTTCAGTCTTCAAATAAGCCCAAGAGAGTTCTTTCACACTTGTATAAGCTCAATGGGAATATATCCCAGTCTAGTTTTTACAACACCACATCTGCTTATGAGCACTGAGTGTGAAACGGCCTTACTTCAACCAACTGATCAGTCTTATGCCAACCAGACAGACAGCAGTCACATTTAGTTATGAAATATTCGTTTTGGATCCCAGCTATTAAACCAATTATGAGTTGACTTTAAACTAAGGACCCTCAATGAATTACGTTTGCCTACATTTAAATCTGAATGGGATGGTTTTGTCAGTTTCACTCGTATACGGGAGTTAACCTCCTGTTAAGCCTGTCCATTCATGAAAAGCTCAGACTTCATCAATAAGTGTAAATTAAGGCACATCATTTGTTCGTGCCTAGAGAGTGTATTAACTCAATACTGTAACTGCAGTCCATCTCCTGAGAAATTACTTATTGACTGCATTCATCAAAAGGGAAAATCTCTGCCTAAATCCATGACCATCATTGATCCTGCCATGCCTATTACAGAGTCAGCCTCCCAGCCCGCTAGCCAGCAACACCATTAGGCCACGTATATAGGTTTTCTTTATTTTTCTTCAACCTTGACCAAACTAATTTAGCAAACACACAATTTAATAGAAAGGATTTTAACATCCCTCACAGGTGACCTTGGAAAAATGCCTCTTAAGTGCCATGTAAAAAGGGTACTATGATTAAGGTCCAAAGTGCACAAAATAAGACCATCTCTGTAAACATTTAGTACGACTCTGTAATATGGAGCCGAAAGGGGTGGGCTGCCTGGCCTAGTCCTGACACCGATTCACTTATAAAAAGGCCGACCCACAAGAACGATGCATTCTAGGCTGAGCACAACACCTTCCATCAGATAGAAGCTGTTGTTCATAATGATGGCCTATTGTTATTGTGATTATCCAAAGCGCCATGTCAAACTCTTGAACCTCTCCTCCTGAATTTCAGCCAGCTCAATTCAACCCTACAGGTGATAATTAGGCCTTTAGCAAAGGCTTCAGTGGGACACGAAGTGCCCGTCTCTGCACTCCTCACCATGGTTACAAATCAACATCTACACAGGGTGCCAGGGGCCAAAAGAAAAGAAACACTCTGCAATCTGCATTCATCTACAGGGCAGTCAGTGCTAATGACCTACACAACAGCTGTCAGTGTCCTCCGTCAAGACGTCTAGTGCGGTGATGTCGGCTCGGCTGCGGATTGTTTAATAGAGGCGCAAACAAGGTTTGTCAAATTTACGGCCTCGCTGCTTTGAGTTTAGCTTTGGGAGTGGATCGGGACATTGAACTCCCAAGTTGGTGCGTCAGTGGTTAGGTGTTTTTATAAACTCTCAACTGTTATATCACTTGCCATATGCAGTGTGATTTACAAAGTACAACTGGCCATACATTTACAGAGCAGAAAGACGGAATCAGGACCATATGTCGAATCCTGTACATGAAATGTTAACAAATTGTTTCAGGTAAGAACATGGTCTAAAAGCAGCCAGACCTTGGTCTGAACCGGAGCATGATTTACTTTCTGATGTATCAGACAACATGTTTTACTGGGTCCACGTTATGAGCTACAGAGATTCATGCACTTTTTTCCCCTTTTATATCTAAATAGGAATACACACATGCATTCCCACATATTCATCCTCCACATATAAAACCATCCTAATGATATGAAAACACCATGCTGTTAAAGAAAAATATGGGGGGAGAAGGTTTCAATCCACATACAGTAAAAACCTTTGGTTTGTCATGCCAGGAGTTTTCTAACTTTTTTATGCCACGGATCCCCAAATATGAGAAAAAAAGAAGAAAAAAAAAAGAAGATATATGCAGCTTTATATTTTGATGTATGCAGCCCTATTTATATAAAGTGAGAAAAATAGGCATGATATTATAAAAAAAAAATATATATATTTTTTCCAAAAATAAAATATAATATTTATCAAGTGTATATTTTCTGGAAATAAGGTTGCTAGATCTAAATTTTAGATACCAGCGAAATTTTACAATTCTCGATACCAGTTTCGATCAAACAGCATAATACTAACTAATGTAAGTTAAACAAGTAATAAAAACTCGGTGAGTGTTTTAGCGCAATTTTCTCACCTCATGGGATCACAACACTAAGAGATAGTAAATCTTTTCCTGGATTTTTTTTGTGCGTTCCCGAGATTAGACCTTCCTTAACATAATGCCGAAAACCCGAAGTCTCTAGGTGGTCTGGATGAGGAGTAGATAGAAGTGCAAGATTGGTGCGCACAGACGCACAGAACAGAAATCACGAGTTAACAATCGCAATTTGTCCGGTGGAAAAATTGCGCTAAAAAGGTCGTCAAAATTATTGAAAATAAGTAAACAGTCAATAATACATAAAAAAAAAAGCAAATTACAAAGTATAGGCCAAAGACAATATAAAAAATATACAAATTATTAAAGCTACAAATGTCATTCAGTTTAGAACATTTAGTGATTTTTCTCTTTGTCTTTTGTTCTCTGATTAACATTAATGACACAGACAGCAGCAGATATATTAGGCCTTTGTCACTTTAAGACCTAATGTACGGATCCAATATACTGATAAACATTTTATTTTTCAGAACTGTTTACATTTCACTTAAGACATAACAAACTGGGTTTATGTGAATACTCGCTAAGCCCAGGATTTTGACATACTTTTGCTAGTATTTGACTGTTTAGGTGCACACCCAAAGCTCTAAGTTCATTTTGTTTGTCCGTGTTCCGCTCAGTTTCAGAACGTGCGCACAGAAAGCCACCTGAGGAACAGCAGGAGTTCTCTTTCGTGCTTTTAATATCAAGTATGTCCCATTTTACGAAAGTCAAGTTACATGATTTTACTGAAAGGAACAGAATGAGGCACAATAATTGCTTTATCTCGATGATCTTATTATCATAATCGTTGGAAGCCAAAATGAAAGTCGAAACTCTATTTCAATTAATCGCATAGCCCTAACTCAAACTCTAATAGCATACAATTAAATAAATGTATACATTTAAAATATTATCGTGTTAAACATATTTAATAAATAAATAAACATTAAACTTACAAAACAAACTTTAAAAAATATTTTTTCTGCTGACTGGGCATCTTGTCTTTTCTCCATGTGCTTTCAAAATTAACAGCAACAGAAACATGGCTATTAGCAAGCTTTACCACCGTGTATTCAGTATTGAACTCCTGTAATATCCTATGGACAACACAGGCAGAGATATTGGCTTTGAGTCCCAGTTCAACAAAACATCAAAGCTTTAATTAATAGTAAATGCATACAAAATGCAGGTTATGACTTTGACTAATTATGGATTTCTTGAATTAAGTCTGCCCAAGTAAGCATGGATAGAACAATCAATATCCAATAAAAAGGACTGTACACAATTTACGAGTTAATGTGTTTCCAATAGTGTGACCCAAAGTTAAGGACATGATACAGAAAAGTCCCAGCCACATAAACAGACCCCATTATAAGGTGAGTAATCTGGATAGTGAATTCATACTTTTTGGTGAACCTCTTCCTTTAACGTTAACATGAAATGAAAACTATCCCTATTTACTTCCTTAATGCATGTTCCTGGTCTAATTGTGGCTAATACATTGATTCATGTTATTCCAAAGAAAAATAAAGGGTTGTCTTTGAATTCTTCAATCAAAACACTGATATCACATTTATTTTCCCTTTTTCAATTCCCTACTTTTTTTCTCACTGAATATTCAGTTTCACTTGCAAATACTTCAAATTATGAAAGTAAAATGGGTTGCAAATGGCAATTTATGTTGACTTTAACTGGGAAACAGAGGACCTTTATGCATAATGGAATATGTTTCTATCTCGGTGATACCTCAGCGTGGTTTAAAAGGATAAGATAAATGACAGATTTCACATTACCTACTCCTTTGTGAGCGTCAATGCTTGTATACTCAATGGTGCCATTGTGTCCTTTCTTGGGGTTCTCTTTGTACTCTTTATGCTCTCCATTAGGACAGTATCTGTATGACAGTCCATAGTCAGCCAAGTACACCTGCAAAAGATAAAGTCAGCATAAATCATCCCAAAGACATTTTCTTTCAAACTGAATCTCTCCTACTGTACATGGTATTTTAGTGCAAAGCACAAGGAAATGGGGTCAAGTTATGACAGCAGACTGAGACTTTAATTGATTATACTCCATTATACTTAAGTTCCAAATGTCATCAATGCTGGCTGGCCGTCTTAGTAGACGATCAATGAAAATAATAGAAATTCAAACATGTGCCACGTTTGAGTACACAAAATGAGGTCCCACTTTATATTAGGTGTCTTTAACTACTATGTACTAACAATCATTTGATACAATGCACGTATTGTGTATTGCTATATAATGCAGATAAATGACTGAAAAACGTGAAATTGAGCCATTAACGAAATTTACGTCACGCAGTTACATGATCTTAGAAGTCCAGGCTTATTGTATCAGAGATGTCAGAGAGAACAGCTTTAAAACACAAGCTCTGTCATATTCTGTGATTGTTTCTGAAGAGTGCGAGCCCTCACACATCGTACTGTGTGAAATACAGACTGAACAGAACGTCAAAACATCCCACCGTTGTATGGCCAGATGATACACAAACTATGTTTTTCGGCTGGATAAAGCTAATCAGCTTCTCGCTAGTAAAGTTTCGATGGATGAGGATTGTAATCAAGGTAAAGACATTTGCAGTGACGTACAGGAGTCGTACAGTAGCACGTGCAAGTCTGTTATACTGATGCGGAAACAAACCGTGTATGCGTACGCTCGATGCACTCATCTCTCATTGTATTTATGCATAGACACATTTCAGTACATTCAAGTTGTTTCCACACACATTCAGGATGTTTTTATCTGTCATGCTGTCATATCTGTGTTTAGTAATTCAGAATATATCCATGTACTGAAGTAGGCACATAATGCAGTCAAGGTCAAGGCAGTTGGTTTAGGTTTTTTTTTATTTTTGGCATCTCCATGTGGTCCTGTTCAGTATTGCAACTTGAAAAAACTAAACAAGCTCTAAAAATTTTTAAACAAGCTCTTGATGTTGCACTGTACATTGAATTCTGAAAAGTTTTGTTCTGTAATGGCTTTTTTTCATGGGCGCTTAGTAGTACCCGTATAGTATACTATAATTACACTGTTTACCCTTCCTTTACCCCTTATCCCACCTTTAAACCGGTCCATACCACCAAACCTGTCCCTAACCTTACCCGTATCCCACCTTAATAGCAGCAAAAGTGTTTTGCTATACATCATGAACACAGTTAGTACATTAACTACTATTAGGGGTGTGCCGGTTTCAGAATTGGTGAAGACAGTTATGACGTGAGTCAATGGGGAGGGAGCCGAAAGAAGAAAGCCGCAAGAAAGCCCTTGTCTGTTCTATAAAGGATGCAGCAAAGACATTTAATGCTAATGTATGAGGCATAGGCCTACGCTGAGTTTCATTCATTTACAATGAGATGCGCTCTAGTTTACAATGCAATGCAAGTGAACGCGGCACACCGGCGCCTCCATGTCACGGTTATTATATTGTCATTTGCTTTTTATTTATTAAATACATCCAATTGGTTGATGAAACATTTATTAAAATTAAGATACAATTTGTACAAAACAAAATTCGCTTTAAAGAAAGGCTTTTAACAATAGACCCCTTCAATGTTTGTAAACATCGAACGCCTAGGGTTGGGTGCGCGCGCAGCATGGGGTCAGAAAAATGGTGCGGCTAATAGAATAGACCGGCATATTGTGTCATGGGTATGCACTGTCTTTGCCATCACAGGAACGGGAACAGAACCATAATAAACTTGTTTTAGCTAATGGCGATTGTCTGCCTGATTAGAGTCCTGCACGGGTTCGGACGGGTGACCCGCAAATTTTGCTCAAACCTTGTGAAAAATATCCAACTGTGTCGGGTCGGACACGGGGGAAACACGGGTCTAAACACAGGTTTAAAACAATCACATGCAAACGTAAAAATATATTCATATTTTTAGGAACACGTCTACAAAAATATGCCTGTATTTCAAGTTGATAAAATAATTTAAAATCCACATCAGTTTATTTGTGCCCACGCGCCACGCCCTCCCAGGATCTTTCACTTTTAAAAATGCATCATAACCGCGCGCGCACGACCTGCTTGCAGTCGTCGAGATGGATGCTGAGGAGTTGAAGAGAAGAATAGCTAGTGGAGATTGTAAAGTTGTCGACAGTCATCAAAAATCAAGTCCAGTGTGTGGGAGAAATTTGGAGTTATCTGAAGAAAATATTGTGAACGGCTTATTTGCTGCATGCATTTTCGTGTTGGATAGCCACAAATGTGGATCTTCATCGCTGAGGAACCACGCAGATAACTGTGGTAACAAACCAAAAATTTAACACTGTTAAGTAGGCTATGTGTATTTTTTTTATATAATAAACGGGCCGACAGGGACAATGCTACGATCAAAGATGCTCGTGTTTGTAGTGTTATTGTGTTATTGACAGTTATTGTGACAACAACGGTATAGTTAAGCCCTGGTAAGTAAACAAATGTTTTCTGTAAACTGTAGACTGGTTTAATAGTTAGGTGAAATTCGATATCTGGCATTAATTGTGACCTGTGTCATGCTACTTAGCAGATAGCAGTATCTATCTGAACCGTAGACTGTAAAAAATAGATCTGAACAGATGTCGTCTATTTTTATTTTTTTTTTACGGATGAGATCCTGCAGGAATCCTGAAAAACTTGACTCCACAACTGGTGTGATTTTCACAGTCCACGACGCAACAAGTAGGCATTTTTTCTTGACGAGAAATTCTCTGGTCAACACACAATTCAATGGGATGGAATGAACTTTCTGACCCCGACATGCACACTGCGAACTTAGAATTTTCCTGTGACGTCAACCGTGAAGGGGTCTATGCAATGCAAGTGAACGCGGCACGCTGGCGCCTCAATGTCACGGTTATTATATTGTCTACTATATTTGTATACTCTTTATATACTCTTTTTATTTATTGAATACATGCAATTGGTTGATGAAACATTTATTAAAATTAATTTACAATTTATGCAAAACGAAATTCGCTTTAAAGAAAGGCTTTCTACAAAGAAAAACTTAATGAAGTGGTAAAAATCATGTCTGACGATTTACAAAACAAAACTTGCATTGGTACTTGGCAAAAAATCAAATACAGTTGGAAACGACGTAGACCATTAATGACACAGACTGTTAACAATTGTTTTTAATTAGTGTTTAAACATTCTCTATGATAAAAAATGTTTGTAAAAAATATTTTAATAACACGGTTTTGGCGGATATATAGATCTAATGATGGTGTTCAACTATAACCGTCGGTCTCACGGTTATATACTAACCATCACACCCCTAACTACTATGTACTTAAATGAAAAAATGATAAAAGACACCTAATATAAAGTGTGACCCAAAAAGATAACCAATCATTTAAGATATCCCTTATTGTTTGTGGTAATATGCATAGAAACTCACCTTGCTTGGATCTCTGTGTCCCAATAAGAGATTGGCAGCCTTAATGTCAGCATGGACGTACTCATTGTCATGAATATATTCCAGCACATCCAGCTGTTAAGGGCAAAGTGACAGAGGGGAAGGTTAACATGAATAATTTAGTAACCTCATAATGACCTACAGGCAGATGAGCTGGATGCGAGGCAGCCGGACTCCCAGAAAATGCAACAAAAGCTTACTCAGAAATCCACTTTATTATGTAATACTGTAAATAATGTTGCCTTGTCACACTTACCATGTTCAATCAAACCCTAACTGAGGTTGCATATTCAAGGGTCACAATTATAGTAGGTTTATAAATTGTAGCAATGCAGTTATTGCTTTTGTTAACTGAAATAAAGTTGAAATAAAATAAATACTGAATGAAAAACTTAAAAAAATATGAATGAATACTATAGTAGTACATAAATATTACTAAAATAACACTGGCAAGCAGCTCTAACTAAATGTTGAAAGAAGTTCAGCAGCGTCTCACCATGAGGACACCCAACTGTAGCACGGCAGGCTTCCTCAGCTGTCCACCATTCTCCATTAACACCATTTGCAGGTCTGTGCCCAGCCGATCCATCACCATAAACCTGTACCTATACAACAATATATATAAACCACAACAGTCATATGCATTTCTCATATCACGGTGGTCATATACGGCCCACCCTAGTCAAACTAAAGTTCCATACCGTGTCCCATTATTTTCAGCCAGTCCAGACCCCCAGTAAGTTGGGATCCCCAAAAACTCCTTGTGTTTAGACTTCTTCCATTTGTTCACTGTGATATTAGAGTTTAAAAATGTTTTAGCCATTTTATACATTTGCACTTGATTTATAAACATATAAAGTTATATGTATATGCATCTCTCAAACACTGATAAAGAAGCACTTCCTCCAGCCTAGCTGGAAGGGAAATCTGTCTTGACTGGCTGTGCACCAGATTGACAGGTGGTCAGGGGCCCTTTGGAGAAACCAGCATCATTATCAGCAATTTGGTCACTCTCTCTGAATTAGAGCTCAAACAAGCTGGGATTGCACTAACGACCACAGAGGTGCATGTTTGCTTTGGTTTATTAATTCGCCTAGCCAGGCTGATTTACATCTATAGCCACTTCATCAGTGACATGCACTTCATGTTTGAAAACTCTCAGATGAAGATGAGGGGTCTTCAGTATTTTCATTCAACACTACTCCAAACATGCACATGTTTCTCTACATCCTTTGGCAATAATAAAATCAGTGTTTACAGATGTACAGTCTTACAGATTACAGTGTTTTTTCTTAACAATAGAATTACATTACATAACATGGAGAGAATTTAGGTGGGAAAAAAGAAGAAAAGAAAAGAAAAAGAATCTTACTAGTATCTTGCTTTGCTGCTCGTTGGTAAAATTTTAATTCTGAGAATAAAGGTCCATTTTCATGATATTCCTGAAAATGTATATAGAAATTGTAGACACTTAGTCCATGTACTGGGTGATATCTCATCAAACTGTTTCAATATATTTCTTACCACTTTGATCACAAAATCAGTGTCATCTCGAACAGGGACATTCACATCCCGAGAGGCTGTAAAATGTAAACAAAAAAACAAAAACAAAAAAAGTGAAACGTTTCATCATTTCATGTGAATAAAGTTGTGTGTTCATTATTTTAAACATAAAAAAAAACTACTGTAAACTTGTATTGAAAAAAAAAAAAGAACACCTTTAAATATCATTTTAAAATTCAAGGTGCACTAGCAATATAAATGTTCAGGTCTTTGAACTCTTGTGCCACCATGTCTAATGCCATAGATGAAACTGAAATGATGAAGGCGTTTCACATTTAACACAGAATAAATGTAATGAAAGTCATTACCCAAGTAGATCAGTCCAAAGCCACCTTTTCCAATGATTTTGCCGATGCGCCAATTTTTCTTTTCTGAATCTGTTAAAATGCATCCGTCTGGAAGTGGACGGGCTGCTGTGTATTTCTTTGGAGCCATGATGTTAAATTGTCATGTAAGTTAGAAAGTTTCAGAACGAATAATCCTAATAACTGAAGAGAGCAATGTAAAGTTCCTGCCAAGTCATTCCTGGTTATTTAATGGTTCCTTATTTAACCACTGTTTCACAAACAAACTAGTAATAACAATAACGCCTTCTTATAAAAGCATGTCAACAATCAATAAGAAGTATGTATAATGTTATACAGAGGGAGAATGCTGATAATCAGTTTCAGTTCTTCCAGTCAGTGCAGGATGTTTTCACCGCCACAGACCGCAACTTCCTGAAAGTGATTGACACTCCCCTGAAATCGGGTCCAAATCTTTACCAACCAATCAAAAACAGAGATATGTGTGCCCTTCATATTCAACTACCAATAAAATACTTAGAGAGCCGGTGTGGTGAACAATCGAGTCCGGTTGAAGAGATGAGTCCGAGCTGCCGCTGCGTCAATAGGAGAGGAGAAAGACCGCGAAATTTAAAAATACGACTGTTACTGTGTCACGAAATGTAGTTTTAAGAGTTTCTCAGTCGAGAATGTAAGTTAGTTGTTTGAAGCTCAAATATGTTGTTTATTTATTTAAAAAAAACACTAACAACGAGAAAAGTTTAATTTCACAATCTATAGCTTCAATCTATATCTTCGGTTTAATACTAGTATATGAAACATATAAGTTAAATACGTTAATGACTCGTTATAACGTAGTACAAACTTCTTCTATAATAAAGTGATTTTGTATTATTTGTAACCAGTACTGGTAAATAATACAAAATCACTTTATTATCACTGAGTTGATTACTTCAAGATTACTTTTTTTTATTATTGTTTGTTAACATGGACAAATGGTGCATAATCTAATTACGTATGTGCTAATTTGCATAAATACCACAACAGATCTAAACATTGTGTATAGCCAGGTGAAAATGTCTTGTTGACATATAACAGTAAAATAATTTATGTTAAGGTCTGAATGGAACCCATCTCTGCAAAAATAATTAATAAAGGCTGGTTTCTAAAGTACTTCTTCCTGCCTCTATGTATTAATGCTCATGGGTAGCCTAAATGGGTTCCATTCAGACCTTAACATTAAGTATTTTACTGTTATATGTCAACAAGATTCAACAAGACATTTTCACCTGGCTATACCCAATGTTTAGATCTGTTTATTTATGCAAATTAGCACATACATAATTAGATTATGCTCCATTTGTCCATGTTAACAAACAATTTCAAAAAACTTGTAATACATTTTTTGTCTGTCTTGATGTAAGTTATCAACTATTTTCATGGTGATATCTAAAGGTTAAAACTTTTACCCTGTTCACGTGAGAAAAAGAATGAATAGGCCTATGAAAACCGGTAGGCTATATGTGGGTCTTTTTTTAAACTTTCCCCTAAGGGGATTCTTCTGGGCTTTTTTTCCTTATTCATGTCATATTGAGGATACAAAATCAGTTTCTGTTGCAATTTGTTCAAGGTTGACCCCCATTTTGGCTTAAAATGACTGGACTATACCTTACGAAACTGATTTCCGACAAGACTTCAGTGGCAGATTAGCGGTTTAATGGTCTAGGCTACTATGGCAAAATAGAGAGTTTTGGTGATAACTAAGCGAATATTTAATTAGTACAATAGTAATTTCTTGCAAGAAAAAAACATAAAAAGTGGAAAACGTGTGTTTTTTTAAACAAATCAGCATTTTAGCATTTTATTTAGCAACTAAAATGGAACAAGTTAGCATTTTAGCAGTGGTCTTTACTTCTTTGAAATGGGTTTTTGGTTAAATGACTCAAATAAGGTCTATGGTTTTGTTCTATGACATAAAATACATCAGTATTACCCCACTCATGATTTTTTAAGATGTTACGTGTCTTGAAAAAGGACGGTTGTTAACAAGTGGCTAAATGGGAAGTACAGAGTCAGTCGGGACATTAAACGTCATCACGCCGAACAGGTTAGCTCAGTCTGTTATTACAGCCTCATTATGCTTATAATTGTGTCTTATAAACTGTTCTAACTCAAACTTTCTGGGAAAATGTTTTTAGATAAAAACTGAAAGAGTTGTCAGAAGCTTAGTGATGGTGACATTGAAGTCGTGGGACCGTGGTTTAGTTTGTTTATAGCGGAGCCTACCTTTAGCTTTTTACTTCTGGCGACTGCATTTAGGCTTCAAAATTCATAAAATTTGTGTTGATATGTGAAAATTATCTTGATGGACAAAAAGTCTAAATATCATAAACTTTTGTTGATCACGGAGCTTGTTTTTAGCGATAATCCAAAAGCCTATGGAAAAATTTAATTTAATTAAAAAATACCTGTACCACTCTATTGTCACAGAATCGAAAGCATAGGATAGTGGGATATCAAAGGCAGCGAAGGATAGATGCTGCCTTCAAAAATTGATTATATGAAGGTATCTCAGGAGACAGATTCAGACGTGCCTTGATGCCTTCCATGGAATACATGCTCCAAGATACATCCTCCGCATTTTTCAGTTTTCGGACGCAGTTTTCGGGCACGGACACACCGGCACGGACACCGGAATGGACACCCGCACTGGCACGGACACCGGAATGGACACCCGCACTGGCACGGACACCGGAATGGACACCTGCACTGGCACGGACACCGGTACGGACACTGAAATGGACACTGGCACGGACACCGATGGACACCGATGGACACCGGCACGAACAAAGGCACACGGACACCGGAACGGACACACCAACATGACACACCGGCACGGACACTGGAACGGACACCGAAATGGGCACCGACATGGACACACCGGCACGGACACTGGAACGGACACTGAAATGGACAACGGCACGAAACGGACACGGGCACTGGCATGACCACGGGCACCGACACGGAACGGACACCGGAACAGACACCGGAACCGGCACAGACACACCAATATGGACACAACGGCACAGACACCGAAATGGACACGGAACGGACACACCGGCATGGAAACCGGAATGGACACCAGCACCAGGCATGGACACACCGGCACGGACACCGAAATGGACACGGAACGGACACACCGGCATGGAAACCAGAACGGACACCGGCACTGGCATGGACACACCAACATGGACACACCGGCACGGACACCAAAATGGACACCGGCACGGAACGGACACCGACACTGGCACCGGCACGGACACAGTGAAGTCAAAAAACGTGAATTTGACTTGGTTACATGACACTCACCAACGGCAGTTACACAAACAAAACTAGACAAGACACAATGGAAACATGAGGGCACACTATAGTCTTGCAAAAAAAAATGCAAGTGTTCACAGAGCTTTTTATTTTTTTCAACACTTTGCATTTTAAAATAAATTTCTAAATGTCTGTTTAGTAGTCGCTATGTAACTAACAGAAGACACAATTTTTAAATTGCTTCTAATTAAGTGATAAAAAGCAGTTGCAAATGTTGTACACAATACACATACCCTACTCATATTTGCACCAATAAAATGTGCACTTTATGTTTTTAATTTAACTTACAGTGGAATGTTTTCCTCGACATCTCGCGATTTCGGAAGTGGGGAACGGAAACTAAAACAAACATACAATATATTTGTTCAATTTAATTTGTGAATAAATCATTCAGTGTAATTCGTGAGTGAATAGTTTAGACAAGTTTTTTTATTGAAAATATCCTACTCAAAAGAACAATTTTTTTACAAATCTTACAAAGATATACTTTTCAGTCAGGTTAAACTGATGATAGATGAAGTGCTTTTAAACAGGCATGCAACTTTAGATCTATTGAAAAAATTCCCTGTCACATTCAGCTTAGAATCACTGGGATATGAGCACATTTGGGCTCTGAGTGGGCTGCAGGGCATATCTCCTTGGCTCTCTTGTAGTCCAGAGTGCAATGACACCAATCTTGAGGGGCCATGGCACCATTTTCCATAAATGCCCCTTGTAATGAAGATGGCATAATTGTTGCAATTAGAGAGAGCAGCTTAGGATGGCCTTGCAGTGACCGACCTCAGCCCAGGTCCATATGGTCTGAAATAGATAATGAGTCTCTTAATGTGTTATGTATACTCAATATGGACTGTAAACGGACAGGCTGTAATTTTCACCAAGGCCATCAAGAAGTGACAGATAAGCCCCTTGTGAAACTGTCCTGACAATTTTAGTAAGCCACACTTCTCTTTCTCTCACGTTCTGTCTGTCACTTTCTCAACTGCAGGCACACATGCTCAAAATAAGGTGACAAATGTGTCTTGACCTTTAAATCATGAGACAGATTAAAATATTAAATGAACCCTGTATAAAAGCTATAATTTTCCAAATATTTGAATTAATAATAAATGGTTTGAGTAATGTTTTGCACATAAAAAAAAAGATTAGCATAGTCCTCTTCATCTTGAATATGTGATATTGACTGTTCTATTGACTAATTTTACCCCAGATTAAGCATTAATGGAAAGACTAAAGCTAGAAAAATGCAAAACACCAGACATAATAATGCAAAAAAATAAATAAAAAAAATGCAAAACACAATACGCAATTAATTAGATTAAATGAAAAGTATTAAAAAGAACAATGTTAACACTGTATAAACAAAAATGTAAAGTTGTAGAAAAGTCCTTCCAAGGTCAAAGTTCAGAGGAGGACTTAAGATGTTGTACATGGGTGAGTTTGCTACCATATTGAAATGTTGTTTGTCTAATTTACACTTCACATTGTTTAGATTTTTGAAAAATATTTCAAAATGCGTTGAAGGCTTCAGAGAACTTTGTCACAATTCTAACAAGTTAAGGATTATACTTTTATACTTTTTATGCTAGTGCAGATCCATGTGGCTGAGTTATGTTTTTTGTAAGATTGTGTTGTGCTGGTTTTGACCTTTTTGGGTCATGTAGCAGTAATACTCTGAAAAGGGAAACATCGGCATCAAATAAGAATGTGTGGAATGGATGAGGAAAATGCATTTTAAAATGTTACAACATAACACTACACAATAAAAAAGTGGTGTATATCTGGATGCATGTATAGATGCAAATGTAAAAGAGCATAATGACCTGACCTATTACAGATCATTACACTGACATACGTGGTTGGCAAGAAGCAGAGATGTCAAGCCGTATCATGTTGGCTGTGTTGGTGCTTTCAGCATGTTTAGTATTCTTCATGTGTGCAGTTCTTTATTAGCTTGTAAAGAAAATAAATGGTGAGGATGCTGAAATTCTCTCTCTTATTCCCAGTATGGGTCTTATTGCATCGGTTCCATTATCAAATGTTCATTCTGCACACTAAAAGAAGCTGTTTAATATTGTCTGCATTACATGTCGACTTATCATATTGTAACCCCGAGGCATTGCCTGCAAAATGATATGTTCCTCTGAGTCAAAGTATGCCTTAAATGCAAGATTATTCCAGTCTGCATTTTTGTACTGATTGTACAAGTTATTATACAAGAGAAGCACATTAGCAGTCCATACAAGCAAACAGCCTCTACACTATGTTCCAATTACAAACTGTTTTGCTCCGAGTATTTTCTTTCTCTTTAGTGCATTATTGAGGCCTTTAAAACTAGTTATGGTTGCAAGATGTATTACTATTTCAAATACAAGTAATATGAATCTAATGACCAGTAATGAGAGACTGGTTTGCTATTACACAAAGGGGCCAGAGACTTGCTAATAAAGCATGCGGACTGCTTCAGGGAACATGCACTGACCAAGATGTACATTAGGGCCGTAATTTCTCTAAGGCCTGAGGCTAAATTGAAATGTAAAACCCCAAACCAAACATCATTTAGGGCTATATATCTCTTCACGATGTGCCACTATTTGTGCAGATTGGTGGTGGTTATGATGTAATTTTTTCTCTTTTAGAGCTGTGCATACTGCAGTGGTCTTTATTATGTTTTCGTCCCAGATAAACAAATAATATAAAAAGAGTGGGACAAAAATCTGAGAATATTGCATAGCAACAATCCAGCCAGAGTCCAACTCATTTAAATCAATAGATAGCTCAAGACCTTTGTGGATATTATGATTTCTTTCTGTAACGTTGAATTGATTCTGTCTGAGTGCCCGCGATGGCATCTTCACTGGAATATATGCCTTTAATAAGTTATTCTCGTTTCCTAAAGATGAGCCCTTGGGTGTCAATCATGTACATGTCTTCATAATATCTCCATTGCTTTTCAAGTGGCCAATAGTCCTTCAGAGGAGCAGCAGTTTAAACCAGAATCAATAAAGATTTAATTGATATTATTGAGTGTGTATGATAATACTAATAATACTTTATTATTATAAAGCATAAGCTATGGAGCTGTACAGTAATATGATGAACATACACAACCATTTAGAAGTTATTTTATTCAGTGAGGACACATTCAATTCACCAAAAGTGACAGTAAACACTAACACAGTTACATATACAGTACATTGTTTAAACGTTCTATTCATCAAGGAATCCTGAAAAAAAAAGTCCACATGAGCATATTAGAATGATTTCTGAAGGATCAAGTGACAACTGGGTTATATGCGCCACACATTTCCATTTTCTACAAAACAGGTTGCATTGTTTCTGGTGTTTTGTTTGTGCTTCCTTAAATACAAAGCTGTTTTACTCAAGATGCGAGCTACCAAAGATGAGCATTGTCCTATATCATATCTAAAAGTTTTTTATCTTTGTTCTTCTCACTAACATTCGGATATTAAAATTGAGTTAAATGTCAACAATAAAAATAAAGCTAGGTTATCTGATTACCTTAAAAGTCCATAGATATTGCCATCAGTTCTGCTGGTACTTAGCATGCGTCTAAGATGATTTACTGTTCTACACACTGTCTGCACCAACACCTTGTTTATCTTCACTGTCTTATGACGTTGCTTTTCTCAAGAAGCCACCGCATATATATATAAAAATGGCAATAGGAGAGAGAGAAATGTAGATTTACTCTTTCCTATAGCATTATGTCTTTCCCTCTGTAGCAAACACACAGTGAGGCCTGGCTGTAACCTGTAGTTCCTGTTTCCCAGGGTTAATTAAGCTGTCTGGTGCTCTGTGCCTGGATGTGTGTGGTAAGACGGCAAGAAGCCCCTTTAGCTTTGTGTCAACCCCGCTGTCCACATGGCCAGCCCCTGCCTCTGTGCGACTCGTCGATCTTAGGGTCAGGTAGACAGAGAGAGCAAGCGGAAGAAAGAGGAGGAGGACAGAGTCAGACACAGGGGAGTTCTGTCTGAAAGCGTGTGCACATGCTTCTGTGCTGCTTTGACATGGTGTCCCCAGACATGTGCACTCTTCTTTGCCCTGCAGGACAACCAATTAGAACCACACACTGCTGGATGTGAAGGAAAGCAGCAGCAATGCCATCACCGACTTTCTGACACCTTTCGTTGTCTTTGGTCTGTGAAATTTATGTTTGCAAGTGTGTACTTGGCATCTGCAAACATGTTTTATTATACTCTCTTTATGCTAAAATCTATTTGTTAATCTATTTTGTCCGTTGGAATTGTGATCGTTGTGGTTTGTTATTGCTGCAATCTCATATGAGTGACATCATCATAGAAGAGATGCCATTGCAAGAGGGAGGGGAGGTTATTTTGATTCGAGATTATGAGGAAAGGTTGCCAAGAAAGACATGTTCCTATAGATCAACATTTTGTTGATCCTGAAACAACATTCCTGTCTGAAAATGTAGTCTTAACCCATCTCCCTACCCCTAAACCTAACCCTAACCCTAACATATCCCTAAATTCACTGGGAAATGATGGGTGAATTACACTGATGTAGAAGCATCAGATCAACAAAGATGTTGATTCAAGAACATGTTTACTTGGTGAAATCATGTTCTCCTATGAGGTGAACGAAAAAATACATTTTGATGTCATGGTTACTTTAACCATCTACGGTGGCCAAGAGAGCTCAACTCTCAGTGAAGATGTTTTCTTAATTTGCTGGTGTTTTTTATTTGCAGATTTTCTTCCGTTGCAGCGTGTTTCTGTATTTGGCTGAATTGTGAGTTTGCAGCACATTTCTGTATTTTATTGTTTTGTGAGTATTTGCAGCGCATTTCTGTATTTGGTCATGTTGTGAATATTTGCAGCACGTCACTGTATTTGATTGTGTTGTAAGTATTTGCAATGCGTTTCTGTTTTTGGTTGGGTTGTGAGTATTTCAAGTGCGTTTCTGTGTTTGGTTGGGTTGAGATATTTGCATTTCTGTATTCGGCTGCGTTTTGAGTATTTGCAGTGAGTTTCTGTATTTGATTGTGTTGTGAGTATTTGGATTGTGTTTCTGTATTTGGCTGCATTGTAAGTATTTGCAGTGCGTTTCTGTATTTGGTTGTATTGTGAGTATTTGCAGAGCATTTCTGTATTTGATTGTGTTGTGAGTATTTGCCGCACATTTCTGTATTTGGCTGCGTTGTGAGTTTTTGCAGTGCGTTTCTGTATTTGGTTGTGTTGTCAAGCTGATTAAGATGTTTTCTTAATTTTCTGGTGTTTTTTCTATTTGCATGTGTTTTCTTCAGTCGCAGCGCATTGAGCTCTCTCGGTCACCGTAATCACTCAGTGAAAAGATACAGTCATAGGTCTGCCTGTGGCATGTTTATTTTTGATAATTTCATGTCCCTTTTGATTAGGCAGTTTTCACCAAGAGAAATTGTAAATTTATAAATTGTACAAAATTACATCTAAAAGCATGTGACCTTGTCCCGACCTGACATTAATGAAAGTACATCTGTACGGTATGCTAGTATGGTTATGTTAAGTATATTGCGGATATTGAGATATAGCCTTATTAAAAACTATCTCCCCTATTGTTCAGTTGATTTTAAGTTATGCTACGAAAACAAGTGGAATAGAATCTTCTGAACTCTTTTTAAAAGATTGTGCGTGTTTGATAGTACAAGCAGTGCTGCTATATTGAAGGCAGCCAACAGGCAGGTCAGTGTGGAGTGGTTTATTTACAGAGGTGGACAAAGTACACAACTTCCTTACTTGAGTGAAAGTATACTACTGGTCAAATATTACTCAGTTACAAGTAAAAGTTGTAAAGACTGATTTTTTACTTAAGTAAAAGTACAGAAATACTTGTTTTTAAAGGTACTTAAGTATCAAAAGTAAATGTCATTGGATTGTTTTATTATTGTATGTAATACGTACAGTACCTTATGCCTCTGAATCTATGCCTGCCTATACCTACCCTCATATCAATATCAAATTTATTTCTAAAACACAGTTCCAGTAGAGGGATTGAATGTGAGATTGAATAAGTGCACTCAATAACGTCCACAATGGTTTCAGACACCCAAATGGCTGTTCCCTCAAATAGTGCCCTATTTAAAGTTTTTTGGCTTTTATGAATATGTTAGCATTATGTTATCTATAAGCTAGTGTGCTCCAAAACAATGACAAAATTCGCTTTTATTAGACCAAACCCAACGTTGACAATTAAAATCAGGTTAATGTTAGAATCCAACATCAGATTGACGTTGATCTTCAACGTTGGACAGACGTTGTAATGTGATTGAAAATGAAAATCAGGTTGACACGAGAAACCAACATCAGTCGGGTTCTGACGTCAACCTGACTTTCATTTCCAACCAAAATGCAACCCCTGCAACCAAAATCATCCCCTGACTGACATTACTACTTTCTACTCAAGGACCTTGACAGAATTGAAATGGAGTAAAAAGTATGATATTTGGGTTTCAAATGTAGTGAAGTTTTTCTCAAGTATAGTACAGATACTCAAAAAGTGTACTTAAGTACAGTACTCAAGTAAATGTACTTTGCTTCTGTCCACCTTAGCTGATTTGATCTCTTGTGACCTCGCTCTTCTTTCCTCTCCATGTCTCCCTTCTTTAGCTCTCTCGGCCTGACCACAAGTGTCTTCTCTCATACCGCTCACAGTTAAGCCATATCAACAACTTGCATCTTGCAGATCTGTGACCTTTAGGAAATGTTCTCAATGGGTGCTGACTCGGCAAGTCAGCATTTCAGATTTTTAGCATGACTGGAATGCTGAACTGACAATTCAGCATCCAGAACTGAAACTGATTTATAATATGCTTATGCTAATATGAAAAGATCAATAGTTCAATAAGTCATATAATTTCTAATTGTCTGATTGAATGTACATTAACTGATGACCTGTTAAGCATTATATAATGTTTTTTTCAATATTCTTTGATGAATAGAAAGTACTGACCCCAAACATTTGACCGGTAATGTATATTTTTACCAAATCAAGAATTAAAGGTGCACATTGTTTCTTATATGTATATCATGTTAGTAAAAGACTGCGTAAGAATTCAAAATAGTTGTGCAATCTTCAGTTCTGATTGCAGTGACTACATCTGTTTGTTTATCTGAGTCGATATTTATAGTGGCCCAAATCTTTGAGTTGAATGACAGAAGAAAGGCATGTTGTTTCTCTAGTCGTACACATTGGGGAACCTTAACAAGCTTTGAGAATTATGCTGAATTATTCACCTGTGTGCCAATTACAATAATATTATTTACTTAGCACTAACTTTTCCTTTTATGTTCTGCCTTAATAACAGTGGATATTGAGTCCCTTAAGTGCTCGCTTAGGTTTGCGTAATTATGATGCCTATTATCATCCATGTATCCACCCACAGCTCATCTGCTTTCTTTGCATTCTGTCTCCGCCTATGAAGGCCGCACCTCAAGGATAAACACACAACATGCTTTCACATAAACGATGGAACATTTACTCGCTGTGAATTCATTGGAGTATGGTTACACGGTGTAGAAAATATTTATTTGAAGTTTTATGATAAAATCAATGTTGTATTTCATGCCTGTTAAGGTCCATCTGTGAAGAAACAGTCTGACCTCCCGCACTGGGCATTCATTTAGCTATTTTAACTGCCTCTCAGTACATCAGATCATACAAAAGGCATTAGCGAACATTAGACTGTGTGTGGTTCAGTTGTGAACCTCATAAGTTAACAGTCCTTTTTAATTTGGTCTCCAGTGGGTTGTTAAGAGCAGGGAATGACTATGAGAAACACAGAAACCCTTGGGCTATAATAATTCCCCTCTTTTTCTATTTTTCTCTCCCTCTGTCTCTTCTCATGCTCTTGCCCTCCATTTACTTCTCTTCTAAGCCCTTGTTCAACCGTGCATCAAATGTAAAATACTCTAGTTATCTTCTCCTTTTTTTAAATTAAAGCACAATGTTTATAGTATTCAAGGTCTTAGAAACAGATGAAGATTTTGCATTAAAAATCCATGAAAAATAGGATTTCCATTTCTCTCTGATTCGTCAGATGAATTTATTCAGATTAGCTTAATATATCTCTATAAGCTGCCTACATCATAATAATCATAGGGTATGTTGCATCTGTATACCTGAGCAGATGAGAGAAAGGGGAAGAAATCAGTTTTGTATTCATGACAGTTTCTCTGCACCGAAAAATCAATCTCAATCAAAGCAGCTACAGAGTTTATCATAAATTATCATGAAAAGGGTTTCCACTGAGTAGATGCTTAATTACAATCTCATTTGAATAATTTTGCATATTAATGAGTGCCGAATGAAAATCGTTTTTTGGAGTTCTTACTTGAGCCTGGGAACCCACAGTGATAATCGCAGACCTTTAAAATGTATGTGATCTTATTACCACGCCAAATCCAGCCATTTCTCTCAGCACACAGTTGCGTTATAACTTGATTAATGGACTTGTGTCTTTGACATTAATAAACTATAACCGAATTAGAAAGACTTCATTAGTTTCAGCTTGGACCACATGTTTAGCTGCATCATGAATTAAACCGCGGTGATATCTGCACCTCGTAGCATTTTGGTTGGTTGATGAAAGTTTTCTCTGCCATTAGGACTTTAGGACAGGTGGAAATTAATTAGTAAGTAGAATGCTGGTGAAATCAGTTCACCTAAAAACTAAATTCTGTCGTTATTTACTCACCCTCCTGTCATTGCAAACTAGTATGAACTTTTTTCCTTCTGTGGAGCACAAAAGAAGATATATTAAATAAATGTTGGTAACAAAACAACAAAATGGCTTTGGCGACCTTTGACTTCCATTGTATGAGACATTTCTCAAAATATCTTCTGTTCCACTGAAGCAAGAAAGTCACACAGGTTTGGAATGAGGGTGAGTAAATGATAATAGAATCATTTTAGGGTAAACTATAACATAAACATTAACATTTTTTATGGTTTATATGGTTGTATAGCCATACACAAAAAATGTTAACTGTTATAAAATAAGCACTTATTACAACCTTAATAAAAGTCCTTAAACGAAGAGGAAAAAACTGTCAAAGCTAAATAGCTTTACTGTGTGTTGCTTCCTCAAGAAGGAACTCGCTCTCATCCACACATTCTGGACCTCTCAAGTCTTCAAACAAACTCTGGAATAAAAATACCACATTTCATGGCAGAGTAACGCAGGTTTGTGTGGATTGTGGAGAGCATGAAGGGTTGAAAAGTGATCCAACAGCAGAGACTAGTGGTGAGACGGGAGCTCTGTGAACGTTCCTGCTGTTCCTTCAGACTCTCCGTTCTTCGTTTATAGCCTTGACCTTTCCCACTGTTTGCTCAATGATCTAAGATACATTTATAACAGATTAGGCTGTAAGGCAGGAGGTCATTAGGGAGAAGTCTCCTACAATATACACAGAAAGTAAACTTTCTATACTAATGAAAAACCGAGGGGTCGTAATCCCTGTATGAAAATTCTTTAATGGATTGTATTGACTTGCCGTTCTGTGAAGAGTTATAATTAGCATTTTAATATGTTGGGTTAAACCTCTGTGTACTTTCTGTGTGTTAATTAACATGTATATGCCTATAGAGATATTTCAGTTCAATGCATAAGAAAGACAGTGCTATATTACAACTCATTTGGAAGTAATTTTTCAGTTTAAACAAAGTTATGTTCTGTTTCTATGAACATTTCATTGCTGGAGATGATCTCTCTCTCTCTCTCTCTCTCTCTCTCTCTCTCTCTCTCTCTCTCTCTCTCTCTCTCTCTTGCTGTCGTTCAATCGCTCTTAAGCAAACATAGGAGATAAAGTAAGGCTTTAATTAGAGATGTGTCATTAAAATATCCTCTCTTTCCAGAGATGGTGGGGGTTTGCTTCTGGATGGTTGGGTGGGTATTAACAAGTTCATGGATCTTATTACTTTCTCCCTCCGTTGCATGCTGTCAGCTCCTAGGGATATGATATCCGATGGCTGGGCTCACATTTACAACAAGTTCATTACGGCACGACTGCCGCTCTTTCTGCTTGGGCCCAGCTGGTTGGAGGGGTCTGTGTTTTAATTAGTGCTGAGGGTGTGCATATTAATTACAACATGAGTGATATTTACTGTACCTAAGGAACACAGGACCGGCTAAAGACACTGGCAGGCTCAGCTAATAAAGCCAGCCATGCTAATGAGCAAAAGGAACCATAAAAATAGACGGCGGCAAAATAATTCATAAAGTTTATTGATCTCGGAGTAAAGACGTTAAGCTCCGATTAAGGGCAACAAAAGGAAAGGCATCGCACTTTATCAAATAAATAAGCCGAGTGGAGAAATGTGAGCACGGAGACAGATTGTCATTAAGTAGGTCACGTGACACTTTTCTCCTGAGAATGGGCACATTCGTTCATGCGGTGAAAGAATAAAATAAAGGAGGGGGAAATACAGGAGATTTAACATAAATCTGATAAACGTGAAACTGGTTGTGTTTTGATTGACAAAGACATTGCGATTCATCTAAATGCGCGTTGCTCAAGATGTTTAAGGTATTATGTCTATTGGAAAAGTTTCCATATTTGTCTATATTCGATTAGTTGAAAGTTTGACTTCAGTAGAAACAGTTGTAATTTTCTTAAAGCATTAGTGCGCCCACAATATAAAAAAACAAAAAAAAAAAACATGCAGGATTATCTTTCCCCCAATTAAAAAAAAAATAAATCTTCACCATGATAAATGTGATCTCATGAGTATTTGTATGTACATTCAAAAGTATGGGATGGGGGCGGAGGATGTTGATATATACTGGTTGCTTAACTGCTATGTTTAAAGATCTCCATTTGATATTGCATCTAGGCTGATGGATATCTATTAGTATGGCTGGGCCTGTTATCCCATCTGAGTTCTGTCTATGTCCAGTCAGGTTCCTGTCTGTCCGTTGGTGTGTAATTATGGCCTGTCCACAGTGGGCTATGACCTCACAGTGTGCGCCAAGCCCGTGCCAAGATGGTTCCATATGTCCTTCACACAACAAGGCCTGTAATGTGGGAGGTCTGGCTCTTATCCAAGACCATCAAGGTGTCTAGACAGGTATATGCTGAGTAGTCATGAAATCTGCCAACATGTGTTAATGAATGTACGACTAAGCTGACAGCAGTTGTCTGTATCTGAATCCCGTATGATAACCCTTTACTGGCTATTAGTGTTTCCGCGTCCCCCGCTATTCACCCGGCGATCAAATCCCTGATTATTTGGGAGTGACTTCTTGATGGTTACGGTTCTATTTACGAAGCGAAATCCACCGTTCACCCAGATCACAAGTTCGTTTGCGTGTGCGGGAAACCTAAGGGCTGATTTTTATAGGTTGATAAAAGGCATCTGAAACAGATGCCTTGTTAAATGGCTGCTGTGTGAGAGTGCACACTTATGCAGCGGGTGAAAGTGGAATTGCGTTGGCAGCTCTCCAAATGAAGGTTGTGCGTAGCACACATGCACCGGGGAGATGGAGAGAGATGGCGAAAAAAACCAAGCGAGAGAGTTAGACGCTTCATCTTAAGTCATGTCTGGTATCAAGGCAACACACTTAAAACAGCAATTTGTTTCCCTTGCATCCAATAAACAGCTCATTCCTTTTCCAATCAATCACCTGGAGCAGAAAGATTAAAAGTGGGGGAGAGGAACTCCGGGCTGCAGGTCGCTCTGGAGAGGCAGCGGTGCAAGGCAATCTGAACTATCTTCCTCCTGCAGAACAATAACAGCAGATCTGGAACCGACTCATCAAGAGTTTTTCCACTTTATAATCCACTTGTCGTATGGGGTATTGCTAAGTCAGTGCTTTGATCAGAAGTAGGCTATTTGTTGGCATTCTGAAATGTTTGTGTTTTTCAACAACTGTGGATGATATTTCTTTCTGTAATGGAGAGTCTGATGGTGTGAATCTTTAAAAAACATTCAAATATCATATGAGTCATATGCTCATCAGATGTTCATCAAAATGTAGAGTAAACTTGTGTTCTTGTAAACATGTTCATGCTTCTCATGTGCTAAACATTAAAGGGATAGTCCCCCCCCCCCAAATGAAAATTCTGTCATCATTATTTATTCACCTTCATGTTATTCCAAACCTGTATGAGTTACTTTTTTCTGTTGAACACAAAAGAAGACGTACTGAAGAACGTTAGTCCCCCTGTAGTCAATCATTTTATCCCTTAAAGGGGTAATCGGATGCAAAATTCACTTTTATATGGTGTTTGCATATAAATGTGTCTTGGCAGTGTGTGGACACAACCACCATACAATGAAGAAAAGCCATTCGCTCCTTTTTTTTAATAATCAAAAAGCCTAAACACTCTCAATAATCAAGCCGTTTGAATATTTTGAGCAATATGATGTCATATTGCTCATGCTCCGCCCACGACCACTGACGGACTGTCCCGTATTAGCATCTTTCCGCCCTCAGCCAGTTGTATACTTTCCACCAGAGCCATAGAGAGAAAGAGTTGCGACACTCCCATAGACCTCCGTTGTAAAAAATGGCGGCGCTTTTAACCGCCTACTTCCGGGATTTGAAGATCGGAATAGTTCCAAACACTGTCATCTGGGCGTTGGACACCATTCACTTACATTGCTGCGCGTCGAGTTGTTCCAGAGTTAAGTTGCTGAAATATCTACCTCTTTTGAATTGTCAACTGTCTATATTGTATCAGAGGCCCTTTGCGATGCTTATACTGGTCTTCATTTGTACATGCACAGCGTAATTATTTATATTTTATGTTGGTTGTTTCAACCAATTTTCAAGCACTGCCTGCTAGCTAGTGCGACTTCGTCAGCTGTGACAGTAAGAGTTCGGTAATGAATTGCTACCACCTTTATATCAACTTTTATTTAATTAAATTTTTTGGGATATGCTAACTTTTCATTATGTTTTATTGTCTTGAGTGAAGCGGCTTGTGAGAACAATGCTGGACCTCTAGGATTGTTATGGCCATCACCAGTCCTGTCTGTTTCATGGATCACCTGCCCCTGGTTTTTGTTTTTCTTGTTCACACACACTCACACAAGCACACATTTTTGTTGTCTGTCATTGTTTAATAAAAAATATTTAAGCGAACTCTGAACGGACCGCCACGGCAGACCTCTTTGCGTGATCACGAAGGTAGGCTAATGGCTGAATCAAAATTTATAAGCAAAATCACGGGAATCAATAGCCTAATACAGCCCAGTTGTGCTAAAATAAATATCATGAGACGTCCATCATCAGATGAATGATATGGAAAAGTTAAGTTAGAGCCGCTAAAGCCAGTGCTACTACCCATGCGAACATGAACACTAAGCTTTTCCCTCCAAAAATATAGCCTAAAACTTATCTCCAAATGCAAAACTGATTAACAAAATGCAATAATGCAATAACAGCTGAAAAAGTACTTGGGTGTGTGTTTTATTTTATATTTACCGTTCAATAATGCAATCGCTGCTGTCTGTCCCATAGAAGAACATGACAGCCAGCGTATGTTTTGGAACTATTGGGGCTTACATGAACCACGTGACAGCCATAGCGGCGACATCAAAGAGTGTCGCAACTCTTTCTCTCTATGGCTCTGCTTTCCACCAAGGCAGGTTGCCATGGCAGCACTTTACTTGTCTTGTTGGGGTGAGCAGTTGCTCATTATCATTTAAAGAGACATGCACCGAAACGGGTCGCTGTGAACAGAGCTGTTTTTGAGGAGGTAAAAAGCGTGCTGTTTTACACAACCATTGAGGAATTTCAACCGTGTGTTTTAAGTGTGTTACAAACTTTACATGAAGACCCTAAAGAATCATACCAACTTGTGGAAAATGGGCATCCGATGACCCCTTTAAAACTCATCTTTGATCACCAAAACTACATATTTAAACATTTTTTCCTTGAAAAAAAAATTCTTCATGCCTTAAAATAGCTTGAGTGTAACTCTACACACTGGCCTCATTATACGCGGTTTTATGAATATGCAAATTAGCCCCGCCTCCACTCACACCAGCTCAGCGATCAACTCGTAGACGATCACACGTTGACGTGATTGGTTACAAGGTAGTTTGTGACGTCAGAAACATCAGCGGATGAGTAAATGATTACAGAAATTTCATTTTTGGGTTAAATTTTTCTTTAGTGGTGAAAGTGCACTTTAAAAAAGTAGTCCATATACACTAACTGCAAAACTTCTGAAGCCATTCTTATTGTGAACATCTCATTGTGCAATGCCCTCATCTCAAAATCCAAACAACAACTGATAGATAGAACCCTAAATGTTCTTTTTTTTTTACATCACAATAAGAAAGAAAGTATCTGTTGCTACTTCTGTTTCATCGAGACTTTAAGGTTAGGAGAGAAAATATCATTAGCTGAGTATAAAAACGCAAAGTCCCCATCATGACAGAAAAATCTTGTATTGTGTGTCTGAATATGAAATGCTTTGTTTGTCATGCATGAGAGTGAGATAGTGAAACCAAACGGCATCTCCTCCTCTCTCACCCTTGGACACACATCATCTCCATCTTCCTTTTCTTCTATCATTCCATCTCTCTCTCCTTTCCCTCTCGGTCTCGGTCTCATCCTCTCTCTTGCCATTTCAGAGATAGGGCTATTTCCAGCCCTGGTGTTGACAGGGCAATTAGTCTGAGCACCAGATCTCTAAACTCCCAGCAACACTATCATTCTGCAGCCCGTCAATTCATCAGCTGATATGCTATTAAAAAGAAAGCTGGTGCTATAAAACTGGACAATGAGGTCCTGAACTTGGCTGTTTGGAAATGCAGACGTATCACTCTGACAAGTTTGTTTTTTGCAACGGGTAACCGGCTAACGGGAGACGGCTCTGTCCGGTGCGGTCCAGGCCTAGCGCGGCCTGTCTGTCAGCCCCAGAGTCTGTGTTTCTCCTATGACATGGAGGCACGAGGGCTGTTGTCCTTGTCAGAACACCCGCCGTCTCCACCGCAGCCTCGCTCCGGTCCTCCTCCGAAGATTTCATCAACCCAGCCCCGTGAGAGCTCCACAATCCACACCCACCGCCGTGGAGACTTTAGAGCATGACAGAAAGTGTGCGCATTAGCAAGTACGGCCTATAAAAGTGTGTCAGAGCGCTCTTCAGTGTATTGTTTGTTGTTTGTTTGTTCTTCTTTCAAACGAATCGTTCGAATTCAAGCTGGGGAGGGGTTTCTGCGTGGGGATGGTCCCTCCCGTCTTTTCTTTCTTGTTATGCCTCCATCCATCTCTCTATCTCTCTTCAATCAAAACTCCAGACTTTCCCCCTCATCATCCCCTTTGTTTCTATCTTTTGTCTAATTTTGCTTCTCCCTTGACATATTTCTTCTCATCCAGCTTCACTTTTATTCATCTACATCTCTCCCTCTTCTTTTTTTCTCTCTCTTCATCCCTTTCTCCCTCTCCTCCTCCTCTCTCTTTCCCTCAGCGGTCCGACCGTTCATTATCCTAATTAAATCCAGCAGCTGAACATCCTCTTATCTGTAGGGGAGGAGAGAGAGGCCATGATGCAATAGGGCTGATTTGCATATCCAAAGTTAATTAGTGTGGAGGAGCAGGTGTACAGTAATAATAATCATCACACATGACAGTCACCTGTGCCCGCTTTGCTCTGCCCTTCCGAGATGTGCCCCCTCCCTCCACTGTCCCATATCCCCCCATCATCTCACCCCTACGTTGATGGAATTCACTCTCTTCCTCTCTTAATCTCTCACCATCTCTCCCTGTCTCGGTTTCTCTTTTCTTTTTTCTAAAACCCCCGCACACATGCACGCTTTTTTTTTTCAAACGCTTCTCTTTTCAGATTTATTCCACACACACCCCCGTTTTATTTCTTACAGGAGTTGTTGCTTCTGTTTTTGTGTGTGTTGGTTTTTCAATTTTTGTCTTTTTTCCTTCCCATCAGCTCATTGCATCTGGTTAGTCTTTGATGACTCTGTTTCTCTCGACTCCATTTTCTCTTCAGGAGCTCTGGTGCTTTTAGCTGCCCTTAGCTAAAAATGCATATTGATAAACAGCGTTTATTGACTTTTGATGAAAATGTATTAATCGTCATGTCATATTCATTCTTTTAGTCCAATTTACTCTGGAATGGCATTTAATTTTAGTCAATTATGTGCAAAAATGACCGTTTACTGACTGTCAGATGCGCATTACCATGTTTTTGAAAGAAGTGTGTATTGCTCAGCTGCATTTATTTAGAAATATTTTTAGACTTTGATATACCTTTTCTATTTTAATATATTTTGATATATTTATTCCTGTGATGGCAAAGCTGAATTTTCAGCATCATTGCTCCAGTCTTCAGTGTCACATGATCCTTCAGAAATTATTCTAATATGCTTGCTGCTTAAGAAACATTTTATTATAAGTATTTTATTTTATTTTATAAAACAATTTTGAACTTTCAATTTGTGTAAATTTGCCTAGTTAAAGGAGAACTCCGGTCAATTTTAACATTGAGCTAATTTTTTTGTAAATTTGGAGTGCTGTCAATACAGAGAACAACGGCAAAAATCTGTGTTGCCTACACCGTGTTATCCTCTTTTTAAAATTCGCACCCTGTTGACTTCAATGGGGCAAGTTTTAAACCAGCTTTTAGCCTCTTAACATCCTTGATGTGTCATTACAAGTGCATCAGCCATGTGAGTGATTCCTTCAGAGTGATCACGGGTGAATCTGACTGCAGTAGATGTGAAAGATATTAATAAAAATGATGTTATTTCAGCCAGCGCACATACCTGTATTTTCTTCCTGTTTTCGGTCGAAGTCCATAGTAATCGATTGTCGAGTTCACACGCATAGGTTTAGTTACCTATGATCACGCGCGTGAACTCGACAATCGATTACTATGGACTTCGACCGAAAACAGGAAGAAAATACAGGTATGTGCGCTGGCTGAAATAACATCATTTTTATTAATATCTTTCACATCTACTGCAGTCAGATTCACTCGTGTTCACTCTGAAGGAATCACTCACATTAGCTGTGCACTTGTAATGACACATCAAGGATGTTAAGAGGCTAAAAGCTGGTTTAAAACTTGCCCCATTGAAGTCAACATGGTGCAAATTTTAAAAAGAGGATGACACGGTGTAGGCAACACCGATTTTTGTCGTTGTTCTCTGTACTGACAGCACTCCAAATTTACAAAAAAATGAGCTCAATGTTAAAATTGACCGGAGTTCTCCTTTAAAGACTTTAACCCCTGGTTTCACAGACAGGGCTTAAGACTAGTCCTAGACTAAAATGTAAGTCTGAGCTGTTTCCACTGAAATAAACTTGCACTGACTGATCTTAAAAATATATCAGTGCCTTTTTAGTTTTAAGACGCACATCGGTAATGTTTTTTTCTAAGCATGTTTATAAAAATTACTTAAATGTCCTAATTGATCTATGGTCTAATCCTGGCTTAGTCTAAGCCCTGTCTGTGAAACCGGGCCAATATCTTTAAAATATATTCAGGGTTTAGTCTGAAACACTTGGAAGCAAGTACACTAGATATCCATGTGCATAGTCAGTGTAAGTTATATGAGTTTTATACTCTTATACTAAGAGTATAAAAAATATTAATTAAAATCAAACCCATATGATTTTATACATTTAAAATACATCACATGAATATTTGAGCTCCTACAATAATTGCACATCATGACTATACTGTTTTATAAGTTTTGGTGTTGTGTATTTTTAATGTTATAGATTGTTATGAATTTTCCATGTTTTAGAAACATGCTCTATGTTGCCATAACAACACGCTACACATATGCTAATGCAATAACATATTCGCAATGTTTCACATTCTGACTAAAATGTTATACAGTTCAAGTTCCCCTGTAAATTTCTTTGTGTTGGTACAAATATAAATACTGTAGCATAATAATGTTTTTGTTGTGGCTATATGATAGATGATATGACAACAAAAAGATACATGCATGCATTTCAGTGACATATTAACCTGCTGACAAAGTGGCTCAGTGCAGATCCAAATGCACTATTAGATCATTTAGATCAGTGTTCTTGCAGTGTTATTTTTTTCTAGTCACATTTCTGTGCTTTAAAAGGGTTTTATCATTGGCATCTTATCGCGGATGAAATCCAAAAAGCCTTTGTCAATGAACATTTCCGTCACTCATTTTGTTACGATTACAAACAAGGCAGAATAAAACTGAGCTTTGCCATTTTACATCCCTTCTCCTCAGCACACTCGTCTCAGAGCTGTCAAGTCTGTGTGATGAGGCTCTTTGAGGTCCGGCCTGTTTCTTTTCATCCTTGTGTTGAAATGCCACTAATTGCTGTTGCTAATTCTGTATGGACGTTTCACAGTGTTTCTGCTTCTCAGCCCAATGCGTGGTTCACACCTCCGGGTGTCCAGGATAGTAGTGACGTGCTACAGAGTGGCATGTGTGTGTGTGTGTGTGTGCGTGTGTGTGTCAGTCTTTGAGGTGTGCTTCACTGGGCATATTTAACACTGTCACCATCAGCACCATTTCAGAGCCACAAACTGATGTGGTTACCTAGATACTGCTCCCTTGGGATGCAAATTAAATTCTGTGAAGAGATGTTTTGTTATGGTTGTTTTCCACAACAGAAATATTCTTTCAGTCATCATTGGTGTTCATCCACCATGAACATTTTTTATGTATTTACACCTACATTTCACAATTCGAAAGTGAGACTTTGAATTCTGTCCGGCCTTGTTTTTCTTGTATGTGTACAAGACTGCAACAATAATTTTGTCTTAATTTTCCCAGTACAAATACTTCCAACATTCTTAAAGCTAAATAAATTTACTTGAGAACCAAAACTGTATTACACTTTCACATATATTTCTATAGAGACTGCAGGTGTTATATATATATATATCCTATTGGCAAATTGTTCTTGTTTTAAGCATAAATCTCAAATAATTTAATGAGGTTAATTGCTTTAAAAAAATCTGTTTACTTGTGAAATAAGAAAAAAAAAACTAAAATCAGAATATGCAGTGTTTAGATATTTTTAACTGGAAAACAATATCAAAATACTGATTTATTTATTTATTTATTTTGTAGTAGGAGTACCAGTTACCAAATAACATACAGACACAGAAGATGAATGCGTTCCTCAGTCTGCTGTCTGTTACGGTTGCCTCTCAGTCACACAGGTGGAATAATTTGTCTGTGAGGAATCACACAAGCCACCAAAATAAACAAGGCCTGTCTCCTGTAATACATTATTTATCATTACAGTCAGTCTTGCTGCTCACATTCCCTCTCATGTGCCTTTATGGATTATTTATGCTGTGTCAGTCACTTGCGTCATTTGCATCTTTTATATATTTAGAGGCCTGAGTGTCTCTTTCATGTGGGCTGAGGGGTGGAGAGGTTGGCAGGAAGGCCACAGATTGGGAAAAGTGGACCTGAGATGGACACGTGGGTGACAGGGTGACGTGGGGTTGGGTTTGGTGTCTTGTGGACCGGATGACTTGGATGATTATGAGTTTGGAGCACAAGGGCAGGCGCTGATGCCTTTGTGTCTGTTCCCTGTCACTTTTTGTTCATGTTTGGCTTGCTGGTGATTCTTTGTGGTTACATTGACATTGTTGTAAAATAATGACACAAATGTGCAAAATTACATATTTTCATGTTTTCTAAACCAAGTATCCCCGGGGTGCTGCAAGAGGGTTTTAGGGAGAGTGTGGGAAAAATAAGTAGGCTATTTTTATTATTTACTTTAAGGCTGTCAAAGTTAACTATAAAAGCGCTTTAAAATTTGATTGAATTGTAGTGAAAATGTTAAATTCACACTATTTATTTATAAATGCATGTCATTGATCTTACTGTGAATTATTCATCTGTGCTTATGTTTCCTTTTTTTCAGGTTTCTCTCTGTTGAAACATGATGGCATTTTGGGGCCCTGAAAACGCAAAATTTTGAAAACGGGTTTTTGAAAACGATACCATTATTGTCTCCGTGTAAACTACAAAAACACGGTGACATCATGCGCATGCAGATAACTTGTTCAGGTGTGTAGCTTTTCTTTACAAAGTGACATCGCCAACTACTGGCCTGGCAGCATAATACAGCGTTTTTAGTCGTTTTCGTGGATTCCGTGTGAATGGGGAACATTTTGACAATGTTGTCATCTGTACACAAAATACATAAAGGAAAATGGCTTCTGTTTTTAGAACATCGTTGTTGTTTAAACGTGCCCTTAGTCAGGTTAAACCCTGTCCCTTTCTTACAATCGACTGCAAACTCTCATTTTGCCTCAGATTTGCCTCGATTTAATCAGCAATGTATGAATAGAAATGAGCCCTCATCGTACATTTTTTTTTTTCGATAACCCGTTTTACTTGGATATTTCACAATAAGGAAAAACAGTTACTTTTAGTAGGCCTATGCTGAAGAGCAGCATGTTAAGTTGTTGCATTAAGCACCCAATTGTTTATACTGCATGCATTAGTATACTGGTATTCATGAGTTTTATCTTAAAATTCACTATAACCTTACGTCTGCTAAAGATTTCATTATGATTTATTATTGTTAGGTAATTGGCAAGGCGTTTTATTTCATGTAGCATGGCACCCGCATTTGTCATCACGCATGTTTTCTGTTGTACTTCCTTACTGGCGACATATCCAACAAATTAATCAAACATCCACACGTTAGCGCGCTTTGTGTTCTTTGTTTGCTCCTCTCGTAGTTGACTAGTCTTTTTTTTTTTCTTACATCAGGCACCTTTTGAATGATAATATAGGTGGGGCTGTTGTCTTTCATGCTGTCGTCTGCTGTCCCGTCGCTGATGGAGATTGATGGAAAGACACTTGTTCTCCATGTCCTTGGGTTTATTAACAATTCTCCCCCGTGTGCTTTCGTCTTCATCGGCACCTCCTGCCAGCATGGCTTGGGCTCTTTTGGAAGAGGTAGAGAGGAGATCGTTGTCCGTTCTAGAGCTTTGAATGAAAGTGTGGAGGGCTTTGATCATTAGCTCTCTGTTGACTCTGTGAGCTGGTGAGCGGCCAGTCGCCCAGCCAACGATGGAAATAAAGCTATTTACACAGCTGTTAAAGTAATGCTACCTCATAGAGCCTCTCTATGGCTCACGTCTGAATCTGGACGCCTCTAATTCCACTCTTTCCCACAGAGGATGCCCCCACGAGAGAGTACCAAGAACTGTTTCCCTTAATAACCATACATCCCCAGATCTCTCTATTTGGCTCAGTCTAGAGGGAATGAACCGCCCTCGCCTCCTCAAACGAACACAATTCAAAGCTTCACGTTAGTCCCCTGATCTCCAACATTTATCACATCTAAATGCTCTCTGTGTGAGAATGTAGGTCTGTTTCGAATGGGGACACCAAGGCTGTTTTCATGTTAAAGCATCATACTGTATGTTGTCCGTCCATGTGGTTTGAATGAAAAAGTTAGCATAGCGATGGTCAATGACACAATTGTCCATAATAATAAACTTTTTAAAATCAATTCAACAATAAAACAAGTTCTTAGAATTGAATTTGTATTCATGTTGTTTCACATGGTCTTGAACAACTGTTTTTCAAAACCATGTGTGTCAACCATATTCAAGTAAGGTTTCAATTTAGTGACTCTTAAAATGGCATGTGATTTAACCATCTAGTAAAAAGTAATTTGTACATCTTGAGTACATATGAGTGTATACATCTAAATCATTATTTAAAAAAAGTAAATATTTCAAGATTTAAAAATGTATTAAATTATTCATTGAATCAGTAATTCATAAATTATCATAAGTTCATATTCAGTTATGAGGTTTTGCAGGGATCCTATTTATTTATTTACTTACTTACTTAATTTATTTATTTAGCTGGCTGAATATTTTTCACTTTATATTTATGCCACCAAAAAATTCAGAAATTAAAACTTGCTCATTAAGTGGTATGCATGTCATTGTATGAATGTATTGTATTTCTAATTATTTTGGGATAAATGAATAAATACAGAAAATGAACCCCATATCATTGACCCTTGAATAACAGTTTTTTTTTTTTTGTGTGCAAATGAGGCTAAAGTTCTGAATTGTCATTTTAGCTGAGCTTGTCAGACATGTCTGTGAGAGATCATTCTCTACCACGTTGTGCCCAAGTACCTCATCCACCCAAACTGGCACTGTCACACTGTGCAGATAAGTAGCTCTCTCTTTGCGTAATGGGAATCAGGAGATGACAGGAAGAAGGATTGACATGAGCAAACAACGGCAAAAAGAAACGACAACAACAGACCGTGTCTAATTCCTTCTGTTACTTCCTTTTATAGCGGAATAAACAGGGCCATCTCGTAAATTCCTCCTGAAAAGTATTATTGCTGACAGGTCTGACCTCGGCAAGCCTGCAATGTTTACCCATAACTCACAATTAACAGAGACATTAGAGAGTTCTCCTGAGGATTGCCAGCTTTATTTCTCTCTAACTGGGCAGCACTAAATCTGGAAGAGATCCCAGTTCTGCCATTTACCATCGAAGGGGCGGATTCCACACCGGAGAGAAGGGGCTCCACAGACTGAACACACTTCTGAGCTTTGGGGCTGTTATGGATATGGCGGCGGTAATTATTCAGGCCTTGTTATTGCCCAGAACACCACACCTGCGTCCAGCTCACAGCCTGTTATTAGAATATCAAAAAGGCCACGGAAGAAAAATGTCTCACACAATCAGAGCTAAACGTGGACTGGGATATTACGTGTTGTGTTTTTCCCCCCACACCTAACCCTCCCAAACTTTTTCCGAACAACTCTGAAGAAATCACAGCACAATTTATGGTTTGTTTTAACACAGGCATTGAAATGGGCAAAGTCTCTTCGTTTTTACTTGGGCGATAAACGTGCACCTGCTCATAGACGTGTCAAGTCCAATCAAACGCCAGCGGGATAGATCCTCCGACATTTTTTACTACGGTTTATGGCTAATTTCCAATTTATTGCTGTCAGCTTGTCATAGCCGGAGACATTCAAGTATTTATTTATTTCATCATTTCATCTCATGATTTTATTAGATCAGTAACAATTGTGGTGTTTTAGAAGCAAACAGGACACAGGCAACCCAAAGACTGAACTGAATTAATGAAGGCTCCATCAACCGATAATCTGTTTTACCACTTGCCCGCCGTTGAATATCAATGAGACAGCGCCGTTTGCTGCTCTTAATGGACTAATCTTTTATGTCTGAGTGTAGTTTATCCCAAATCATCCATGAGAAACGTTGTCAGCGCGAGGGTCTGCTTGTCAAAACACTACGCTGCCGTGGCCTCAGGAAAGGAAAGTTTCCATGTAATTAAACACAGCATATGACAGAGGCAAGGTCTCATTGCTCGCTGCACATCAGACGTAGCAGTGATAGCTGAACATTTGCATGTTACCAAGCACCTTCTGCCTATTTTGGTTTCATTTTCAGAGCGGAAACAAAAGCCGATGTGCAAAGACACGCTAAAAAGCAGATATTGTATGTTTACGCCGTGCTCATTGTCGTATTCCGCACACACATGCCCGTTCGTATGCGTGCCCATCTGCGCTCAAATTGAACACTAATGGAATGTTGTCATGTACTATTGCTGTTATTGTCATTGGGAGATAACTGAAAAATGTTCATGGTACCTTAATGGTCAATTACAAGCTTGGTCCAATGGAGATGGTGCTGGGGTCCCACCAGAGAGAAGATAAAGGGCCTAGATGAGCTTGGAGGCCTCCATCAGGAGTGGGTCATTGCTTATAAACTTGTGAGTCAAAATTTGGATCATTTCCCAGCTTCTCCCTGCTCGACTGCTACAGATGAGGTTCTTTTTTCTGTCCGCATTGATGAGAAGCCCTGTGGCGTGCCTCTGTTGATTGGAAACCACACGTTAATTTAACAAAGCTCATATATCAAGATCACAGGAGGCCTTTTCTTTATCTCTTTATGCCACTTTTTCTCCCTTCAGTTCTCAGTTTTCCGCTGCTCAATTTATGACTTAGGTTGAATTAGGATTTATAGCGTATGCTTCAGGGGTTACTTTTACCGTTCTATTTTGCCCAAAGAAATCATACATGCAGTGACTTCAAAAAAGTATTTGGACACTTAAGCTCCACTTAAAAATAAATGGCATTGCATTGCATTGCAATATATTCATTTTCAAAAACATTTAAAGAATTTTACCAACCCTAAACCTTGGTACTGTACCTTGAATGATAGCGTGTGTGAGTGCAGTATGTATCCTAATAGATTCATACACTTAAGTGTGTCCAAAAACATTTTAAGGCCACTTTGTGCATTGTCAACATGCAGGCCTTGTGTATAGTTTGAATATTTGCAGTGGTGTTTGTGTATGTGTGCAAGGGAACAGCTGCCCTTGCCACCTCTCCATCCGTAACAGAGCTGTCACCCGCTTTTAAATAGATCTGAGTGAATTAACACGGCGCTCCAGGTCGGGTCCGCTGGGGCGCTGGTGACAGTAGCGGTGCCCTCCACTAACGCTGGTGGAGGAGGCTTTGGCACGCTGACATGGCTGGCAGGGCCTGCCCAAAGTGACTCTACAGGGGCTGGACGCCAGCCAATCAACTGAAGCCTGGCCAACAGCCTCAGCCCGGACGAAAGCGGAGCGCAGAGAGGCCACTAGAGAACGCGAGAGCCAGCTTTTTCATTTAGCCGTCCAACTGTTTTCCCCTCTCCTCTCAATTGACAGAATAAATGCACCTGCCATTGTGTGATATTGGGCAGATTAGTTTTGGCTGTGATTGAGGAGTTGGTGTCAGAGTGGGGCATCTCTAAGGGGACCCACCCAGGGTGTCGGGCTGCTGGGAGCTCTCGTTTGTACTAAATAACATCTTTTTGGCCAGCCATTGGTGCATTTATATTTCGAGGAAGGGTAGCGTATTGGTAAAGTTGATTTAGGAAGAATAATAGAGCAGGTAATTGGTGTGAGAGGATGTTTGTGTTTTATTTAGAGCAGCAATTTTTTTTAAACAGCAATCATTGCTCTCAAAAACTATACACTTGCTTGAACAATAATATTCAGCTATTGATATTTTATGTTATTCCTCCAGAGTCTTGAATAACTTGATCATTCCGTCACTCTCTAGAGTGCTTAATTCTGATTGGTTAATCACGGCATTTATAGGTTTGATGTTTCCTTAAATTCGCCTTCGTCCAACACTCATTCGGGTGACTGAAACGGGTGCTAGTTTCATGTCTCTCATAACATAGCGTGGACTCACTTTATCTTGTTTCATACAAATGAAATTGGTGACATTGTGTCTCAGTTGTACTGTAGATTGTAGTGATAACAATGACCTCAGACTACTTCAGTTTTAATATTATTGCAATTTTGTTGCAGTGTTTGTCTTGTTGCTAGACAGATTTCTTTTCAGTTTTTTTCTTCTTCTCAATGGACGTTTTAATATAATATACAGCTAAAATTATCGAATAATATTTCAAATAATAATTTCAAATGATCACTTTCAAATTTCAAACGTCCCATGCGTGGTCGTAAGATTACTTATTTAAAGTTAAGACGCATAGAAAATATAATGTCAGTTTGCATGCTAATATATATTTTTTTTATTTGTTCCCTTAACAACTGACAGGCTTCCCACGGTTTTGAAAACCTGGATATATGTGGGAACTTTAAAAGTGTGATTTCTAGACCTAGAAAAGTCGTGGAATAATAAAATCCTAAAAAGTGAATATAAGTTTTTCTTGTTATGTCAAGCTCTAAAATATTTTATCAGGTAGTGTGAGTAAAAAACCCTGTAATCTCAAATGACTAGAAAATCATGTAAATTAATTGGTGTTAAAAGTGGAAACTCTGAATAACGTTCAGTTATTGAAATGTCTGGGATTATTGAATTTAGTTATTTAAGTTATTTATAATTATTTTATTTTATTATTTTAATTTATTGACATTCCATTTTCCACAAAAAGTTTGAAAATAAGCAGCTTGGGGGGGCCTTCAAATATGGTCTTTGACATTGGGGGCCCTTGGAGTCAAAAACTGCTTTAATTTGACGAAAGATGATCACCCTGTTGAGGTTTATGATAAGAACCACCTGACTTTACATTGTCCTTAACATAATAGGATAAATATCACATTTTATACAGTATAAACAATTAAGTTGACCTGGCATGCATATTGAGAACACTTGCCCAGAAAGGTCTCATCTTGCATATTGTTCATACCACTAAAACAATTAGACTTTCCTGTCCTGTGACATCTTATTCTGATGTAGAATTTTCTGCCGCTTAATTTAAATTTAATTGGACCGTACCCAACTGGCTCAGGTCAGTACGAAAAGAAAATCAGGAACATTAATCAAGGTAAAATTATCAGCTGATTAATCAGTGTTCTAATTATGGCACACTGCGTCTCTCTCTTTGTTCTGTTTTAATTACTGTACTTCATTGTCTTTTCCATATGGCCAGCATGTTTCTGCATAATGCCAGTGTCTCACAGCTCAGGGAGCCATTAGTACCCTGCCTAGTGCTGCTGTCCCAGCCCTTCTCTCATGCTACCTCCGAGTCGACTCCCTCCCATTTTTCGATGGGTGATGTTTGGAAGGCTTGTAGACACTGCAGCGATGGATGATTCCGTAAAGGGAAAACGGGAGTGATGTTGGTTCAGTCTGTAGACAGTCTGTAATGATGTTTGGCTGTTCTGTCGGCGGTCTGAAATGATAGCTGGGAGGTCTTCAGACAGGCCGTGCCGCTGCTGGGCGGATCTGTAGACACGGTGCACGGTGGAGCGGCGTGGACTCAGCGTGTTAAGTGCCAGAATGGATGGGGATCTAATAAATTGTTGAATAAAACATGCTCTGTTGCCACGGGGGCGCGAAATTAGCTGGGCAAAGTGGTGATTAACCATCCTATCATACTTGCCATTGCAATTCCCAACTTCCTTTTCTATCCTTCTCTGAATCTCTTTAACAGTCCCTTTTAGTTTTCCATTTTTTCCATTGTTTTCCATTCCCCTTGCTTTCTCCATCTATGAACAGAGAATTTTTTTCCTCAATTTTAATTTTTCCTCAATTAAAGTTTAGCCCTATATAAATGAATAGTAATTTAGAAAAATGGTTAAAGTCATGTACACTTATAAAATCATTAAGCCTAATAAATGCGATTTTATTCTACATGGAGCTGGTTGCCTCATAGCGGCCATCTTGAAATCAAATTCTCAGCTGAATACTGAAAACTTTCTATTAGCAAACATTTTCATTCATAGAATAAACTCATCATGACTAATCTTGAACAGAGCGTTTCTACAGTGTCACTAGTAAGAAAACTTTTTTTTTATGCTGCATCCGCACCACTAGGTGTCACTATCCAAGACAAATTCCACAGTGGCCAGCGCAACACACACACACACACACACACAAACACACACAAACTGTCTATCTGAAGTGCACCTTTAACATTTTTATTGTACAATTTCTATGGTTTATACTGAGACTGTGTGGGCAGACGTTGCCAAAGGTATCATGCAAAAGCAGCATTGCATATGTATGCAGCATTAACTAATCTGTACCTCTGCAAAGATGAACACTTCATTTAGTGTACTATTGTGTCTGGTTAACATAAATTGTAGGTGTTTTTCTCGCTTATAACTCATCAGTGTTTTACAATAGTTTTCTATGAACACCTTAACCTCCACATTCTCCTGCACTCTTTCTGTTTTCTTTAAGTTTCTTTTTTTTTTTTTAAACGGAGAGTATTTTCTATCTCCCTTCCGATCAGTGCCGTGCGGCGTGCTGGAATTAGACTTCACTTAAGAATACTTACGCCAGCGTCTCACTAGCACATGAAACCTTTTTTCAATATGTAATTACTGGAACCGTACAAGTGTCTCATGCATATTCATGTGGATTTTAATTAAGCCCATCTCTTCACAGTTTGTGCCTTTGCCTCATGAAAAGTTGCTTCCTCACACTCTGCAGGCTTCACACATGCAGAAACACTCACAGGCATATCAGTATGTGTGTCCGTCGGCCCTGAATGTACAAAATGCACAAAGCCACAGCAAAACGCATGGTGTGCACACACACATAATATAACAGTTATGATGTTATTGCATTTTGTCCTTTTTCACACTGTCTTTCTTCCCTAGATTATTTCCATCTCTGCATTTGGCAATTGTACATTTAGCCATTTCGTGGTGTCTACAGCTGTGCATTTAGCCCAAGAGAGAGAGAGAGAGAGAGAGAGAGAGAGGGATAGAAATCAAGCTCTGTGCAATGTTTTTAGCCCTGAGAGAGGAGAGACAGGCAGAAGGTGATGATACGAGGCAACTTTTTTGAGCAGTGTTGCCGGGCAATGTTGCAGAGTGATGTTGCTTGGGCACTTTCCCATTGAGAATGGGCAACAAATTTTTATCTGGATACTTTAGATCGGTCGTGGGCCCTGTGTCTCACCTGGTTGCCCGTTGACGGCAACATTGCCCAAAAAGCTGCCCTGTGTATCATCACCTTCAGTAGCATATGCTTGCAGACGGATCAGAGACAGACAGCGCCGTGTGACTCATCAAATATTAAAATGGCCATAAATTATTTTAAACGACAAAATGTTGGTCTATAACTGTGATTTTTCACTCATTGATAGTGTAAAGAGCCACCTTACAGAAATATTTAAATTAGCGCTTGTTATAAATGGGCTAAGAGCTGTGATAGGCCTACTACTGACTGTGCACTCATATGTTGTGATATAGGTTTGGCAGTACAAACTCTATAAACACTTGAAGAACTCTTACACTTATTGTGTGGTGAAAACACACACACACACACACACACACACACACACACACACACACACACGCACACACACACACATGCTGTAAATAAGGACAGGAGGAAGAAAATATGCTAGCATAAAGCCACTTGGCACTTCGCTCTGACAGCAATCCGATGGGTTTCAGAAGGACAACAGCGCCATCTACTGAGAGAGTAGAGGACATGTAGTGAAAGGGAGATGGAGACTTGGACAAACACCAACTCAGTTGGAATTCTCAGATAATAATCAGTTTCTCTGGGCTTGTGAAACTGGCTCATTAAGCCTCCTTTTTAACTGGAAATATAGGGAGTGATTAAAGCTGCATTACTGAGTGGGCACAAAATGGCTAACCTCCGGCCACCCACTGCTCCTAGGTGTCTGGCACGGGGTTGTGCACGCAGCATAATGTCTTCACTTCGAGAGCGGCAAATCCATCACCTGCTTGTTTATCTACTTTCCTCTGGCAGCCTTATCAATCAGTGTTAAACCATCACACTGGCATATTTTTCTTTTAAACATCATTGAATGCAGCGGGCCAGACCTATCAGTGGGCACACCATCTCCTCAACCTCCTTTGGGTTCAGCTCACTGCGGCGGGCCAAGGCGGGTCAAACCGGGTGCCTTTCATTTAACCTCCAACTGACGCAAGATGGCAGATGATCTATGCTGGCAAACCTCAGTAGACCAATACAGTAGACCATTTTTAAAGGAATAGATCACCCAAGAATGACCTGTCATATTATAACGTTGTTACAAACCTCCTTGACTTGACTTGAGAGAAATTATGAAGTAGCCTATGTAATGGTTACTCTTTTCCGTGCAGTTACAATAAACGGGAATGAGGCTTATAAGATTCAAAAAGGATGCAAAAGCACCATAAAAGGGTTTGTAAATGGCAGCAGAATGTTCGATTTTGGGTGAGCTAATCCTTTGCACAGAGATGTTTATTAAAATGTGTGATTTATTTCTACTGGCAGAAGGTTTAGTGTTGTCATTTGGGTTCGGCATTAGCATACGTAATTAAGGCTGGGGAGGGCATCTGGAATGGGGCGAAGCTGGTGTCATTGGGCATAATTGCTTCAGGAGGACATAATTGGGCCGCTGGTTGATTTTCAAAGGCTCATCCCTCCGTTGTCGTGGACACAGCCTGTGGACTTTGGCCTGATGCCAAGCAGGCTCTTAAAGAACACACAGTATCTATCTGTCTATAAATGGGTGAAGAGCACAATTAATCACTATATGATATTATAATATCAAATTTTCAGTTTGAAATTTATATGTATGCACCATCGTTTTTCAACAAGTGTTGTGAAATGCATGGAATTACATTGTATTGCATTGTTGTTCTTATTTTTTTTATTATTATTATTATTATTAATTATATATATATATATATATATATATATATATATATATATATATATATATTGATTGATTAAGTAATTAATTACTGTAATTGAATTACTTTTCCCTTGAAAAAGTATATAAGGATACTCAGTTTTTCTGTAATTTAATTACTATTACTTCTGATGTAATTGCATTAAATACTGAATAGACTATAGAACAATTCTATATAAAACAATAGTGGATTTAACATCAAAACTAAACGTCTAATGTCTAAATGTGTTGATGTTTTTAATGTTTTAAATGTTTAACCTTCTCCCTTTGAGAACTTGATATTGATATAGGATTTAGAAAGTAATTAGTACAGTAATGTAATTAATTACACTGTAGTAGCTTGTAATCAATTACTTATTTGTTTAAGTAACTTAACTACCACTGTGTTGTGTGTGTGTGTGTGTGTGTGTGTGTGTGTGTGTGTGTGTGTGTGTGTGTGTGTGTGTGTGTGTGTGTGTGTGTATATGTATATATATATATATATATATATATATATATATATATATATATATATATATATATATATATATATATATACTCAAGTTTTGGAGTCTGGCTCCCAGTCAGATTCCGAGTTGATTTTAAAATGATGATGCTGACATATAAAGCATTGCATGGCTTGGCTCCTTATTATTTATCTGAATTGTTCATTTCCTATACTCCAAATCGGAGACTGCGGTCTTCGGAATCCAACTTGTTGGTTGTTCCTCATACACGCTTACAATCTATGGGTGACAGGGCTTTTCCTTCATATGCTCCTGTCCTTTGGAATTCTCTGCCTCTTGATCTTAGGGAAGCTCAGAAATATGATTTTTTTAAATTAGAGTTTGATTATTGATGTTACTTTTATTATTTGCACTTTATAAAATAAAGTTTATATATATATATATATTTACAGTAATTGTCTATATAAACGTTTAATTAGATATTAAACTATATACATAACTTTTGTTTTAACATAACATATTATTATATATAAATGTGTGTGTGTGTGTGTGTGTGTGTGTGTGTGTATACAAATAATGAAAAAATTTTATATAAATATAATATTTATATAATATTATATCATCAAATGTAATGACATTTTGCTGGAAAATGATTGCATACGGTGCAAAACCATTTCTGATTTATTTAGAATTTTCACCCCATTAAAACCGATGTTTCCAATACTAGGCGTCATTCTCACATTTCACTAAAACCTCATCTGTGTTGGCCAGCTAGGTAACGTTACCTTGACGACACATCTAAACCAGCACAATTCGTAATATTCTATACCTCCCAGAAATCCAAATGGTTAGGTTTGCGAGGCATAATGACACATGATCAACAAACAAAAGCTGGAAGTGACAGTTCTGTCAGCCGGCCCGAAACTTTCTCAAATTGGCCCAGAGCCATCCGTATTGTTGAGCCCTGTGTGTGTGGGTGGCGTCTGTTGGAATGGTGCTATCACACGTATTGTGATGTTATCAGTGTTCATGAAAGATGCAGCAGACGACCAAAGCTCTCTACCTGAGGTGTTTTTCAGACAGCAAGGCCAAGAAAAGGAAGAGATCGAGCTACAGATTCGTTTTGAGTCTCGAAGGTGGGGTCAGGTTATGTGATCGAGCGATAGCGAAGATATTGTATGTTTGCGCACATGTGTATGTATCTCTTGGTGGCCTGTCCGGCGCTGAGGTTGTGGGCAGGCCTTTTGGATGGCGACCTAGTCCAAACATCGTGGCCTGACATTTTTATCATCCGTCAGCGCAGATAAATCTGGCCTCCCGGCAGCCCTGGCAGCCTCCCGCTATCTTGTCACATTCCAGACAGTCGGGGTCGGTGGGCTGAGCCAAGCCAGGCCGGGCTGGGAGGGAATCAGGGCCAGGTAATCCATTACTGTCCGGGGGCACGTCTCCGCGCATACGGATTTAATATCAGCCTGCCGAGAGTTATGAGCCATCCCCATCCACAAACACATACCTGACTTATGCAAAACGACAGGCCCACAGCTGGGGGATTTGGACCCACTGTATTTTCTCTCTTTTGTGAGTGAGTTGTGTGTGTTTTTTTTTCCTTTGGCTCTGATAGTTGGTGTCTCACCTTCTCCTACACTCTCAATCTCCTCCGTGTCCTCTAGCAGCAAAGGCTGGACTGCGTTCAGGATGCAAACGGACCGAAGAGACGCCTTCCGTCCTGACCCATTTCTGGAAAGGCAAGGTGACCTGGCTACAGAAGCCCTGGCACTCGCCTCGGAGTCGAGAGGTTGTGTGGTAGATGGAAGCAGCACGTTGAAGTTGACATTTGACCCTGATGTATGTCCCCCAAGAGGATGTTCTCTCCTGAGATACTGAGGCTCTTTGTAACTCTCTGTGGTTTCTACAGGCAAACACATGCAGAAAAAGCCCCATGGCCATGAACACGGATAGGCATGTCCCAGTTCTTGCCCTTGTAATGTGAGGGCAAACTATGTGCAAGAGGAAGTGCTCAGGAAGCAGGGTATAGTCTCAGGTGGTACATTTGTCCCACAGTAAAAAGGACATGGAGGTGAATTTTATGGAAGCCCGTTTCTGCCTTAAAGTAAAAAAAAAAAAAAAAGTTATATATATAATATAGTGAGACATAAAACCTAAATTTACAGGAAAGAGTGACAATTATGTGAAATAAAGTTGTAATTGTGAGAGATTGAATCTTTTTTTGATGAAAAGTTAGAAAAACAATTATTTGAATTAAAAAATTGATATAAAGTTGCAATTTACAAGACATACTTGCAATTATAAGAAACAAATATGCCATTAATTGTGCGAAATAGAACCACATATGAATAGTTGTATTTTGAGATTAAAAAGTCCCAATTGCTAAATATAGCATTATGAGAAGTTGCAGTTGTGAGATATTTCTATAGATATATAGATATAGATATATAGATAAGTTGTGATTTACAAGAAATTATCACAATTATGAGAAATAAATTGAAACCCTTCTTGAAAAGTAAACATTTGAGAAAAAAAAATGGAATTTGAGGTGGAAAAATAGCATTGATAAATGATCGCAAATGCTAAATAATAATGTTGAGATGTAAAGTCACATTTCGAAAAAACTGTGAGATATAAAGTTGCCATTGTGGCATACTGTATAAAGTCATATTGTGAGTGACATTTAAAATCAAAATGTAAAGAATTAGAGTTTACTTTGAGCTAAGAACAGGCTTCCAGTATGAGAATATCAGGATCAAAGGTATTTTAACCCTAGTGAGGCCGAAGCTATGCCATCACCTGGAAAATCACATGGGTGTGCTCCAGGAAAACACATGGGCTGCGGTCAGAGGGTCTGGATCTGACTAGTGATGAGACTTTGACCTATAACAATAGAGGCTTTTTATAGATTTCAGCCAAATGTCAAACTTAATGCCAATGCTTGACCTCATAAAAGGCCAATGAATGCCAAGGGGCAGAGATAGATGAAAATAAGAAAAAAATGCTTCAATAAATAATATGATTGCTTTTTAGTCAGCCCTGAAATAGGCTTTTGGCAAGTAAACAAAGATATTTGTTATTATGTCCTCTGAATGTGCTGTGAAACTTAGAAAGTTTGACAGTGAAAACATTTCCAATTAACCTTCAAATAAAAGACATCTTAATGAAATCTCTCAATATTTCAGGTTTTCCTCACCCCTCTCTTTCTAGTCCCGTCTGTAGAGCTTATGGGAATCGTGAGGTTACTCTGGGACAGTAAATTTGTCATAGATCGGCCAGCTTGTCTCTTTCCAGCACCCTCATAACTTTTTCAGCATTCTTCTAGAATAAAGGAGAGAAGAAAGAAAAATGCCTGAGTAAGCTCAGCCTGCTGGGAAAAAGTTGGCTGATCCATCAAACCTGCTCTCGGTTCTGGAGCTACAGCCTTGTTAGCTAATTGAATATGTGAAAAATGGGGATACATCTGAGTGGGATTTTACACCGACCTAGGTTTCATCTTATCTATGTTTTATCAACTCAGCCTCATGCTTAAATCATAAACAGAGCTTTAATACAAACATTATGAATGTGATAATATGAAACTTGGATGTCATCACGTTGTAACCAGATGTGTGAGCGCTGCTGATTCAGGCATGCAAATCTCTCTTTCTCTCTCTCTTCCCCGCTTGTCTCATCCATCTTATCTGTTCCTTGTTTCATCCCACATTTTCCTCCCTTTTTCCCCCCTAACACATTTTTCTTTCATTTTTCCTTGTTTTTTCCCATTTCTCTCCCACAACACAATTCCTCCTCCGTCCTCACCTCTCTCTGGCCACGTATACACTGTAAATACAGTTTTCACTAATTTTATGAGTGCGTGAGTTTGGTCATATAGATAAATTATATGAAAGGGTTTTCATTCGAGAAAGAAATGGTAATCAACATGGTATTCTGGAATATTAAGTGCTCTTCCACCCTGGTTATTGACCTAAAAAAAAAATTCTGTCATAATTTACTCATTCTCATGTTGTTCCAAAACTGTATGATTGACTTTCTTCTGCAGAACTGGATTCGATATTTAATTTTTAATTATTATTTTTTGAACTCAACGTTCTTCAAAATGTGTCTGTCTGTGTGCCTTTCTGTCAACCTATCTTCACTTGCAACATATAATTCATCCAAACATACCGAACACAAAAAGTTTCATCCATGTTTCATATTCGGAGCTGCAAGTTGCCAAATCGTTGATATATGTTATGCGACAGTGACTCCTGTTTTCCATGAACAAACTGACTTATTATTTGGGGTCTTACTCAATCACTTTGGCTAATTTTGTTGAAACAGCCTTAACATACTGTAAGTGTAATTGTCACAACTGTTTTATAGCACATCAAAACTGGATTGCACCCTAAACATTTAATTAATGCTTAATGCGTCAGTAAATTCATTTTATTCAAGTTATTTTATTTTATTGTCATCAAATTTTTATTAGCCTATATATAAATTTTATTTTAGCTCTACTTTTTTTGGGACTATAAGTTTTGTCAAGCTGAATGCTGTTGTTTATCACACTGAGCTTTTTAGATACAGATTTCCTCCGTATGCAGATTTGTATAAACACAAATCACAAAACATGTGTTGCATGTACAAGAAAATGTCAGATATTTATGGAATATTCATGGATGTCTGACAAATATCGATGGGATCATTTTGCATGTGATGGCTCACACGAAGAAATAATGTATGGAAGTTGTAAAGAGTATGACAGTTTCATAGAGAATCAGGTGTGAACAAGAAACTAATCGTTCAGATAACTTATTGTTTGAAAAAGAAATCTCATGATTCAAGAGTTGAGCCAAAGTGATTGAGGAAAAACTGTGAATGTGGTTGTCTCTGCCCAACTTTGCTCTTGCTCCTGGCCTCGCTCTGTTTTTCTCTTTTTTCTTTCTCTCGCCGGACCGGAGGGATCGTTAAGAGAAAGCACTGCAGCTGGCGGATGCGTTTCTGTGTGCTGAATGCGGGTCTTTTTAAATAATGAATGAGGTGAGGTGCTGTCACACAGACTTTTGCCTACTGTTAAACGCTGCACTGACGGCTGGCACAGCGACTTGTTGAAGTCTTAGAGGCCTACACCTCCGCCAGCAATTTATAAGGGTCTCCAGAAACTTCCACCTCTATCCATTCTGATCAAGGGGCACTCCAGACTCTCCCTCCCTCCCTCTACATCTCTTCCACCTCCAGTTTTTTCTCAGCCCTTTTCTGTTCCTCCATCTAACACGCCCCTCGCTTCCTCTCTGTCCGTTTCATCCATCTCCCAGGCTCTCCGTAGTTTTCAGAAGTACAGTACGTACGTTTTTTCCATCCTCCGCTCTCGAGCAGTTGGGAAAGAAAAATGATCAGCTCTTCCTCGCTCATTACGTCGTGGACTTGTACCACCGAATGAGCATTTAGCCCTTGAGGGTGCGTTAGTGTGCCGATGTGCCTCATCAGATGTTCTCGGGGATGATGGGATGTGTTCGTAGGCGAGTGGAACGTGTGAATGGTGTGAAGCCAGGGTGTCATTCAGAAGGAGATGGGAGAGAAGCTGTTAGCATGCCCTTGTCTATCCGAGACCCCCCCTCCATTCTGGAGAAATAAGGGTCAGGAGTCAGTCAGAGTGGTGCAGCTAATAGAAGATTTATGACTCACTGAATATGCAGATCTGCTTGCTGTGATTGACCAGGATCCACATGCTGCCCTTGGGTACATCTTTGCATTTAGAGAAAGAGAGAGGGGGGGTGACTGCTTTGGGGGGCCGCGGAGGAGCATAGAAAGGAAGAAAAAGTGCAAAAGGAGAGGACAATGGAGAGAAAAACGCACTGGCAAATTAGGCAGCCTCTCATTTTCGAATAGTCCGACAAGATTGCACGGTCTCCGGCAGAAACAGCTATTAGTCATTTGTCCGGGGGGATGAAATCTTCATGTTTTTTTCTTCTTTGTTCTCTCTGCTCACTTTTTCCCTCATTTCAGGCAATTTGAACTCCATTTGCAAGAGTGCAGATGCCGCTCTAGAAAGCAGATGTTTTACTTTATTTGAAATATACATACAGGCATAATGAAGCTGAACCCTGACCGGGGCTCTGCCGTCATATAAGTGCTGGTAGTTTCCTGGCTCTCTGCTGAATGTCTAGGTAAAAACCCAGCACGAGACATCCGCGCCGCTCGTCCGTCTAAGATGAGAGCGTTGAGATGGAGAAATTATAGAGCGGGGCCTGGTCTGCCAAATGAATAGGCATACTGACAAATTGAATTGAGCTGCATCAGAGGGCCTCCATTTAATCTCCTAAGTCTTTTTCACCCATTAAAGGAGTCATTCAGCGCCCATCACGGATGCAGGTCCTGCCACCCCACACGCCGCTCTTTATGTTCCAGCTACTCATCTCTGCCATTTCAGCTTTGCGTCTGAGTGCTAGCTGAGTTTTAAAGTGCCTGCGTGCGTGTCCATTTGTGCAAGGTTTGATTTAATGATTTTGTGGTTTTGTATAAGTCATCTTTTGTCATAACAGTTGCATACATGGCTGTATAACCTACAGGTATTAAATGTCCGCGCTTGGTAATGGCCATGATTGTTTAAGAAGGCAGTGTGAAATTGGTCATTAAAGGATGACGCTATATACATCCAGCCACGATGATGTGTGATACTACTTTCTAGTGTGTTACTATAAGTCTCTCAGACAATGATAAAAAAATAAAAAAAATAAAAAAAATGTATCTTGAGTGAGTTTGTGACCAACACCATAGGGAGAAACTGTTTACCTGTCCATTGACATGCATTATGTTTTAGTGCCCCCTGCTGGACAGATATTAGGACACCTGTACATTCTTGGAATGGCAAAATTGTAGTGCATGACAAAACACATTTTGTTGGATATTTTATCACACAAATCATTAAAAACAACAACAACAACAAAAAAACACAGAATGTATTCAAAATTTAATTAAACAATATTTGTTTATGGAACAGATTATGGAACACACATTTAAATGAATGGTAATTTTGATGTTTTTATTTTGTAAATGTTGATACATTTCCTGGAAAAAAAATTGTCCTTTCTCATCTTCTTTCCTAATGGAGACAGTATGAATTGCTCTGACATTTATATCACATCCCTGATTCCTTATAGCTATAAAAGTCCAGCAGGTAAAGTTTATGTGGGTGTCTTAAGTGTATTACAAAGCATCTTTACAAATTGCATTAGTGAGTCATTGCCTTCTCTCTGTTTTCCAACTGTCTTTGTCAAGTGATGGAACTTCACACAGAGGACCAAGAAGTGTGCAATATGTGGTAAGAAAAGATGAAGATGAGGAAGAATAAAACTAAGGGAAGGGGAAATTTACGCCCAAAATAAAAGAAAACCGATTGAATGAAAAACCTTCACTTTTTTCAACTATTTTTTGAGTGGTTTATGTTTTCGAGTGTTTTTCACACAAAAATGTGCTATCTGACAAAGCATTCCACCTTTGACTCTTGTGCTTCTGTCTGTCCTGTGTAAAGCCTGTGTGTGTGTGTGTATGTGTGTGTGTGTGTGTGTGTGTGTGTGTGTGTGTGTGTGTGTGTGTGTGTGTGTGTGTGTGTGTGTGTGTGTGTGTGTGTGTGTGTGTGTGTGTGTGTGTGTGTGTGTGTGTGTGATGCTCTCTCTCCCTCCCTTGCACCGTGTGCCCCTTAAAACGTGAATGTGGCCCATAGGAGCCACCATGGGAGTTCTGACGAGCATGCTTTGATAGTGTGTCAGAGCAAATTAGCTTCTGTGTGGAGGTGCCTTGGCACACAAAGCCGCTTCCACTCCTTCCATCACCCTGCATATGTGCACAAGATTATAATTAATAAGCAGGCCTGTCAATCACACTTTAATAATAATAATTTAGCATTTAGGGGGCAGAGTGAGGTTATTGGCATCTGTGCCTTTGATGTGGAATATGGGCTGGCTAATAGGAAGGCAGAGAGGAAGGGAGAAAGGGTTGGAGGGACAATACCCACCCCATTCAGTTTAAAGTCGGCATGAAACGGAAGTTGCGATAGTCTTTCCTTCCTGAAATCCAAGTGAAACAGCTTCTCGGACAAGAAAAAATTTAGGGATTAAATTTTTGTCCATCAAATTGATAAGATCTTTGAATCATTGTGGTTTGCTATTGCTACGATGTGACCTCATGTGAGCGACAGGTTGTCCCACCCTAGTGAACACGTCATCAGAGAACAGATTCTGTTGTAAATATTGGAGGGCACATAGATTTTAATAAATAATGATGTGCATGGATAAATCATTTATAATAAATGCTGCAATATTCCAGTCATCAATCAAGAACAGGCAAGAACGGTCTATTTTAATTCATAATGACTTACAATTGAGTTTTAAACATGCACTGTTTCAAAGGTGTCTGTTTCATTAGTCCACTGGATAAGATGCAGTCAATAGTATATTCGGAAGAATGTCTGATCCATCCTCGAAGAGTTCTGGTTTGTCTGTGATTTCTGTGATGCTTGTAGGTGGCAACAAGTCGAATTATTTTAATAATTTGTTCAAAACACAGATCAATGGAACAAAACCAGGCTGCGTCTGATATCGCATACTCTTTTGAATAAGTACTTCTTACTTTGCAAGCGCTGAAAACGTATTCTACAGTATATAGCATGAATATATACTGTAGTATGAATGTAATCTGATGTTTAAATGCCATGTTGTGATTATCATGTGGCCTACCAGCGTCAGTTGTGTCGCTTCACTGCTATTCACAAATCCTCTCCCATGGGAGAGTATAGTGTCCATCATATACGCACTTCATAATTTTGCCAGAAGTAAGTCATCCGGCTACTTTTTGCCTAATCTTTTATGAGTAGGCCTACAGTGAATTTTAATAGGCTACTTATTTTGTCACACAACAAGTGATCAGTGAATAATTTGAATCATTCACTCGACCGATTTTCTGATTTCGTGCAAAAACATTCAGTGGTTCAATCAGGAACGCTATTGTGCCGAATTAGAATTGAGCCTATTCATAGTTTTCAGTCATGTGATTGACACACAGCAAAACATCAGTAGAACAGGCAGCACAGGCCTGTCAATTTTCAAAATTTCACAAAAATTTAGATCAGTATGGTGACCGGGAGGGGACATGTTCGGTTCACTTAGTTTTGTCGTGGCCACAACATATAAACTCGTGGGAACGTGATAATATGTTGTTGCCACGAGATATTAATTCGTGGGAACGTCATATTAAGTCGTGGGAACGTGATGATAAATCGTGGCCTCGAGATCATATGTTGAGGGAACAATATATTTTTCTGGAGGCCACGACTTCATATTTTGAGAGAACAACATCTATTTCTCGTGGCCACGAGTTATGTTGAGAGAACCACACCAGTCAATACTGTAACCATATACAGCAGTCGGGAGATGACTGATGATAACATTTTACTTTGAATTAGGAATGTCATATAAAGATATAGTGCGCTCTCTGGCATTATTAAGTTGATTGGGCTTTTTCGTCGAAAATTTGAATTTGAATGAAATACTCAGGTCACGAATAAAGTCCCGTTGAAGGCAATAAACAAAAACAAATTATGAGAAACTTAAATGAACATAAAGTAAATTTTGACCGGGGTAAAAGGAGGAGCCAGTGTACGTCGCGTGTTAAGATTCGATTATTCCCACATGTAATAAAACTCGTGGCCATGAGAAATGGATGAAACATTAAGTCGTGGCCACGAGAAATTGATGCTGTTCCCTCAACATATTAAGTCGTATAACGAAAAATATATCATTCCCTCAATATATGATCTCGAGGCCACGACTTTGCATCACGTGGCCACGACATAATGATGTCGTTACCTCAACAAAATGATCTCGTGGCCACGACTTATAATCACGTTCCCACGACTTAAAGAGGCTATATGCAGCTTTTGAAATTTAAACTCACGACTGACACCTGTGGCCAAAAAACGGAACTGCTCTTCCTTTCTGCTCGCTCTCGTACGTGCACACTTCACAAGTCATCCGCTGCAAAGAAGTCAACATTATATTTACAGAGGTAAGAACAGTCAAATACATATATTGTTTGAGAAACTAAGTTTGTTTGCTGACTAGCGGTGGTGGCAGAGTGATCTGAAACGTTTAACATGAACAGCGCTTGACGTCACATCCGCAGACAGCGCGCGAAAAATCCGACCCGACAGAAAATAGGAAAAATAGGATACAGGCTTATAGGTGCACCCACTGTGAGCTGACAAGGTGTCAGTATGCTCATCAGGAGATGTTTGAGTCATAAATGGTAAAAAAAAGGCTATTGTTACGTTTATTTTTGGGAAAAAGTTGCATATAGCCTCTTTAATATCACGTTCACACGACTTAATATCACGTTCACACGAGTTTATATGTTGTGGCCACGACAAAAATAAGTGAACTGAACATGTCCCCTCCCGGTCACCGTAGTTTAGAAAAACAAAGATATGTGAACAAACAGCATGTTTTGGGCACTTGTGATCCATATAGGCTACAGCACCCCCTGCTGTATTGCAGTAAGCATTGCTTTGCCCTCCAGTTGGACATTCCTAAGGTTGAGACGGATGTGTTCAAATAGGCTTGTGTACAGATCATCTCTTGAAAGCTACTGTTTTGGTGTCAAATACTTTCTTTTGTCCAAGCTTAATATAGAGAGATAGCTAAAAAGTAGCCACCTGTAGGAGATTTCTGTTTGGCACTATAAACATTACTTAGCCATATCATGTTTGTTTGTTGGTTTGTTTGCTTGAAGAACATCTGACCACTCCCACATAACATTGGCTAAACTAATGGAGCTCTTTAACTGTTTGTCCAAGCAATGGCAGATGTGAGGAGTGTTCAGACCACTGGTTTAAAATGATATTTTTTGCAATTCTGTTTTGTGAACCCTGTGATGCAGAAATTACTTAAACACAGAAGAGCTCTCACACAATTGTGCATCATTGTGGTAAAATGAACAATCAGGCTATGTAGCTGTCCCTCTCTCGCTCATTCTCACTCTCTCTCTCGTTCGTTCACTGAGGTGACCATATTGCCATGGCCCTGTTCCACCATCCCTTATTACTCAGACACATCTGCTAATTGCAATGAAAATAACAAAACAACATATGTCAACACCCCAGAGACCACAGCACTGGTGTCCTGTAGTCACTGAAATGAAGAGTGATGGTTGACAAATGAGCGCTTGATTGGTTACATAAATTACTTTCAGTAGACGGAGCATCTCACCAGGCACTGCAAGCAAACGCTCATCATTAAACTAGGGATGGGGAGTGCTAGAGAGAGAGAACCGGGTGTAGAGAAAAAGAGTGGCAGAAAAAGACGAAAGAATAAGAGGAGGATACTGTATATAGGCAGTGGACAGTATGTATATTGTTTACTTATAGACATTTAAAAAGGCAAGTACACACAGGTCACAATATATACACTATATACTATAAGTGGCATCTGAAATTTTCTTCTAAAATGATCATTTTTATCAAGCTTGTATATTTAAGTTCAGTAATTTCACTTAAATGGCAATGCAAATAACCTATTAATTGTCATTTAAGTGAAATTACTGAACTATACAAGCTTTATAAAAATGATCATTCTAGAAGAAAATTTCAGATGGCACTTAGAGGCTTTTGCATCTGAACTCTTCATATATATATATATATATATATATATATATATATATATATATATATATATACACATATATATATATATATATATATATATATATATATATATATATTTGTATTTTATTTTAAACAGCACGCATTTAAAAAATAAATAAATAAATAAAGCATATAAGAAAAGCATCTGATCATAGCAACGTGGGTATGTTTGCACCAAATTGCACGAGCTCTGCATTTCGGCACTCTAGTAAAGTCACGTCACGTTTATGTAGTACAAAGGTTTTTACCAGCCGAATCGAACTTTTCCAGAAAGTTCACTTTGGAAAGCTGTTTCAAAGTTCATTTTGGCCTGATTTTCTTCGAAATTACATCACATCAATTCGTTCTTCGATTTCGCTTTAAAGGGGGGGTACAATGGTGTTTCATGTATTCAGAGTTGTTTACAGTGTTAAAGAGATGGATTCTCATGCTAAACATGGGCAAAGTTAAAAAAATATATTTTGGACAAATAACGGAGAATTTCTGTGCCGAAAATCTTACTTCCGGGTTGGTTCAAGTTTCGGCTGTTTTTTTTCCGATCGTGGATCTAATGACGTAGATGAGAGTGGAATTCCTTATATGAGCATTTCTCCCGGAAAAGCGCGCCCGCGCACACGGCGACCAGAGGAGAGCGAGACCGCGCACATCAACGCACTTCAACAGGAAATCATCGGCAGCCAGCGCTGCATAGGATTTGTTCAAGAATGTCTCCAAAAAAGTGTGTTTTTGGATGTGAGGGAAAGCTTTCCGTGTTCAGCTTTCCAAAGAACCCAGTGTTACAGGAACAGTGGATGCAGTTTGTTTTTCCGGGGCAGCAACGGAGTGTACCAAGTGCGGTTGTGTGTTCTGGTCATTTCAGTGACGAATGTTTTATTAACAAGGCCCAGGTCGACGCTGGATTTGCAAATCGTTTGCTATTAAAACGTGGAGCGGTCCCAGTGATAAAAGACCCCATTCATGTAAGTACAATTGGATCAGATTTCTGTATTTTGCTGGAAATCAAGCACTACCGCTTGACTCTATAGCTCCGCCTCCAGGACCTCGGCTTTTTCCGGAGAGAATCGGAAAGCTGTATTTTTCTTTAATAAATATAATAAAACTAAACACTTTTTGGAGATATTAAAGATGCACTACTACTCTATAGGTACTCAAGATTAACATGAGATTAGGTGAAACTGTGCATGTTATGCACCCTTTAAGTACCCTTTAAGTATACCGGGGTCTTAAGAAGACTTTAAACATGGGGCAGATTAGGCGATTTTTTTCCAGCAACGTTTTTTTTTTTTTTATGCTTATTGAAAGTCTCTTCATATCCTGATAGCAATCATTAAGTAAGTGGTCTAAATATATTTAAAATAAATATATTTTCTGTGGAAGGCGTAGGACCATAAAATGTTCATCCAATCATCGGTCCGAATGCTGCATCCAAAAAGGTATACTTCACGTGTACTCATAAAAGAGTTGGCAAAAAGTACCAGGATGACATACTACATACTAGATTCTTAAGTATGCGTACAATGGGCACTTTACTATCCCATGAGGCTACGGGAGAGAATTTGTGAATGGCAGTGAATGGACATGCTGGTAGGTCACATGGATTACATACATACTACACATTCATTCTTACTATCGAACATACTTTTTTAGCGGCCGTGAAGTAATTAGTTATTCAAACTAAGTACCCACTCAAGAGAGTATGCGATTTCGGGCGCAGCCGATTTTGCCTGTTAAGTAGGTTATGTATTTGCATAACTCCGCCCACCCTGTTCCCACAGACATCACACATCATCAGTGTGTTTCATGCTATACAGAGTTGTAAACAGAAACAGCCACAGAGTAGCCTACCACAAACAAACAGCAGCTGCCTTTTACAGTTCCTCCTGAACCAAACAAGCTTATGCTGCGTTCACGCCATAACTACCCTAAATGTACTACTTGCACTGAGCTTTGTGACGCACTCCCTTTTTGTAAAAGGACAACTCGGGGCAAATTCTAAACTGCATTTTTGCACCCTTGCAGCTCCAAGGGGTCTAGGGGTGTTCCAAATGAAAGTGAAAAACTGAATCCCTTCATGAAAGGCTCTTCCACAAATCTGTTAGTGAAGGGAACATGTGATGGTCACTTCAAGGAAGTAATTTAATCGTTTATGGTCATGTGACCCACACCCATTTTAGATATGGTGGGAGAGTTGGAGTTAACGTAAACAGAATAATTCAAGTTGTGTTGTTTTGTTGTAATATTGACATATTACACATTTTTTGTCATGCATTTCATATTGAGTTTAAAAAGTTTCATAGGTAATTAATGTGTTAATGTTTTATGTTTAATGCTTAACTTCTAAGGTTAGGAGCAGATTGGGAATACACATACACACACACACACACACACACACACACACACACACACACACACACACACACACACACACACACACACACACACACACACACACACACACATATATATATATGGCATATTTAAAAAATGTCATTATACTTTTAACTTTTAAATTTACTTTCCAACCCAAGCCAATCTGAGAAAGCAGCAACTGGTAAACATATGTGATTACCGGTATTTCACCGGAGTGTGGCTTGTCTAAACTAGTGACAGCGATGCTGAAGTGTGTGAGACGAACAAGATCAGAATGAACAATTCATTATTTGAATGAAATATTTTAATTTGTATTCTGTGTCATTTTTTATTATCAGTCGTTTTTCTGTATGTAGGCTAATTTACATAGTTATGCCCATTAATTAATATTAAATGTAGTTGACACTGTCATTCTCCTCTAATATGCGTACATTAAGATTAATTAAATAATTATTTAATTAATCTTCATTTTTTTTGAATATTTTAAAAGATTGGAATAAGAGCACCAGCGCACACAAGCAATCCTTTTTATCTGTCAAATTCATTTAAAAATGTAAACTCAATGGATGAATTATGATCAAGAAGAGAAAAACACTGTTAATGAGAAGACTGCTGCAGGTTAGTGGGGAAATTAATTAATTTATTATTCAGAATGCACAGTTGGAAAGAAAATGTCTTTCAATGGCAACATTATCATTTCCGAAATGAATCTGCAGCAGTCAGGTGGTACAGGTCAGTTCTCTTTAAGTTATGTTCATTATTATTTTAATATTTTGTGTTTTGAGATGTTAGGTAATTTAACGCCGTCCCCCTTGACGCTTTGCAGACTGCTATGGCAAATGTGTTTTAGAAAATGTGTTTTGGACAGCGTACTGAAGGGAAAGTGGGATATTATGCTTTCAAAGCTACCTCGCTATTGCTAGCCACGCCAAAATTGCCTACCCTACCATGAGAACCTCTGAATGTAATGATTCTGAACAATTAGGTGTTGGCTTTATCTTCAGTCTGGATTTATCTGGAGTCTAAAACTTAGATTACATTTCCAATCCATGAATGATTTGAAGGTTATATGGTGATTCAAAGATAAAATAATAATGTAAACAATTTGGTGGGCGTATGTATTTTTAAGATGTATTTTTAATGTTTACCAATAGAGGGCAGTGATCAGATGCATTACTTAATGAGTTCATTGCAGTACAGTATATTGTAGCAATGTATTAGATGAATATTTGTCTGTGATGAAATAAAATTATATACTTAAAGTTTTCCTGATTCTGGAACTCTTATATAAACTAAAGTCAGTGTGGAGATAGTCTCAATTTTGTATTTGTTTATTTGTGAGCTCAGCTGTCTTTCACCAATGCTCTCTGATCTCACAAACTGTCAGCAGGGGGCAGACGTGTCTCAGATGTCTGATGATGCTAGCCACACTTTCTTAGCAAGTTTGAATAACACGGATATTTAATTGCACGGATTCTATACTATATACTATACACTCTTTCTAAATGTCTGTCTTCATCTCTTTTACTTTCTTGTTAAGTTTCACTGTTCTTTTTTAAAAAGAAGATATGAGCTTAAATGGTGAGCAGTTAGCAGCAGCCCTCCAGGATTTGCCTGCAGTAAAGTTAAGTTATTTTCTGTATTGGCTTTTTAGACTGTTCAAAGTGCCTTTGATGCGTCTTTATTAGAAATTCTTGTTGATAAAATCAAACTGACTGACAGTTATTGTACTTCAATAAATAATTATATTGGTCGGGATAATAATCTTAATAGTGATCTTGCGGTGGATGGGCTGTCAGGCTTGTAGGCACAGAGAGATTCACAGACCTGACAGAACTAGCACATATCTGAGACAGAGAGAGAGAAAAGCAAAGTGGGTTAGGATGAAGGGATTTTAGGAAAAGAGTTATGAAAGAGCATGTACTTAGTGTTTTTAGAACACAAACTCAGTGAGGAGTGGAAAAGTTTTTTTTTTTTTTTTTTAAAGAGGAGAGGCAGGCCAATGAAAGGGAGAGAGTGTACAAAGAACAAAAACAAAATTTGAAAACATGATATGTTTAAAAATTCTGATATGATAAATGAGAAATAGACGGTTGCAATCTGCCCAAGGAAACATAAAAAATGTAGGCCTATATAATAAACAAAGAGAGAGGATAGGAGTAGAAATATGGGCAGGATTGTACTGCTTTCATGGCCAGATCACATTAAAGGCCTGATATGATTTAATTGTGTCCCTCCTTTTTTCCCACAAGTTACACACGCTGACCTCGCATTAAAAGCAGAATCTTTTTATTTTCATAGTTATACTCAAGCGCACTTTTCAAAGCTGTCTTCATTTCACCATCATCTTGATAAAAGCTACACTTTTCCTGGAGCTTGTTTTAATCTCTAGCTGCTAATGAATTATTTAGTTTTCTTCAATTATTTGCATCGATTAAAAATCTTACTGATAAAACTGCATTGTAAAAATATAACTTTTTGAATAATGAATTTGTGATGGTCAATAATACATTTATGAATTTTTGAAAACCACGCATACAGTTTCCCTACTACCTGTGACAGATATGAGTAGGTGTCCTGAAATCACTCTCTTTGACAGCTGTAAACGGGTCAAGGGAACGACACACGCTTCTTTGATAATCAGAAACGCTCTCTGCCTTTTTTCTGCCTTAGAAAACATGTCAGGGCACCTTTTATACTTTATTCTTTTGAGTTTGACAACTCATCTTCTGCTGCTCCGCTAGTTCTTGGACAAGGCATGTACTAGGGTGTTTTTGTAGTAAAGAATAAGAAGAATTCCCTGTGACTTGATAGGAGTGATAGGAAACCCCTTCTCATATGGTGATATGATTCTAAAGCGCCTAATAGTCCCAAGTCAGGGGTCCGGTAATTGATAACCCCTGTAATGTTTATCCTGTTGCAGCACTCAAGCTAAATTGATTATCTTTATCTATTGAAGTGTGTTATTGAGTTCAGTAGCTCTGGCCTATTTCTACTGGACATTTTGAAGCATTTGAGCTCTCTATTCAACCAGCAGTCTCCTGGGCTTTGGCTTTATGATACAGGTACTCTATCAGGCTCTTTTTTTCTAAAACACAAAGCATCCTTTGCAGATTTAAACACTGCGCTTCAGCAGAAATCCTTGTTCCATTCCAGCAGTAAAGTGTGTGACTGCAGAAGAGCTAAATCTAGTAGGCTATTTTATGATGTCCTTTGTTTGAATGTAATATTTAAAATATGACATGTCTGAGCCATGGTGCATCGGGAATGAACATGCTCTCTACATATAAAAGTGGTTTTGCTCACAAGGAAGAAGGTTTGGATCTGTTCTGCATGTCCCAGTTCCCCCTCTTGCATTCCTGTCACTATACACTCCTAACTCAAAACATATGTTAAAAAAATTATAATTATGTATGATAAATGGCATGAAAATGTGTTTTATCTTAATACTACAAAACTAGAACTTAGTATTAGTATTTTTGTCTTATTTTCATTTAATTTGAGTTTATTTGATCTGACTGCAGAGGAAAAAAAAAAAAAAAAAAAAAATATATATATATATATATATATATATATATATATATATACAGACCCTTTCCAAAAAAATTAGAATATCATGGAAAAGTTTATTTATTTCCATAATTCCATTCAAAACATTAAACTTCAAAAAAACGATTTCAAGTATTTAGTTGTTTATTTGTACATAATTTGGGCTTCCAGCTCATAAAACCCATGAAAACAGGATTTCACAAAATTAGAATATTACATGAAATCACACAGTAATTACACAGTGATACCATGGTCATTGAACCAGGTTTTGGTTATTTTGGCAGTGTGGGCAGGTGCAAATCCTGCTGGAAAATGAAGTCAGCATCTCCATAAAGCTTGTCTGCTGAAGGAAGCATGAAGTGCTCTGGAAATGTCCTGGTAGACGGCTGCGTTGAGTGGACAGCACAGTGGACCAACACCAGCCGATGACATGGCTCCCCAAACCAACACAGACTGTGAAAACTTCACACTGGACTTCAAGCATCTTGGATTGTGTGCCTCTCCATTCTTCCTCCAGACTCTGGGACCTTGGTTTCCAAATGAGATGCAATATTTGCTCTCATCAGAAAAGAGGACTTTGGTCCACTGTGCTTTATTAAATCCAGAGTCAACGCAGCCGTCTACCAGGACATTTTCAGAGCACTTCATGCTTCCTTCATTTATTTAAGTTGTGGACCCTGAATCTATAGAAGTTTAACGTTTTGAATGGAATTATGGAAATAAATAAACTTTTCCATGATATTCAAATTTTTTGGAAAGGGTCTGTATATTAACAAGTTAAGAGAAATCTGTCAGTGCAGTACAAGAAAATATTCTTATTCAAGATGCAACCGGTCAAAACAAGCCTAAATATCTTATGCCGTGTTACTTCTGAAGTATGTTTAACTTGCTCTAAAGATTTTTTTTTAGATATTTTGGTGCAAAACTTTTTTTTTCTGTCATGAAAGCCTAATTAAAAACTCATTAAGACATTTAAGTTTTCCATTATGTATTTGCACTAGATTTAGATTGAAACTAGATTGACCTTATTATTGATTTAATCTAAAGAAAATATGAATAGTGGTTGCTCATGCAAAACTTGCTGCCTCAACGATAGGGTTTTGTGGGGGGAGGGGCTTAAATCTTCTTCTTTTTTTCACATTTATCAATCATATGTCCGATCACTTACTCTCGTTAACAAACCACATAATGTAAAGTACTATAGTTTTTGGTGCAGTTTATTCTGTCATTTTGTTCTCTTGAATATAATAGGTGTGTGAACCGGTGTCATACACATGTACAGTATATACAGTTACGTGCATGTCTTTGCATGTATCTGTGAGTGTATGTGTTTTGTAGTGTGGCTAGGATAAGTGGATCGTTCAGGTGAAAGGACAAGGTGATGGATGACAGTTTAACAAGACTAAGATTGCACAAAATGGGATTTCAAAGAGCAGAGAATCTATAGCCGCCCGCAGGAGTTAAGACAGAGCTGGTCACGGGCTGCCAGCAAGCGCCTGGCACTCAGCCCATCTCCTCTATTAGAGGAAGAGTGGCTTACTGCTACAAAACTCAGACAATGTGCTATTTCTCACTTCAGCAGAAAGAGACCACAGACAGAGCACTGAGATAAGCCACAATCAGATGCAGCATGACCAGAGGAGACATTTCAAAATGTCTTCTTAAGGAATTCATCAAGTTCTTTACGTTTATGTTCATGCCTGATGACCACCATTTAGGATAATTAGGAATGAGGCTTTCATTATTTTAAGCTTCTTAGAAAGTGTTAACTAATTGAGGCAATTAGCAGAGCTTGTGTTGCTGTCAGAAGTTTATTGTTGAACCATTTGCTGCTGTATGTCTGTGGAAAAAGAGAAAGGAAGTTATGGAGGGATATAACAAACATGTGCTGGAAATAAAATATGTATGTCAACTGAGGAAATAGTTTTATGAACTGCTGCTTTTAAATCCTACAATATTAACTTTTGGATTAACATGTCTGGATCACTGTCTGAAATGTGAAATGTCTTTTCCCAAAAGGTTGCATGTCCTTATCAATAATATAGGATATTTTGATATATATTTGGCTATATATTTTGGATAAAAACATTTGGATTAATTTTTGGATAAAAATCTCTGAGATGAAAATTATATTAGTTAGTATTCTTTTATTAGATATTAGAATTACTTTAACATACAGTAAGAGTGCATTTTAAGTCATTAAAATACCCCAATTTTATGTATATTTATTTGTTTGTTTGGATTATTTACACTAATTTATTGAGGTTTCTAGATTTTTGGTTACTTGGGTTTTTTATTGTGGCGTATGTGGGGTTTAACAGTAAAAACAGTAGATGGCAGCATGGCTTACCGTTAGGAAAGCTTTAAATTCCTCATCCATGATTCCATCCAGATTTCCCAAGACTACATGGGAATCGCAAAGTATGATGTCATCTGAATGGCGAATGAAAAAAGAAAAAGAAAAAAAAAGCTGGATCCCTAGATTCCTATTATATTTATTCCACCACAATTCTGCATGAAATCAATGAGAAAGATCCATACAAATGTAGTAACATTAAGGAGTATGAGCATGAATTTATTATTTGATTGTGTTATCTCCCTTTTCTTGCAGAAATGCATGAAAAGAAATGGTTTAAATAAGCAATAAGTAATTGAATCAGAATGACATAATTGATATGTAGGATGATGGAATGATTCAGTAATGTTGGCTGCAGGGTGGGCTGACCAATTTCATATCCTGCCAGGAGAGTTAGACTTCTGTGGCATTGCTCAGCTTTAAGCCATCATAAATAAGCAGTTTCATTCCCTTTAAGCTTTCAATGTGATTGATTTCACACAGTGCTTCATTTGTCATTTTAAAGTGGAACACAGGGTACAATTCAGGCAACAGTTGCTTTAGTGCTGTTTAGTATTAATTACAAAAACAAACATTGGAGATGATTAGTCTTAATTTGATGTACCCTCCGAGCACTTCAGGGCTGATGAATTGAAGTTCAAGGCTGCATCCGAAATTGCATATTTTCTTACTACTGTATATAGTAGGTGAAAAACAGTATGTGACAAAAGAAGTTTGTCAGAATTCACAGTACTCATAAAAAAGTATTTTTAAGGCAAAAAGTACCCAGATGACCTACTACTTCCGGCGAGATTCTGAAGTGTGCATCCGATGGACGCTTTATTCAGTTTAATTCACATTTATTTGTATAGCGCTTTTCACAATACATATTGTTTCAAAGCAGCTTTAAAGAAAATGCATTTGTCTATATTACAATTTACAAACTTTACTATCCCATGAGGCCACGGGAGAGGATTGATGAATGGCAGTAAAGCAACGTGACTGATGCTGGTAGGTCACATGAAAGTGACAACATGGCTAATGTAGTACGTCCAGAATATTCATACTACACACACTCATAATATATAGAACATACTTTTTAGCAGATTACTTATAAGTAGTGCCTATTTATTTAATAGCTTATAAGTAGTGCCTATTTATATAAATAAGTGCATACTCAAGAGTATTTCCTTAAATAAGGAAAAATAATTTGTATGTATTTATCAGGACTGTGAAAATCTCAGTGCTTTATTGGAGTAAAATCCCCCACCCCCACTTTAAATCACCAGAGACAGCGAGGGGAATATAAGGTTGAATGTCAACCACGTGCTCGTTTCAGGGCAGAGGCAGACAGAGAGTTGGAGGCAAAGCCAAGGGCAAAAATTGTATACATCTCAAAACTCTTCTTTTCAGGAAGAGCAGGAAATCCCAGTTCTTTTCTTGCAATGTTTCTATCATCTGTGGGGTGGATCCAGGTTGGAATGTCTGCTTTAGGCCAGGGTGCAAGAAAGTAAGCCATCAGCTGTGGAGAGGTTTGGACCTCTCATTATCCCAGATCAAACAGAGCTCAGCAGGAACGGCACTAGAAAACACACTAAGCCTGCTATATTAGGTAAAAATGCACTTGACATTAAATACAGGCTTATGGAATATTGAAATACCCACATTGTGATAAAAGGCATTAAATGATGTGCACATTAAACCACCGTAGTCCCTTACTTATGGTAAAATCAACAGCACTATGCAGGGTTTTTCCTGGGTCAAAATTGGTCTTCGGTGGTGGCTGACCGACATGGTCATCCACACACAGCAAAGAGTACCCTAGTACCCACATGATCCGCAAGCCCAATATTGACAATACATGTTAAATTTAAAATAAATACAAAGAAACAGTTTGTGATTTTTTTCTTAACCTATTTATTCAGGAAAAAACGATCACTGTCAGGCTAGATAGTAAAAGAAAGCGATTACAACTTATTTTATATCTATACCTTGACGTTTGTTTCTTTTGTTCCTCGTTGTTAATATTTGGTTGTTCATTCTTTTATTTTATTTATTTTGGGGGCCATTTTCTTCCAGACTGTGGCTGATAATTCAATTTTAAACCTCTTCCAAATTATATATAGACTGCAATTATCAGACACAGATATTACCTGTCACTCTCACTGTCATCCTTTCTTGCCCTCTTTGCAAAAAAAGCTGTGATTTTTCCACGACTGGCTTTCATTGTTTTGAAAGATGGTGGGCGATATGGCAAAAATATCATATCACGATTTTTTTCAGGGAAATCACGATTCACAATTTTATCACGATTCTTTTTATGTTGGTTTTACTATTTTGTGAATTAGCATTACAGCCAAACTAATGTCCATATTTTAAAAACAAAGCCTTAGGTAACAAAATAAAAAAATAAAAAAAGGCAGACAGGGGCGAAGATAAAAATATTTGTCATTATTTTCTTTGTTATTAAAAATTAAGATCAAAGATACACATTACACATACACAACTTAATATACAAATTAAAAAAAGGGTAGTATATTTAGTATAGTATAGTATAGTATATTTTTCTCCTATGGAAGTCAATGGGGACCAGCTACTGTTTGGATAGCCACATTTTTCAAAATATTAATATTAGAAAAATATTAGAAGGAAATTAATAGAGGATTGGAACAACATTAGAGTGCGTAAACTACGAGATAATTTTTATTTTTGGGTGAACTATCCCTTTAAGGACAAGCGGCAGCGTGTTTACTATAACTACTGTCTCTTTAAGAGTTGTGCGCGACGCGTCTACTATACACGCATTTGACAAGCAGATTTTCTCTCAATTTTCTCAAGTTTGCTTTCACTTTAGACATAACCGACTTTGTTTATGTAAACCTTGTGTGTATTTAACAGTATAAGCACAATAAGACTCGAAAGATAACTTAGTCAAGTATCCAGGCGCTGGTAGACAGGCTTTTAGTGCATGTGAGCTTCACATGTACGCGCTGAGGAACTCACACGTAACAGTGCATCAGCACGCGAATTAGCCTAAATGTTTAACCGACAAGGCATTAAAGCACATGCAAATTATGAACTGCAGTGTCCCGTTCCGTTCCACTGCGTTAACATTTTATGTGAATATACGTCGCGTTGTTCAGTATGTTGGGACCATAGACTGTAAAAAAAAAATTTACAGTCAGAGGACAGAGGCGCCAGAACAGATATAATGCACGATTCTACGATATTTCTTTAAAAGCAGATCGTGGAGACATTATAATCATCCACGATCAAAAACCCTAAACCACTTCAAACTGGATAGATTTTTTGCGTTTATTTAAAGTTATGTCAGCTGCATGTGCAGAATGCTTGTCACAAGTTGTAAGAGAAGATAAGGCAACTTTTTTTTGACTGCAATTCACACCCAGTGCTAATTCAGCAAAATATTCTCCGAATACACCACGTGAAACATGGATTCGGTCTTCCGACCTTTAGGATCAGTTGATTTTGATGCGAGGGAGAGAGCAAAGAAGACGGAGAGTGCGCGCGCGGGGGTGGGGCGCTGTGATCGTTCTCTCCGTCACTCCGTCAGTAGCCTGCTTCACTCACAAAACCCAATTACAGATCAAATAAGGCTTTGGCGGGACAAAAAATCGTTTTGGCGGCCGCCAAAAAATTTTCAATGTAGGAAAAACCCTGCTATGATAAAACACACCAGTGACACTAATAAAGCAGTTTCTGCAAGTTTCAGCAATGCGCTAGGTGGCGACAAGATTGAATCATTGAATCATGAACTCAATCGATTCATTTAAAACACTGATTCATTCAGTTACGCTACTACTGTGTTGTATTAATGCTCAGAGACACGATACAGTTAATAAGAGTGCAATAGTCAGGTTCTGGAAGTAAAAACTCTTCATTTTCTCCAAATGGGACATAGTTTTTTAGCATTAACTTATAAACCTTTAAAGACAGGCTTACAGTGATCTCCGAGGTTGTAAAACGATGGTATTTGTTTTTATTGAAGCTAACCGTTCACATTAGTTTAACTCATTTTCTCCCTATGCTCTCAAATGTAAAATGATTTCTCTATATGCACAATCAACATCTTTGAATCAGTAGTTTTATAATTTATGAGTTTTAGTTTTATTGTCATTTGCGATGCTTGATGGGATTGTAGTTATTTCCTTCATTATAGCCGTTAAGTACACAGTCTTGTACCTTGGTCTATTTGTCTGATTTTCAAATACTTTTTGCTTCAAATCAAATATTTTAATGTTGTGATTCACCTTCTTAGCTGGTTGGTTTGGTTCATGGCTTATAACTCTTTAATGAAGACATTTTTAAAATCCCAATGGGAAAATTGAAAACTATTCTGATGTGGCTTTGTTTGGAATAATTTTCAATATTGGCAATATTGTATCTAAAATGTAAGTTTCTCAATATTAACTTTTTTGAACTGCATGCAATATCACTCTCGCACTTTTTTATATTACCTTCAACACCCCTTATGTGGGTATTTTTAAATGATAGACAGGCAGAAATTCATTGACCTCGAAGACTTTGATGGATGGAAGCCTTTCCTGATGTGGCAGTCCTAAGAAACAAGAGGTCCACTTCACATAGAATTAGAGGAAAGGGGCTTCAGATTCCCTGTTGCTAAATCCTTTACGTTAGGTACTCCTCGGAGGAGCTGAAAGACATAACCTTGACATGATACCGTCAGCAGCTCAGCATGTTCACACAATGTAACAGGCAGAGAGTTAGTGAAGCAATGACTGCAAGGCACTGGAACAGCTGAGGTTGAAGAGCATAAATGATTTGATGTGCCTCCCTCATGCCTACAGTGCCCTGTTTTCATTCTGTCACTCACGTATGAATCTACAAGGCAGGGGCTGAGAGTAGGGTAAGCTTGCGTCTGTCATTTTCCAAGTGTCTCTTGCCCTTGTACTCTATTATGTTATCAACAAGTCTCTTATGGAGTGGTAATCGTTACCAGCATATTGAAGTGATTTCTTTTAGACTCAGTGAGAGAGATCGATTCTGTTTGTCATTCCCCCCTGCTCGCCCATCTTACAGGGTGTGTGTAATGTGTGTGTGTGCGTGCATGCATGTGGTTTAGGTATAACCTACGTTCCCCACAAAGACGGCAATATCTAAAATCCTTGAACTTGTTCATCCCCATGAGGAAAACAGCTTATAAATCATACTAAGTGATGTCTATTGAAACTATAAAAAGTTTAGGGATAGAATATACAGTTTGTACAGTATAAAAATCATTATGGCTATGAAATGTCCCAATAAAATGTGTGTGTGTGTGTGTGTGTGTGTGTGTGATCCTCTGGTAAACAGTGAGCCTAATTCTTTATACATGAAAAATAAACAAACAGAAAAATTTCTGTGAACAAAATTCACCAATAACCTTCATAATAAAATTTATTCTAAATTTGTGAAAAAAATTTAGGAACAACTGAAAAAGCACTTCAGGAGGGATAACAGAAGCTTTCATAGTCACGCAATGTGATCCATTCGCAGGCTAGGATATGATATATATGGTTACATGGATTTGGAAGTACTTCTGATCGGCTGGTGCTTCAACAATCAGAGTTCGGTTAGAGTTTCCTGAACTATGTATGCCTAAACTGTACACATAAATAAAAAACCAAACACTCTGAGTGGCATTATGAACGTGTTAAGATGAGATTTTATGTTATATATATTTCATCATATCAGTAAAATAGTAAGAAAAGTGTTTAATAGCTTGAGCTGTGAGGTTTTAAAAACTATATATAACTGTATGGTTATTAAGGGTCTGTAATCTGGGTCTATATAAAAGGTGTTTATTGTGTTTTAACTGGTTTTGAGAATAGCAAACTTTCCATTGCTTGAGGATCTTGCTGAATGTCTTTACAGAGAGTCATATGTTTGCTGAGATTGTCAAAAAGGTTGAGAGGAAAGCCCTTATATGGAGATGGTTTGGGTGTGTTTTATGCAAATCACTAACTTCAGGAACACAGTTGCTTATTTGGAATACTTCAAATTCATTAACATTAGAACAAGGTTAATAACAAATTCTAGTGCATAAATTAGTCAGTTTTTTCTTGAGAAGTTATAAATACAAATAATCCACATAATTATTAGCAAACGAAACCCAGTGTCTATGAAAAAACAAGCAAATTGTATGAGTATCTTGAGATGATTAGCTATTGTTTGTGCTATTTCTCACTCTCTGTTTCTCTTACCTTCTTATTTCCTCTGTCCTTCACGCTTGTGGCTCTTTGGGTTGTAATTGGTGAGATTTTGACGTGACCTCTGGTCTCCGTGGAGACGTGTCCTTCGAGACCATTGCGTGTTCATAGTCAGGTCCCAAAATAGATAAATAGCCCTGGATAAGATGCAGTAGGCATTTTTGAGGAAAAGTACTTCAAGTGTTGTTTCTATATGATTTTTAGGTGCTGAATCCATTTCTGCCGTATAACAAGTTGTAAACATCACTGTTTTGGCATAAACAATAAAAACAAAATGGCTGCCAAAAAAAAAAAGTTTTAATGCATTTGTTGCAGTTTAAACATTAAACATTAGAACTAAAACTATGCATTCTCAGAATATTTAAACATGTAAACAATGAAAAAACAACATTAACATGAAAGGGATAGTTTTTAATGGCTGCTGGAATTATGCCAAGGTACACTGGGAAGCATATATCAGTGGAAATATGCAATTATGCCCAGCCCGAAGGGGGGGACTTGGAATACACATGACCCCAGGGGGCTGCATATTGAGAATCACTGGGGTGTCCAGCTGCAGGTGGAATATTTCAAACCCAGGGGTGGCAAGGTAGCTTGCCGAGGGAAAGACACATGCTCAGAGAGGCTTACAGTGGACTACACACGTGGGGGTTGCCCAGAGGCCGTGTTAGGTGTCGCCCAGCCTGCAGATCTACATATGTCTGTTGGCGAGGCGCCATGCGCTAGAGCCCAAGAGGATGCCACACTCCGGGTGGAGCAGGCCGTCACATCAAGGGGGCATGGTCGACCTTGCTGCTGGTAAGCCAAAGCAATGGTGTCCACTATCCAGTGAGACAACCTTTGCTTGGAGAGAGCCTTTCCCTTCAGCTTCCCACCATGACAGACAAAGAGCTGGTCTGAAGTCCTGAAACAATGCATCCTGTCTATGTAAGTATGGAGGGTGCGTACTGGACAGAGCTGTGCCAAGGCTGGGTCTGCGTCCTCCAAGGGCAGCGCTTGCAGGTTCACCACCTGGTCTCGAAAGGGTGTGGTGGGAACCTTGGGCACATATCCAGGCCGGGGTCTCAGGATCACGTAAGAGTTAGCCGGTCCAAATTCCAGGCACGCTTCGTCACCCGAAAATGCCTGCAGGTCCCCTACCCTCTTGATGGAGGCCAATGCAACCAGGAGCACTGTTTTCATTGACAGGAACTTAAGCTCCACTGATTGCAGAGGCTCAAAGGGAGCACTCTGCAGGGCAGTTAAAACCACAGAGAGGTCCAAAGAGGGAACGAGAGGAGGGCGAGGAGGATTCAGTCTCCTCGCTCCTCTCAGGAAACTGATGATCAGGTCGTGCTTTCCAATGCACTTACCATCAACTGCATCATGATGTGTGGCAATGGCGGCACCATACACTTTCAGGGTGGAGGGAGACAACCTTCGCTCCAACCCTTCTTGCAAGAAGGAAAGCACGACACTGATCGGGCCTTTCGTGGGTTCTTTAAGTTTAGAAGAACACCAGTTGACAAAGAGGTTCCACTTCAACGCATAGGCATGTCTCGTGGACGATGCTCTAGTCTAGCGGAAGTGATGGTAGCCACCACCGCTGGTGGTAGGGTACTCAAACCTGCCTCGTCCCATCCAGGAACCACACATGGAGGTTTCAAAGATCGGGACGAGGGTGCCATAGGGTGCCCCGTCCCTGAGAAAGCAGGTTCTTTCTCAGAGGAATTGGCCAGGGAGGTGCTGTCGCGAAGAGTACTAGTTCTTGGAACCAGGTGCGGTTGAGCCAATACGGGGCAACCAAAATTACCTGCTCCTCGTCCTCCCTGATCTTGCGCAAAGTCTACGTAAGAAGGCTCACTGGGGGAAAACGCATACTTGCAGAGGCCCCGCGGCCAGCTGTGCGCCAGTGCATCCGTGCCGAGCGTGCCCTCGGTCAGGGAATAAAACAGGTCACAGTGGCAAGAGTCGTGGGAGGCAAACAGATCTACCTGTGCGTCCCCGAACTGATCCCAAATCAGATGAACCGACTGGGGATGGAGTCCCCATTCTCCAGCGAGAGGCCGAAACCGAGACATATCAGCTGCACGGTTCAGGTCTCCCGGGATATAAATGGCTCGAAGCGACCTCAGATGCTTCTGACTCAATATGAGGAGGTGGCAGGCGAGTTGCGACATACGGCGGGAGCGCAGACCACCTTGTCGGTTGATGTACGCTACTGTGGCGGTATTGTCTGATCGGACTAATACGTGCTGACCCCTGAGCAACGCACAGAAGCAGTGCAGGGTGAGACGTACAGCCAGCAACTCGAGGCAATTGACATGCCAAAGGCGCTGGGGTCTTGTCCAGGAGCCTGCGGCAGCATGTCCATTGCACATGGCGCCCTAGCCCATTATGGAGGCATCTGTTGATACAACAACATGCCAGGAAACTCGTTCTATGGGCACTCCAGCCCATAGAAAACTGAGGTTCGTCCACGGGGTGAAGGTCTGAAGGCAGTCACTGGGACTCGGAGCGTGCCTTGTTGCCATGCCCACCTCGGGACTTGATCGCGAAGCCAAAGCTGAAGCGGTCTCATATGAAGCAAGACGAGCGACGTTACTGCGGCTGCGGATGCCATATGCCCCAGGAGCCTCTGAAATAGTTTCAGTGGAAACGCACTCTTGCCCTCGAACTGACGAAGGCAAATTAGCAGTGACTGCGCGCGCACGCACATGGCGACCGAGTCGATTTCCATACCGAGAAAAGAGATCCTCTGCACGGAGCAGAGTTTGCTCTTCTCCCAGTTGACTCGAAGGCCCAGACAAGCTAGGTGCCGCAGCACTAGGTCCCTGTGTTCGCAAACCTTGTCTCGAGAGTGAGCTAGGATCAGCCAGTCGTCGAGAGGAACAAGGGCTGCCTCGACAACCTTTGTGAAGACGCGAAGAGACAGGGCTAGCCCGAAAGGGGGAACCGCGCACTGGTATGCCTGCCCCTCGAATTATATATATATATATATATATATACTGGTATGCCTCATTTGCATATGTAAACATGACATTTCAGAAAACTTGTAATACAAAAAATGTCTGTCTCTATGTAAGTGAAAAACTGGAAAGGTTTTATGGTGATATCTATAACTTAAAATTTTTACCCTATCCACCTGTAGTGTTTTGGCTTTGAATAATGCACCTATTGTTTCAATGACAATTACAAGAAAATGGGACCCTTATTTCAATGTTATACGATGGATCCTTATTCAGGAGACATTGAACTTTCTAAAAATGTGGTATAACAACTTTTCCTCAAAAATGCCTACAGGGTTACACAATCTTGAAGATTCGGACCTGACTATCATGTTGTGCAGAGGAACTCGGCTGATAAGTCATGCTACTGTATTAGTCACTGAGGCAGTAGCCTTAATGTCTTCTGGGCCAATCTAAGGGTGTCAAAACTAGCAATGTAGATGTGCTTGTATTATTGTATTATTCATTTCATCTTTTTTGTGTTTGGTGATGCTAATTTGGTAATACTCCACATGCTGTATTATCCTTTAGGCAAAGTTGTCTTGTTTGTGCACATACTATATATGAAAAATGTGGGTTTAAAAGAGAGGGAGGGCAAAACGAAATGGTCCCATGAGTTCTCCCTCTGTGCTATAGGGGAGGGAGAAGATGAGCACAGTGGATGGTTGCAGCATTCATTTTATCACCATGGGACTTAGGAACCATGTTGCATGGAAAGATAAATGCTTAACTTATGTTGTCTTTAAAACTTAGAGTATAAAATGAGACTGTCTTCAGTTTTCAATTGCTCTTACAGAGTGCAGCTATATTAGAGCTAAACATTTCACTTCATAAACCTCTTATTGATTGCAGATGAATCTTTTTCTCTTGCAATCACACTAAAGCAGCATTTCTCAGCTGGTTTTGGACCTAGATTTTTCATTGAACCTATGTGGGAACCAACACAGCACTGAAATTGTTTTTTTTTTTTTTTATACATATGTAAAAAGATCTTAAAAATTAAACATTGAAATGAATTTGCATTTATTCATTTAGCAGGTGCATTCTTTTATTCAATAGATGAACAATGCAAAGCAGATGAACATGCAGCTTCGTCACAGTGCTAACAATATTTTTAGTGTACATTTAATATTAGCTTTTACTTATTAGGCCAATAATATGCAAAAATATTAGTGTTTAGTTTCTAGATGTCTCTTGAATTTCACTGGTTTCATCAAGGTCATTGGAGCCGACACATACCACTAAACTAAAGAAAATGTGTCGTTAAAGTGATGCATGGCACAATGTGTTCGGATATTTACTGTAAAAGTTTTGATAGCTTCAGCAGCTCATTTCTGTCTTTTGACTTTATTTACAAGTGCAGGAATAAATGACTCTGGAATATGGAGGGTTTCTCATATCCATTCACTTTCTCACACTGGCAGACTTAGAGGGCAATCAGTGTTCTAATAGCAAATTACTGTATTGCTGATAGCTTGCTGCCTTGGATAACTTTGGCTGTATACTTATAATTGAGGCTGGATATATGTGGATAATGAGGCCTGAGATGTGCCTGTGGATACTGTTCATATTAATTTTCACTAGTAAATAAAAAACTGAATCATGGCAGACAATGCTGACATTGCTATCCACATGTTGTGCAGGCAGTAATTTGGACTGGATGTAAAAACAAAACAATAAGTATGTAAAATGATAGATTATGTAATATGTGTAATAATACAGATTTATAATAATAATAATGAAAGAGCTAGTTCAAGAATAGTTAAACTGTTTAAAACAAAATAGTATTCTGCTGAATGGTATTGGTAGTCCTGCTTTCAGTGATATATTTACTTATTTACCAAATAGTGAAACTGACATTCTACAGTATTGTAGGCATAAAGGCCAATGTTATCAAGCTGTTCATGCATCTCAATCTTTTGACAAAATAAAGCAGAGAAACACTGGGGGTGCCATAAGTCTCTCTGTAGGTTTGAAGCACATCCCCAATGTAATTAAAAGCTTTGATTAAAAATCTATCATTCTGTCGAGCACTTCTGCCATACAAAATTAATGAGCGAGTCTCCATCATCAAAACATCACAAACAGCTCTAAAGCATTACTGAAGGCCATTAAAGTCACATTGCAGTAAAATGACTTTTTTTTTCTTCAGAACACATATTTACTCCTCTGCTGATATAAATGCAGTCAGTTTGGCATAATCTATCTAAACAATGTTTATGATTACAACAAAGTGTGAGTTTATATGTGAATTTATGTCTACAAAGAATCTGGACTGGTAGTGTGTGAATGGAGTACTAGAGCACCTTCTTTTGCTGTATTAAATGTCTCGCCTCCTTCTGTCTCTCTGTAGCTCACCTTTTTAGTCTCTGATCACACATGTTCAATCCCTCATTCTTTTTCTCCTCCACTCTCTGACTTACAAACACACTTGCATTTTAAAATGCCAAATAATGGATGGAAACTAGGGAATTACCAGTAGCTGGTCAGGAGGCTTCAGTATTGATCCAAGGGCTCATGAATATGAAAAGGCCAGGCAGGGTGATCAGATAGGAAGGCCGGCTGTCCTCGATGTTTCTGGTTATTTTTCCTCTGCTTTCCATTCTGAGCAGTTACTGAGCATTAAAAGTATTTTATATTTATAAAGCATAAAGAATTCATGTTATTTTTGTTTCCTCCATCGACTAGAAGCTCTCTCTTTTCCAAAATAATAGCTCTAATCTTGCTTTTCATTGTATTTATGTATTCATTTGAATATTTATTTAAGTAACATTTTATTTCTGTTACTTATTTAAAAAAAATAGCCTACATTACTTAACAAAAATGCTGCTTTTCTGAACTTTCTATTCATCAACAAATCCTAGTTGGTAGTTTTCAATTTTTTATAATAATGAAGAATGATTTCTGAAGGATCACTGAAGAACATTGAAGACTGGAATAATGTCTGCTGAAAATTCAGCTTTGCCATCACATGAATAATTATGTTTATATACAATATATATATATATATATATATATATATATATATATATATATATATATATATATATATATATATATATATATATATATATATATATATATATATATATATATATATATTCTGCTGCAGATCAAGTAAAGGACTTTCTACTGCCAATATATTAGACACGCTGCTGTGTGCAAGCAAGACATGTTGCTGCTGTGCAATATATAGCAATATATTGCATGAATTAATATACAGCATGAATTACACACAGCAGATTTATATAGATGTATCTGGGGAAGGGGGAGGGTTTCTGAGAGCATGCTGCAACTGCTACAGCAATGGTAACCAGTATTTGAAGGTTGAGCAGCGAGCTCATTGGCTACTAATACAACAACAACCAATCAGCTCTGCCCTATAGAATGATGTGATTGCAAGCAGATTGAGGACCTATCAGCCTGTGCCATCTAGAGTTTCATGACAGGACTTTGTTTTACAAAACAGTTATTTTAAATTGTGAAATAAATGCAGCCTTGGTGAGTGTAAGCAACTGCATTTTTTAAAACAACCCCATTCATTTGAATGGTAGTGTACTGTAGTAATTTGTGAGTGTAATGCACATAACTTTTTACAGCACTGTCTGGCACAATCAAGATGTCAATAAAATTGAGAGGTTCAAATCTATGTACACTTACCATTCCCCTTGTATCCTTTTTGCATCCTTATTGGCATTTGTAAAGCTTAATGTTTCTCATTGTGGCAACGGACGTGTTTTCCTCATTGGTGCAGTTGGTGTACATGTGTTTTGTGTAACACACACATGCTCCTCCATGTGCTGCGTCTGTTCCCACAGAATCAAAGCAGCTTGGTGAGATTAGATTTTTGAGGCATCTGCACAAAGTTTGTTTAAAATCAGAAGCTGAATGTATCATTTACTGCATTTACATGCACTCAAATATTCAGATTTTTATGAGAATTTGGTTATATTCCATTTCCAGTTACTGCATGTAGGCTCATGTAAATACATTAACCTGATTGCTGTAGTCACATTAAGCCAGTTTGAATAAAACAGCTGGAATATACCTGTATTAATCAGAATACTTTTTCAGAATATATATTTTTTCAGAATATCAGAGTATTCATTTGTACAGTTGTAATCGAAATTATTCAACCCCTATTGCAAATCAGGTTTATTGGCAAAATGTACAGACTTTCAGCTGTTTGCAATGAACAAATCAAACAAAAGTTATTGAAATAGCTCAGCACAACACATGTTCAGCTGTTTTGGTTTCCCCAAATTCAACTGAAAATGCAACTTTTAATGACTTCTGCAGTCGCAAAATTATTCAACCCCCTGAAGAGAATCCCTTACAACAGCACAAATCTGCAAAACAGGTGTCTCAAGCACACCTGATGCAACTAATCAAGGGCTTCATTAGTTGCACCAGGTGTGGTTGAGCTAGAACACATGAAATATCTGAACTGGCTAGGCTTGTTGAGTGTCACATTTGACTGCATGTTAGAAATAGTCAAAAGAATGGTCCAAAAAGTTAAGAGAAGATATCGTTGCCCTTCACAAACAAATAACAGGATATAAAAAGATAGCGAAGGCACTAAGTGTTCACAGAGACACCGTTGGAAGCATAGTTTGGAAGCATTTCGCCAATAAACCTGATTTGTAATGGGTGTTGAATGATTTTGATTTCAACTGCATAATCGCATGTCTAAACAAAGGGAATTCTGAGTGATTTTTGACACAGACTTGGGCGTTTAAGGACATGAATTAGAATGAATAAATTGATGAAATAACTGTCCAAAAAGACTAAATTACAGCTCAATAAATATGTCCAGTAGGTTACTCTCTGTTCTGTGTTTACCTGCTACTTTGTGTAACTTTGTAGGGTATAATGACATCATCCAGTAAGGTGACTCACGCTGACCTCTGAGACACATTGTCATTGGACGCTCCCAGGCCCAGCAGCAGGTCACAAAATTCAGAGCAGACATATGGCCACGCTGTGCCCTACCAAATGCTCAGAGAGAGGTTTAGGCCCTGCTCCAGGACCCCAAGCCAGCTACTCTGGGCATCTGACCCCTATCTCAGCTCAATGGATTACGCTGATTGGTCGGGAGAACAGAAGGGTCACTGGAATGGCCACAGGGCCCAGAGCTCCGGCCTGTTAACTGTGATTCACTCATTACAGAAGCACTGTTTAGACTCGCCGAGGGAGGGGGGGATAACCTAGAGCAAACCACAGAGAAAGGAAGAGAGCGACAGAGCGAGTGGACAGAAGAACAGACAGATGGGTCACCGGAAGGGCTAACAAATGCACAGCTTTGACCTGTTTTCAGTCGTTTACTTATTACTGTAACACTGTTCAGACAGGAGTAAGTAGGATGCAAAGTTGTTTTATGCTCTTACAAGAAAAGGGTCTATCTAGAACCTTAAAGGGTTCTGTCGGGTGCTTCATACAACCTTTTAGGGGTTCCCATCATGGGGTCATTTTATGGATTTAGTTTAATTTTATTTTGTTTCATTTTTAATTTTGATAACATTTTATGAATTAAGCAGATTCATAAGCACACTTTATCACTAGGAAAGATTTAAATAACCTAAGCTTGCCAATATATTCTGTTTTCACTGCAAACAAAGCTGGGGGGAAGTTAGTCGTCTTATGAAGTCTATGCACAGTGTGAAGTATTTGGCTTGAGATTATTCACATTTGCATAGAAACTGAAAAAAAAAATACTTGGAAGTATGTAGTGAAAGTAATGTAGATTTTTCTAGATTTAGATTTAATGCAGATGATCATGCAATTCAATGACCTGAATCATGCATAAATATTGGCTAGTTTATTTAAAATACATTTTGAGTTAAATAATCTTTGTTTGTTTGTTTAGTCAGAATTGGCAGCTGATGCCTCACTGCTGTGTCTGCCAGTTTGTTTCCATTCATTTATTTTTATTTCATATTATTCCTGTGAAACTATGATGGTCATTTTGAACAAGAGAAAATTTGAGTAATATAACAGAAAATGTGTGGCTCATTTCTCGCTATCAGACATGCTCGTAATAATTTATAAACAACATGTGCTGAGATTGCTTGTAAAATGCATAATCGGAAACACAAAAGAGACCCAGTGAAGTTCACACACACATAAACAAGATCCATACGTTCATTTGCACCTCCCTCTCTTTTTTGCTATTAGGAAATTGCGGTAAAATTTGTGTTATGAATGTCATGCTATTTGGTTCATTGGTTTTCTCAGACAAGTGTGAGAGGTTCATGATGTTGCCCTGGAGCTCTTCTCAGCTGCTCAACTGACATTATCCCACATATTTTTCTTCATTTTACATAAAGCTCACAAATGCTCTGAGCTCTCATTGAGGAATGTATTACATAAAGTATACAAATCGGTACATTTTTTGTCATTTGCCATTTCTTTACATTTGATATGACTGTGATGTAATGTATCTGTGGTGCTCCATTAACAAACATTCATTGTGGGTCAGTGGAAGAACATATATAGCCTATATCTCATGGGGAAAGGATGGGGAGCTGGCCCATTGCATTCTGGGAACAGGTTGAGAGTGGGTAGGGGACAGCGTGCCCCAGATCCATCAGTGCTCTTGTGGAGAGCAGGGTTAAGGGCCAAAGAACATGCTGCACCACACTGCCACTATTCCCAGACTTGGAATCTAAAGGTCACTGCTTTTAATCAGAATGGGGGCCAGTAACGACCATTCATGATCAAAGAATATGGTACAGAAAAAAAAAAGTTTATATTATATGATAAACAATTAAAAAATGTCATTATAAAATGAAAATTCACATATTATTGATATTTGTAAAGGATCTGTGCATATGTTTCAACTTTAAATCAATGTAATAATTCGATCTTCCTGTGAAACGTCAGACTCTGTTGACGTGTGACTGACTTTCCCAATCATGTATTCTGCGCCCCTTGTGATTGCAAGTTCACTTTCAGATCTGCTTCCATCCAATCAACAACCGATGGATAGAACCAAGTCCCTTCCCTACATTTTATTATTTTTCAATATAGTCTGTTTCACTCGAATGTACGTCATAACACTTAAGAAAAGATCGGTCGCTAGTCCCTCTACTTCCATTTCATCGCATCTTCAATGTGCAATGTTTGGAGTAAAAAAAAGGTAATTGTGACTATATCGCATGTGCTTCTTGTAATTGTGACTTAATATCTCACAGTTGTGACTATTTCTCTTATTTATCGTTTTATATCTCACAATATAACTTTATATTTCACTGTTGTGGCTTTTCTCTTTATAATTGTGACATTATCCCATAATTCTGACAGATTTTTTACATAATTTCACACTTATTTACTTTTCATTCTCTCAGAGGCAGAAATGGTCTTCCATAAATATGTAGGCTACACCCATATGAGGCTTAAAATACTTTTTAAATATTTTGTGAGTAGCTAAAATATCCAAATATTCCTAATTAAAAAATACCCCGCAACATACATCAGCCCTCATTACCCACACTGTCTATCACAGGGTCAAAGCCTAGGGCTCTCTCTCTCTCTCTCTCTCTCTCTCTCTCTCTCTCTCTCTCTCTCTCTCTCTCTCTCTCTCTCTCTCTCTCTCTCTCTCTCTCTGCACACACACACACACACACACACACACACACACACACACACACACACACCCATGTGCATTGACAAAAGCTGTAACATGCTCTCACTTTCTCTCTCGCAAAGACATAAACACACACACACACACACACACATGGGAAATATTGCAGTGGAATGGCCCCAGGAAGTGTTTGGAAGTCAACAGTATAGTGCATAAATAATGAATTTATCTCTTGCACACATCACCCTGTTGTGACAGTTTGTCTTGTACATTGCTCTCTGATTTAGAGGGGTGAACAGGGAGTGTAGCTAAATGTCGGATGAGAGAATAAGGCCATTGGGAATCTGACTGCAGATGAAAAAGTGTGTTTGATAGCTAAATGCAGTTATCACCCAAGATAGTGGAGGGCGGCTGCTAGCACAGCTGTTTCATAAAGGGATAATTCACTGATAATGTGATTGGCTTTTAGCCACACTGTCAACATGCCAGCTAGGTGGTTCAAATACAGAATAGATTGTGTGTGTGTGCAAAGCATCCTGCAGCCTTTCATTGCGTGCACTGTAATTGCTGTCTCATGCTCACTGTTCTTTCCAGCATTTGATTTATACAGCAAAAGACACACACGCACCGAAGCACCAGGTGTTCCATCATCACTGTGTCTTTACATAAAGTTTGCTAACTTTTATTGCCTTTTATTTTCTGAGCCATAATAAGTTTCTTTACTATGGTTGTAAATCCATGTTGAGATACAGGATGTAGAAATGATTGGAAAGAGTGTGGGTGTGTGTGATGATTTGGATTGCTCGCAATTGTCTATATTCAGATGGGATAGGAGAAAGTAGTTTAATTGAATGCACGGATGTAAAAATTGTAAAAATTCTTTATGCTAAATTATACTATTATTCTAGTACTGATTTCAGTTATTTGCCAGTGCAACATTTCAAATTTTCATTTTCTCATATTTATATTTTATTCCAGCTTTATTTCAATTACCACATTTTTAAATAGTTTTAGTTAACAACAACACTGAAATGCTGAAATATTAAAATTCTATATTATTTTGTCTGAATAATTAATATTATATTTAAATAATTCAAATAATTCTATAAATGTGAGGTGGCAGTGAATGAATGGACAGTTCTGCAGATGTCTGACCTGTATAGTTTAATTTCTGTTTACGGGAAGCCTTGAAGCACTAGTTCACTGAAGCACAGAGTCTTTGCCTTGAGTTGAGAGTAATGGTGATTGATGATGTCATTAGATTATAGAGACCTCACAAGGCTGATAAGTTGAAATAGCTGATCTATGAGGAAACAGATCTCAGTTGTGTCTGCAGTATAAATGTTGCCTGAATTGTTAAGATGGCGATAACGGAAGTGAATCATCCATCTTGGTTTAAATTGTCAGATTTTTCTTCACCCAAGACAAGAGGGAGTTTTTCCAAATATAACATACAGTGGTGATTATAGAATTACATGCATGATTAGGACAAATACATTTACATAAACAGAGCTCAGGATTAATAATGTTCTTGACACACATATATGTATTATGAGATATATATTTTCTAGATATATAAGATTTACAGAAAACATCTTCTGATGCACAATCTTGGACACATCATCAGTGTTGTTTCCAGGAGTCATTGGGTGTTTCGGGTCTTACAACAGACACCCTCGTCCGGGCGACCCGGCCGAGGCTGATCAGACCCCGGCCTGTGTCCAAGTGGCATTCTACTGCCCCCACTGCTCTCCCCTCTTTAACCAGAGCCATCTGGATGCTTTTTCTGCTGCCTCCACGTTGTTGCCTATGGCTCTTCTTCGGTTGGCTCCTGTTATGCCCAGCGTACCGTAGGCCTTGCTCAGGGAGTAACTGGCAAATCCCCTACTGCCCACCTCTACTGGCATACACCTGGTCCTCCATCCGTTCCTTCGACAATCCTCCACCAGTTCTTGATATTTCTCCCTCTTTCTCTCTTGAGCTTCCTCCATCCTCTCCTCCCAGGGCACTGTCAGCTCTAGCAAGATCAGCTGTTTTGTGGCCTCAGAGACCAAGATGATGTCAGGTCTCAATTTGGACTGGGTGATGTGTGTTGGAATTTTAAGCTGCCTTTCCAGGTCAACTGTCATCACCCAGTCTCTGGCCGTGGAGAGCAAACCTACAGAGCAGTTTTTCAATGATCTCTCTGGCTTTTGTCCTTCCTTGATGAAGTGAATGGCCTTGGCTGTAACTTGGGTGTATCGGCTATCCTTGATCCCCTTACTGATTGCCTCAGCGATGGATTTGAGAACCTGGTCGTGCCTCCATCGATACCGACCCTCACCCAGTGCCTTGGAGCAGCTGCTCAGGATGTGTTCTAATGTCCCTGTTTTGGAACAAAGAGGGCATGCCGGTGTTTCTATTTTTCCCCATGTGCACAGGTTGGATGGACTTGGGAGGATGTCATAGACCCCCTGAATCAAGAACTTGATTCGCTGGGGGTTCCACTTCCAAATTTCCTTCCAGGTGACACTCCGCTCCATTGCCTGCTCCCACTTCATCCAGGCGCCTTGCTGCCGCATGGCCACTGCTCTGCTGGTTCGCTCTTCCTCGACTGAAGCTCGCACCTCCTCCTGTACAAGCCTCTGCCTCTCCTTTCCGCTGGCAGAGTCATATCGGGTTGCTGTTAGACTCCCAAGTCCGGCTCTGCCTTGCGCCACTGTTCCAAGGATGGCCTTGTGCTTCAGCCTCGTCTCTGCCTGCTGGACTGCCTCGGCTGCCTTCCACTTCCTCCCTGTCCTCACAACAATCCCTGCGCCAGACACTTTGGCATCTCTGGAACCAGAGTACTGCAGGTGTTCCCTTGTCCGTGCAACGATGAACTCCTCCCTGACTGAGCTAAAAGGGAGCCTGAGCTTGTTAGTGTTCCCATATAGCCCAATGTTACTTAGGCTACGCGGCAAGCCCAGCCATCTGCGTAGATAGCTGCTCACCTTTTGCTCAAAACCTTCAACCACTGTCATGGGGACCTCATAGATAAACAGAGGCCAGAGGATTCTTGGGAGGATTCCATGCTGGTATACCCAGGCCTTGAATCTTCCAGGGAGCCCAGACTTATCCACTGTTCTCAACCATCCCTCCAGGTCAGCACCAGTTGCCTTGATGGAGTCTCTGTCATTCAGGCTGCAGTTGAAGACCTTACCGAGGCTCTTCACTGGTCTCTCAGTGACTGACGGGATCTGGTGTTCTCCCAGCCTGAAATGGAATCTGTTTGTAACCTTCCCCTTCTTTAGGACCAGAGATCTGGACTTTGCAGGTTTGAAGCTCATGCGTGCCCATGACATGAGTCTCTCCAACCCCTGAAGGATCCACCTCCATAAGATAAGATAAGATATTTTATTATATATATATATATATATAATTTTCACTTTAGCCCCTAATGTCTTGATTATCTGTATTTACATTATTAACACAATGTATTTACAAAATTAACACAATGAATGAAAACAATTAACATAATGTAAAAAGAGCCCTACTGTGTGACAGGTTAAAAGGTCAAAATCTTGTTACAAAGACACAGGTTCTATCATTACAGTTCACTTTTTAGTATACTAGCTAGTAACCAGGTTGCATCTAAAACCTTTTTTTTTTTAAAGGGGGGGTGAAATGCTATTTCATGCATACTGAGTTTTTTACACTGTTAAAGAGTTGGATTCCCATGCTAAACATGGACAAAGTTTCAAAAATTAAATTGTACGTTTGAAGGAGTATTTCTGTTCCAAAAATTGTCCTTCCGGTTTGTCACAAGTTTCGGAAAGTTTTTTTCGAGTATGGGCATGTGTGATGTCAGATGTAGCGGAATTTCCTTATATGGGTCCTAAGGGCACTTCTCCGGAAGGACGCGGGCGCGCGCGCACAACCGTAGACCAGAGCGAGAGAGCGAAAGCAGTGCGCCCATCAAAGCGCTATGCTCGGCTTTAGGGAAGTCAATGTCACCAAAGAAGTGGGTTTTTGGTTGCCAGGGCAAGACAAGATTCCCAAAGAACCCGGCGTTAAGGGACCAGTGGATGGAGTTTGTTTTTTCAGAGCATCAACGGCGGTTGTGCAAGACTATTTGTTCCCTGCATTTCGACGAAGCTTGTTTTATAAACAAAGCCCAGATCGACGGATTTGCAGATCGTCTAATGCTTAAGGATCGAGCAGTCACAATGATAAAGGTTCGCGGTCGTGCGTTGGAACCGGACGGTGAGTAAAACTGCTTCAAATGTCTCTGTGTGTTGTTAGCTCGGCGCGTTAGCACAGCTTTAGCTCCGCCCACACGGCCCGCCTCCAGCCATTTTTTTCCAGAAAGACTCGGTACAGCCTATCTTTCTTTTATACATATAATAAAACTAAAGACTTTTTGGAGATATGAAGGATGCAATACTACTCTATAGGTGCTCAAGATTAACAGGAGATTGAGTGAAAATGAGCATTTCACCCCCCCTTTAATAACCATGTTGTATGTAAAGACTAAATAGCCTCATCAGTAGGCAGGTATAGGAAAAGTGCAATGGGGTTGGTGACAACGGGACGTATATCATCTTGAGAGCAGCTTAAAAACAATAACCTGACAGAAATCATTTTCAATTAAATGAGTGGGTGGAACATTTAGAGTGGGTGCAATCCAGTAAAAATACCAGTACAGATATGTAGATAGATAAGTAAAGAGCAGTGCACTGCGCTACTCCATAGAACATTACCTATATCATCTTCTGTACTGGGATCGGGTCGGTGCTTCCTATGAACTAGTGTCATTTTGACATTTCACTCACTACTGGTTTAATATGTTAATTTCTAGGCTGACCTGCTATTTAATTCCATGTGACCTTTCACAAGCCTGAGTCTTAACTGAGAGGTTTATAAGTGCCATTTATCAGGTAGCACGATGGAAGCCACAGTGTAGAAGAACCCCAGAGAGCTCCTCTTATTGGAAGCTGATGAACATACTCTCATGCATGGGCAGACACATTTGAAAAACCATTGACATTTTAATTAGCACTGAACTGATGTGAAAATGCAGCTCTTATAAGTGTATTTTTAATGTGCTCTGTGTGGTAGTTATGAATGCTGTGAAAGTTGAGATATGGACCAGATAGAGGGCAGAGTCATATGGCTCAATAAAACCAGTGAGCGTACTAGGGAAATAACACATGTAATTGGCACTCTGAATAGCTGTATCTTCTTGCAAAATTACACAGGGCACTGCATTTGATTGGAACCGAGTTCAAGCCTTTCAGCTGCTTTAGAATTTTGTATATCCTACTTTGTTCTTTGTGAATAGCAATTGGTTGTTGTTGTGAAAGAGTGCAGTACTGAAATGCTCTGTTCCAAAACTTGTTTTTACTCAATAGTTTTGTGTGCTATTTGTGTTGACGCTTATCAGATTAGCAGGCCTTTAGCTTAGCAACATGCTAACATCAAACTATTGATTTTCTTCCATAGTATACTATTTGTGTGGCATTTGGAGTCACTGCCTAGGTAGAGCACCCAAATCGATCACGGTCACTTATAAGGGTCTTTGACACAAGGCCTGTTCACTACAAAATTAATATTCAGTGCGAAAATTTGGATGAATTTGAATGAACGACTAATGCGTCCGTTTAGATCGACACAAATATTGGAATGCTGTCAGTGCGACCGATGCTCAAGAACAGTCTATTTTGCTAAACAACAGTGAATAGCAGTGGAAGAATCTGAAACTAGCTCTCTTGTCTCTGAATTCTTAGTTGCTATTTGATAAACACCGTTTGGAATTCAAATTCTAAACGACTGTTTGAAAACACGTAAATTATGTTTGGCTTATTTCTTCTCTGTAAGTACCATAGTAACCAGGGTAACTTCTGTATTTCTGATTTCTATATGCGCCACCTTCTGTCAAAGAATGAAATTGCTTTTTCATTCAGCCTGCCTGCTGTTTTTTTTTACATATCGGTCTGAATAGACAAATCACATGCGACAAATGGACCAAATTTTCATGCCGAACATTCAGGTATTTAGGATTCTTATCGGCTTAGCAACATGCTAAAGTCAAACTCTGTTGGGATGAATTGTTTTCTGTGTGGAATGCTATTTAGGTGCTGCATGGTGTTGCTGCCTACAGGTATGTAGAATCCTTTCTAGAGCTGTTTCTTTGTGTTCTCAACTTGTCACTCATTCTAAAGAAGAGTCCAGACAGTTGCTGCACTTGCTGTCCTGTGCCTGAGGAAGAGGAAGAGGAGAATGGTAAGGAGGAAGAGGTGATTAGGATGCTTGTCTGGAGTGGCAGCAGGTAGTTGGGGAGGTGAGGCACAATTACCCACAAAGAGTGAACATGACAACTCCTGTCATGTCTGCAGAAGCTTTCCTCTAAGCTATTCCAGGAGAGAACCACCATGAAATGTCACGTCGTCTCCTTCTCCTGTCTACCCTCCAACACTTCGGCATGCTGTCCTGTGGCGGAAAGCCCAGACGTAGGAAGATGGAGGAACCCAAACGGCCTTGAGGGTTCAAACCGTTTAGGATAAAAACAAAACTGTGGATGAATAGTCTAAGCCATTCACTTTCAAAACTGTGGAGACACTCACATCTCAAGGACACAATATGAATAAGAATTAGTCAGAATTCAATTTACTATTAATTTCAAGGCATAATGAAGCAGTTGATCTGTGTGTACACTTTTAGCAGGACTTGCGCAGTCATCATTGATTAATTCTTGGCACATTGTCTTCTCTCTGTTTTGTACTGTGGCTCTAGCATAGCTGTGACTCAAAAGGAGGATTGACTCCTTCTGAACCCTAAATGGTTGGCCAGGACTGCGGAAAAGATAAAAGTATGCTGGATCTTTTTGAGGGAAGCTGATTTTTTTCCCTGTGACTTTGCCCAAGTGGGTTTCTTGAAGGTTGAGGTCAGTTTTTATTATTCTTATGTCTTTAGACTTTTTATTTTTCAAAGACTTGAGTTGTGAGTAATGTTAATTTAGCCTGTCTCATGTGGGTTAGTCGAATAATATATATAATAAACGTGAATTACAACTTTAAAAATGAAATTGAGTTTGAAATGTGAAATAAACTACAATTAATGTTAATATACTTCATGTATAATTATTTATAGAATTAGTTACTTAATTATAATGATTTAATTATAGTTATAAAATAAAATATATATCTATTTTATTTAATTCTATATAAATTCCTCATCACTGCTACAGACATCATGGCTAATTGAAGTGCTAAGATTTGGTGATACAAAAGTACTATATTTAGATGTAATTTCCTTGGTTTCTGTATTCAGTGCAAATGAAATCCGTGTGTGAAGTGGAGGTGTAAAGAGAACACAGAAATGTGTGACTGCAGGTGTTAAGAATCAGTGTCATTCCACGCTTTAAACGGGAGACCTGACTCTCCCTGTACTTTCAGGAAACACCTTCAGTTTAGCTCTAACGCTCCAAGACATGCTGAAGGATGTGGCATCTCTGCCGGGGATCTTGTTGACACTCTACTGGAACAGATACGGCTCTTCCTCACGTCAGAATAAATCACTGCTGTTTGGATTTGGCGAGGTCTGAACCACATAGCTTGGTTAATCAATGCTGGACTTAACCTGTGGATCCCAGTTAAAATATACTATACTTTTTTTATAATTGACACTAAGCTGAAGGATGTGTGCTCATTTTACAACTAGCAGATGTAAAAAAAAACTAAAGCAGAATATAATAACTAAAATGCAATTTGCTTGACAACAGGCTACTGTACTATTGATTTCCTACTGAATCCAATACTGGATTGCTTTTTCCCTTATCTTCGTCTCTCGCAGGTCTCTGGCAGTATAATGAGCCTGACGCAAGGGCACTGAGGTCAGGCCTGTACAGTTCAGCTTCTATGATTGTGTAATGTACCATCAGGACCAGACATCCTGGAGCAGAAGACCAACTCAGTCACATCACAGTGAGCTCAGAGCACAACATTGTGCATTATTGTGTGTAATTAAGGGAAGTATTTTCCTTTCAGAAATAATGTGCTGATCAAGCTCAGACACTAAGAATCAGGGTTAGACAAAACACATTTTGGAAGAAGGATTGATGGTGTATTGAATCATTATTTACATTTTGTTAATTTTGAATAAATAAAGTATATATATATATATATATATATATATATATATATATATATATATATGTATATGTATATATATGTATATGTATATATATATGTATATGTGTATATATATATATATATATATATATATATATATGTATATGTATATATATATATAATATGTATTAATATCTTATTTATATCTCGCTTATAGTAGATTAGGCACAAATTGTGATTTTTATTTTTTGTTACTGTTAACAACTACCCATAACTACAGCTGCAAATATGTTTCAGTATTTTAGTTTTTATATTTCTATTATATAGCAGCCACACGGCAGCTCAGTCTCAGCTTATCTTGTTGTACACTTAATTTACCAGTCTGTCTTTCAGTCTCGGTGGGGTAATGGAGAAAAACAGCTTATGTGAAAGTGTGGAGAATATTATGTATTGATGATTCTACAGAAATTTGTAAACCTTTGTATTTTATACAGGAATGCCAGAGTATTAAGTGTGTGATCCTCTTTGCCGCAGATCTATGTCTTTATCATCCAAAAAGCATGTCCATATTAAGCATGCGTGTCACTACAGCCCATAGCTTTTAATGCTCTACATTATTTCTGCATCTGCTGCATGCAGTAAAATGTGCCTTTAAATCCTTCACTGACACCTGCGTTCCCATCCCTCGCTCACACCATTACCATGGCAACCAGAGCGGCTTTACACCCAGTCACACAGGGAGAGCTGGAATCTGTGCCATGTTTGTAAAGTTTCCAGGCTCCATTTAATTGGATTTTAGACAGAAAACATATTTCAAGTGCATTGTTCACCTAATATGATTCAGACTGAGGTAGATAGTAACTGTTTTTTATATAGAAAATAGGGAATTTTGCTGTTAAGCATTATTGCACTCTTTTGCAGGTGGTGCAGATTTATTTTCAGTGTTTCTATAAAAAGTCATATGTTTATTTAGCATTTGTTTATATGAGCCCAATAATGGACCAGAGCATATATATATATATAAGGATATAAATAATTTTTTTAGATTCTATATATATATATATATATAATCTAAAAAATTTATTTATATCCTTCACTTTAATTATATAAAAAACGTTTCAAGAGTTAGAATTATATTATTATTATTATGTATTGCGTTAATATGTTATTACCATTTTTATTTATTAAATTTAATGCTATTTTCCCCTGCCTGCTCTAAAACCATGTTTGTAATGTCTGTTCAATGATTTATTTGTATTTCACTAAAATCGCTTGTAATGATCTTTGTTAGTGGGCTTTCCCCTGCAAATATTGATCAATATGTGATTAATTGCGATTAGTTTGATGCATATGACTAAATCTATTGATTGGCCAAAATATTTTTACTTGTTTTTCAAATTGTTCCAAACTTGTATGACCTTATTTTTTCCCACTATATATGTGTACAACAAGGTGAAGAACGGGGTTGTCCATGTAATAATTATTACATAATTATTACTGTAATGACATGAATCCAATGACCCTCACCTTCCTAATGTCTAAGAACTTCCTCTTACAGCATCATCTGTGACGCTTCTGTACAGGCACAGTGAGATTTATGATATTTAGTCAACTCTATATGAATACTCGAAGATAAGTCGATTAAATGTGTGAGCCTTTGTCTTCATACCCAATGGTGTTTGCGCGTTATGCTAAGGAATTACCACGTCGGCTTGGAAAACAGAGGGAACATTTTTCTCATTGACATGTTGACAAACCGTCTCTCATATATGCTTGTACAGCTGTTCGATTTTCCCTGAAGAATCTAAAGTAGGACATCACACATAAACGCCACATTTCCAGACAGCCTTCTGGTCTTCATCGCACATCCTCAGCCATTTTTCCAGTATGTTGGCTTTTTTTTTTTTTTTTTTTTTTTTTTTTTTTCAGTTTCACATACTGTAGAAGTCTCTGAGAGCTTTCATTCTGTTCTTCAAGTTTTCTGCCAAAAGGAACTGATAGATCCCGCTCCAGATCACTGTGTTCCTTTGAACGGCCTTTTCTTTTGGACTATTTGAAGGCTGCTCACGTCAAACAGACATCTGCTGTCCATGAGCAGATACAATGAGGTTGTAATTGTAAATCCCCTTCGTTAAAATGCATCTTATATTCTGTTTTATCTGTGTTTATGGGGCTATATGTGGTAAGAACAGGTGTTTGGATTACAACAAGGTGTTTGGAAAGGATCAAGGTTGGTATGGCATGCATGAGCCAAGCGGTACAGGAAATGATGGAGCTGTTGCTTATTGTTTCTTTCCATGCGGAAGGGTCATTAAACTGTGATTTATAGCCACCCTAATGACATAGATTGACAGAGAAATTGCATAGTAGAAGGAAAAGGGAAAATGAAGGTAGAACAGACAACTTTGTCGATTTTGCTCATGGGGAATCAGGTGTGCTTCCTGTATAAATCACATTCCCTCAAATGCTGTTGTTCTCCTTTTTTAGCTCTCATTCCTTCTTTTTATGGGGTGTAAGCTAAATATGCCATGGTTTACATAAAAATGAAAAGGTATCCCTATGTAGCTTTCATAATGAATCATATTACCACTTTCAAACAAATCGTTGTACGGTCACAGCTTGTCTTGTGAGTAGTGTTATTGGTGGAGGTATAATTGATCATAACTTATGAAGGGGACTCCGTGGCTGGGCTGTTGGAAAGAGCTGATTGGATGGTTGATGTGAGGTGTTGTCTCAGATGTGGACTGCTTCCAGTAAGATCACACTCAGGGCACTAAGCCCACTTCTCAACCGTTCCAGTTACAAATGGAAACGTAATAACAACAATATATCAGGGGTGGGGAATCGCAAGCCACTGAACACATTAACATCATAAAAATCTCCCTAAGGATAGCTGGAGCAATAAAGCTTTTATATGTGGTCCTGCATTTTGTTTTCCCCTCTCTTTTACACCAAGAAAAGGATTCTGGTCTGGGCAGTGCCCATACAAAGAAGGAAGATTTTTCCCTTAAAGACATGGCATAATGTTAATCAAGGTTTCTTGCTTCAAAAACAGTTTTGATTTGGTTTATTTCTGATCCGTAAAGCTGTTTTACACAATATGTAATAGGCAGCAAGCTTTGCTTGCAGTCTTCCCTGCCTGTCTTGTGTAAAGTTGTTTTTCAATAACACAAAAAGCGTTGTGGAACGCGCCAATGCAAGCATACTAATGCATGCAACTGTGACCGTAAACATGCTGCTTTTTTGCATGAGACTGCAAACTTGCTGGATTCTGTGTTGCATGTAAGTGAGCAATATAATGCCATTGATTTCTACATCAAATGCATTAGTTTACCATGTTTAAAGTAACAATTTTATGTATAATAAATGTGATTGTAGTCAGGCGTTCTGAAGGGAAGTAATTTTTAGATTCATAAGGCTAAACAAAATTGGGTAACATTTAATACTGTTCCATCATTGATGAATAACTACACAGGAACAAATGAGTAACGCATTGTTATCAAATTCTTCAGAAGGAATTACTAATGATTTTGGATCAGTATTCTTAAGTGAAAAACATGATGACTGAAATCATTGTAAGCTTTTGAGTTTTTGTAAGGTTTTGGATATAGTAATGTCTTCTGTCGGATTTGGTAACACTTGAGTCATTACTAGTGGGTTACTATGAACTTTACTTTACTTTACTAGAATTAAGTATATATTATGCAGTATTCACATTAATTATAAACCTGTATGTAGTAGCTTTTTAGTTAGTCCTCTGGGACATATGAAAAAAAAAATTAGTTTAGCTAATAGTGAACTACTGTATACCTCATTCAACTGAGCACTATTACTTACTAATTTGTTAATCAGAGTTTCTTGTTAGTTAATAGTAGTTACTAGAATATTAATATGCATCCTCATTTGTTCCTGTGTAGTTATTCAGTAATGATATAGTGTTACTGAAAATTGCCATGTTGTTCTTTGACACGTCAGAAAAAAGTAAAATAACTGTAAAGTTCGCTTGTTGCTGGCAGCACCCTCAAAGGTACAACCTTTCAATCCCTAAAAAGCATATCTCAAGGTTATTTTAGTATTAATTAGTAACTAATTAGTAGTTTACTAATATGTTCCCTTAATGTAATTTGTACTCTAGATAAGATGCCAACTTTCCAAACTTTTTTTTTCCATTTGGTTGTGTATAACAAACTTGTCAATTACATACGGTATGGAAATATAATTTTTTTCTCAGCAGTTTTGAATTTAAAAGTCTACTGTAACTCTAAAACATATAGATGAAAAAGAATTGTATGATTACTAACCTCCACATTATGACAGTTTACACTGTTGTTCATCACATCATTCTGACTGAATAGTGAATTGGCATTAATATTTAATTGTAGGTGGAGATATGTTAATGTGCTTGTGATGTCATAACCATGCTGGTTTATGAATGAGCCATTTTTTTTTTTCTGCGTAGTTTTCATAAATGGCCTGGGTGGGATTAGGAAGGGAGGTTATCAATCTCTTTTATCTAAAAAATAAAATAAATGTTCCATGATATCCCCCGCCCCCCTTGAACTATGTAAAAAATTTATGATCGTTCTTATTTCTGTGAATTCACATAAAAAAGACAGCCGTGTGCCTGTCTGTGTGCCTGTCATTGACAAATCAGCCTGATATATGCTCTTCCCTCTATGCTGCCTGTGTAAATGGGACCTAACCAATATCCCAAGTCAATTTCTCAAGGGTGGTCACGCATTCGGATCAGATCTCATTCCATATAATTCCCTCTCTCCGGAGTGAGCATTTTCACCATGCCCAGGCTTTAGTTTATTAACCTTCAGATTTGCTGCATAAGCCGTTTCCTGGGCAACCACTCCTCTACTCTTTTCCAGAGCCCATAATGCTTGCTCATTCTTAATATGGCTTGAGCATTGTCCTGTCAACCTAGAGCTGTAAGCAGACAATTTGATACGGTACAATTGAAATATACATTTGTTTTGTTAGTTTTTGCTGTTTAATGCTAATTGACTTTAATGATTGGTTCCAAAATCATTGCTCCATTATGACTTCATTAGGACATTACGGCTAAGAATTGCTTCATTATGCCTTTATGATATTATGTTTATTAAATAGTATTCTCTATGTGATCATACTCCCATGGCCATTTTATTTCTCATCTTTATGAGCACTGTTTCTCTTATAAAGTTCTGTCACACCAGTAGAAAAAGTCTCCATAAGGTTTATTGGATTTTGTGGGACCTCCAGAGACTTGGCCAGCTGTGATAGATGGTGAAGTTAAAAGATGTAACTTCATTCTAAAAAAATCAATTTCTATAACTCATGTGGTTATATTGGATCTCTACTGTCAGTCGCACTAACCGTGAGATGGGAGAAATATGTTTTGATCCAAGTCTGATATGAAGTTTTTCAAGTATTTTTTACCACAATTGAATAAATAACAATGCATTACATCCTATAATCATCATTTATTCTTGGAACATATTTTAAAACAAGCTTTTAAATGTGCATTAAATCTATAGCCATTATTATTATTAATATAATTCTTTATCTATTTCTTATTTCAAAGACTGTATCACAACTGTATGTTCTATGATACTGACTGTTTAGATGTCAAAGGCTGAAGCATTGTCATAGATGCCACTAACAAGGACACATGGGGGTTTTATGTCCCATTGGTTTTCTCACAGTTTGGGATCTCCTGCATCCAGTGGATATGGTGGTTCATGTATGGCCAGCCTGGTCTCATTGTAAATAAGTAGGTATTAATACGTAACATTTACAGGTACAAAACAGGTATTCCACGGCAAATATATATATATATATCACATGATAAATAATGGTTAAATGATTACAGAAATGCAATTAATTTAAGGTTTAAGTGTCTTGTTTAACATTATGCAAAATGAGTTTGCAGCAAGTCACAAAGAACAGAGCAAAATGTTATAATTTCATAAATGATTAAACTGCGTTTAATAAATGTGACTGAAAACATAATGTCATTGATGTGACAATTGAATGCAATAGAATCAAGATATTAAAGGAACCGTATGAAAGTATTTCAATTAATCATAAAATGGCCCTGATACGTCACTAGACATTAAGAAATCATGTTCATTTCAAATACTTATATCACTGACAACAGTAGTCCGGCCAGGATATTGTCATTAAAAAGTGAGGTTGCAGCCCTCAACTGATGTTGATGTTGTCATGTTGTGTTTTGGCCTGATGCTCCACCCTCCACCTATCTACCAATCAGGAAGTCAGTAGTGTTTCGGCATCCGGGTTGCCAGCTCTGCTCTAGTTACCACAGCTGCAGCAACAAACGTGTCGGATAAAAAATGTCTAACGTTACGAAACCTAAAAGACCTCGTTATGAATCCGAAATACGTTGTGACAAAGTCCAAAATAAAACAAGGAAAAAACCTTACTGTGTAGCACTTGCCATTGGAAGCTCCTTGTAGCAGCCTACGTTCCTGCTGGATCCTGCAGTCTAACTGGCAACCTCGAGTCAGGGGGGAGGGGGAGGGGATACACCGCTCTACAGTAATTTGAAAGTGATTGCAGTACCAGTTTTGGCCACAATCTTACCTTTAATGCCACAATTTTTATATTCATACATAAGGATTCATATACAATTGTATGTCTGTAAACATAATAGTGCACAAAATAGTTTTTAAATAGAAATAATTGATATTGCATGTTTCAGTGTCTATGGAAACGTAAGTAAATGTATGTGTGGTAGAACTCCTTGGTTACTGATGCATTCGGGTATATAAGGTCGGCTAACACTCACTCATTCAGATTTTGCTGAAGAGCCGAGACAGGAATCCCGGCCATTCAGCAGTGGGTCAGGGTTGTGGCAGGAGGGACCAAACATCTCTGTTCCCTCCATCAGTAACCGAGGCATTCTAATGCAGTCAGTCATGTTAAACTTTACGTTGATACTGACTATGGAAAGCACACTGAACTATGTTACGAGTGTTGGAGACACAGATGCTGGCAAGCTATAGCATGCCCTTTTGGCAACTGCCCTCACACAGTCGAAACCTATAGCACCCCAGGTAAGCCCAAGGAAAAATAGTCCTCCATACCAACAGGATGGAAGGGACAGGGCTTACCCTGAAGACAGTCGAAACTGCTGTTTATCTTTTTTTTTTTTTTTTTTGCCATGACCAGTGTTATTAACGTGGAGGCCACATCCTGCCCATAGGGAGGTAACATGTGATACACATATGGCCAGTGCTACAAATGGAAGATCTCTGGGGTAGGTCCAGAGGCTCCTTAGAGGGAAATGGTGCTGGAGTAGGTCCAGGCTCCTTAGAGGGAAATGGTGCTGCAAGCGAGACACAGAGCCAGCCTTCTGCACATTGCTCACACATATTTGTACCCAACACATGGGAAGAAACCGGCTCCACTCGGAGATTGTAGAATGTTTTAGATATTGCCCAGCCCACAGCTCTGCAAATGGCCCACACGCCAACAACTCGGGTGGAGTGAGCCCTCACTCTGAGGGGGGCACGGCTCGCTTTGGGACTGGTACGCCTTGGCAATAGCATCCACTATCTAGTGTCTGTGCAAGCAGGCTCACTGGGGAAACTCATATTTGCATAGGCCCTGGGGCCAGCTGTGTGCCAACGTGACTGTGCCGATGGTTGTCTAGGTCAGGGAATAAAAGAGTGGGCAGTGGGAAGACTTCTGGGAGGCAAACAGGTGTACCTGTGTGCCCCCGAATTGACTTCAGAACATCTGGACCTCCTGGGGATGGAGTCTACATTCTCCCGGATCCATGAGCTATCATGAAAGAGCATCGGCCACACTATTGAGCTTGCCCGGAATGTAAATGGCACAGAGAGACCCAAGCCGCTGCTGACGCCAGAGGAGATGGTGGGCTAGTTGTGACATGAAACATGAGGGTACCCCGCCTTGGAGGTTAATGCACGCAACCGTTGCAGTGTTGTTTGTACAGAGCAACGTGCTTGCCTGGACACATGTTCTAAGAACACTCCTGCCTGTGGAGAAGCAAGATCTGACCAAGCGCTGAATGTTCGGTGACAGATCGGTTTGATGGTCACACGGAATGTAATGCGGCGCCATGCCCATCTCGGGACTTACCTTGGCTGCAGATGCCATATATCCCAGGAGCCTCTGAAATTGTTTGTGAAACCCTTTTATGAATGGCAAAACACCGCTGAATGTGCCCTTTCACCCGCAAGAGAGACCTCTTCTTGTAGGCAAGCTCTTTTAGAGATCCGGGTAAGAGTGGCTCGGCAAATCTCACGCAACAATATTCATTGGTCTGTTTTTACAACTCAGAGGTGATTAGGGCTCCCAAGTGAGACCCCAATATGTCAGTGTCGACATAACGTCGAACATGACTGACTGAATGGGAACCACACTTTATATAAAATATATATAAATACCCATGAGATCACGTTGGTATGGAAATACGACTTCAATTTATTTTAACATCATACATCATACACTGTTTAGTAATAAGAAAATTATAAATTAGAGCTTGTTCTTTGTTGATATACTGTATACAGTATAAGCTTTGACACCTCATTAACATACAGCATTGCTATAAAAGTTACATTGCTGCAACATAGGCTATATTGAAATGGTGTTAACCCCGTTAACATGTTAAGACTTCCCAGCAGACCTCCTTTTTTCTCATATTCTGCCTGGTAGCGAGTACTCTCGATTTCACACCTTGTGGAGCGGTTCATGGCCTTCACATTGAATTGCTGAAATGTTTTAGAATGATTGTGGTGATTAGTGTCTTTCTTTACCTTTGCACTTAAATATTGGCACAACTGTGAAACCAAGTGAATCTTCTCTAAGCACCGCAATGCAAGGTTGAATTTTCCCTAGAAGGTAAAGTTTTAAAGCTGTGGATGGAACAGAGAAAGCTTAGGTAATAAATCTTGTTCTCATAATGACAGTTATTCTCCAACTGAGGACCTTTATTTTCACTTTTACTTTCTAGAGAAAAGTCCATGTGAAATAGACATTTATGAAAAATCACCTTTTGATTTTTGCTATGTGCATTCTAGTTGTTGCTCTCCTCTGTATCAATTTATCAAATGTACTTGTGAATGTAGGCCTATTATTTGAAATATTCACATTTGCAGCTGATACCATTTTCTTGACAATTTGGAATGAAAAACACATTTTTTTTTTTAACCCACAAAATATTTCTGGATACCCCAATCTTTTTGAGCAGTGTGCAAAATATCTCTCCATGCTAATCCACACACAATTTTTTTTTTGCCAAAATTTCCTTGCACTATAGCAAGAGACCTTTTGACTTGCTAAGTCTGCATTTTGGTTTAATTCAACATAGGCTCATTGGAAAAATGTGCCTTTAACTACAATTCTCTGCAGTGTCCAGCTGAAATGAACACTAGTGGCAGTAAAATTGTATTCCTTTTCACAGAAATTATGATTACAGAGACAGATTATTGATTAATAAAGACTTTTTTGCACCGATCCTTGCACAATACTACTTATGACCTCAAAACACTTTGACCATACAGTATGGATGATGTGTAAACTAATACATTTTTACATTTGAATCACACAACCAGCTTCATTTGTATCATGGCTTTCTGACATATTCAACTTTCTGGTTAGCTTACCCTGTACAGTATTGCACTTGCAATGCATGGTGCTGAATGATCGAAGAACTCAAAGTCTTGTAAAATCAAACTAAAATGGCAAGTTTGCTTGATCAAATGCTTTTTTTTTTTTCTCACATTTGCTTTTGTTAACACTATCAGTTATATTTAGGCTAGGTTTTAGTGTAGGTGGGTACATTGTTTTCAAATGCGTTTTAACCTAAGAATTAACTTAACCTTTTTGCACCATGTACTCACTGGTTGTACGAAATACTGTGATATATTCAACAACCAACATAATAAAGCATTGCCACGTTCATCTTTTTAAATATCGCCACAGGGATGTCTCTCCTGTGAGCTCCATGGTTTAATTTGTGCTTGAAAAATGCCATGTATTCAAGATTACCTGCATAATTAGGCAAGTGTATACTGAAAACACCTGGATTTAAATGGTTTCTCTGTTAGACTCTGAATAGAGTTCCACATGGCTTTATTGAATGTCCCATCTTAAAGCATCCAATCACCTTTTTGATACCTTTTTGAGACATTGTTTACTCTAGAATGCACATTTGAGTTAAAGAAGCTCAATTTATGATATACACAGTCAAGATTACGTTTGAATAATGTATTTCAAATAGTTTTGGAGGTTTGATTTTCTTTTATTCAAGCAGATGAGCTATACCTCCCTTTGCCAATAGCCTGCATAGGCCTGTCAAGTATAATTTCCAAGATGGCTGCTGAGTCAATTGACTTGCCTTTAAGGGATTTTAGCTGTCCTGGGTTCACTGTGTGTTTAGCCAATATGTGTTCAGTTAAGCAACTATGAAAAGCATAAATTAATGACTGCAACACTATATTCATAGATGATAGAAGAATTTTAGCATGCTCAGAAGATGCTCTCCCACTTCTCTGGTAATGTCTTCATTCTGCAGTTTATGGAGCTGTAGATCAGATCAGTATTTGGTGACAGGAGAATGAGGTAACACCCCAGTCATTAAATAAAAATGACCCTCCTCTAGCTCATGCCTCATTAACTCCCTCCAACAATCAAAGGCCGGCCAGACAAGCTCCTCGAGAGGGTAATAACCCTGCAGCCTCCTTCCTAGAGACCCGATCTCTCCACCAGTAAAGGTCATAGTGACATCAGGAACAAAACTGCTTAATGCATTTGCTCATCGCAGGGTGGATGGACCAAATGGATAGATTTAGGACCCTGAAAGAGTTTTTAACAGATCTCGGACTGGATTATTTTACATAGTGGTACTCCAAAATTGTACTGACATGTACCAAGCAATAGAATAATAAACATTTGTTTTATCTTTTAAGTTAGTATTGTTAAATGATTACTGTAACACACTGCAATAAATTCACAAAGGAAATTAATACCCTGTTGTTTTTAGAAATCAATCAAGATTAAATTTGTCAACGTTACTGGGTTTTGGTTGGGTATGGAGCAATAATCTATATGTAATCATGTAAGTGTGTCAGGCTCACTCAGGCAAATCAATTAAGCTGTTGATACTGATATAGCAATATAAATGTTGAAACCTTTGACCTCTAGGGTAATCAATATATCAAACCCTGTGGGACACTTCAGTCAAATAATCTATGGTCTATTCATTACTGACTGTATGGTACTCCTGTGGGTATACTCCTGTGTGTATACAATATGAAATTAATTAATCAATTTAGATTCAAATGCCTCTGGAAAACTGGGTGCAAAGTAAGTAAGCCTCCCAAAAATACTCAAAAACAAAAAGGTTTACATGTCATCACAAGTCATGGCACTCAGAAGCAGTAACAATGCAGTTTGAGGATGTCAAGAGTCACCAAGCTCAAATCTGATCAAGAACAGCAGCTACTGTACACTTGCATGCATTACACCTCTAAGGTCCCTCTCCTCTCGTAACAAACACAAGTGTTCTCAGAAGCTCCAGAGGCAATTTGCACTCACTGCAGTGGTTGTTTCTCACTTAAATGAGAGGAACTTAATTCCTCTAGGGAGGATTTAAGGGCTTAATAAAACTTTTTGTGGCCCTTGATATCTCCAGAGCACTTGCTAGTTCAGCTTTGATGCCTGTATATGTGTTTATCCAGTATTATCCAGTATATTATTGTGTATATATTAATGTAATAGCCTTGTGATTTGTATGCATAAATTGAAAATGGGTTTTCAGACATATATATAGGTTACATAGAGTTATTCAGAAAGTAGTGATTAAACACAGCACAGTTTTGGAGAAACATTTTTAGCTTATTTAAGTCATCATGATTTATGAGGTTGTGGAAACAAAAACATTTATTATTATTATTATGAAAGTAACAGGAGTGTCAGTTTAATTTCTTCTGTTGTTTTCCCTTTTCGTAATTCTGACTTCCAGTTTTGTTGCAACACTATAGTGTAGTTTGGTAAAGAAACGAGAACAGTTTGCCAAGAAGAACTGACAGTAGACAAGTTAATTATATAGTTGGAGGTGTAAAGAGTACCTGAAAACCATACTTGAGTAAAAGTAAACATACCTTACAGCGAAAATGACTCATTACAATTTACAAGTCACCAATTCCAATACGACTCGAGTAAAAGTCTTAGAGTATCTGATTTTAACAGTACTTAAATGGTTAATTCACCCAAAAATGAAAATTCTTTTATTAACACTGACCCTCATGTCAACTTTCGTTCATCTACGGAACACAAATGAAGATCTTTTTGATGAAATCTGAGAGCTTTCTGTCCCTCCATTGACCACTACGCAACTACCACTTTGATGTTTCATAAAGTTCATAAAGAGATCGTAAAACTAATCCATATGAATTGAGCTGTTAGTCCAAAGTTTATGAATTTACTGTAGTCTTTTATTCCCATATAAACATTGAACATCATGAAGTTCAACTTAACCTGCTTGACACGCGAGAACAAACCTCATTGGTTCTTGCGGAAGCTCAAAAGTGCTGCGTAACACACGATAATGAACCTCATTGGTTCTCGAGGATGTGTGAGTTTGAATGATGAATGTTTATATGTGAATAAAAAGCCTAAATTCAATCTGTTCATCATATAATGCGATTGTATCTCTTCAGAAAATCTGGACTCTCTTGGATCTCTTTATGAACTTTTTGAAGCGTCAAAGTGATTGTTGCGTAGTTGTCACTGATTTCAGTTAATTAGTAATAAATGAGCAATGGCTGTGATGCCAACTGGGTCTGCTGATTGAGTCGTGATAATAGATTGTAGTTGCCGGACACTGTATGTACTGTAACCACTCGCAATGAGGGATGAGTGCATTAATCACTGATGGCCTTCAGCAGGGCACGCATTTTAAATCTGGACATGTGAGCGGAGTGAACGGCTTTCGTTAGTGTGTGGAGCAATGTAGAAGTTCAGCCTAATGGGACCTGATGCTTTATGGCCCCTCTGCTGTGACTATTATAGCCCTCCAGCCTCAGAGAATGAGCTACCTTGTCAGACTGTTTATCATCCTGTATGTCTGATTTTATCATCCTGTATGTCTGATACAGATCTAGAAATGACATATCAGGTTTAGACTTTAAGCTGATGTTTTTGTTTCAAATCACCGGATTTTACAAAAGTGTAGTGACTGGCTGGCTAACATCAAAACAGCACATATATACTTGCACTCTAAAAAAAATGTTGGGTTGTTTCAACACATGTTTGGGTCAAATATGTAAAAACTCAACCAATGTGTTTAAAAATGTAATTAAAAAATTAAACCAACGGCTGGGTTTGTCCATATTTGACCCAAGCATGGGTTGAAACAAACAACCCAGCATTTTTAGTCACAATGTATGAAACCTCTGTGCCATAGATTAGACAAAGGGTTGCATAGGTTATAAAATAATTATCATACAGACCTAGGTTGTATTTTTCTTTTAGGACAATTGGAATTTTATCATTCTATGACATTAGTTAACTCATTCATCTTACAAAGTATATTTTGAGCATAGGTTCTTGGCAACTTCAAACATAAAAAATGGAAATCTATTTAAAATATCCCAGGCGCTTCTTCTCTCTCTCTCTCTCTCTCTCTCTCTCTCTCTCTCTCTCTCTCTCTCTCTCTCTCTCTCTCTCTCTCTCTCTCTCTCTCTCTCTCTCTCTCTCTCTTTCTCTAATCAAATATTTGTTAAAGAAAGCATGTAGCATGTTTTCTTGGAAATATTTGTCGCAATGTGTAGTTTCTATCACTTCAATAACCATCTTTAGTCTTTTGTAATGCCTTTTTAACTAAGACATAAAATATCAATACAAACATTGGAAATATTAGTGATGGATTTGATGATTTCTGTGCTGTAATGTGGTAATAAATGTTTCGCCTCATTTCATCTTTAAATTGAACTTTGATAAAACTACAGAAATCAGTATGACATTGTCAACATTTTAAAAGATGGTTAAATAAATATTACAATTAACTTTGCTGACTCTGTCATGTAAGCAAACTCGAAATTCTTCACTAAGTTTAGCTTTTTAATTCCATCCTGTCATTTCTCAAAGTCTGGTTTACCCTTTTAAAGAAAGTAAACCCTTAAAGTATTTTCTTTACAAGTTAGAGAGTTCAAAAGGTACTGCATGACAGGAATGACCTAAGTAGTTCCTCTACTATAATTATGTTCTTTTGGAAGTGTTAGACATAACTGATACTTAATTGTATTATATTTATAGCACACAACCATATATAGATTAAACAAAAACAATAATCCAGACAAAACATGCATGAATGGGTAAAGTTAATTGCTATATGTTCAAACTTGAATTGTATTACACAGAATATATATGTGACAGAATATCTCATTTGTAGTACACAATTGTCTTTTCTGCATTTCCCTACTGTCGCATCATGTGATGTGTTTTGTCTCAAATATGTCTTTTGGCCTTCTTTCAAGAGTTCAAGGCTCTAAGTTTGGCTTGGTTGCTTGCATTATACAAAAATCTCGAAAGTGGCTAATGCATTATTTGCCACATAATAAAATACTCAATGATAAAACACACGCTCTTGTTGCTCATAGATTTGCTTGCAAATAAATTCATAAAAGATTAAGGAAGTAAGTGACTATAGTTCAGTGTTAGATGGATAGAAAGAGAGTGGAAGAGGTTACAGGCTGGAGATGTGCCACATTGCATTGGTGTGGGACAGGCTGATGTCAGCCATGTCTGTTTGGAGACAGCTTCATGTCTGCCAGTAGACAGGATGATATTCAGAAGAAGAAGAGATTGGGGCCCATCCCAAATGCCATCCTCCGCCATTATGCTGCTTATTATAACTTGCACATAAAATAAACAAATGCATTTAATGCTGTTTAATTCAATGTGTGCTCTAAATGCTATTCTGGGCTTTTAAATATATATCTGTGAGTCAGTGAATTATGCAGATGATTTTTTTTCTCTGTAAATGTGTATCTTTCATTATTTATATATTTTGAAGTTCAGAGACTAAAACAACAAAGGTTTTGTGTGGCAGAATTTCCTACTTTTGTCTGTCCTCATGGCAGTAATACAGAGGGACACAGTGTTCTCTGAGAGGACTCTTTGGAAAGGGGTGGAAGGGAGGCTGCCGCATATGTCTGGTGGATTAATGTGTAATCTGAAAGGACAGTGCCCCCTCCTCTCCATGATTTGTACTGTTCTGATTGTCCTGCTATTAATTACCAGCAGCAATTGGGACAATCTCGCTAACCTTGCAACCTTCAAACCTCTCCTGATCTCTCAGGGTTGTTCCCATGATTGCAGCCGGTGACGGTACACATGGAAAATCAATAGTGCTCCAGGTCTCTGCTACACCGTACAGCACCCTAACATGCTCAAACAGCTTGTTCATGGTGTTTGATTAGGTTTTCATCATCTTTCACTACACACACACACACACACACACACACACACATAAACACACACACACACATATATATATATATATATATATATATATATATATATATATATATATATATATATATATATATATATATATATATATATACATATATATATACTGTATATATCTTTAAGTCTAAGAATCTGAGAACATGTATGAAATATATAAGAAGTGTTACTACTGCAGATGCAGAGACACTTACTCTTAAAAAGAAAATCAAGCTATGATAAAAAAAAAAAAAAGTAATCTAAAGTATCCCAACATAAGCTTCCTGATTTTCCTTTGTTTTGTCCGGGTATTGTAACGTGTGTGTCTGCTTCAAGTGGAAGCACAATCAATAACTTAATAAAAGTAATATCTTTTTCAGCCCTCGCACAAAAAATCACAACATTATCATTCATATTTACTGTGCGCTACACTAAAATTGCTATTTTTTTGTTTGCTTTTTTCAATTATAGATTTGTTTTGAATATATAATCAGTTCTACCAGAAAGACTGGATAGGTAAAATAATGTGACAAGCTTGCATTTATTAACAGCCTAGCAAGCAAGTATTGTGATATTGGTGTCTGTAGCTCGCAATCCGAGGGTAACGGAATCTACATATCCTGCCTGAAGATGAAGGCAGGGGCGCAGCCGACCCCCTGGGAGGTATTAGGAAGGGACCATCCTGGTGGTGGTGGGGAGGATGGAGGTGAATGTAGGTGTCAGCATCTGCGAACTCAGACATGTGTTAAGTACCAATCTTTTATACTACAAGTATTAGAACACGATTGGACAGACGGTAATAAGTGACGTAATAATTGAGTCTTCCTGGCAGAACTTACACTAAAGCTTTCATTTCTGGGTTTGAGGGTAATCTCAGACAGGATACCGAGCACCAGCACCCCGTTACTTGAGCAAGGTTATGTTATGAAACTACGTAAGCACAAACATTCTAAAGGCATCCATCTTAGTTTAAAAAAAAAATTGACAAAATATTTGCAGTTCACTGACCAGAAATACAATCCAAATTGACTGATAATAAATTCCCTAAATTTGGGCTACGCATTCAGTGATTCCCATGAGGCAGTGGGGCATGTTTAATGACTGCAGGGAAGCAATTAGTAGCAGGTCAAAAGTAGCTGCAGCATAGGTAAATAACGCACACCTCTCTGACCTTTCTGAATTGTAGAGACAAACTACAATCACATTCTCACACACATTCTGAAGTGTGGTAAAGAACAGAATGGGTCAAATCGTGTGTCTGAGCTGACAACTGTAGTATGAGTATGGATGTGAGGTTAAGTGAGTGTACTTTAAGAGGCAGGTGTCTCTGTGGACCTTATTAGAGATCGCCTTTCCCTCTCCCTGCCTAACTGGACAGACAACTCTTCCACACCTCTTGTTCCAGATATTTCAGCCATCAGCGTTTTAGCAGGGGTGCACACCTTCATTCTGTGCCTCAGAATCTCATGTGAGCTGTGCAAAGAAATTCTGGCTCATCAAATGCAGTTTGTTTTTTTCAGTATTACTGCAGCATGTAAAGAAACACCCAGCATTCATCCACCCCAAAGGAAATACCTCTGCCATGTGAATCTGACTTGATGATGTTGAATGCTTTGGAGACAGCTGTCAAAAAATATACTGTATGCGTAGCCTGTTCTTTTTGTGCAGTATTTTTAGAGTTTTTTAAAAGTCATTTAAAGGGATACTCCACTTTAAAATGAAAATTCTGTCATCATACAATTTTGGTACCATTGACTTCCATAGTAGGAAAAAAATATACTATGGAAGTCAATGGTACAAGAAAGTGTCTGGTTACTGACATTCTTCTAAACATCTTCCTTTCTGTTTAGCAGAAGAAAGAAATTCATACAGGTTTGAAACAACATGAGGGTGAGTAAATGATGACAGAATTTTAATTTTAAAGTGGAGTATCCCTTTAATGACTTTTAACTGAATTAATGAGTTGAATTTTTTAATTACATAACTGAATCAGTGAGCCAAACTCATGAATTGATCACTGAATTAGTGAGTTGTGCGTGAGAACTGTAACATTGAGTCAGTAAGCTTAACTTATGAATTGGGTCATTGAGGAAATGAATTGAATTCAAGAACGAGATTGAACTTGTGAATCGGATCATTGAGTCAGTTTATGAAGTGGATCATTGAATCAGTGAACTGGATCTTCAGAAGTGCATCATTGAGTTGAACTCGAGACAGATCCAGCCAATGTAAGTTGAACTTGTGAATCAGATCATTTATTCAGTTAGTTGAACTTGAAAACGATCATTGAGCCAGTGGATTGAACTTGAGAACTGGAGACTAAGAGACTGTTTCAGAAACGTGTACAATAGTGAATACATTATATAGCCTATGTTTGTTTTTTGTGGAGGTACCTGTTTTTATTTTTATTTTTTATACTGTAAATGAAGGGCTTTTTCTTCACAATCCATTTGAATGCATAGGCCTACTCACCGCATTCGATTACAGAACCACAGAGATTAAATTCTTGGAAACAGTTTATGCTCTGTTTTTATCATTTGTTTCAGCCTAAATGATTTTTGATTGTTTTTTTATGTCATTTGAGATTCATAATTGGAAATCCATTGTCTATTCCATCCATTTAAACCTTGAGCACAGACCCCCTGCATAAGGAGAATGCCATTATCTCGCTCTGCAAACCCAGACAGTAATAGGGAAGAACATTTTTAAATGCCTGCACTAACACAATCTGATAGGACAGAGTTCCTCCGCTTCTCCTGCTCTCACCTCCTCTCCAGTGCTCAGCACAGCCCTTCATCGATGTGACAGAAATGTATCCTCCTCCCAGATTGATCTGACTTGGGCTCGAATCGGTGACATTTGCTGAGGCACGAAGCCCACTGGTAATGAAACGACTCCGACAGCAGTCACAGCTGGCTGGGTCCTGTGTGAGACGTAGAATTGCACATTATAGGAAAATAACATTATCTCTTCTCTAAGCTAGACATGATTATAAGGTTTTTCACAAATGTGGAATTCATGCAGCTCAAGTGCTGCTGTCCTTAAAGCCAAAATGGACCATGAGCTAATTCATGTTCAACTTTTCAGTTTAATCTTTGACTCATTGCTATTCCAGGGAAAAAAAAAAAAATAATAAAAAAAATAATATATATATATATATATATATATATATATATATATATATATATATATATATATATATATATATATATATATATATATATATATATATATTATTATTATTATTATTATTATTATTATTGTTATGTTCTAATATTTTTTAATGAATAAAATAGCTATATTACATAGTTCATATAAAGATCACAGTGAAATAGCATTTGTAGCATAATATAACGTAATATTTTCCAATATAACAATGTTTATATAGTTAAACCTTTCATTAACATTGTATCATTGTATAATAAAATATATCTGTAATGTATAGTGCATATACAATATATAGGCCTACTCTTTAGTGCAATGTATAATATATTTTGTAATGTTTTTATCTTTTTTCTTTTCTTTTTTTTTTTTTGTCTTATGCTTCTTTTAGTGTTGCTGGACCAAGAAACATGCTCATGAGATTATACAAAATTCATAGATGCTGGTTGGAAATCTATTTTTCTGAAACTATTGATCATGCATTATTTATCTGTAGTGTCAGAGGTTATTCAGCTTCTTTACAGTAATGATTACTCCACATTTTCCTTTCAGATTCAGCAAGAATAATGAATAAACTGGATTATGAAAGTTAAAGCTGTGGGTTCACATGTCAGAAGGGTCTCACTCTTCAGACCATGAGATGAAACTTTATCTGATGTGTCTTATTGGATTTGTGCAGTTTTCACTGGATTTATCTAATATGTTAGATGAGGGGAAACTCTGCTTGCTGTCTGCAGTGGGAAAGTCTCATGCTATAAAGCCTTAATTCATCGTTGTGGATTTTTTTGTGAATGTATTATTCATGCATCTCTATGATGGCCTCAGTAAAACAGTGTGACTATAGCTCTAACGAGCTGCTCTAGTCAATTAATGCTGCATATCCATAAAGCCGAGCCATACACTGGGGTGAGACATCCTATATGCCACAACAGCAATTATATCAACTCTCAAAATGCCACTGAAGGAAATATTGCCTGTTTTATTCTACTTGCAGATATGAACTTAATATATAACTTTTTTATCTCATAATACATACAATCAGTGAATTTTCCTTCTGTTTACCCATTAACATCAGTCTGTTAATGGCTAATTGCTCACCCTTGTAGGCCTTCTGAATCAATGAACTCTGAGATGAGGAACTGAAACACACCCGCACACACCAGCACAAGCCTGTAATGACGCCGAATTTGCTGTTTATTTTGATGGATTAGATTTAAAATCACATTCAAAAGCACACAAACTTAGCAGACAGGTGATAGATACCTTAATGAGGGCCGTTCAGGTCATGGCACTGTAGCAGTCATTAGATGTCCAACTAGTGACCAGACTCATTTGTATTCACTTTGTTGTCCATATCATGTGTGCAGAAAGACAAATGACTTTTTCCTTGGTTTATCTCAGAACTGACAGTGGTAAAACAAAGAACAAAAGACGGAACACTGACATTTAGTAGATATACTAACAGATCCCTGTAATAGAGTGGTGCAGGGATGACGTCAAAATCCCGAAGACTAATTCGCCATTGATTCCTTTGAGATTTTCCTAAGGGTATTTATAATGGGGATTTTTCAGTTTATGACTAAAATAAAGCTTGTGGTAAACATATCTTGATGATATTTTGACGTTCTGTTCTACATCGTAAGCTGCACAAGTATTTATTTTACAAATGAAAGAAAAAAAAAAAAACATTATAAAAACCCATATGACAATCTTGAAGGAACCAGTGGCGAATTAGACTTCCTGATTCTGACATCATCTCTGCACCACTCTATACCTTCCTTAAGCGTTTCACCCACATTTATACTCTCTCATGCTTAAATGATGTAAAGCAGTTAAAGAAAGGTGATCATTGTGGAAATGGGCTTTTGATTTACAGTATGCTCTCTCTGAAAATAAATTAAATTTACACATACAGTATATATTATGCACATGCATGCAAACACTGAATCACGGGAAATGAAGCTAGGTGAATGTTAGATCAAATAGGCCATTGGGTTCATGGTTTGGTCAGGGAAAATTATGTTAGCTGTACACACTTTTGGCGCTTTTTTTATGTCGCTCATTATTTTGCATATCTCATTATGCGTTATTACCATTTTCAAAACAAATTCACCTAATGAAGCCATAAAATGTCACGGCGATGCAGAATGTTATGGTAATGGTCCAGGCACATAATGCCTTTTCCACACATCTTCTCTGGGGTGACCTTAGAAGAAAGCTGTCCTGTTTTGAATTGCTAAACACAGCCATGAGAAACCCTGGCTCTGCTTTAGAAGAAATAAGAGTGGTACGGTGGAGAAAATGCAGAACATGTTTATATCATGACATTTCCCCTCCACCTGTCAGTCATCTATGTACTCGTGTGGTGGGTCATAGATGCAGGGTAAACCAAACATTTCACCTCTGATTGCCTAAAATGCACTGGGAGCAGTTGAGACTAAGCATATGGGTGTGATAACCTCAATAAAATATAATATAAAACCCATGATATCAGCGCTCTGTTTCAAATTGCCATATATAGGCATTGGTGTGATATCTGGTCAAATATTGATTTCAATAACTTCTTCTGGAATATACAAAGTGACTATGTAAATTCTAATCCAGAAAAAAAAAATGAACTGAGGATTTTGAATCTTTTCAACTGACTTAAAAAGAACCTGTTCATTAATTTAGCAAATTGGACATCACAGCTCATGCTGAGGAAAACGCACGTCAAACCTTAGCTGCCACACTGCAAATGCATGGCTGTGTATTTGAGGTTTTGCTTAAATGAGGGTCAGTTTAATCTGACCCATGATCAGATGAACCAGATTAGGTTGCCTAATGCACAATGTGGACTGCTGCTACATCATGAGCACACTGTAAAAAATTAAACCGTGATTTTTACAGCAAAAAAACGGCAGCTGTGGTTGCCAGTACTTTACCGTCAAAAATACGGTAGCAATGTTATTGGTTTTACAGACTTAACTTAAAATTTACAGTAATAAACCGTAATTCATTATCTGATATTATGTGAATTTGACGTCCTATTGAAGTATTAATATCTGTTTTGTACCATTGTAATACACTGATAACCAACAATCACAGCAGTGATGAGAGTCACATGATCAATCAAAGCTCATCACAAGCAGCTCTTCCACAATAATAGTAACATTAACATAATGGAAGCTGCACAGTGTCATTCACACAAACATTAAACACCATCATGGTAACACACATGAAATTTAAAAAATGCAATAAACATTAATTTAACAACATTAAATGTAACATAAAACCCTAATGTATGTAACTGATTAGAACAAACTAAGAAAACTATGAAGAAACATAGTTATTTTAACAAAAATAGATCAAATGTGAAGTGTCACGCAGGGAATTGTGGGAATGTCAATTTACGGTTTTTCACTGTAAATTATACAATGAGTTGTTCTTTTTCACTTTCAAAATCTGTAAATGTAATTAAAATTACATTAAATGTACCATTAGATCTATCACAGTTATTTACCGTATATAGTACGGAAACTTTCTGTTAACCAATTAACAGTTTTTCACTGTAGCATTTTTACAGTCTTTTACCGTTAAAATCACGATAATTTTTTATATGTAATCACAGCATCTTTTCTTGGCCCCATGTCACAATAGTACACCCTTGATCGCAGAGATTTAAGAACCAATTTTGAAAAGATATGATTTACACACTTTTCCCAGAATTAATGTCATATCATGTATTAATTGAGTGTCATTATGTCAAAATCTCAATATCTTCACTGCACTTTCTTGCACTTAACCTCTGTTGTCCACTTGTTGTAAACATTCTTTAATGCTTGTCTTGTTCATGGTTAATTAAATAGAGGAAGCATTGCCCTGCTTTTATGCCTGCTGAACAAATGCAATTAAATTCTCATTGGAACTTTATTTATATTTATGTCTCCTTGTCTGCCATTAGAATGTCTAGGCCTGACACGTCATTCTCATATTTAATCACTCCATTTAATCTCTGTATGTATTATCTATATTTAGCAATTTTGATCATTTGTTACATAAATTTATACAATTAGTTCTGTCCCGTCTGTGCCTTAGGATGTGTTCAGACTGCAGGCAAATCAGATTTTTTTTTCTTTTTAGGCTGACTGTCCGCACAATTAATTGCAAGTGATCAAATACGATTTGTGTGTCCAGACATAAGCAATCTATCTGAGTGGGTTGCTTTGATAATGACTTAGGCATACCCACGTATGACATACCATTTGAACACCGTATGAATACTTCCAGTATTTCCCTCACAAGTTTTGGAGTTATTGTTGTGTGTCGTGTTAAGAGTGATGCAAAAGACAATTTTAAATATGATTTGAGCAGCCAGAACGTCCAGACTGAGATGTATCTGTAAGAATCTGATTGGAATCGCATTTCAAACCACCTCCATATGTGATTTGAATCAGATTTGAAAAAATCAGATTGCGTGTGTTTTTTGCCATCCAGACCCATCTGGATAAAATCTGAACATGCAAAAAATCTGATTTACGCTGGCGGTCTCAACATGGCCTCAGTGGTGAGGATTCTTCAGTGACTCCTTCTGCAGGTTACATCGCTATGCCGTAACGTAGGTAGCGTCAAGTGACTTTCTTTAAAAGTGAGTCACAGACTTATCCATTCAACCGATTCAAACACTGATTCATTCAAAGACCAAAAGGGTGACTTGCTGAATTCGGAACCGCATATTAGTATACTACTCATTGTCACGAATGTTTGGAATGGTCAAGAATGGTCAAGGAGAGAGATCAGAATGATTTTATTAACAAAAAACTCAAAACAAAATACTAAACACTCAAACAGAATATTAAGCATGTACAAGCAACGAGAACAAACAATGAACTGAAAGAAACACAGAGCTTAAAGCAAACTAATCAATGAAATGAACATGTGCACATAATAATCAAATTGACAGGAAACCATAGAAACTAACCGAAAACAAGAAACTGAACTAAGACGTGTCAAACCCAAAACAAACGCATATTACACTTTACACTCATGCTACTTTTACCATATTTTTCTATGGCTGAAATAGTATTAGTATATGCGGTTCCAAATTCAGCAGCTGTTTTTATATACTGTATGAGTCAGAGATTCCTTATAGTTTAACCAATTTGTTCATAAAACACAAATTCTTTCAGGAACGTTTGGATCTATTTTCTTTTGCAGAGCAAATATAGATAAAGTATCTGCCAATAATTTGTCTAAAATGTGTGTTCCTCAATATTAACTTATCAGTTTTAACTTATAATAGAATATCACCCTCCATAATATTACATATTATATTGTGAGATGGTCCATATTTAGTGTTACTTTCTCAGTTCATCTGTTGAAATTAAAATTAAGTGAATTTTAGCTTATCAGAATTTAGTTGTTTACCTTGTACAGAATATTTCTGCAGATAATCAAAAACAATAGCTTAGATATTAAAAATATCTATGTTCATTTCTGTGTGCCAGTATTTCTCTTCAAGAGAAGCTTTTGCAAAGCCGCACAAAATAAACAAACTGTCAGATCTGCTTGAAATGAACGCTGATGGCTCTAAACCAACACACTGTAGGCCTATTCCTCTGCTAGCAGTTGCTCATTAATTTCAAAATCAGAATCCGTCTGTCTCTCGCTTCATGAATGGACAGGTTGTACTGATGTTTTACAGCAAGGGGCAGTAAACCTTGCTAGAACTGTCAGAACTGTGAGAAAACACTATGCCACAATTCTTCCTCTAAAACTCTGTTCGAAAATTTTATTGCATGGAGCTTTTCCTGCATTCAAATACCAGCTTTTTTTTTCATAAGGCTTTATGAGTGATGGTGCCCCAGTGCTTTCAACTTAATGGCATGTGTTAATGACATGCCACATGGGAAATCTGAAGCTTTACATGCTGATTAATCTTTAAACAGAGGTGGATAAAAGGGGTTATTAAGAGAACACCCATTTTAAGGATCTTCACAAAGTATTAATCATCTTCACGCTTATCTAATGGCCTGATTGCGAAGCAGGACGTACGTAAAGATAATGAAATGCTTATCGCGGGTCATGAGATTACTTTAAACCCATTATCTTCTCTGCACTCTATAACTTTAGTCTTAATGTGGTATAATGTGCTGGCTTTTATTTTGGAAAGTAGCTTTTATTCTGACAGGTTTAATTGACTTGTGAGTGAAGGAGTATCATCCCTCTCGATTCTTTCAAAGCCTTGCCAATCTTCGGATATTATCACATGTCTGAATGCCACAAAACAAGGCAAGTGGCTTCAAACGCATGTACTAAGATATAATTAGTGATTATTAATAATAATGATAATAATAAATGTATATTGTGTTTATACATGTATGCCCCTGCAACATATTTTAGATGAAAATTATATATAATATACTGTTCAAAAGTTTAAAAGAAGACTCTATAGCCCACCAAGGCTTTATTGATCAAAAATACTGTTAAAACAGTAATACTGTGAAATATTTATACAATCATTTTTAAATTAATTTATTTTAATATTCATCTGGCAAAGCTGAATTTTCAGCATCATTACTCCAGTCTTCAGTGTCACATGATGCTTCAGAAATCATTCTAATATGATGATTTGCTGCTTAAGAAACATTTCTTATTACTACCAATGTTCAAAATGTTTGTGCTGCTTAATATTTTTGTGAAAGCCTTGATCATTTTTTTTTCAAGATACTTTAATAAATTAAAGTTGAAAAGAACAAAATAAAAACTTTTTAACTGTACACTGTAAAAACTAAAGGAGCCTCAAATATCCTGTTGGATACTCAAGGAACTTCAAAATGTAATTTTGGTGCCTCAAAGCTCTTTCTCCTATAGTAGGGTTACTGGAGGAGCATTGACAATATTTGAGGTTCTTGCTGGAACTTATGGGATCCTTTAAGCACTTTGTATTTAGTTCAGAGGTTCTGGAGTCACCTTTTCATTACCATGAGACCTCGAAGTGCTTTGGGGGAAAATAGAGGAACTTGAATGCGATAAAAGGGTTATTGGAAGATCTTTTAACATTTAAGTGGTTCCTGGAAGATCTCTTATGTTAAAGCCAGCATCTGGAGGAACCCAATGGTTCAGTGAGGCCAGAATAAGATTATTATGATCCTATTATTATTACTATTATTATTGTTACAGGCTATACTTAAGTTTGATTCAGTATACATACCCAGATGAAAAAGACGTACTATTAAATGTATTAAAAATGTACTTGAGTGTGTTTTTAGTAGACCTACAATACAAATATACTTTTAATGCATTTTTAATAGGCTACATTTAACAGTAGCCTATACGTCTTTTTCACTTGGGTAGCATTTATTTAGTAGGCCTATAGGCCTACTTTATTAAATAATTTAAACCTTAAACAACAACACAAAATAATAATAATATTAATAATATGAAGAAGAAGAACCAGGAGGAGAGAGTTTTATTCTGTTTTATTTTATTCGAAACTGCTGCTATTCCTCTGCTGTCGTCACTTCAGTGATGCTCGCGCTGCTCGCGCGCAACAAAGATCGACGTCATCGGGTTTGAACTTTGAAAGTAACGGCTCTCCTCATCAAAGCTTCCGCCGTTTGTTCGGCTCTCCATTACAAGGTTTGTAAACTCGCCAAATATATATAAATACAGAGTATACTCACTATATATTCAAACACACATATATAAACTAAATCTATTATACATTACTACGTTTTTACAGTGTTTACCCCTCGTTTATGGCACACTATCTGGTATGAAGGTTTTAGCCGCGATGTTAAATACGTTGATCTAACGAACAAATGGAAATTATTGACTTATTGTCTTAGATTGATTTAGTCATTCAGTTCAACATATTCCTTACATCTGTGTCGTCAAATTGCTGATATAGCCTAACTAATTTAGCTGAATAACAAAAGCAGGTTAATATAGTTTGGTCTGTTTTTGTTTAGCCTTACTTTAACTTACTAGCAGCTAAGTTACATGTGCCCTCATTCTCTCAAATACCATTTTAAAGCCATTTATGGTCAATAAATATTTTGCTTTGTTCTTTTGTTTCCCCAGAACAACCATTCCATTTCTAAAATAATCTGAACATTTCAGTGGCAACACTGAATTACAGTAAGTTACCTGCACCACATGCAAGTACTTTATTACTATGAACTTTCTCTGTGTGAAATTGTATTGTTTGACTGTGTACTTGTGTTTTTTAATCAGTTATTCTCTGAAAATCTTCCCTCATGCTCTCAAATCTCATTAATGTTACTCAGAAAAATAATATCACATGTTTGGTTCACAAATAATGCTATATTTTTAGGATCTTTTCTGGGACATTTTTGGAGCTTAACCATTTTTACATAAATTGTTTCATTGAATTGAACCAGACAAGTGTACATAAGAATGGTTTCATGAATGATTTACACTATTTTCTGCTTGTGTTTCATGCAGTGTCAGCGATCGGTGACTGGGGTTGCATTATGCCTGAGATCTGCTTTTGGGTTCCACAGACAGAAAGTCAAACAGGTTTGGAACATCACAATGCTTAGGAAATTATTTAAATTTCACAACTATCAGTTTAATAACATTACTAACAGTACATTTTGTACTTTGCAGAGATCTCGGTAAGCTGAATACAAGTTTGATCAAGAATAAAAATCCTCCAGTAGACCTGAAAATCATTGAAGTGCCTGGACCATCCACCAGAAAAGAGGAAAAACAAACGGAAAACGAATCTGCTGTACCTTTTCACTTTTCTAACTCTTTAAGTACCTCACACCAACTTGGTCCCATAGTGACATTTTTGACCACAAACGAAATTACTGATCGTGTGAATTCTTATTGAAATGACTGAATTCACCAGTGAACATTCACAGAACAACAGATAATTTTACTGCACCTTAACTCTGTTTCCGGGTCGAAGCCTCTACTTCCTCTATCTTGTTTCATGAGAATACTCAACAACCATTTATGAACACTGTTGATTCAAGTCACACATTTAAGCTTTTCAAAAGCCACAGTGTACATTACAGTCTCACGGCATCCCGGACTTCAACATTTTATGAATCAAAACAGCTGAATAACTAACCATCTGAGATTTCGGTATAGAGATAAAGGTTAGGATCATAATTTTCAGGAATATTACGGCATAATGAGTGTATATTAGCACTGTTTGTTTGTTTGTTTGTTTGTTTTTGGCATCTGATAGAGCTTTTGGACTTGGAAACAGTGATGTCAGACTTACCATCGGCCTGAAACACAAATGTTTTAAAGTTAAGTGAAGATGGACATTTTTAATTAGTCAAAATGTATTTTTTTTTTTTTTACATTGTTTTATTTTGTGGAACATATGTGTTTCCATGCATTTTGTTGAGATGTCATTTCTTGTTTATCTATTGTATGGTTGATTATTCATGTTGCTTATGTATTATTCTATTTTTTGTGTATTCATTGATATTAATTGTTAGCTTTTTTTCCCATGTGCATGGAAGTGTATGTATAAAAATGAATATCAAATATGTAATAAACAATTCTTATTTTGTATTTGGTTCAATTTGTTTATTATAATAGAAGTTAAAGGTAACCATAGTAACAACATGAAATTAAATATTAAAAAAAATGAAATTTGGTTCCTGGAGGCACCCAAAGTGGTTCCACACAGTGCCTAATATAAGAGTTCCTCAGAGAACTGCCCCTTTTTAAAGGGTGCCTAGAGGATCTACAGACGGTTCCGCCGGTGTGGCGAAGTGAAGAACCCCAAAAGGTTCCTCCAGGCACCTTTTATTTTTACAGTGTAGTGTTTGTCTTTTTTTATTTTATTTGGTTTAACCTTACCATGACCCTTAACCCCACTACACAGTGATATAAATGTTTCATGTAATGATATAAATGTATAACCACAGCAATTTAAATTAAGTCAAACCCAACTTTGGTTGCCTGGCTGTAGTGAGATTTTGATTTAGATTTTAAGGATCTAACAACTTTTTTTTATTTTTTTATTCAACTTCATGCAGATTACCCAAATACTTAAGCCTAAAGGCCCGTTCACACCAAGGACGATAACTATAAAGATAACGATAAAGATATAATTCTAAAAATCGTTCTCCATATTAAAGAATAACAGAGTTCACAACTATAACGATAAAGATATGAGGAACTATATCGTTGGGATCACTTTCAGAACGATTTTTTTCCAGCTGTCGAACGATAAAACACTGACAGCCAATCAGAATCCATTCTAATTTAAAGGTCTCGCGCATTTAAAATGGATCTGGATCATCCGGGCGCGCGTGTGCTTAGAATAAAAAGACCGTTATCGGTCGTTGGTGTGGACGCATGTATAGTTATCTTTATCGTTATCTTTATAGTTATTGTGCTTGGTGTGAACGGGCCTTAATGTTGTCCTAGATGCACTTTGAGAAATTGTCCCTGTTAACTTTACCTACCATAGTTAGATTTCTTAATAATATATAACACATGCTCAAATTACCTGCTCAAATTACAGTTTTTCTTGATTGCTTAAGCACTATAACCAGGCTTTTGAACTAAAATTTCAAAACCATGACGCCATTTATCAAAAACCACACCCATTTCCCTAAACTATTAACACTCTTCCAGATTTGTTGAACTGTCACTGCAAAACTCTACACACAAATCCCTTCATTTCTTATTGCCTACACCATGTTGTAATTTAGAAAGCACTCGCATTCAATATTGTTCACTCAAGTCAGCACAGCTTCAGCTCAGTTAGCACACAATTACCCAAGTGGAAACTCTAAGAGTCAGAATTGATCACACACCATTCAGAACCTTCAATAGATTGATAAAAGGGCCAGAGTCAGTTCATTCAGTTTTGGAACAATGGATCCAGAAATACATGAAAGAAAAGGTTGAGGACACTGGAATGGAGGAGGAGGAGGAGGAGGAGGAAGGTGAAGGGCAAGGGCAAGGAGACAAGTCTCGGATGAAATCCGTGCCACTCTAGTTGTCCATGTCTTTGTCCATGGTATGACTATGAGGGAGGCTGGGCTACGAGGAAGGCCAAATTTGAGTCGCTTCACCGTCGCCTCGATCATAAGAACCTTGAAAACCAGGTAGATGTACTTCAGACTGCTCTCTACTGTATTTTTTGAGAGCTGTACTTACATGCACTGTGGCTGTTGCACTATACTACTGTAATAAAAAGAAATGCATCAAATTGCCTCACAGATAGAGTTTTCTGAATGCTTCCATTTTGTAAAAAGGATGTGTTACAGATACAGTAATACAGTTTTTACCAACTGCTTACACACAAAATCACGATCGTGTCACACGATTTTTGAAACCTCTCACTCAAAGTGCAAAACTACATGCCAAATCTTCAAAACCATAAGCTATTTCTCAGCCTTTGACTCACTTTTTGCAAAACACTACACACAATTCTCTACCTAAAACACAAAGATCTATCAGGAAGTGACTTGCTTTCCTTTTCCAAACACAACCAATCAAAATGCTACACTTATTCACCAGGTCACACAGACACACTCCTCACATGTGCAAACACTAATTGCTTAACTGATCACTAACCAATCACTGCTTTACTGTAGTATAGGCCTGGTCAGATGATCTGTTTTGAACAATGGATTCCTGGGACCCCCCGAGAAATGTGTTACAAGAAATGTGTTTAAGCAATCGAGAAAAACTGTAAACAGTGTATAAGCAATAAGTCCCTTTAAAGTTCAAGACAATTTGGTTTGTGCTGTTTTCTCTGTGGTCTGTGTCATTTTTAAAAGTCTTTTATACAAACATGTTCAATGTGAGACACACTAAATTATGCTTTTTGAAGAGTTGACAACCCTTCAAAAAGCACCATAAACATCTTCTGCAGTAATGCAAATCTTTATGTGTATTTCACTAAGATGTGCATGCTTGCCTGGTGCACTGCAACTCAGAAATCTTGATATCATATTTGGCATGGTGTTTTCTTCTGTTTTTCTAGCTATCTGCAAACTTTTTTTGAGGAAGAGAGCAAAATTTAAGTTGCTATTCATTGAAAATCATCTCCTTCACCATGGCTCTTAAAACTCATTCAGAGATAAACATTTGAAATTTGACACAACGTGTATAGCATTTTACAGCATTGATTTCAAACTGAGTGCAACTCATCTTGAGTTGACATGTTCAGTTTTGGTGGTGCAGGATAAAAGTCGGTAGAGAAGTCTCTACAGTTTAAGCGAACATGAACACTAAATGAATAAAATGACAAGTCTTCAGATGTGCAGTTTGATTTTTCAGGCACAAAGTGATGGTGTTGCTTAGAAACAGGAGTTCTGTTCTGCTTCTAATCAGGGCATGATTCCCACTGTGCTTTCCTGTCAAGTCTCGGCTCCCGTGGCGACACTGTGCCATTCTGTATGATCTCCCCTACTGGCACAACAAGAGTGCGAAGGGTGGGCAACTTCAGCTAGGACATTTCAGACACCGCTCTGTGGGTAAACAGCAGTGGTTGCATTACACTTTCTCTTTGTGCATCAATTTGACAGGCAGGGTCATATTCTGTTATACCCGTTGTAAGACTGAAAATACTGGTTGGGGTCTGAGACAAAGGGCCCTGCTAGCTAATTAACATTCGACCTCCCCCATACAGGAAGTGAGGGTCACTTCCTCTCAGAAACAACGAAGAACTCACACAAGAACATGGTTTAATGTAAATGTTTATCATTGACTGTTATGTTTTTGGTGTCATTTGAAATGTCTCAAAGTGAGTGGTACAGATATCTCATATCCAGATAGATAAAATAAAAGGAAATAAGGTTTATAGAAGTTTAGAGAAAACTGGTCCAGATAAAGTCACCCCCCTTTTGCTGAATAAGAAGCCATTTTGAGGGTGGCCTCCCCCATCCCCCCCCCCCTGTTACCTGGTCAAGGGGATAAAGGAAGGTGTGCTCTGGCTCTCGGGGTCTTCTTTGCTGGTCACGAATGGAATAGGTGGTCTCTTTCTTTCTCTCTCTCTCTTTCTTTCTCTCTCTCTCTCTCTCTCTCTCTCTCTCTCTCTCTTTCCCTTTTTCTCTCTCTATCCCAGGTGCAAACTGGGTAAGATTATTTGGTGTAACCAATGTATAACCATGTACTAGATATTTGCATTGATTGTGGAATTGATCTCTGATATCTGAAATATTAAATTGTTACATGAGACTATTCTAACTGATCTTGACATTGTTCTAAAAATGGTTAAAAGGAATAGTCAAACATTCGCTCACTTTTAGTGAGGCACAGATATTATTAAAACCTTTCATTTATGGAGTCAGATGAATTAACGAGAGAATACATAACTAAATGTATTGTATATTTAACCAACCAATACTTTGCATGAGTGAGGACAGAACACGTTAAGACCTTCCGCGCTGGTCGGACGCCGGACTTTGGGCCGATTTAGCGCAAGCTTACACCGTCATTTTAATTTTCATATTTTAATGATAAGATATTTAGGCAAGGCAAGTTTATTTATATAGCACATTTCATACACTATGGTAATTTAAAGTGCTTTACACAGAAAGGAATTAAAATATTCACAATATAAAAGGAATTAAAAGAGATATAAAGCTCTTGTTTTTATTCACATTTTAATCTTTAATCATGAAATTACAGGATGAGCATATAAGATAGATTATGCAGTTATTTATTTATGAAGAGAACAGATGAACAGAGTGTGCGTCACTTTTCATTTTCAGCACCACACGAGGATGGATTCTTTTTTTCCACAGTGACAGTGAAGGCCATTAAAGCCAGTAGCACCTCAATGCAGTACACAAGATCCGAGGGGGGGAGTCGGATCTTATATAAGGGGTGGAGATTGGTAGGTTTAGGGGTGGAGATGGGTAGGTTTAGGGGTGGGTTTAGGGATCAGGGGGTGGAGATTGGTAAGTTTAGGTATGTAAGGTGGGAGGAGTTGGATTTTATCCGACTCCTCCCCCCGGATTTTATGCTCTGCAGTGAGGACCATCTCATTAAAGCACTACCTTTGTACATGAACAGGTAAATATGAACAACGCAATATTGCAAAAATACAATTATGATTAGAATATGAACAAAACACGTAAAAAATGAACTGAACTAAACTCAATCGACTTTCTGTATCCGCCTGAACTCAAACCTTCCGCGTGGACTTATGGGTGATCGCCTGTGAGTAATCAAACACAGCAAGGGAGACTGATGCAGAGGCAGCGGTCTTTAGATTTTGTGTCTTTGCCTCGGACAGACGACTTCTCATGGTAGTTTTAATTTTGTTCTGGAGGCTGAACCCATGCTTTGCTGCCACACTGGAGTGAACTCACCATGAACTGCACAGTTACAAGTTACAATAGATCACCGTCAGTGTAATCTGTCAAAATGACAGACAGTCTTCAGATTTGTGACCTTCTATTGTGTAAGGAAACCCTTTTCTGCTATTTTATACCAAAATATGGTGTTCCTTGTTTCTTTTATTAGATTGAATTACAAAATACAATGTATATATGTATATGTGTGTACAATGTAATGAATAGCAATTTACATGGAGCATGAAGCCTCTTTAATATCCCATGATATGAGAATTTTGCTTATTGAACAGAATTGAGAACCACTGCTCTAGATAGACATTTCTCCACTAATGCTCTTTATTAAATGATGACAGCTATCCCATTATACTGTCAAACATGGAAGCCTTTCAGACTTTCCTCCTCTGTCTCTTCCACAAATACCCTTTTTTGATGGATTTTTTTTTTGTTTTTGTTTTTTTGTCATGTATCATGTGTTCACCCTGAATGGAAATGTTGTCATCATTCACTCACTCTCATGTTGTTCTTTTACTTTATTCTTTTTAACCAAAAATTTAATATTTTGAAGAATATTCTTGCAAGTCAATGGCAGTTCATAGTGGCCCTGGTTGTTAAGCTCCAAAAATGAACTATCCGTTTAATATATTAAATGTATATTGTTTGACATAAGCTAACACTTCAACCCCTGAGCTAATCTCACAAATTTCACAAACTGATAGTGTTAACATCAATTTAAAAGAACAGTTATCACATTCTGGTCATGTCTCTGTCTGCAGGATGTGTTTGTCTCTTAGTGTGATGAGGTAACGTTAAATGAAGGGTCTATTTCATCACAAGTAGTCCTTGAGCAACATCCACACCTTCTTCTGTCATCTTGTATTTGCTGACATGCTGGTGACAGTTCCTTGCTTGATAGTTGGCATGCACACTTGATAGTTTACTATGCATGCATTTAAATGAAAATATGTAAAGCCAGACTGAGGCATATTTTGGGTCTGTATAATATGTGTCTGTATTTCACATATTGCATTAAAATAACAATTCAGTAACAACGTTGTATAATATAATGTTCAGTAGTTACACAATTACACTCTTAATATTAACACTGTAATGTGACCGCTAATTACATCAAATTACCTGCATTTCTAAAAAATAATAGGATAAAGAAATTACATTTGATATATAATAAGAAGAGTAATAGCATACATTTTTTGTAAGCAAACATCAGTACAATTTTTGAGTACTATAACTCAAAAAGTACAATTAATTGTACTTTGAGTACAATTAAAAGTGAATCGGCTTGTTTTATTCATTTTGTCAAATATGAAATATGTTTTATGAAAATGTAATATCACACTATGATTATTATATTATCTTTAGGTATTTAATCATGTTTGTGCTAAATCAGAGTAGATAGGGTATCATTGTGCTATCCAGCCTGCAGTAAGACCGCATGAGCCCAGTGTGATATTTAATAAGGCTGTTTTTCAACACACTGGTCATTTTTCAGGGCATGAACACTGTCAGCTGGCAACAGTTTGTGATTAGTTTTGCCTCATACTGAATCAATCACAGTCCATTGTGAAGTCCAAAGAGAACTTCTCAATCTAATTTAGTGCCGTTTGGATCTCTGGTTTCAGGCTTTGTTCACACTGACAGCGAAGTGCAGTCACAAAATGGCCAGAAACTGTTGCTGATTTCCAGCAACATGAGAGTAAAATCAACCATTCTGTGCTTTTATGTGGTGGATTTCAGTGACTTTTTCTGCCGTTTCTGCGTCAAGTGACTCTATATATTGGTGAGTGTCAAATGATTTATTTGAATCATTCGTTCAATCATTCAGGAATGAATCAAGTGACTGTCAATAGATGTGTTCGATCTGAAGCGATGCTGTATAGACCAATCGGCGTATGACATCAAAGTACCCCGAGAACCATTATCCGGAGCCGCCTGCTCTCTAATCGCTCTCGCAGTATAGCCGCTTCAAGTCGAATCTTTAATCAAACTGATTTGTTCAAAAACACTGTTAAAGGTGCTCTAAGCAATGTCACACGTTTTTAGGCCACTTTTTTTTTGTCACATACAGCAAACATCTCCTCACTATCTGCTAGCTGCCTGTCCCCTGAACACACTGTAAAAAAGTGCGGTCTCTGTAGACAGCCCAGGCTCCACAAGCGGCAACAAAAACAAACTGGACCACGAAACATAACAAACAGTGTTCCAGCCAATAACCGACAATGACAACCGGGATGAGGAGGAGGGAGGGTCGAGCTAGCCTCCGTTTTGTTTGACAATACTTTGAACGTCAACAAGAAGTGACGTCACCCAACATCGCTTAGAGCACCTTTAAGTGTTAAAGGTGTCAGAATGACATTTCGGAGAAATTTCACGGGTAAAAAAGATCATTGGCCAATGTCAATAGTGTAGCAATGCGTTAAGCACAGAAGTCACTTTCAGACCAAGCAGCTTTCTGTTAGTCAGTGCAGGGAACTTGTGCAACCATCTTGAATAGGATAAAAACTCCTGATTGTGCGGATTCCTGTTTAATTGACTGCATATTGCTCGCCTAACAACGGTTTGTTTGAGAGCACATTAATTCTTCTGTGGCTTTGTTTGAGACTTAAAATCGACTGAAAATGTAAATTGCACAGCACTCTTACTCATATGACATGGCTTCTGCATGGCTGCAATTTATATACAAACACTCAGTTTCAAAATAGAATGACATATATTTACTGGCAGCTCTTTCTTTGAAAAGTTATGGTCAGCAGCTCACCAACGGTTTATAGTGACAGTATAGTGACCCAATGACCTGAGACTTCCAACCATCAGTCTAGCAGTGTGAGTGAAGCTTTAGTGGCAGCTTTAAAATGTGAGAATCTGTGGAAAATCAGGATCATTACAAAATGTTGCACCAGAGCTATTTCGCAAACATCAGTGCTAAGCACTGCAAAATTCCTTCCTTTTACCGCACTAGATTTCTAAAACATCAACAACCCTGTGATCCTCTTGCCGACTAGCTCAAAGCTTATTCGAGTGGAAAATTCTGTGTAGTTTTCTTTTATGTTTGATATTTTATTTCCGTCTTTGATCTCCGCTAAAGTAATGCAAGGTCACATCACCCCTTGTTTACAAAGCAACTTGCCATCTCCCTCTCTCTCCCCCTTTAATGAAGGCAGAATGTGTTCAAAGATTATGCCTGCCTGAGTTTGCCCAATTAGGACTGAGTTTGATTTATAACCCCGTCTCTATGGAAAGGTGGGAGACATTTTACACGCACCACTGACGTTGGGATAATGCGACAACGTAGTCCCAATTACCCATACACACCATTCCACATACAAACCACTACCCCCACTGATGTACTTCCATCACCTTTCCATTTGCATAAAGTCAACAGTGAGTTTAATACGCACTGAAATACTCTCTCATTACACTCAATCAAAGACGTAATTATGTTTTCCGCATTACCATCAGTTCCTGATGTCACTTAAAAATAACTTGGCTATTTCGTCATCACTCTCTGAGCGCCTCATTGCACCTGGACGGTCTTTCAAACGTGCGGGAGTGCGATCAAAGCCATGAATGTGTTGAATTGATAGAGACTATTAATAGCCAGCAGAGATAATATGTCTGCCATGGTCTGTGGTAAATGTATAAACACTTCCATTGTTTGTGTTGCTGTGCTCAGAGGAGTGGAAGAAACTGGAGGATGCTCCACTGCTCCACCAACAACTGAATATTCTTCCAAACGCACCACCCTGGGGGTGATGTCATCGCATCCGTGCGTTCCCTGCCCCCCCCATCCACTGCTTTGCCATCTACACAAATGCAGCCAATTTGTTGTTGAAAGGATGCAGTGCTGTTTTAATGTTATTTATATATTATTTATTATTTACTTATATTTTGAAATAGCAATTCATTTTTATTTCAGTTTCAGTCATTTTAGTACTTCAACATAATTTCAGTTCGTTGCCAAGGCAACATTTCTAATTGATAAGTTACTAATATTTATTTTATTTCAGCTTTGTTTAACTAACAAAAATATATTTTTTAATAGTTTTAGTCAACAATAACAACCCTGAAAGGATATTGTGCTTTTTGTGATTTTGTTTCCTGCAGTTGCAAGGTGGTTATTTTATATATTGCATTTTCTATAGGAATCTGGTTTCCTTGGTTGGTTAAAGTGTGTACATTCTGTCGTTTTTGAAGAATATTTATTTCTTTGCTTCACCAGTGGAAAGTATTGTCGGTGGGTATAGACATTGTACACCTGGTATTAGTTCATTTTTCATTTTCATTCCAAACATTTATGATATTAAGAAGATATTTGGATGCATGTCTATCTGGTTTTGATGTTGTAATTGATGTATGTAGTCCCAAAATCAAAGATCCTCCCCTCAATATCTGATCACAAGTAGTCACAGGATTTGAGATGCATGTTATGTGTAAATGGCAGTTTGTCTTAGTGGACTACATGTGATTGGTTACATTTTACAATACTACTACTATGTGTGTGTGTGTGTGTGTGTGTGTGTGTGTGTGTGTGTGTGTGTGTGTGTGTGTGTGTGTGTGTGTGTGTGTGTGTGTGTGTGTGTGTGTGTGTGTGTGTGTGTGTGTGTGTGTGTGTGTGTGTGTGTGTGTGTGTGTGTGTGTGTGTGTGTGTGTGTGTTTCTGCACATATGGAGGTTGATCTAGGCAGTGAATGCAGAGACAGTGCTGACGGGCAGATCCATCACTGGGTGAGGTGCTGAGGAAAACAGCACTGTGAAATTACACTGTTTACTGTGGCAGAAATAAAGACTTCTTCCTCTTAACCACACAGAATACAATTTAGTAACTGTCACCACACTCCATCACTCAACCAAAAGTGTGATTGGACACACAAACACAAGCTCTGACAGAAACAATGCTTATAGCAGCTTGTTTGTGTCAAAAAACAGATTAGGCAATATTTCTCTTAGGATTTGTCAGGTCTTGTCATTTGTCAATGGACAATCATGTAGTAAAGGTTAATGCTCAATTCATACCTTTCTTTTGTTTCTTATGCAGGACCAGACTGTGAGATTTGTCAACCTGAAATGCTGTTGGCAACCTTGCGTACACTGTAAAAACAGTAGTAGTTTCAAAGCAGTTTTACAGAAAATAATGGTATTCAATTCCCAATGTGTGAGCAAACCACAGATGACTTTGGCAATGACAAATATACACTATACAGTTCAAAAGGTTGGGGTCGAAGAGATCATTTTTTTATGTTTTTGAAAGAAGTCTTTTGTGCTCACCAATGCCTCATTTATTTTATGAAAAATACAGTAAAGCAGTAATAAAATATTCTTAACATTTAAAATAACTATCTATCTATCTATTTTGATCTAATTTAAAATGTTATTTATTCCTGTGACAGTGAAGCTGAATTAGTGAATAAATAGCCTTTACTGTCAATTGATCCTTCCAAAATAATATTTTTGTAAAAGTCCAAAAGAACATTTGTACATGAAGCTTGATATCAATTTTCAGTCAACACGAAAAAAATCCATTTGTAAATGGCGTTCACTGCTCACCCCCATCAATTTGTTTACAATCTTGTTGGCCATTGATTTCACTTTCAACTTGTCTTATTGATGATTAAATCATCAATTAAACCTGCATGCTACTCTAGGTATTATAGATTTGATAAAATGGCCCTGTTTTAGTCCATCTACTGCATATAAATATCAAACACTATATATTTGCATAATATGTATATGATATGTCTATTTTGGAAAATTTAGTTAATATAAACATAGGCATATACCTTTTAGCAAATAGCACGGGAATAGTGCTTTGAAAGTAAGCACACTTTTACATAAAACAGATAAAATAATTGTGTGCATGTGTGTGTGTGTGGGTGGCCCTTTGTTTTATTTCAGTAAAGTACAGCTTCATAAACATGAAATGAAGTGGGGACACATGGCCGCTGCTTTGCACATGAAACAGAACAGCAGACGCACAGAGCAGATCAAAGGGAGCTTTTGGTCCAGCAGGCTTTGTGTTGTCCCGTGTTTCCCCCCGAACTGAATGTGACACAGCTTGAGCCGGCTATTTCCTCTAGACACCGCATGAAGGGTTATTATAGTTAAACTATAACCATAAAAACATATTTTTTGTTACTTGAACTATAGTAAAAGTTAACTAACAACTAAAATATAATATAAAATATTAAAAACAAAACTTCAGGTAGTTGCAAAGGCAACATTTCTCGTTTCATTTAGTTAACTTGATGTGGTAAAATAACTAAAACTGAAATAAAAATTAATAAAACAAAAATATTAAATGACAAAAACAACAAAATTACTCAAAATCTGAAATGGAAAACGGAAAATAAAAAATTTAATTAAAACTAGAAAAGTGTCTCAATGATTCTAAAATAACACTGCTGCAGAGGGAGCATAACATCTCCTTTGCTGTAGAAAATCTGACATTATTATACATGAATGAATACAGGCAGCGTTATTGTATTTTATAGTATTGTTCATTTTTCCTAGGCTGCAGTTAGATAAGAGATCTGTGAGTTCTGGAAATGAGGGCAGCTGTCGTAATCACTGCAGGTGTTTCTCAGGTACGTCTGGAGATCAGGATGCCTGACTCATGATGTTACATCACTGAGGACATTTTACAAGGAGAAGGACAGCCAGCAGTTATAGAAGGCAAGAAAAGAAACACATTTACATCTCTCTGTGAAAAACATCTCACTCAGTTTTGTGTTTTTCAAGGCCCTGGATATTGTGTTCACTTGTGTTGCTTTAGTCCTTGAGCTTGACATCAAAAACTTTTAAATGTCAAGAAACCGACAATGCAAAGTTCTGGGAATGCAATACAAAGTTTGGACAAAGCAACGTTATATACTGCATTTGAAGAAGAACATTTTTTTTGCCACTGAAAAAGTAAAGTATCTTCTATAGCACTCCTGTGTCTACTGCACTCCAGACATACTGTCATGTTGGCATTGCCATGATCTACAATGCCATGTCACGGTTTCATGTCATTCATGAGACAGCTTTCCCTGGACATAGTAAAGTGTTTATATACCATCATAAGCACACTTAAGGATTTTGGCTGAAGGTTTTTTTTCACATATTTTATGAATACTTCACATTTATGGATTACAGCATGCAGACTTATTCAACATACTTTTTGCATGATGTTAGTTAAACATTAAGATGTGAGGTAACTAAAACGTATCGACTATTTGGAGTCCTGTGATATGCCTTTTTAATATCTTAAGAAATACAGTACTGTTACTGTATATATATATATATATATATATATATATATATATATATATATATATATATATATATATATATATTATAAATGGTGAAAAGAGTTATGCTGCTTAATATTTTTGAGGAAACCATTATTGTTTTTGTTTTTTGGGGATTGATTAATTGAATTGAATTGAAAAGAACAGAAGAACAGAATTTATTTAACATTAACATGTCTATACTGTCACTTTTGATCAAATTAATGCATTCATGCTGAATAAAAGTATGAATTTCTTTAAAAAAAATGTGTTACATTTTATTTTATAGTATGTGTACTTACAGTGTAGTTATCCAAGAAAGTACTGGTAATGTAAGGTAACTATGGGTTAAGGTTAGGTTTAGGGGTAGGTTTGGTGTTAGTACCTAGTTATTACCCAGTTAGTGTCATTACTAAGTACATAGTATGTTCATGTAAAAAAGAACTGTAAATTACCAAAAAATCGTATTGACCCTAAACTTTGGAACAGTAATATCTACACAGAAAAGGAAACTGCACCTGTCATTTGATGTCATTGGATCTGCACAGTAAAAAAATAAATAAATAGCATACTCATTAATCTGATGTATGCAAATGTGATCCCAGATCACAAAGCTGTCTGGTTATTCGAAAGAGAAAATTTTGTTGGTGGCCTGCTTTAAGAATCGTCAGAGGAAATGGTTTTTTTTTTTTCTAGCCGTCCTTCTCTGAGCCTGAAGTTACAATCACCCATTGGTGTTTTGTATTGCTTCTCATCCCTCCTTTTTGTCTTTCTTTTGTGTTCCCCCCATGAATCCTTTCATTTAAAGCCAACAGCATCAACAGTGGTGAATTCAGCTTGTACAGAAGGCAGAAAACACACACCCACCTTTGTCCTTGAGCTCCTCCTGCACAAATGAATTCCACCTGTCCCCACTCATACAGAGGCTTTCTCATCCCAGAGAAGAATCCGTCCCGGCCACTGTGACAAATTAGAAGTGTAATGAGAAAAATAAATAAATAAATAAAAAACGGTGGAACGGTGGCCCTGAATGAGTTCTGATTGAATGTTCTCATGAATACTCATGATTATATTTGTTCTTTACCTTTGTGAGTAACAGATTTATCTTAAGTTTTGCATGGCATGCAATGTAGCCTTAATGAAGAATATGAAATATCCCTAACCTTTGAGTTTTGCTTATGTAAAACTTTACACTGAATGATTCAATTAAGACCTCAAGTGACTTTCTTTCTAATCATGAGTGATTAATTACAGTGTTTAAATCATGGCTTGCAAGTAAAGATGAACAACGCCCACTTTTAGACAGGAAAGGTGGAGTTACGAGAGGAACGATGAAGGCTGATGGAGCCCTTCTCTCTCCTTGTCTTCTGACTTTTCTCTCTCTCCATCCTTCCACTCAATTTCTCATCCTTTGCCTCAACTCAGCTGTGACACAAATCTCATTTATCTCATTTCCTGTTTGTCTTACAATGCAAATGAATGCGGACCCGGTTACTGCGCTCTCTCCCAATCATTCTGCCTCACAGGAGGAGACGCTGGCAGAAATTGAAATCTTGCTCAAACATTTGTCTTCCACCCGCCAGAACGCCTGAATGGGTGTCAGATAGGATTTCTGATTCTTGAGGACTCAATTGTGGAGGCATTAAGATTAATTCCTCCTAAATCGTAAATGGATTAGATTAAGATTTACATTATCCTTGACTGGTATGTGTTTTTCAAATAGCTGGTTTCAATTAACCAAATGTCTTCTTAATCTAATCAGAGTTGTCAAAGAGAATATACAATACTGCTTCTGCAATAAGGAAGAAAAACAGCTTTTGGAAAAGTAAAGAGAATAATTTCTCATAAACTCAAATGTATTTATTTATTTAAAGCTGAATAATGTAGAAACAAAGTTATTTTCGCAAAAAGACACCTTCAGAATTGACCGGCTGACTGTACGTTATCCCGTGATGATGTATAGTATTTATGTAATACTTCATTAAAGTGTCCCAATTCCACATACTACATGTAAAATATAATGTGTCAAATGTTTCTATATTTTATTATCTGAATTCATATGATCAGCTCAGTCTGAGCCAATTGTATCATGAAGCAAACGGCTCATGAAACTGCGTTGGCCGTATTTAGGAAGCCCTTAAGCGCTGTGGGAAATGAAATAATCCAGTGACTCCACTTGAGTTTGCTGTAAAGTGAGAGTGCTTTTTTTCAATATGCCAGCTGCAAGGCTATTGATATCACAAAAAGTTCCCTCCAAACGTGAGTCGGGGGTGGGGACATGCCTTTAAATGTTTAAAGCATGTTAAATAGGCATCACATTAATTATGTACCAGCACTCCTGACAGGGGATTTAAAGGGTCGAGGCACAAAAGTGTTAAATATTCAGAAGAGTAAGATTTTGTGCAGCTATTATCTCAGTAAGATGTCTTCATAGAACAGCACTAACTAATGGTCCGACATGACAGAACAGAGATAGCTTGCTATGATCCTTTGCTCATGAACCAGTATGTTCATCTGACCCTCCCAAATGCAAATGTCTGTAACATGTTAAAACAGCCTTGTGTTAATAAAATGATATAGGTTTTGACATTCTAAAAATAAGCAGTGCATTTTACGTGCATTGACATTTATGTCACAATGTGGTGTTACAGCACAGCAGTTTATAATATTTTACCTTTTCTTCATGCTGTTTTTAATTTAATTTATCATAGACGTGTGCTTTTAATGTGGGTTTATTCCCTTCTTCTCTGTGTCTGCAGTACGAGTCCGTGGGGAGAATCAAGAATTAGACTTATTTTCTGCCTGGCATCATGGGAGTACAACCGTCCATCAAAACCACATATTCTCCACGCTATTTTCTATCCAATTCATCTCCAGTGTCTCTCAGCGGTGCTGCGGACCCTCTGTCCCTCATTGCAATGCATTTCTCCCTCTCTCTGGCTTGGTGTGTCTTTCTATGTTGGAGACAAATGAGATTTGCGGTGGTGTAGGGTGGTGGCAGTGCTCACACTGAGGGATGAGGAAGCAATACGAACATGCTCCGGTTCAACAGGCTCAAATCCATCTATCCAATGTCATCATGTTAATCTAAATGCTCTCTGGGAATTCTAGCTCCATGTGGAAAGATACGTAACCCAAATCAGCTGAGATAATGACATAGTTATATAATGTGATGGCAACAACAGTAGCTTTAAAAAACTATAACTGTGTTTAATAGTTCATGGACTCGTTGAAGTATAAATCAATTGCTGTTAGCCTTTGTGTGTGTTTTTGTGTTTTCATGGTTATTAGGAGATGTAAGCATTCAGTAGACAGGAGTTCAGCATAGTATATGAGTCTCAGGTGTGATACGGAGAGATGTAAGACAGGAGCAGTGAGTTTAATGCGTGCCATACAGCTGCAGTGTTTATGGGCCAACAGATGGTGAAAGGGGACAGATTATCCTTGCTAGGCCATATTTAGGAGGCCTTTTTCTGTAATGGAAAAGGCTGGATATGTATCTAAAAATTCACATTCAATGGGCCACTGCCACAAATGGAACACATAACAGATAAACCTGCATTTGATATATGGGTGAATCTCACAGGAAAAAAAAGAAGGAAAAAAAGCCTGTGCTCACCTGTTGTCTAATTTGTTTTCCCTGTTGTCCAAGCTGGATTCCCTTTCATTCAATGATGGATTATACTAATTGGACTGTCTGACTGAAGTTCATCGTCTACTTCCAGTCAACCTCATCATCTGTTATTTGGATTGTTCTTCATCCTCCAGGCCTGTTGTGAATTGTTTCTCTGTGGACTAAATATACGTATACATGATTCTCCTCTGCATTTGGGTTCTGCCTGTTTACGGTTGATGAATAGAAAGTTCAAAAAGAACCTTTGAACTCCTGTTCCTTATCCATCACTTCTCCCCTTTCACTCCTTCACCATGATTCTTTCACACCATCTTTTATTTCAGGGTCACAGTAATAATCTCCACCAGTACTTACAGGCTGGCTCAGCTCTCCACATGTCTTTGGCAACCGCCAAAGTGACGCAAACTTTCGTTCATCTTTCCAAGCCAAGGTGAACTCTGTTTCTGGCTCTAAGGACCAATCCGAAGCAGAGGGTGTCAATGAGTGAGCTGATGTCATAGTTATTGACAACAGGGATGAATGAGTTCTGTTGACTCCCCTCTGGCTTTCAGCATCCTTGTGTTCCGTTGGCCTGGAGCCCAGTCATGTCCACAGCCTCTCACTGTCCCAGCTGGGTGCCCTGTGAGGCGGGCACAGGATGGGAGACACAAGGCCACAGGTGCTCCAGGCTTCATCAATGCCATTCCAGTGGGCCTTCCGAATATAGTGCAGAGTGTTCATGCCTGCACACACACATATACACTCCCCTGTGGTGTAGCCTTATTCAGAATGTGCTCAGCTGTTTGTGTAGTTCACGTTACTAGCTTGTGTGGTTCTGTGCATATCCAACACAATCTCACAGCAATTCGTAACTAATGGAGGCTACTTTGTATGAATTCGTACAATCTCATCCGATCTGATTACGAACCCCATTGGTGGTTAGGTTTAGTGGAGGACCTTTACGCTTACTTTTTTCTAAAAATCCTATATTTTCATATCATGTATTGTACAAATTCATATGAAATTGCCACCTTGTAATATAGTTACGTTTTCCTTTTAGATTGGGTTGGTATACAGTATCATACAGTTTCGATTTCAACTTGAGCCTCTCTAATGCGATTTGTTAAATCGGATCAGTGGTCATTGTTTAGGATTCAGGAATAAGATTGTCCAGACGCTGTAGTGTGATCCTGCATGTTTGTTTTCTCAGGGTCTGTCTGCTTAAACAGCCTTTTAATCCTAAACCTCTCAATCCTTCAAGGTTCACGTTTTTCCTCATCTCTCTAACCTGCTGACAGGACGTATATGGATGTTCGCTTGTTCGATGCTAAATGCCTGTGAGCATGACCATCAATATTCTGTGGAGAGCTGTGTTGAGAGTCGTAACATCTCTCAGTTCTGTTATTATCATTCCCGGGTAATTACTGAGACTTGTGCTTGCTGATTGCTTCTGTCAAGCAGTTAATCTGAAAATGAGGAGGTAATGAGTGTCTGGGCTAATATGCGGCATATCTCTATCTGTCTGTCCAGAGGGGGACACAGAAAAAAAATAGACAAATTATAGTTTGGGTACAGATAGCAGAAAACATTAAAGGATAGAGGAATGAGAAGACTTATTAATACAGAAAATAATTCTCGAACACTCCCTGCATCATGCCATTCGTTGGTGGAATACATAGCTCTGCCCCAATCTCAACTTGGTTGAGCCATTGCTGTGTCAGGCTGGTCAAGACTTTAACAAACCACTGTGTATTAAAACTTGAAAATCCTTTTAGTTAGTGTAAACTTATTTCTGTCATGACAGCTCTCTGAGAGATTGGCATGGCAATGGCAATTATATATGGCAATGTTAATGGATATGGCAATGTGAATGTATTTGGTCTTGGCGGAATAGATCTGCTACGCTGCTGCTGCTGCAGAGCAAGTACAGAGACTTACTACAGCCAATACATTCACAGACATGCTGCTGTGAGCGTGTAGAAGCGTGTAGTGTGTAGTGCATGCTGCTGCTGCACATATAACATGCATGACATAACCGCCATAGCAGATCTATACAGGTGGAGCTGGGGAAGGTGTAGGGTTTCTGAAAGCGCGAATGCAAATGCCAAGTATTTGAATGTTGAACAGCAAGCTCATTGGCTGCTGATGCCACAGCGACCAATCAGCTGTGCAATGTAGATAACAATGTGAATGTCTAAAAAATGTAATTAAGGACCTATCAGCCTGTGCCATCTAGAATTTCATGACATAACTTTGCATGTAGTCAGGTTGATTTAGACAAGTTCAGGTTTTTTTTTTTACTGTTACATACAAAGCACATTTTTTGGGTACCCTATAAACTATTTTGTTTTACAGTGTATTAAGACAAAAACAGGGCTGATAAGTGACCGCCATTACAGTAGGGTGTTGTGTGTGATTACCAAGGCATTGCTAGGTAGTTCTGGGTGGTTGATACCATAGGTTGTCAATTTTGACAAATGTGCCACACACACCCCAAGTCTCTCCGATATGTGGTCCCTCAGGTCCTTCATTCAAAGTAAAGTTGCGGTCACATTAGGTTAATTGTCCATTGTCAATAGTGTTGCGATGAATGAAGCACAACTCATTTTCAAGCCAAACAGCGTTCCATTGGTCAACATGTAGAGTGTGCGTGACCAACTTGAACCCGTTGCAAAATCTGCTGTGGGGAATTTCCGATTGTGTGAATTCCTATTAAAATAACCAGATTTCACCCATAAATATTGACCAAATATGACTATACCTTAGTTTTTTTTTCATTTGTAAGTATAATTCATGTGTAGCACAAACGTAGGGCAAGTTATGTGCTGAAGTTTTATACTTGTTCAAATCCCTAGTTTGACCAATACCAAAAGTGGTGCTTGTATTCACAAGTACTGCTAATGATGTAGGCATTGCTTTTGATATTTAAGGATGCTACAGGGGTTTTGTAAAGCTGAGGGACAGGGAAAGGTGTTGAAACAAGAAAATAAATGGCTGTCCCTGTGGAATTTCTAAAAATCCCACCTCCAAAACCATGTTGAGTCTCTGTCCCATTCAAAAGTTGCTCTAATACTTGTATAAAAAAGATTATGACTTTTCTTTCCAGATGTGCTGCAGTTCTACCAGTTGAACGAGTACCAACATGATGAGTAATATCTGAGTCATTCTATATGATTATGGAACTTCAAGAAACCTTCACGAAAATGTGTGTCTGCTGTGGCTTAGCACCAATAAAAGTCTATTAAACTTCCTGAAGAAAGCACAACCCTTTTTTTTTCTAATCTTGTAAATGAGTTTAGGGATCAAGCACATTTCCATTTGTGTGTGCTCTGTTTAGTCAGCTTTCCATTTGTGTGACTTACGTATTTGTTAAAGGTGTGGTGAGAAGCACTTTGCTACAAGCGTTTTTGCACCAGGATCATGTTTTGGATTTATTAAATCTTCCTTTTTAAATCATTCATTTCATTCTAATCCCTAATAGGGGATTACAATGGCCTTTTCCATTGTATAACGTTCTATAACATTGCAGTGACCAAATAGAATATACAGTATATGAAGAGACAATTCAGTAAACAAAAATTTGAGGTTCTGTTATGGGATGTAAAAGATGTGGACGGTTGTCTTTGATGTCAGAATATAAGTGGCGCTCACATGTGTCACCATGGAGACGAGTCTCTGAGGAGGTGATTGTGTCCCCTTGTATGAGTCCCTCTCCTCTCACACTCACTCTCTCGTAATGCCTAGTGACAATCAGCTTCTGACACACACACAAACACACATGCAAATACTGTTCATACCAATATACAGTATATCGTATATTATTTGATTTGCAAAGCATTTTTATTATAGAGAATATTAGATCGGATAAATATTTATGGTGCAAGATGGCTCCCTGATCATTTCATTTTTAACAAAATTTTGGAATTTTATGAATTCTTTGACATCTGCAATACTGGCATCATTAAATACTAGCCAAAACAACTTTCTTTTGCCTCATTCTGCAAAAAAATCCCTCCGGCAGAGCTCGCTTGAAGCCATAGGCAGAACGCCAGCGCAGAATTGCTGCATTTCTCCAGCTCAGCATTTCATAACTATTTATTTGTCTTTGAACAGCGCTGCATTTTTAAGTCTTCATTTTCCATCACCTCATTCTAGGTTTGAGGGGGTGGGAGCCACATCCACTATGAAACCTTATTGTATTGATTGGTATAATATGAAGATGTGGTTTTAATGAAAATGTGTGCGTGTGAATCAGAGAGAGAAAGAGAGAGAGAGGCAGAAGAGTATTTATAGGGCTTTTGGTTCCTCTCGGTCTGATGTTTGTGTTGATGGATTGGGTGTTTTTTGGTCAGGTAGGCATTCGGGCCGCTCTCAGCAGGATCCCAATGAGTGCTGCATTGCAGTGAAAAGCAAAGAGCAGACATTAGGACTCAGTGTTTGTGTGTGTGAGAGAGAGTGTGTCGTGCTCCCTTGACAATAATACATCTTAATCAGAGCACACAGTTCTGCTCTTTGCCCCTTACCTTCTGGCTGATATACTTCCCGTACCATAGCAGAGTAGGGCACGCATATTTATTTTAATAGTATTTACCATACTTAAACATGCACAGTGAGATACAGTTAAAAAACAGAAGACTAATAAACAAAAATAGTGATGATAACAGATTTGAATAATGCTTATTTGCAAACATCCCATATTTTCTCATGATATTTGAAATATTAAAACACTAATACCAGGTGTTGCCTGATTCTTGATGTTAATGGGACAGTTCACCCAGAAATGAACATTCTATCATCATTTACACATCCTCTGTCCTTTTGTCCATACAATGAAAGTCAATGGGGACAAATGTAGTTTTGGACAACCATTTTCAACATTGTTAATAATAAGAAATGTTTCTTGAGCAGCAAATTCGTGTAAGGATCATGTGACACTGAAGACTGGAGTAATGATGCTGAAAATTCAGCTTTGCTGTTACAGGAATAAACTATATTTTAAAATATATTAACACTGAGAACAGTTATTTTAAATAGTATTAATATTCCACAATTTTACTGTTTATTACAGCATTTTCAATCAAATAAATGCAGCCTTTAATAAGCATAAGAGCAAAAATATCTCCTTTTCTGTTCCATATAGATGAAAGAAAATCATACAGGTTTAGAAAGACGGGTGAGGGTGAGTAAATGATGACAGAATTTTCATTTTTGGGTGAATTATCTCTTTAAGCAACAAGTTATATTGAAAACATGTTAACATCAGGAATCTTATCTCTGGTGTCGTGGCAAACCGTGAACAAAACAGGCAAAATAAGAGCCAAATCAAGTGTTTTACATAAAGAAGACTTTATTGTCTTTTACATACATCTCTTAGTATAATATTTATAGATTCAATAATACCAGTACGTCAAAAATAATAATTATAGTTATTATATATAAAAAACTAAGCCTTAAACTACTCTCTTTACTTTTTAAAAACATAAATGTTTTTATATATTAATATTTGTTCTGTTTTATAATCTGTCAACAAAAATAAAAAAAGTCACAGGTTAATGAGCTTATCAAGTAGCTTTTGCTGTTTTTAACACTGACGGTATACAGGAGGATTGATGGTTTGCGATGTGTGCTACGTTCAGTGAGGGAACAAATATAAACTATGAAGTCCTCTCAAATGAAACGCAACAATACAGGGAACGTGTGTGTGTGGTTTGTACTTTCAGCAAGTAGAGGTTCAGTGTGAAATACCTGGTAAGAAGAGAGGCATGATGGTTTATATAGTCCAGTGGTTTTACCTCTCAGTCATGGCCCAAAAACAGAGAATGTGAGGGCATGCTTTGCTTTTTCTACTGAAACCAAGCAATTGTGGGCTCTAACAGAGCCATAGGGCCTTTTGAATCAACAGATAGACATTGAAAAGAAATCCCATTTTATTGGTGAACAATAAAATGGGTTTGGCAATTGCAAAAAGCATTGAAATGGTCAGGATATGTGTAGCTTGGAAAAGCTTCGTGATTGGGCCGCTTGATTTCGGCAGCAGTGAGGGCAGAAACACCAGACGCGACAGAACTCGACACAATGGAAGCCTAAAGCGTCTGGCTACACAAGTCTCAGGTGCAGCAGCAGCTTTCTATGTGCTTCTTTCACATCACACAACACCGCATCTATACGAAAAGATCAGTAATGGGATACTGAGAGACACGAGGGGCTCCCGCTTTGACTTTAGCGACTATATAGATAGTTATGCATTTAACTACCATACTTTACACTTGGCCATAGTCAACATAATAAATAAACGGTCATCACGCAGGTCTTATTGAAAGCCAGGCAGTGATCGATATGACGTGACGTCATTATCATTCAAATTTCGGCTAAAACTTGAAATCTGCCAGCCACTGACATTCAGTATTGCTCTTTACCTTAACACATCTTGAGAAATGCCCTTGTTCTTAGAGGCATAAGACCAACTTGGTAATAGGTGTTTGCCTGCTTGTGCAAGATTTTGGCACACTGCAAAATATCATTTTAATCACTATTTTTATCTGATTGTTTTTTAGTAAAAAATATATCTAGACATCCTTAAATGAGCAGAACTGCATAAGACTTGTTTTGAGAGATTATATCTTTAATTAAGTTTTCTCCCCTATAATCTCTTCTATCAGAATCCCTTAAAACAAGTTGTATAATATCTGGTGTAATTTAGGCAAATTTTTTGTACAATTATATATATACTATTTTGTACTGTTTAATTTTAATATTTTATGATGTTTTAAGCATATATGTAATATCATTTAGTGAGGTTTGTGCTTAAAATAAATTTCTGAAAGGAGAAAGAAAACCAAAAATTTACAACAACAAAAAAATAGGTACAGTATATTCTCTGAATCCCATCTAAATATCTAATGCCGTTTTGTTTAAAGGATGTTTAGATTCTTTACTGGAAAACAATACAAAATAATGAATTTTCTTTCTTTTTTTTGCAGTGAAGATTGATTGTGTGTTTTGTGATGACTGTAAACAATTTGTGTCATAGCGTCTCAGTCCCATTTCAAATTTTTTTTTCACCTGCTTTCGTTCAAAGGAGGTAGGTCTATTTTGTTGGCAAAAGATAGATGATTAAATCTCCCATTTGAGAAATCCTTTTGGCAATCGTGTTATTCCCAGCTGTTTGTATCCCAAGGAATCCCTCCTCCAGACCTCGGTTGTGCAGGGCTGCAAGTTGTATTGGGAGACCAGCAGGAACCAGCGTGGTGAGGGAGGGGGACGAGAGACACTGGCTGCTCTAAAAAAGTTATTGTCCTTCAATCACACTTTTTCGTCCTCGCCTTCCATTTCTGTCAGTGCAAGTTAAATGAAAGCATCAGGGATCCTTTTTCATGGCCCGGGTCCCAGCGCTGTATCCAGATCCAGTCGAGGTCAGGAGGCATCAAAACTATGGGGTAAAATGAACAGTTGATTAGGATGGAATATGAGTTTGCATATTTATATATAAAATGGCAACATGAAGTGTTTTAGTATGCATTCATGTTTTTTTGTTTTTTTATGTGTGTGTGTGTGTGTGTGTGTGTGTGTTTAAACTTTTGTGTGCTCAGCAAAATGAAGAGGGCAAATTATTCTAATGCTTTCCCTCAGGTTGAATTATTCTGCCATTAAATCTGCTGCCTCATTAAATATTAACTTCTCTGCTAGTTTCTGTTAGATGGAGCATCTGGATCAAGGGTCAGTTACCCCACATACCTTGCAGAACACAGCCAGTACAACTGCCTCATACTAACATAAAACCACACTACTATTCAAAAGACACAAATACTTTTAACGTTTTTGAAAGAAGTCTCACATGCTCACTAAGGCTTTGTTTATTTGATCGGAAATACAGTAAAAACAGTAATATTGCGAAATATCATTACAATTTAAAATAACTGTTTTAAAATGTAATTCATTACATTTTCTTGTGATAGCAAAGCTGAATTTCCAGCATCATTACTCCAGTCTTCAGTAGCCGCATTTCCATTACCCTTCAAATTTAACATTGAAATTGCGAATTGAAAATACAACCAATGGAAACACGTCCGATATGTAAAAACTATATCGCACAAAAAGTTTTTGCGCTCGAATGAGGTGGTTTTTCAGGCAATTTGAAAAAGGAATATTTCGCAAAACTCCAATGGAAATTTTTTTTTTTTCGCATTTACAGGTCACCTGGCATATGTAAAAGTCGATCATAAAGAAGGCGCGGTATGTTTGGACAGATGATGAGAATATTACGGGAATACTGGATTCTAAAAACAACAAAGAAATGCCACAATTGATCAAGACCTTGAAGCAGATATGAGGGAGAAACACCTCAAATGTGCCGCTCTCAAGTATAAAGGGCTTTCCTTGCCATTCATGCTTGGATAACACTCCTATACTTTTAAACAGTAGTGATACTACACTAACCTAAGAGTAAACACAAACACAAATGTATAACCATGTGAATCTTCAGCATATGCCATGATAATCCTCTTTTGAGCATTAGTAACATGCAAACTGTACAGTACAGATGTGAACCTTACCTGTCCCAAAGCCTGACACTTCTACAGGAGCTGCTGCAACAGCCAGCCGATATCAGGGCTGCAGAGGAAAAGGATATATTGAGCATTTAGATGGTTCATTTAATATTGATGTTTAAAATGTGCTATTAACAAAATAACAGCTCCTTTAATAACAATACATGAATAATTGCTTTCCAGGCTACACTGGGTTCCTCAGAAAAATAGTGGGCTGACTCACTGACTCAGATATAATGGTAATTATTATTCATTTGTTTATAGACCAAATAACCACCAAAATGACTGTTTTACATAGCTTTTTTGGTGAAGATGGCATGAGACAACATATAATTTTCAGTTATACCTTGTATTTAAATTTTTTGTGTTTGGTTAAATGGGCAGCACCAGGACATTTATTGTAAAAGGGAAAATACAATGTTTCAATGTGTCAAATGAGGTTAGCAGCACTGTTTTAACCCACACACATGGTCTTGACGTTAATGAATCAGACCAAAACTGAGTCAAACTGGGATGTTTTAAAGCTTTGTTTTAGACAAAATGTGTGGAAAGTCTGGTAACACTTTATTTTACAGTGTGCTTGTTATAGCATGTATTTACTATGGTAATAACAGTAAATTAAGCACAATTACATGCAACTAACCAAACCCTAACCCTATAGTAAATACATGATGTTAATTATTGTTACTCAGTATTTAAATGTATAATTACACTGGAACAAGGACAACATAATAAAGTGTAAGGAAAGTTATCATTGCAGTTTAGTTTTTGTATTTTTATGTTTTGATGCATTTTGAGAAATATAGAGTGTGTGAGCACTGTTTCTTTCAGAGAAAGAAATATTTATCTGTCCTGTGTCTTTATACAAATATCAACGTGCAGTGTAATTTTAGTGTTATTTATATACAATTATAGTGTTTATTAATATGTGGATGCTTTTCGTATTCATATTTTATTTTTCTGTCAGCTTTGTTTCAATGAATGAACACCATTTTTAATAGTTTCAGTTAGCAATAACAACACTGGTTACATGTCATCCAAATTAACACTTTATTTTGTTTCCCTTCTTTAAAAAGGAACTGGATGTGTTAACTATAAAACAATGAGGTTAACCATGAATTACTATCATTATTGACACTGAATTATCGAATGCTTTGACGGCCCTAGTTTCCTTTGATCAGTTGGCCGAGTCTGTTTATTTGTTGCCTAAGATATTGATTTAACATTGATGCTGAGGCTAGTATCTTACCAATGCCTAAGTTTGGTATCGATCCACTCTTAGCTTAAAGTCACTTTGCATCAAAGCATTAGCTGGATGCATAAATGTATACATAGAGCCAAATTAATATATGGGTTTGTGGAAGTATTTGATAGCATTTTTCAGAAATAAATAAGGAGATAAAATGATAGGCTTGATAGCATGAATGTTTTGTCTTGTTAACAAACTGCTATTTAATGTTCAAACAGACATGCACACGTAAGAGAGAGGATAAAAAGATAGGGGGAGAGAAAGAGAAACAATGTGAAAGAGAGAATAGCCTGCTCTAATCCGTGTTACGTACAGTGTGATTGAACCAGCAGGAGGTGTGACCCTGAGTGTCTGCTGATGAAAAGTACCTTCTGTCTAAGTCAAGTGTCACTTCTGTAGTGGAAGGACTCTCTCTGTCCCTCATACAAAAACACACACACACACACACACACACACACACACACACACACACACACACACACACACACACACACACACACACACACACACACACACACACAAAGCTTTAAGGAACCTCATTCTTGCATCCATGTGAACTCCATATTCACATACAGACTTCACACATAGAAATAGGTTAAGAGCTTCTTCAGAGTCAAACCAAAAAGCTATTTGGTTTTCTCTATTGATTTACTTTTCTTATTACAGTAATACTTCACTGAATCCCAAGAGACATGTCTTTCTGTCTGTCTCTATCAATCTCTGTATGTCTGTCAGTCAGTCAGTCAGTCAGTCTGTCTGTCTGTCTGTCTGTCTGTATCTATCTATCTATCTATCTATCTATCTATCTATCTATCTATCTATCTATCTATCTATCTATCTATCTATCTATCTATCTATCTATCTATCTATCTATCTATCTATCTGTCTGTCTGTCTGTCTGTCTGTCTGTCTGTCTGTCTGTCGGTCTATCTGTCTGTCTGACTGTCTATCTGTAGTAGTTTTTGAGTAATGAAAAGAAATGTAAATGATGTTACTGGTTTTCCCTGCTGAATGTGTTCTTAAATACATGCCCTTGAGGTTTTTTTTTTCCATTTTGAAGCTAACCTAATGCCATATCTCACTGAACACTGACCGCTAATGCCGGGGACACACTTAACGACTAGCTGAAACATTCTAAGACTGAACTGAACACACTTACAGACAGACTGTTTCCAACGACTGCAGCATTTTAAATACCGACTGAATGCAACTGTCTTTGACTCGGCGCTTTTGGGCATGATCAGTCATAAGTATCAAATTACATTCATAATCGGCCTTACAGTCGTTAAGTGTGTCCTCGGCTTAAGGGGTGATTTAAAATGAAAGCAGAGTTTTGTGTTCGTTTTAATGTTCTTTTGAAAAATAACAGGTTTCTCCAGGCCAGTTATGTATACCCGCTTTAAAAGTGTATTTCATATATCTTTGCTGGGTAGCCATAACCATAAACATCAAATCATTTCCAAGCCTGCAGTGAGAATCAATAAGTATAATCAAATCAAGGAGCTAACATTGCCTCAAAAATACAGCTTTCAGTTCAATACAATGTTATAGAATTAGTATGACAATATAGAAGAAAAGTAATTTTTAGTGTGATCGGTTTCTGAAACATTGAGAACTACAGAGGACCTAAACAAGTATTTATTTGGGAACAAACTGAGAAAGTTAATTATTTTACTGCAGAAAGATGCAGTTATGTGCCCAAATCATGCCTAAACCGAGTACTGCTGAGCAAAAACTCCCATTTGATGAAAATACCTGATCTATTTAAAGCCTAATAGTTTGCAGGGCTCCATCAGTGTAAAGTAATAACATTATAATGGTGCGTAAGGGAGCAGAACAGCGGCGCATTAGATGAATGAAGGTGCTTAAACCTCTGACCCTCTTCTGCACATGTTGAATTTGTCAATATCTATACAAAAACACCTCTTAGTTCAAACTGACTCTGCCCTCTGGTGCTTCAAATGACTGCAATAAATTGTACACTTACAAACACATAAACACACCCTACCCTGAGACACACACACAAATACTGGTAGTAAGCAGAGATGTTTTATGGTACAATTGTTATTTGTGAATGTAAAACATTATGTCTATAATAAGCACAGAAGCTTGAAGATGTTAAAGGTCTAAAGAAAAGAAAAAGTCCTTAAAACACATAAGCACACACTTCAGTTCGGTGTGTTTGGAGTAGAAACTTTTCCTCAGGCAGCAATGAATTTGTTTTATTGACAGAACTGCCTTTTTAGCTTGTTTGTGACCTTGCTCTTCAATTAAGGCATTAAGATGTAAACATAAACTAAAAAAAATTCTCGGGTATGCCGCTTGCATATAAATTGTATTTGCATTTCCTGAAGGAAATACTAGTGCATTTAAGACAGCAAAAAATAATGTTTTTAAGTTAGCTTAAGTTTAAGGCTTTGGATCTGCATCAAAGACTGTAAAAAAATATGGGCGATATTTTTTCTATTTTTTCTACATCTTTTCTATATTCTATTTACAATTTCTATTGTAGAAAAGTGAAGCCGCCAATGTCCAAATATGGCACTGCATCTTGGAGCCGCGGTATCACTCCCGCAGAATCGGTTAGCACACTTTACTGCAGAACAACTCATTATGTTGGTGTGAAATAAATAGTTATCGGAAACTAAAGTTGAAGCTCAAAACTCCTCCCGAAAATCCTGAAAAAATACAGTTGGTGCCTTAGTGATTACTTCACTCGGAGAAGCTGTGAATCTCAGCAATCAATCATGACGTCACACTCATATTTTTATAGCATCAAATAACAAACTAAAACCAAACTTTTTTAAAAAACGAAGACATGAACTTACATCTGGACTTGTGCGGCACACTTGATCTGCATAAATTAAATGCCACATCAGCTTTAAAGTAAAAATCCATCCAGTGTTTTTTTTTTATCTTCTTATGTTTTCCCCCATCTCAAATCAAGCCGTTCCGACGCCCCTCCCACGATTGTTGATTGACAGCAGCGTTTCAACACAGACCTCGCTCGTGAGAGAGCTGTCAATCATAGTCCGCACGGACCGGCGCGGTCATTGTTGACACGCTGGAGAACTGTCTATGAGCAGAATGGCGTCTAAGCGGTTGTGGTGTTCTGTTCTTGGGTGTAATAAGGAACACAGCAGTCATTTTGATGTTCCTAAATCCGAACCACTGAAGACGCAGTGGCTGAGTTTGTTTTCGAAGGGAATATTCACCACGATGAACGTCAATGCTTTCATGTTTGCGTGAATCATTTCACACACCAGACTGCTTTACAAACGAGGGTCAGTATAAAGCTGGTTTTGCTAAGAAGCTGCTCCTGAAAAAAGGATCGGTACCAACTATTCGTGTTCCTGCTGCACCTCCAAAAGAAGAAGTGAGTGTAACGTTTTATTAACCTTTATATTAATATTTATATTAATCTTTGCAAATCGCTTGCTGCACGCTTCACGATGAATGCGGCTGTTTACACTCAGGGTACATTACGGCATGTTTTCTATGTACGACGTTCTATAATTCATAATCCCACGTTTATAATGAACAACACGTTATGGTTATTGTGTTATTGTGTTACGGTGTACGCACAGAACAGAGGGGCGGGGTGAGCAGAGCTCATTATCATTTAAAGACACGTGCACTTAAACGGCGTGCTGAAAACAGAGCTGTTTTTGACCAGGTAAAATGAGTGTTTTCTTACAATACTAATGAGAATTTTTAATTAAAGTATATAACAAACTTTTAATTTAGACCCTAAAGAATCATATTAGCTTGTACAAAAATGGCATTATATGACCCCTTTAAACTAAACCGTTATGATGTGTTGTTTACTGTCAGGTACATGAGAAGCAACACGTGACGCAAATCACAAATATATATTTGTAAATATATATATATTTAATATATATTTAGTTAAGTATAAAGTTTATAACAATCATAAATAGAAAGACTGAAATCTACAACAGTGTAGATCCCATCCCATTTGTGGATAGAGAGACAACTGATGTATAAAATGTACTTTAATTTATATACTGTATATATAATTTTTAACTTCTTTTATGTTATACAAGATTCAACTCATTTTTTTTAAGTATGTTTAATGTAATTTAAGTTGAAACTTTTGACTTAAACGTTCAAGTTGATTGTACTTAAAAATTGAAGGCAACAACTTTTTTATTTGTTTTTGTCCACTGTGAACAAGACTCCTGAACTACAAAAAGATAAAGGACAATACAATACAATACAATACAATACAATTTCAATACAATGGCTCCTTGCAAGCACAGTAATGAGCAGCGCAGTGTTGGTCTGGGAATGTATTTGCGATGTCTGAGCAGCACTACGGTAGAATCTTCATTAAAATGGGAGGAGCAGGTGTGCTCCAGCAGGAGATGCAGACAGAACATTGATACTCACTTTTAAAGGTCCCGTTCTATGCCCCTTTTCACAAGATGTAAAATAAGTCTCTGATGTCCCCAGAGTGTGTATGTGAAGTTTGAGCTCAAAATACCTAACAGATAATTTTTTACAGCATGTTTAAATTGACATTTTTTGGGGCTCAGAAAAACGAGACGTTTCAGTGTGTGCCCTTTAAATGCAAATGAGCTGCTGCTGGACGACACAGGGGGCGGAGCTTCATGAGCTCGCACTCAGTCTGTCAGGAAAAATTCATCTCACGGAATGATGATAATATCAGAAACTCTCAGTAACGGTGTTCAGTTCGACCCGGAGTCGGACAATAATGCCTACAGAGTCAGATTGCTGTATAGAGATGAAACAGGTATAGTTTAGTAGTTTAATTACGGTTATTATAACGTATTTGTCATCTGCTTGTAAGCTATGTATCCATTATTTATTAATAGCCTAAAAGTCTGCTGTCTGAATGATGATCAAACATGTACTGATGAGTTTAATAAAGTTTATTGTACATCACACAAAAGATGAAGCGTCAGTTTTACTTCAGAAAATCACCGTAAGAGCTGAGTAAACACAGTAGGCTAAGTTATAAGAAGTGCGCAAGTAGCCAGTAGAGTTGAGGGAGCATTCCTGTGGGCGGAGGTTAGTCAAGAAACGGTTCTGGTGATGTCACTAATGCAGGAAGTAGAGGGGTGTAGTCGAATCAAGCCGTTTTTTGTAGTCAACTTCTGTTAAATAAAATATCTCGCTTGGCATTGAACTTTGAGCTTTATAATTTTACAGATATTATTTATGCTCTAACAGCAACATTACACACTAACTAAAGTTTGAAACATGGAATCGCATGCAACGGGACCTTTAACTGACTGTACATGTGCCCAGTTACACGTGTGTGCATCTACAATATGTACAGTACTTGCATGTTAAATTGAGGCTGATTCAGTGATGTGTATTGTCATCTTAAGCAATCAATTATTGATTCAGTTTCTTTCTAGATTTCTTTCTTTCCTCTTCTTGTTTTTCTCCTCATTTCTAGTGTAATCAGTCAGAACAAGGCTTCCCTGCTGCCCTTCACAAGGTCAGCTGCTGGGCCTCTCATTAAACAATCCCATCAGCCATCTCTCTAACTCTCTTATCATCAGCGCTAGTCCACTGCTGTCTGGCCTTTGAGTTTAAAATGAGAACAGAATGAATATTCCCATGAGAGGCAGTGTAGCAAACACAAATCAATATCTCCCAGTCTCTTAGAAAGAAGTATGGGACGTATAGTTTGCTCATATTTTAGGCCGACATGTATATATTTTCTCGCATTTCTTGACAGCTAGATGCTTCGAGTTTAAGATGAGATTGTCTAGTGGCATACCGTATAATTTTATTATCTCTCCAGAGTCATATTGGTTGGACTCAAGGCTTATGCTCTCTGCTGACAAAGAAAAGCCTAAACCTTTCAGACCAGTGAACGGAGGCAGAGCGGAGAGTGTCAGAAAGGATAAAGTAGCCTTTTGACAATAAGCATACAGGAACAATATGCTTCACATCAGTCCACTGGACCTTTGGCCTGTTTGTTACTGGTTGAATGGAGAAATGATGAAACGGAAGCAAAAGGAGAAGTGACTGTCTTTGATGTCCTCAGAGCAGACACGCTATTCTGTTGTTCAAAGAACTCTCTCTCTCTCTCACACACACACACACACACACCATAGTCATCATTCATTACCAATCATGGAAGCAATTTTCTTTGTAGAGACCATACGGCGATTTCAAGGAGACAGCAGACAATACGACTACGTCTGAATTGATCAACACACACACTCAGTACTCTGCATATTATGTGCAGTATCATTATCGAGCCGAGCAACTGTATTCCAAAAAAATAGCCCAAGGTGACTTTCAGGACACATTTATCAATATAGTTAAGCTTATAAAAGGGGTTCTCAGTAAACCATAGCCTATACTGTACCATAGTAGGTAATACTTTGTGAACAAGAGTCATTTTTATGTTAGATGCAATGGAAACAGTCAGGAGTTCAGAATCAGGTTTGAGGAGCACATAAATATTAATGCATTAAACACTCTTAAAAAAAAAAACATAATAGGAGTGGATTGACTTCAAAGTGAAAAGCTAATGAGAGGAGGAGGAATAGCCTGTTGGCCTACTTTACAGGATGTTCTGGGAGAAAAACCTGATCGCTATCTTAAACGCACTGTGATCCATACTGCCCTTTACGAGAGATGAATGACAATGAGCCACAACTTCCCACCTCTGCCGGGATCGTCCGGTCACCCTATACTCCCCACTGGACAAGGTCAATCTTTAATGAGCTTTTTTGCAAATAAATCTGAAATCCGGACCTCGCTGACCTCACCAATTTCCTACAGGCAAAAGAGGACAATTTTTATAAGCGCATCTGCGTGACTCTTTTTTAATATTGTGATGCCCTCCGCACAGTGTTTGTGCCTGAATATGAGACAATGGGAAGCCATCAAGGAAATCAGGTCAGTTAAGAGATTAAATCACAATTTGGAGAGGGAGGGGGGTGTACTTTCCCTAGATGTACTTTCCCTAATAATAACAATTTAGAGTGAAGACAGTCGGTGTCTGCACCACACAGGAACACACTCTCCTAATAAGAGAGCATCTTCCCTGAGGAGAACCTTTTCTCATAGTTGTTCAAAATCCCTTTTAAGGTCTAAAATTGCCCTACAAATGGCAAACAGAGGTTTGAAATACAACACATTTTCTGACACATACACACTCACACACTGGTGGGGGGGTGGGCTTGATCTACTGACCCAGCTTCTAGAAGCAATTTCCCTGAAGCACCAGTGTTCATCACAAAACACAGCAGCAATTCAAATTTTCCATAAATACTGTGTGTGTCCCCAATAGAGCTTAAGCACATACTGTACTTAAAAAAATGACACCTCAGATAACCAAAAACCTGTTACTCTTCATCCCCTAAAGACCATCTGCACAGTCTAAAATCACACAAAATGACATATTTCTCTGTACATTTTCAAGTGCTTCATTTTCTCAATGAATTTTATGGTTAATTTGAGGCACTCTGAAATCAAGTGGAAGCCATTTTAAACTAGCCATTTTACCTTCTCTGGGCTTTTGTGAGGAGAATGTTGAAAGCGTATTAGTTAATCTGATCTGTCGAGCAAAGACGGATAACAGTAATATTAAATGAATTGATTGTTCTCCCAAAAACCCATCAGTCAAAAATTTTCACTTCAAGACCATTTTGGTAACTGCATCAAGCAATTCACTAAAAAAATCTAACTCAAAAATGATTCAAAAGACAAGTCATATTATGGACATTATTTTTATTTTGAATGCTCAAGTCATTATTCATATCAATTGCATGAAATGTTTGTATTCCACAAAAAAATAAAGTAATGTGGGTCTGAAACAAGCGAGTAAGTGATGACAGAATTTTAATTTTTCCTTAAGCATGTAAAACATTTTGCCTGTGCTTATGGATTATGTTTAGAGTTAGAAAGGTAGGTAGATGAGTGTGAAGAAGCTTGTGTTGTCACCATGGGTGTTTATTGTACTACATGCGCCGAGAGTGTTCAAATAGTGGTTTGCTGGTCTCCCAGCCTGGTCAGGCTTGTCTGAACTGGTTTTAGAGGGGTTTTGCACGTTTCAGCATGGCTAGGATGAAAGACCATCTACTTTTTTTTTAGCACGGACAGGGAGTAAAGAGCCATTGGATTTGAAAAGTTGAGTTCATTGTGGTTCCATTGTACTTGTTTATTATTATTGTGGTTATTAGTTTGTCATAAGTCAAAGGACAATACTAATATGGCGATCAATGTAGTATGTAATGGAATGTCTTTATACTACACACCTGTAAGCATTAGGAACATAATTCATCAGGCGGTCAAGAAATAAGTTCTTAATTGAATTCAGTACATACTCAGAAAGTGTGTACACTCATGAGAATTTGGATATATCCATGTGTTGTTGTTTTTTTGAGTGTTTTATTTATTTATTTTTATTCAGTTTCTTGCCTAGGACTAGCCTGGAAATCCAGACCTAAATCTGAAAGATTAATGGTCTGGCGTCGACTAATGAAAATCGGCCAGCTCGAGGGGCGGCACCAAGCGTGCTTTTGAAAATCTCACTGCACGCAATTGGATAACACTACGACCAATCACAACAATAAACCCCATACGCTTAGCTACCAGCGGAGCTAACTGGTAGATTATACTTTTACCGTATCTGGTCGGCAAAACAGCAAAAACGTCCTTCTTGCAAAGGAACGATTCGAGCGGCGCCTTCTGTTCCTCTTTTAGATAAAAAGCCAAGTATAACTCGGTCATTGTAGCGGCCAAAGCCGTTTCAAACAACTGGTATTCATCCATAGCCATCTTGCAATGATTACTAATGACTTCGACGTCACAGCGCTGTCGTCATCTGTTTAGCTTGCCTCTGGCCCGCCTATATCAGATAACCCGATGTGATTGGTGCAGCTCAGATCGAGGGGCATGTTTAATGAGCATCATTACTCGACACCAGAGTAACTCGCTGAGCAAATTCAACTTGTGCTCTCGCGAGAACTCTGGATTACCAGGGTAGCCTAGGACTGCCTCTTAACCATCAATAAACATAATAAGTGACTGATTTGAAAAGCACTAGCAGCAACATTGACATTAGCTTGTTGCTAAAATAATGACATAATACTCTAAAAAGCATAATAATACATAGCAATATTGGGTAAAATAATTAAACTAAACTATTTGAATCTACATTTCTAAGAATTGAATGAAATATATGTTCATATTCAAATTCTCTTGAATCGTCAGCCATCTTTTTTCCTCTCTGACTTGTTGCAGTGCATTCTGGGATTCCACTAATGATGCCTTATAATGCTGCACATGTCGTCACCTCGCAAGGTTTTGAAATAGAGTCCAAATAACCCTTCAACACTTCTCACACAGGGCTGTTTTGTATGTATATCTCCATCCATCCATCCATCTCTTCCTCTGGTTTTGAAGATTGTAATTCCCTGATATGATGAAATATTTATGAGCATAAATTGAAAAAGGGGTCATTTAGTGTGGCTGTATTTTCCAAACTCCGTCAGCACATTATGAATTTCAAAATGCATGTCAGGTCATGCATTCAGATGATTTATAAAGCGCGCAATAGCACACTGTTTACGCTGAAGGGAGTCCATAAATACCCACAGTTAGCTGCCTGCACACACTGCCCTCCTCCCACAGAGAGCACTGCATGGTTTGAGGTTCCTCCCTGAGTATTACCTCTCTCATCTGCATATAAATTTCATTAATTTTAATGGCCTTACCAATTACCTGGCTCTGTTGGCCAATTTCATTTTGTCTAAAGGCTCTTTTATTGTCTGTGTGTGGATGGAGAGATGGAAAGCAATGGCCTGTCGCCTTACTGTGCCTCTGAGCTGTGTTTTTCTGTGAAAGCCAGTCTCTTCCAGCTTCCATTGCTTCTGTTAAAGTTACCTGCATGTGTGTGCACTGTTGAATCACAGTGATTGATTTAATCTGAGTGGATTTTCTAAAGATTGGAAACAAAGTGTAGCCTTGCCACACTGCAGTATCCTAGGAGGAGAAGAAAAAAGAAAATACAGTATACTAATTTATTTGCACACATAACTCAGGATGGTTGCGTAATATGACTCACAAGCTGAAATGAACTGCTGCCTTGCGTCACATTGAATACAGAGACCTTAAATAAGGCTGAAAGACCTTTAGTTTAGTCTTTTATTACACTGAAACCCCACATTAGCGGCAAAGTTGTGCAAAGTTGTCATCATTTCCTCACAAACAACATTGGACCCTATTGACTTTCACTGTATGTACAACAAAACAAAAAAAATCACAGAGACAATCTTTCTTTTTTTTAAATATAGGTTGTGTTCCACATAAGAAAGAAAGTCTTACAGGTTTGGAATGTCTAAAGACAATTAAAAAAAATTTGGATGAACTATCACTTTAGGCCTTGTACTGTATAGCCCTATTTGCACGGGATAAGTATCACCTGGTGACCTCTTGTCATTTGTAATAATTGCGGAGGTTGTCTGTAATCTTAATCCTGTGCGAATCGGCCATGTCTGTAATTTGTAAAGTAAAAATTCCCCCGCAAATGACCTACCATATTTCGCCAAACAACGAGGTCCTGTGATAATATTAGTCCCGTGCGAATTGGCATCTCTGTGATTTGGCGGGGTCGTTTATAATTTTTTCAAGGTTTTTGTTTCCTGTGCGGTTTTTTATCCATCTTTCGCGAAGAATGGAGGCTGCTTGTTGGAGTTGGAGTGGTTTGATAGTATTTTGGGTGCTGGGTCATATCGCTCACACCACACAACTATACAATTTAAAGAAAGAGAAAGCTGAAAACCATCAGAAGAGCAAAAACAAAAAGAATGATTAGATGGAGATGAATGACTAGCAGCATGCGGTAAGGAACATTCTTCTGTTTTTATGATATATCATACAGCTAGACCTATAATAAAGACAAGACATTTCCAAGCAATAGCCTGTTGATATCATATCCGGGAGATAAGTCAGTAAATTTGAATAAAATCACAGGCTTCGCTTATCCCGTGCGAATGCGCCACACGAAATTCAGAAGTGGGGGGGTAATTTCTAAATCACACGAGGTCCCCAGATAATACTAATCCAGTGCGAATAGGGCTTAAGTCAAAGTTGTTCTTGTCATTGTGTCGATCTATTCTGTGATTCAGTTGTTGAACATCAAGTTGCACATGTCCTGTATTTACACAGTCAGCCCAAAGGAAAAAAATATGTAATAGCTTCAAGAGGTTAAAGTTGGTGTTCTTTCACCACTGAAAGCATAAGCAGCATGCTGCTTTCTGAAGCTGATACATGAGTGTCCTACAGTCTTTTTCTGCCTATGCTTAGAAATGTGACACGGCTGTACGAGCCAAGAGCAAAAGTGCAGCGCTTTCACCATGAAAAAGAGTTTCACCTCTCTCCCTGATTCTCTGTCTCAATCCATCTCTCACTTTTCACTTATATAGCACAGCAGTCTGTTCTTGCCCATAACACAGTACACAAAACCTCCAGTCAGCATTAAAACATAAACGTGCATACTAAAACTCATGCTAGATATCCGTGATAAAGTCCATATATTTCCCACATTGACAGTGGTTGACTTACTAACAAACCTAGCTGCTACAAATGCTAATGTTAGCATACGTACTAAAAAGTTTGTATTATTACTTCAGGCAGGTTAATGCTGGTCAACTAAATGTAATCAACCAGAATGGTTAAACTAATAAGCTTGGTTCCAGGTTTTGGACTCCAAAAAGCATCTTTCTTTAGTGACAGATATTCTAAAGAATTCTTACAGAATATTTTTTTTTTATATAAATCACAAATATTACATATTAGAGTGGATGTTTTCTTGAAAGGGCTTACATTTTGCCATGTCTGCTATATTTCATGTCACAGTTCTGGATAGTTGCTATCAGCACCGCATTAATGCACAGGCGTACCTGAGCTTAAGCCCAGAGCCAGGCTGAGGAATGACCTATAGTGCTGTTGGAGATATGTGTGACATATTAAAATTGAATGTGTTGCTGTGCTTCGCTTAGAGTGTGTGACTGTGAGAAGGTTGAGATTTGTAAAGTTGAGCATTTGCCTCTTGCCTGACCGAGCTATTGTGCTCATCCTGAGCAGTGTGAGACGAGAGCCATGAGATATAATGAGAGTAAAGTGGAACAGAGTTAATACAGTGACACACAAAGTAGATATTCAGCATGTAGCTGGTCACTGACATAAATGGGAATGTTAACAAATAGCTTTCTCCATGGTATTTTAGACTTCATTGTCATGTACCTTGAGTATTCATGCTAACACTAAAATTTTAAAAGGTTTTATCCATTAGCAGGTCATCATATATCATGCAGTTTCGAGTTGACAGTTAGTCTGACCCAGCTTGCTAATACATTACTACTAATGTTTATTTTATATCATACTGTCCTTCCCTTCCTGAGCATTTCTTTTATATAGCTACAGCAAAACCATGGATTTAGTTCCCAAAGACTGCCTGGACTAATAAAAATGTATGTACATTACCGTTCAAAAGTTTGGGGTCGAATTTTTTATATATTTTTTACATTTCTTATTTTCACCATAATTTATTTGATCAAAATGCAGTAAAAACTGTAATATTGTAAAATTTAAAATAACTATTTCTATTTCAAGATATATTACTATCTCTATTTTCAGTATCCATTACGCCAGTCTTCAGAGTCAACTGATCCTTCAGGAATCACTCTGATATACTGATTTGGTGCTCCAGAAACATCTCTTATTATCATCAATGTTTATAACAGTTGTGCTGTATTATTGTGGAAACTATGATGTATTTTTTATCCATTGACTTTTTGATAAATATAAAGTTCAAAAAAACATCATATTAATTTTTTATTTTATGTTTTTATTCAAAAACATGAAAAAAAAAGCTTTTACTGACCCAAACTTTTGAACTGCTTAAATGCATTAAATGTGTAAGTATACTCACCACCATTACAAAAAAAATTCCAGTAAAACTATCAAAGCATTCTAAAAACAAGATGAGTTAACAAAGTAAATTATATTGCATAAATTGAAGGACAAAATGAATAAATCTTTTTTTATTTTATAATTTATAGATACTTTTTTCAGTATAATAATAATATGAATTAATTTATTCATTCCCCATATTGAAAGTCAATGGGGTCCATTGTTGTTTTGGATTACACTTGGATTACTACATACCTAAACTCGCAGTGACTTGAACTACTAATTCACACCTACACACAAACAACAGCCACTAGTACACTCTTATGTCACTCCCAAAGGTCAACAGACCATCATAAAGACGTGTGTGAACACCTTCCCATTAACCTGATATTGATTTCTCCTAGAATGATATCCCATTTCTGCAGCATTTCCAATGAAAGTAAACCTCTCCCTGTCTGCATGTATTTTTCTTCTACTTCTTTAGAGAACATAATGCTAGGTTAAATATGGCTATGAGCCCATGAAAGAGATCTGTAGATTGGGTAAATGCTCTGCAGGGACCCTGACCGCTGCAAGCCCTCATGTTCCCTCTTTCTGAGGTAGCAATCAATGGTTTCTCACTTACGCCTTGAGCCAGCAGGAAAATAAACAGGGGTTCTAGGTAGAAAGCGGGCTGAATGTGGCCCTCTCAGCATGAATTCCTAATATCTTACATAATCCGTCCATGTTACCGGGCAGCACAGAGGCTAGTATTGGTAGAGATGGCACTGGGATCATTTAGGAACACAAGGCTTTTGTAGGAAAACTTGAATATCTTCCAGAGAATGAGAAAGATCAAGGGCTATAATTTGAGATGAATAATGTATATAATTTTCACAGAGATTAATTAAACTATTGTTGTAAGATATGGGCAGCAATAGCCAAGAATTGAAGCTGACAAAGTGTCCTGAACAAAGACACTCACTGTCTTATACAGTCTTAGTTTTTTTTTACAGAGGCCTCTGTTAGGATAGCACAATAGATGTAAATGGTAACTACATATGCTATGTAAGGTGGCATTGAGTTTAATACTCATTTACATTTTTCTTTCAGATCTAAAGATTAATGCATAAGTAAGATCTCAGGGAAATGGACAAAAAAGTTGCTTTAGCAGCCTGTCTGAAGGACATTGTGGAAGTAAACAATACTCTACTGATGCAAAAAAATGAATATTGTCAAAATGATTAATCTAGCAGCAAATACCAGACTATTAGAAACCGAGAAGGTATTTTAAACTGTAGGAGGTAACAAATGCAGTATGTATTGTTCTGTGCATTGTGTTTTTTAAAAAAAAGGAGAAGTTCAGCACTCATTTCAGTTTCAATTATACATTTGGCAGACACTTTTATCCAAAGCGAGTTACTTTCATTCAAGGTAAGGTATTTTAACAGTTTATACAGTACATTTCAAACCCATTAACTTAGCATTGTTAGCGTCAAGCTCGACTGTTTGAGTTTGCATGTGGATTACATATGATAGTGTGAATATAAGGGTCAGACAATGTCATATCAGATCAGACAGTCGCTAAAGCTGATTTTGACCCAATTTTGATCATAGCTTGCTTATTTGCTGTTGATACCCTAAAAATAAGGTCTGTAAAATGTTTCTTGCAGATTGTAAAATTTTCATATTTTTAGCCCCCTAGAAGTATTCAATATTTCCAGGACAAAATACAGCGGTTTCAAAATACAAGTCCAAATGGTTCAGAGACTCCTCGGGGTAAAAATATAAAAACATTACCACTTATTTTAGAAAAGAGTTTAAAAATTCTAGACATGGGTAATATTGGGGCACTAAAAAAAGACCCAAGATACTAATAAATTATCTTAAACCATTAACTCTGATTGACTTTTTGAAAAAAAATGCCCCTATCCTGAACAAAAAAAAAATCACTGGCAATCAATACCGTGACCTATAGACTGACCTATACCGTGTTTAATATATCAAGTTAATGGCTATGTGGTATTATAGAGTCTAGTGTTTATTCACATGCTGTGAAAAATGCAGTTATTTTAGTGACTTACTTTGACAGATATCATTTTTAAACCTTGCACCTGTTCTACAATGTAATCCGTTTATCTTAAATGCAATGTTTTTTCCCCCACGTTGCAGTAGCAGAAAGCCTGAATCAATTGCTCACTCGTGCACTAATGAGGGATCGATAAACACTGTAGCTCTCCACTTCTACAAGTGTGTTCACCTATTTACCCCAAGAACTCGTCTCATCAGCTTAATTTTCTACACAGCGTACAGTACATAGGAATTACTGTGTGCCGAAGTCTGCATGACAACGAATAGATTATGGAATTAGCAACCGCACACGGTGATCACAGGGGGTCTAAATTGCTGTGTTTAGAACGCAGCTTAGCGGGATTAGAATTTTTCATTAAACTATAAAACAAGCAGACAGTCATTAATTATGGCTGAGCATTCAAGATCAGTCATTGGCCAGGTCACAAAGAGCTGAGTAGATTTAATTTAGTACCAGGCTTCTGAGAACTGTTTCCTAACTGTTATACAACCTCTGGCTCCCCAGCAAGAGAGCAGAAAACAGCCGTCTGATGCCAGCCGCAATCGCCAGGGCCTTTATCTCTTGAGAAATGAAAGGCAAATAAATTAAATTCAACTTAAATGTCAAGGCAAGCAATTAGAAATGTATTCCTCAGATTGCAAATTAAATTACTGCAAAGAGCCAAAGCCTTGTACCACCACATCAGCCTGGAACTACGACGAAAGCCCGCAAAGCGTGAACAGCCAGCAGTGCTTGTTCTGTGTCACATTACAAATGCAAATGCAGCTGAGCTACAGCATTATTCATTATTTACACATAGCATCAACGGACGGTCTGATTGATGGACAGTATGATTTCTCAACATCGGGCCCTGAGGAACACTTGGGCAGAAACCCCAAATGAAGCAGATTTATAGGATAACTACAGGTTGTAGAGCTCCGGAGAGGTCAATCAAGGTCAAATGCAGTGTCCTATGTTTGAGAGATCACCGGGTCGGGCCGTTTTAAAATGTACTTCACTGTGGTGGCTCAACAAATTATGCAGAAATGAAGCAAGCGGAGAAGAAAGTGCTCAGAAAACGAACTTAAAAGATAGTTCACCCAAAAATGAAAATTCTGTCATCATTTATTCATGTCATTCCAAGACATTTATGACTTTCTTTCTTCAGTGGAAAACAAAGAAAAAAATCTACGTTCAATAAAACTTATTAGGGTCCAATGTGCATTTTGGACTCTGACTCTGTTGTCTAAATTACATTCTTTAAAATATTTTCTATTTGTGTTCTGCAAAATAATTAAATGTTCGGAACGTCATGACGGTGAGTACAGTAAATTATGACTGACTTTCATTTTTGGATGAACTGTGCCTTTAAACCTTGTTTGTAACTTTCTCTGAAATTAAAGTAACTTCTGTAATCCAAGTAAGTTTATAAATAAAAAGGCAATTATGGTTCTTATGAGATTGTATTGTTTGTCAAGCAACTGTCAAAGTGCTGCTGCTGCACTGCCTTTACATGTAAGTGTTAAAACCTGAATACTTTGCTTGAAGTTCTAAGTTTTCAATTTTTAGGCATTTAAAGGCAAATAACTTAAGTCCTTCCCAGAACACCTAAAGTTTCTCTTTAAACTCTTAAATCAGACTGCTTGCAGCTGTCATGTTACTGATACAAGTTTAATATGTCTAGTAATCAAAAAATCATTAGAAATTAACCTAAGGGAGATAACATTGTTTAATTTCTGCTTTTATCCCAGCTCTTGACAGAATGACAAACCAGACTTTGCATTTACATGAAAAGAGTTTCCTTCATAAATCTGAAAACAGAATGGCAGCGTTTTATGTTGCACTGGGTTTGAACTGCACCAGGAGAAATAAAATATGCTTTTTAAACATTCACAAACCTATTTTTAAATTAGATTTGTTGTGTAATTCACTGAATATCATGATGCCAACAAGTGGCCTACACCAGAACCTCTCTGAATGTATAGATACAGACCACCTCATGTCAGCTAGAGAGGCTGGTTCAGTCAAAGCCAAAAACATCAGAGTTACTGTTGACTGCAGGACGCACCCCAGAAAGGGAGGAGAAAAGAGAAATCTGACCGTCAAAACCTTCTTAAGGGATAATCCAGGCTGACTGGCCACGGCCAACAGGGATAAACTGTAATTCCCTGCTCAGAATGTGAGCATGTGGTTTTGGTAAAGAACGCAGCTCCATGAAGAGTGTACATTATTTTATTTTTTTATTCACTAACCAAATGCTTTTTTTTTTTTTTTAAATGTGTATTTATGACTAATTAGACACACTGGGGATTGTGAATCTCTACTGAAATGCAAGTTCTAAAGGATCTGGACCAGTAAGCAAAACTGAGGGTATGCACCAACCCAGAGCATCAGTGGAAAAATTTAATTGGATCTGCATTATTAGGAAAAGAGAGTTTTGGTCTGAAGAAATAACTAAAGAGCACAAGAACAGTGAATGATTGAAAGGAAAGAAAGAGAAAGAGAGATAATACAATAGCTTATTCTCTCTCTGTTAGTTAGTGGTGTCAAAAGAGGTAAATCAGCAGCAGGATGGATCTCAGTACAGGCTGTCCGGTACCAAGCTTGTATACAAGGCCTTTGTGCGCTCAGAGTGGAAACAAACCACAGGAAATAAGGTAAATGTAGCTTCTAAAATAAATCAACCATCCATCTGCCAGGAAGAATACTTAAATAATTCTATTGCCAAGCTTTTGTACAATCTATAAATCAAAATGTCACATTCCGAACCATCCTTTGTGAGTATAGCAGTGCTGTTTCTAGTTTGAGATCCTCAGAGCATCCATTTAGGTCAGTGAACTCAGGTGTTAATTAGCAGCTGTTATTTTCCTATTAAATGCAGTGCAAGGTAAACAGCAAACAGCTTCAGGTAGTGTCCCATGGCCTTGGCAAGCTGCACAGCTCAGCACTTCTCCTCCAAGAAATCATTAGCAGAATAAGGTTGGAGAGAATGCTACACATCAGGAGGAGAGTCTGATATTCCCCTCTTTTATTCTGCACACATTAACATGGTTTGTCCTCCAATAATGTACACTGCAGCTTTTGTGATATGTCAGCATCTGCTCACAAAGCTACCAACTATCTATTTAATGCAAATTTGTATTAAATTTTTAATTCACACCATGAGGATTCACAACATTTTTTCTTTGTATCTCAGTAATGTAGTAAAGTGTAATTCTAATAGGATGCAATAACTTCGATTAGCATAAGGTAGCTCAAACAGAAAAGCAAGACACTAGCTATGTTTCTATCCAAAGTTAGGAATTTAACTTGTGCGCATATTTGGAATATCGCATAAAACATTTGCGAATAAAGCACTGTTTCCATCCAGCGAGTCGAAGAGAACAAAATAGTCAATTTCTGATAAACTGGCGCTAAATATCACTAAGAAAAATGGAAGTTGCTGCAGTAGAAGCCACTGTATATAATAATTTTAGTATTACTTATGGCTCAGAGCGCGCAAATGAAACACAATAAATGCTGTCATGTTAACTTGCATTCAGATGCCTGGTGTTTGTGAATGCAATCGTGTGAGGTGTTTCTGGGAGGGAATTATACAGAACAACTTTAACAACAGACTTTGCTCAAGCATTACAGAATGATCAAAGCAGCATTTTAGATGCTGTGCAACGAGATCGATCTGCTGGTTGGTCCAGTTATGTGCATCAAGGAATTTATTCTAGAAAAGTGTTGCCATCGTAGGTCATGCTCATGTTTTCGAATCGCATTAAAAACATTATTGAGTGCATATTTTAGAATTTATGTGCATCTTTGCATTTCCCTCCAGTGGTTTTTTTATGCGATATGCCAAAATGCGCTTAAAAATAGTTGGATGGATAGCTACTAACGGCACCAACACCATGGGTTGAATTAACAAGGACTGCACAAGTGCATATTTTTTTCTGTAAAACAAACTTCACTGTTCACATACTGCATACAAATTTTGAATTTTCAGAACGCGAAAATAAATCCAACAGAAACTACGAGCAACATCACCAAGTTGATGCTACAAAAATTAACAAGAGTGACAAGAGCCAGCTGAGATCTGTACCAGCAGCATGTGGTGTGTGTGTGTGTGTGTGTGTGTGTGTGTGTGTGTGTGTGTGTGTGTGTGTGTGTGTGTGTGTGTGTGTGTGTGTGTGTGTGTGTGTGTGTGTGTGTGTGTGTGTGCAAGAATATGTGGTGTTTATAAGCCTTCCGCTGGGTGCATGTAGCTGTATAAAACTTACTGTCGGAGATGAAAAACTGTATTCTGGGTGAGTAAGATGTACGTGTGTGTGTGTGTGTGTGTGTGTGTGTGGGTGTGGGTGTAATTCTGTAATTCAAGAGCATTTGTGGGTTGCAGCATTCAGCTTAAGCACCTGGGTGGGCACCATTCAGAATTTAATTGAGAATGCATTTAAAATCGCAATTCAAATCCTGAATTTGAATTAAGACAGCAAACAGGATGCAGAATTGCAATTCGAATCTGGATGCAAGAAAGTAGAATTAAAACAAATTGAAACTAAAATCATTTCTAGTTAATAAAATAAGAATTTAAAAAGAGAGATGTACTCATGGTAACATAAAAACAATGGGCCTTTCCTCAACACTGCTCCTCCTCAAGTGCTGCTGACTCATACACTATGCCACTCCACTCACCTGCGTGCATATGGCAAGTACAATGGTGTCCACTCCTGGTCCTGCTGGGCAGCAGTGTCTTCTGGCTTTTGTTGGGCCTCTGAGTATTTTGGTCTTTGATTGATTGATTACAGTGTTCCCTCAGCTGGGTTCCAGAGCATAAAAAAATGGCTTCGGAGGCACAGGTACAGAGGCTGATTGATAGGAGGTAGCTAAAGCCTGTTAAAATCATGGCCCAAGAGGACCAAGACTGGACACCACCGACCTTTACCAGAGATGAGATGTTCTGCTCTAGCCAGACACTAAAGCCCCCGTTCTATCTGGCCATTGCCTTTCCTGAACTGAGCAAAGTAAAACTAGACTAAATGCAGATCATGGCTGGCTGAATGGGATGGTTTAGTGCCTGGCTGGGAATTGGGGCTTTGTGTGCTCCAGAATGAAGGATGACTATCCCCTCTGCATGTGCATTCAATTGGCACTCCATATCTCTCTGTGGGTGCTAGAGCAGGCTCCAGTCGGACCCACCGTTCATACCGCTATAGATGCTCCGGTGATGAGGGGACATCTCTTCTACGCCCGGCCTCTTCTGTGCCACCTCTCGGCCGGGGCTGCCAAACTTGCTGTGCTGATGCCTCGACAACTCTGGGCTCCCAGATATGACACGTCCCTTCTGTAGGTGTTCCGGTGTCCCTGATAGAATCTGTTTGGGCTCTGGACTCCCACACATACTTCCCATGCTAGCCCTGTGCTTCTGGAAAAGGTCCGGGCTGCCAGGCGGCTGAGAGGACACCAGCAAGTGTTTCGAGAACTGCTCTGGACTGCCTCTCGACAGGCTCTTGCCAAGTTTCTCTGGACTGAAACCCCGTAGGCCCTTATGATCCGGACTGGAGAAGGATCCACAGCGAGAGCGGCACACTTGGGGATAGGTGTGTGCAGCGTACTCCTGGCTGGTGCTATGTCTGCGGCTTGCATGCTCAGGACCCGGTGCCTCCTCCCCTGAGCCTGGCTTATGTAGGTGGTCAGGACTGCCTCCAACCGGGCCGCCCAACAGCTGCTGCTTATGCGTGAGATGGTCAGGGCTGTCGGTGCTGCCCGCGCTGGAGGTACTGCTCCCGTCACCCACATCTCTTAATAGGCCAGGCCCAGGACCGCTGGCGTGAGACAGGCTGCTCTGGCTATCGATTGAATTCCTACAGCCGGCTGGTCCCCCAGTACCTGCTGACCTGCCGGTACCTCCAGAGCCCTTCTCCTCATCCAGCATAAGGCACAGCTCTCTCAGTTCAAGGTTCTCCCTCACTACTTCCTCCTGCCTCTGCTCCAGCTCTTTCAGCTTCTGCAGGTACAGTGTCACCTCCTTACGCATGATCCCTGCGCTGTAGCGGCCCAAGCGTTGCCACTCCCTCGACACCTTCTTTCCTTTCTGCCGGTCATCATCCAGAAAGCAGCAGAGGTCCCGCAGCTCCTGGTTGTCCTCTTGAAGCTTCTGATTCACCTCCTGAAAAAAAAAATCTATGACTCAACACTGATGTCTAAGCAGAGCAAGTCTGACTGGTGAAAGTGAAGTTAAACAACGCTAATGTATATTCAACATATACTTTTGTGACTTGAGTTGTCAAAATGGGCCTTACTTGATTGTTTTTTTGTTTATTTTTGCATACTACAAAAATATTACTGTAGTGGTTTTGTTGCCATGTAGCATAATGTTCTTCTATGAGAACATTACATGCAAGAGGCATTTTACCCCGGTGGACCTTTATGCCCATCACAGAGAATGCATGTACCAGGAGATGAATCTTAGAAGAAAAAAATATTTAAAGCTGCACAACATGCTGAAAGGTCATGTGTAAACGTGTAAGATTGACGCTTTTTAAAAAATAAAAATATTTTATACAAAAACACAATTTTTTTTTTTTAAATAAATAATTAAAATAAAACTATCTTTTTGTTTGATTAGTACCAAAACGATGTGGCTTTTATTTATTTCGTCAACATAAGATGCAAGCTAGCCTTACCTTCAGCCCTCGTATCTCGTTGAGGTGCTGCTGAAGCCTGCGGTTCACCTCTCGGATGAGATTGCTGTGGTCCACTATAACGCTCATCTTCTCGGTTTCGGATCTGCGGAGCCGGCGAACCAGCTCCTCCTTGCTCCATTTCAGAAGCTCCTCGTCCGTGAGTTTGGAGAGATCCTCTGAGGGACCTTCTGCGCTCTTAGATATGCTCGACTGCAGCTGAGGCTGGATGGGCTTTTCCATTCTCCCGAGCAACTTATCGAAGTGCAAGGCTGTAAAACAAATCACCGAAAAGCAGATCAAATCCTTCGTTGGTACTTTCCCGCGAATTCCCCCTTGTTAGTATCGAATTTTTGTGACTACCATTTTAAGGATAACTGTTCTGCCCATGCTGTCCCCTCTGAAGACAGGGATGCAGCCCTAAAGTGCCGGCGAATACTTCTCCCCTTTATGCACTTGCTGTTCGGGTGGACCCTCTGTCTCTATGTTTCCATCTGTCCGTCAGCATCCTGTCAAGCCCAGTGCCGTGCTGAACCCCTGCCTTCTGTCCGCGCGCATAAGGAAGACGCACGGCCGGTCGCTTCTGTGCTCGGGGTGCGTGACAGCAGCCTCTCAAATTGCTCGACTGGCTGAGTTGTGATTCTCTCTCTCTCTCTCTCTCTCTCTCTCTCTCTCTCTCTCTCTCTCTCTCTCTGTTCTGTTACACGCCCCCTTCTTTTGGAGACAACTAACTTTTTGTTATTGAGCGCCACCTGGTGGTGATAATTCAAGTCTACATCAAGTTGACCATTTTGAAGTCATGGTTTAGATCTGCAAATTTAACATAATAATAATAATAATAATAATAATAATAATAATAATAATAATAATAATAATAATAGATTTAAAATAATTTATTGACTGGTTTGATGGTCTTAAAGACTGTATTTATTTATTTATTCATTCATTTATTTACCTCTTACAGGTGAAGATATCACTGAGAAACTTCTCCAGTTTATTACTGGCATAAACATAAGAAAAAAATTGATTAGAAGTTTTGTGTAAATGAATGTTTTAACGTGCAAATGAGGCCTTATATACTTAAATATATGCTCATTTCCATACATTTCCAAAAACAAAATCTGGAAACTGGAAAGGACCAGGTTTACAATTCTTTGTTCTATTTGTTGATGACATATTAGATTAAAGGGCTTCTACAGAGGGGATTATGGTTATCTTATTTTGTGTTTTAGTAGGCCTAAATTAGAGAATACTGACAATAGCCTTAAAAAAAAGGGGGGGGGGGGTGTAAAATGAAAAACCTGTAACTCAGGATAGGAATGATATATCAACAAATCCATCAGTAAAAGCCTTCAGAATATAGTTAAGCATAAGGCTGGAAAAGTTGGTGCATGCAGGTGCTACTGAAGTGGATATATCTGACTGAGTATAACATCAACAGTCACAAAAACTGCAAACGAACTGTCCATATTGTTGTATGTCCATCTATGACTAATTTAATCAAATAAACAGCTCCCTGTCTGTTTACAGTCTAAATATCCATGCCTGACGGGAATTGTCGTCTTTTATGTGAACGTTTTTGAGCTGATTTCGGCGTTTGTCGGCATTTTCTCTCAGGCGGAGAATAAACAAGGAAGCAGCAGCGCGTATCACGTAGTAGGAAATTCACATCGACCAATCAGATGTGGTTTTCGGCTGTACATTTCCCGGTAAATGCCCATATTTGGATTACATAGCGCTGTGTAGGAGACTTGAGAGCTTTACAATGATAACCATAGACATCATCTATGATGATAACAGGCAGGCATAACATGTTTCCGTGAATGGAGACGGCACGGGAGCTCGCGTAGAATGCTAACTTTTGGTGATTTCCGGTGTCGTGCCGAAAAGTGATGGTTTGCCGAAAATTGATTGCATTATTTATTGCAATAAGTAGAGGCTTCAATCATTTTGTTGTAAGAAACTAGGAGCAAGTTGACAAAATATAATGAAATAACCACCTTAATGTGTAATGTTGACATTTTTTTTATTGACGTGAAAGCTTACATGTTGCAAACTGGCCCAAAATCTCAAAATTAACCACTGCATGAAAAAATATACAGACTTTCATATGCTCACGAGAAACTTTCGCGTGCGCAGTTTTTTTTTTTTTTTTTTTTTTTTTTGCAAAGGTCCCTTTAGGGGCTCCGTAGGTTTGTGTTCATAAGCAGGTCAAAAAAACTTAGCACAGTTTGGATGGCATGGATTTACGAAGATCTGTAGACTATAGGTTTGTCACAACACAGAGGTCAGTTTACAAAACAAAACAAAACACAGTTTTGGAAAATGACTTGCTTTAGGTTTTGCGAGGGCCAGAGGGCATCTTAAATTGTTCAGATGAATTGGTTCTGGATGGACAGGTGTCCATGTAAGGGCAATTTCTGATGCCTTATTATTATACCGCAAACTTTTATAACCTAGTTAATAAATTGCTCATTTTGAACATCAATTTCTTGTAAAGCTTCCTCTAACAGTGAAAATAAAAGAGATTTAGATATCTCACCTGAGCCGCAGCAGCCACCACCATTTAACGTCATTAAAGCTTATGATTAACCACCTTAAACTGATACATTTATGGAGGGATATGTGGTCTTAAATGTGCTGAGCTATTTCCTTTATGATTCTGCTTTTGTTTTAGGATTAGTGCTAGAAGAACTCTGCATGGATCACTTTCAAGTGAATTAAGGCTCGCACCGGTTGAGCTGCTTTTCATCTTACCACTTTTATTTTGAATTAAAGAGGCAAATTATTTATGAGGAAACGTTCCACTTTTTTCCCCTTCATTTATATTCTGGTGATTCCAGCTGACACTATTAAGCGAGCTTTGCCAGCTTAGTCAATTTAATAATTACTCGTTTCTAGTAATATAATTGACACTTTTATTCAAAGCAATTTACAGTACACTTATTACTGGACTTACTAATGATGAAGTGCCTTGCTCAAGGACACAATGCTGCTGAGTTTGTCATTATTCACTTAATCTGTCATTGTGCTTTAATGCTTTTCTGGTGAGTTTATATAATTTGTTGTTGAATCCTTTTTAAATGCATGGGAAATATCTACAGTTTTTTTCCTCATTTTTCAGAAGAATGAAGTAGCAGGTCAGTTGTTTCCTTGGTGTCATTCTAGATGGTTTAGTGGGGACGGAAGGGGAGGGAGAATTCTATGAAATGTTGAGGGGTGTGTCCTACTTGATGACACAAGAGTGCAGTACACAAACAACCTGTGACAATATTTGCCATCTTGCAGTGCAATGGCGAGGACTCTACCTGCAGCTCTGTGTCTCCTGGTTGGACTTATAGGTCTCCCATATACAGAATGTTGGGAAGCGCCCTGGTTTTGTCATGGACATGAGTGTCCCATGTACACCCTGGTAAATGAGTATCAGGTAGGCCTACGACTTTTGTTTCTTTTAGTTTGGAATATTTAAAATTTGGTTTATTATAAAATGTTGTATCATTGTGTTAATAAACAAAAAGGGATTTGAGGAGCGCAGCTACGACGTGAGCTATTGGATTTCCACTGATATTGCAAGTACCAGCCAGAGTGATATAAAGGATGGATTTTGGAAACTGTATTATTTTAATCAAGGACAAAACAGTGAGAGTAAGTAAGCTTCACGGTTTTGATGGAGAAAATAATCCATTGTTAATTTGGATCACTCATCTTATTTCACTGTAATTTTACTTCTCAGGTAAGGAGATTGCTATGACCAGGCCTGTGCTTGTGTCGGTGAAGGAAGCTGATAGAATGGGGGAGAGACAGGTGTCCATTTCCTTCTTTCAATCTGACTCAGACATCCCTGAACCCACCGATACGACCATCAGAAAAACTGTTGTACCAGGCGGTACTGTCTATGTCAGGTTAGTAATTTCAGTAAAGAACGACAGTCAAAAACTGTTAATTTACTGTTTCTCATTTTAACATTCTCTCATTGCTGGGCATTACAGGTCATTTAGTGGTTTGGCTTCTGATCAAGATGCCTTAGAGAATGTGCAGAAGCTTAAAGAAGACCTCAGGGCTGCAGGAAAGGAGTTTATTGAAAACAAGTTTGATGCAGCTGGCTATGACGCACCCTGGGATTTGATCAACAGGCACAATGAAGTTTGGGTTCGTGCACCCTGAGGATCCAGATAGTTCTGTTCCTTATTCCTACTTTTAAGTTCTTGTCTGTTCAAGATTTTCTTACATATATATGGGGAAAACATTTATATCGTGTTCACGTTACAGTCTTAATCATTGTATGTTATTTGGTGCAATCTATTGTGCAATCTAAGTGTAGAACCACATTTGAGTTGTATGACGGGATTATAAAGTGCAATGTCTTCTACCTCTGTAGGTTCACACTGAAAATGATTCGAAAATAAAACTTTTGACTTTCTTCAAAACATTTTTGTTCTTTTTTTATTATACATTTTATGTAAGGCATTCTGTTTTTCTTCAAATTAATTCACCTACTGACTGATAGAGGTATCAAATGTATGAAAACTGCATAAGTGCATTTCAATAAGCAGAAGATAAATGGCCTATTTAGAAAAAACACAGATAGATACACAAAATACTGAAAGTTTCTAAAATACAAGAGAAACAGGTTTAGGAATGATCAGAATGGGGTTATCCTGTTTCTCCTCGGCTATTGTTCATATTATAAGAAACTGCACCCACTTAAACCAGTCCAACTGGTGATCCACAACTTTCTTTAGGCTGTTAATGAAACTATGCGATTGTAATTGTCATTGATAGACAGTAAAGAAATGTAATGTGAATCTTCCAGCTTGTGAGTTAGTATAAAACTATGCATTCAATGTAAAAAAGCATGTGACTTCTGACAACATTTTTGTTTTATGCAGCCATGTGCATATTAAGTGTCCTAACATAAAATAGTGAGAGTTGTTTTGCGTCCATGGTAGTGTGATCTGGGATTCTTAGGCCTACAACATTGTGTTTTTGTGATTGTTGATGGGGTTTCCCCTCATGTGTATAGTGTACTTGCTGGAAGGAAAACTGGGTCAGCCCACCTGAGACGTTTTGTCACGGTGACTGATCTGGAGTCAGTTTAATTAGTCGCATCTTCTCTAGCAGAACAGGGAAATGTGATGAGGCTGCATTTTCCCACCTCTGCAGTTCCACTCCGCAATTCTTCCACAAAATGTGCCAGCAACCTCACCTGAGAGAGAGCAAACTTTGTAGTTGTGTCTCTCTGAAAACTTGCTCTCTCTGGCTGGTTAAATGTCATACAGTCGTTAGCATACCAATATTGAAACCAAGTTAAAAATGAGCTTACCTTACATAAAACTTTTCATTATAAGCAACTTACAAAACACAATGACAGACTGGCTTACTATTTTCATCACATTGAAACATTGACATAAAATAGGCCCTGTTTACACGTTTTGGTCGATCGGATCAGAAGTGGACAACAGGTGTAAATAGGGTCTAAAAACGTTTTGATTTTGTCCACTTTCGACCACTTCCAGAGGTAGTCGAAAACGCATTCAACCGGATTGCTTTCGTAGTGTAAATGCTCATGTGGTCGAATGTGTTTCCAACAGCTGCAAAAGACCACATAGGCCTACTCTCTGCCTGACCTAATGCAAACATTATGGGAAGCACGCTAGCCAGTACGGGATTTAAACTTTGTCGGCTGGAGAGTGGAGACCCAAGTTTGGTTTGAAGACGAAAAACGTAAGCACAATGTTCTCTCACACTATTCCTGATGTCTAATACCCACTCACTGCATTTGGTGAAAGCTACTGCTCTCTGTATGTTTTTTCGTTGTCTCCGTGCGCGTTCATATGTAAATTGCATGAGCTTATTTTGTCCATTAGATCGAAAGATCTGAAAAAGGCCATACATTTACCCGCCCATAAACCCTCCACTTCGAATAAATTAGGACAGAAGTGTTCGAAAGTGGACAAAAGAGACTAAAAGTTTAAAACACCAGGAGTAAACAGGTAGGCTATGTGTCTCCCATCTACTTGTGATCCGATTGACCAAAACGCACCGTAATACCCGGTGTAAACAGGGCTGACTCAATGACCACTGAAAGCAAATACAGTACACTCCTGTATTTAACAGCTAAACATGTCAAGATGCATGCAGGTTTATATTATTTGTACACTAGGTGGCAGCACTGACTTGATCTTTCTCTAATCTCTTCTGTATCACATAGCTAGTATAGCACAACACATAGCCTACGGTATTAAATTAATCTACTCAATTTGTGCATGTCCAGTTTTCATAAAAAATTCCTTACTCATATGCATTATTGCTAAATATGCTGTTGTTTCTAGAAGAAGTTTGAGTAAGAAGAACGTGTGGGCAGTTCCTAGCAATGTCAGAACAAAATCCACTACCCAGCATGCATCAGCTCTCACCATGGGAAGCTGGACACTCAATGCCCCTCAACACACATTCACTCAGTTTCCATGGCTACATTTCTATAGCAAGAAGTCAGCCATGTTCGTCAAAAAACATAATTATGCTTCAGTGAAGTCAGATCTGTAATAACCCTAGATGTGTTTTTATGAGTCATAGAGAACTTGGCGTGACTACTTACTTATAGAGTGGTATTTTCATCAGCAGGCCTAATGACTGTTGTGTTCTGCAGTTCATTTACACTAGCTTATTCGGGTATTAGATCGTATGCTTGGAAATCAGTGCATACTCATCTAGCGTATATGGAGGATGGGAGATGTTTGGCCGCTCACAATAAATAAGAGACTGTGTAGTTATGATACATTGGAAAAACAGCTTAATTATCGAATTTATCGGCACATTTTTATTTTAAAATTCTGTCTGGGCTTGTGTGTGCCACTTGAATGTGTCCAATAAAAGCCTGTCTGACTTGGAAGGTTATGTCAGCATATGTTTGCAGGCTTGTGAATTTTAATCTGCCCTGTTTTGGATGATGTTCTTGGAGTGGAGGCTCAAGCCAAAAGCCTGTTTGGACTGGCTCATGGGAATTAATCTTATCAGAGACGGGCCAGTTTCCTGAGAAAATGGTTGGAGCTCTATGCTGTCAGATAAGGCAATGTAGGAATGCAAGAGCAGTTGTGCATTTCAAGAGAGTTTTAACCAAATAGTATCATCATGCTTATGCCAGCCGTGTGATATGTCTGTGTAACTGGTCCTACTCGACCAGGCGGGATTCCAACCGGGGTCTCTGGCGTAGGAGGCGGGCGCGCTAACAAAGACACTAAAGACCGCAGCCCCTAGCACCAGGTTTACACTCGCAGCTCTTATTGGCCTACGTCCATTACACATAATCTGTTTTTACACCCATCTGTTGATTGGCTTATGTCTCTTTCTCTCTCTCTCTTCATTCATTTTGAGGTCCAAAACACGTTGTCAATGCTCTCTGCTTTTCCCATGAGTTGGTTTCATCTTTTACATAACAGATGATTAAAAATACAGTAACTTTCAGCCAAGAACAACGTTTTTTTTTTTTTTTTCTCGTTGTTTCGTATTAAAATGTCCCTCATGATTACCCCACTCTGTTTATAATTGATGATGTGCTAAACACGAGGCCACCAAACCACAAAAAGAGCTGAAACTCATGGCTGTCACTGGAGCTCAGATGCTAAGGCAGCAAATCTCGACTAAAGTTTGGCCCCAATGGATTCTCATTTCTATTAATTATTTTTTAACCATCTGCGACATACATAACAATTGGACCGTGATACATAACGAGATTGACTGTCATACATAGAGTGTATATACATGTGAATATAGAGTATTTAAATGCTGTGATGTCCAAAAGCCTGAGACCATATTGAAATCTGAATTAAATGTGAAACATGGTGAAAAATAATTATTTTTAATTGTATTATTATACTTATTTAATGTATACAGTTCTGCACTATTTCTAAGTCACTAATCAAATAAGCATATTTGTAACACTGAGCATGTGATCTGTTTTGTTCAAAAGGTCAAATGTTCTTGCTTCTTGCAAGTGGTGTCAGACTATTGTGATATAGTGACCACTAGGCTCACACTTCCTCCATTACAGTGCTTAAGAGGAAGTGCTATTATGTCTGTTGTGTTCCTACAGCATAATGTATGTCAGCATGTAGAACAGCAGAGCTCATAACCCTTGGATTTCTGGAGGGTCAGCGCTATCCCTTCCCATCCCTTTACCTTGATCGCTCAGCCAATTTGGAAGCTTCCCCATTTGTGAATCTCTGAGTTTAGAGTTATGAATTATAGATTAGAGTTTTTCCAAAAGACATGTTGGGGATTTTATCATAACATTTTTTTGTCATAAGCATTCACTCAGCTTTCATTAAAATTTAAGGACAATATCTCTGCTTGACTTGAACCTAAAATGTTTAGAGGCTTTTCTCACAATACAAGAGCGTTGAAATCCCAGTCACAATTAAAATTCTACTTTGTTGACAATTTAAGTATAATGAATCATATCTTTAAATTATAAATATTTTGTCTACAGCATGTTCCCACTAGTGTTGAATACTCTTGAGTCATGACCAAAAAAACAGTGAGTAGCTGCAAAAAGATTGGCTGATATCACTATGTGCCTATAAGACGAAAAGAAAGACTGTCCAAGATTGCACATGCATTTACTCTAATTATCAGGAATGCTTGAATAAAATCTGCACAGGGACTGATTCATTATGTCTATGGAATGTCCCCATAAAACATGATATACATGATACACACATACACACACGGTGGGGTTTCATGTATGTGTATGTATGTATTTTTTCTAACAAAAAATACATTTTGCATCTCACTAGGTCCTATGCATTAATAATGTTTACTGTGACATCACATTATTGTCTGACTGCACACCCAGTTTGCACGCATCATAAACAGACCTCGTATGATGGCACATTTTCTCTCTCTCTCTCTCTCTCTCTCTCTCTCTCTCTCTCTCTCTCTCTCTCTCTCTCTCTCTCTCTCTCTCTCTCTCTCTCTCTCCCTCTTCCTCTTCCTCTCTTTCTTTCTTTCCACCCAATGCAACAGCAGGGTACAGTGATTTTCTTAGAGGACAGAGGACTGTCCAAACACATACAATCTCATTGTCTGCCTGCAGGGCTTCTACTTGTCCAGTCAGGTTTGGTTTTTAGAGAACAGTGGAAGTGGTGGAAGAGAGGTATTCATTGGATTTATCAGCACCCAGCTTTGCTTTTCCTTCTGATTGGTTGGACTCTGGCTGTATCTAAGACCAGGGTTTAAAAAAATCCACAGCCAATGGGGAATTTATTAAAGGGAAATTGCATTTTCTTATAGATGCACTGGTGCAGATTTTAATGAGTATAATTCAGTTTCAGATTTTCAACCAGCCCAAAACCCAGAGAGGCACTTCAAATGTAAAATTTAAAGTCCCCATGTAATCAATAATTGTATCCCTTAAAACTCATCTTTGATCACCAAAATTACATATTTAAAAAAAAAAAAAATCCTGTGAAAAAAAACATTTATTCATGCCTTAAAATAGCTTGAATGCAACTCTACACCCTTGCTTCATTTAGTATAAGCGGATTCATGAATATGCAAATTAGCCCCGCCTCCCCTCACTCACACCAGCTCAGAGATCCACTCTGTCAACTTTTACTCAAGTAACTATTGTAAACGCTGCACCAAGGTATCTCTCTGTACAACGTGGGACACATAACGGTAATTAATATTAGCCTTTTGCTTGACGATCAAACAGCTCATAATGTGTTGCTGATGTTACACAAACCATGTTCCCATTGCCATCTCAGTCTGCCTTTTAAAATTTAGCTTCCTTAGAAAAGCTTTAAACATAGTTCATCATGACATAACATCATAATATACATCATATACATAATTCACCCGCTATATTTACGTTTACATTTATTCATTTAGCAGACGCTTTTGTCCAAAGCGACTTACAAATTGGGACTAAATTAAGCAAGTCATCGTGAAGAGGCAAAAACAACGCAAGAAGTGCTCAAAATACGAAGGTCAGGCATTATTCAGAGTAGCATAAGCCCGATAAGCGAGAATTTACAGGAAAAGGAATTTTTTTTTTTTTTTTTTTATGAGGTTAAGTGCTCACGGAAGAGATGAGTTTTCAGTTCTTTTTTGAATGTTGTCAAGGATTCTGCATTTCCGGATCCTATATTGCTAAATATACCCAATTTTTCATATCAACAGAAAAATATACCAGTATGGCTTCTCTTGAGACTCCCCAGCTTCGAATCACAGTATATGCTAAAGCCCGCCGGCATGTTGACGTGATTGGTTACAAGGTAGTTTGTGATGTCAGAAACACCAGCGATTTCAAAAATACTTTTACAGCATTTACTACTCTTAGTCAATGTTCATTTTACATACATTTTTAACATTTAATTTTAATAAGTTGTATAAATAAACAGTAGTAATAATGAAAAAATATAAATGAACAGTGAACAAATAAAGTGTAAATGTAAATGTTACCAATAGAATGAAACAGAAGCATCAAACCAATAGAATGCATCAAAACTGTATATCCTGCAATTTATTAAAACAACCTAAAAATTTGACATACGTGATTGTAAAGATGCAGCATCCTCTTAAGATGCAAGTCAGACTTCCACAAATGCTACATTTTCACAACCAGAAGCCACTTCTCTGAAAACCAGATAATGCAAGGTTCTGCTGCAGTGAGGTCATAGTTATTTCCAGCAGCAGGGATTAAATGATGAGTTTTCTCGTGTGACTTGGTTGAGGATTAGAGAGACTTTGGGACAAATGTCAGAAGACTCCAGACTCAGCTTTCAGTATCTCACCAGGCTCCATCATCACTAACACTCATGCTGTGCTCCAGTGTGCCACTTTTATTAAAGACTTATGATAGATTGGATTGGTTGATACAGGGATTTTAGATTTGTAGCAGAGTAAACAAAACGCGGTAAACCTGTGTAGTCGGTGTGGTAACATGGTGTGCAAACCGCCTCCTGACTCAGCTGTAAATGAATTTTAATGCCACGCCCATGCAGAAGAAATATATATTATAAATATGAATACTGAATAGGTTACTAGATTACTAGTAAGTATCTATAAAAAATACGCAATGAACTAATAGTATTATAAATTGTAAATAGATTGCTGTCTCAGAGCATGTGATCGTAACATTCGGCAATTCAATATTACATATCCACTGCTTACTTTTTTTTATTGTATCAGAATAAGAGATTAACAATTCTCAGAAAATTTCGACTAGATCAGCCCAAATGTTACATTTGGTCCAGTTCATCCCACTCTTTTTCTCTGATCTTTTAGTTTGACATGAACAGGGTGCTGGCCAAACATGTAATAACATAAACAGATTGTGCAGATTGAAAATTGTAGGCATATTAAGATTTTCATACATTACTTCCTCCATGATTTTATAACAGCAGTTATTAATACAAATAAACATAAATGAACATTGTGTTTCTTTGAATGTTTTGTTCTATATCAGGAATTCTCCTTAGGCAAGCGCTTTGTATTCTACAAAGAGCATATGCAATTGAGTAATAGGGGTATTGGTTTGTGTGAGACTGAAAAACACTGTTGCATAACATGTTTCATCATTCATTGTTATTTTGATAAATGGACCATTATTTTTATTTTTATTTTCTGCAAGATAATGTGATGATGAAAACTATTATGGAAGTTTTTAGCTGGCAAAAAAGTAGATTTTTATTTTGTGTATTTTTATGATTATTTTAAGACTAAAACTTACATTGAATTTATTTATTTATTTATTTATTTTTGTTAGTTGTCTATGTAAAGTCTGTGCAATGATTCTGGTCAGGTTTTTCATTGTGGTTCCTATTACAGTCATGTAAATTGCTCAATAAAAATATAAAATAATGTCGCCAAAAGGTTTCTATGGGGCTTGGTTTTAGAGTTAGGTTAGAAAATATTATTAGCTCATGCAAACAATAAAAGTCATTGGAAGGTGATGGGGGAAAAAATGTGTGTTTGTAATTGAGACTTCTTGTAGTGTTCGTCATTCTGGGGAAAAGCATGAAAACACTGCATCAGGCTCTTCATTTATTAATCATAATCTTTTGAGGTGCTATATTAAGACAGAGTGCTTGCTGTACAATGTACCACACTTTAATTGAATATGCTGGACTTGTCCTTCCCCAGCATCCTTTCCTTCAGGGCTGTTTGTCCTCTATCTGAACCTTTGGCAAAGTTTAAGGGTCCACAAGTGTCTCAATCCGCCTGCTACAAGATATAATGATAGAAATATACACTAAAACATACACTTTTAAAGATCACTACAGCACAGGTCTGTATGTAAAAAAAGCAGAAGTAGGTCACGTGATATTAGAAATATCTGATCTTTTGTATCATCAGCAAATTAATGAACAGCAGATTAAAAAACACAGTGGACCTTTTTAGTTTTTTGCAAATGTCACATTTGAATTTAGATATTGAAAATGGTTCACTCAACAGTTGACAAGAGCATTCTTAGAGGCATGTCCTGATTTTGCTGAATTAGTTGCGATATATTTTGTTGATCCTGGAGCAACATTCCTGTCCAAAAATTTTATCCTAACCATATCCCTTCCCCTAAACCTAACCTAACCAATAAGTTATCCCTAAAATCAGAGGGAATAACACTGATGTAAAAGCACCTAACCCCTAAACTTGACAAACTGTAACTTGTCCCTAAAATCTGATTGGTTGATTGGAATGGTGTTCCAGGATCAACAAAAAATGTTGATCCAGGAACATGTTGCACTCTGTGAAATCAGGTTCTGCTTCTTAGAGATATGTCGTCAGAAAAATGTGGGAATGCTATTGATTGTGTTCTCAGTGCTCTACACAGACACCTTCACTTGCCGATCAGTGTTGTATTTCCCCCAAACAGGTCACCTATTCGACTCTAGTAAGTGACATCACCCCTGTGCATGTCCCTTACCTTTCTATTTCCATCTGTCTGTCCTACTTGTCTTTCCTCCTGGTGAACTGTCTAATTGAGAGCCGTCAAGGGGCAGCTCCCCCACCGTCCCTTTCTTTTCTGGGGGCAAATTCTAGTTTATGTTCCTCTGCCACCCGCTGTCTGTCCTTGGCTTGACTTTGGTTAGAGGTAATGTATCCTTTCCTAATATAGAGAAACCAAAGACAATAATACATTCTTAGAATAGAGCCTGGATTGTGGCGTCCCCATGGATGACTGTCGGTGCTGGTTTGTGGAAAAGCACATCAGTGGCAGCAGCATACTCCTCTCCAAATCAAAATCTCTTGTAACTCTTGTGCAGAATAACTTTACATGTTCTCAAAAAATGTGCTGTTTACATGTATGTGAATTAAGGGTGTGCAGAGAAGCGGTTGTATTTATTCAAATGCCCAAAATAATCTGTCTATTAGAACCAGCTTTGGAGGCTAAACCAGATGTGTTTCAAAGTTAAATTATCATTTGGGTTGATTTCCATATGACAAAAATGATCCATTCTTTTTCAACAACTTTTACGTAAAAAAAAAAAAAAAAAAGATTGAATAAAAAATATGATGCAGAATGACTTCTTAGCGGCACAACAATCTGAACTTTTTCTTTGAAGGTGACATATTATGTCCCTTTTCACAAGATGTAATATAAATCGATGGTGTCCCCAGAATGTGTCCATAAAATATCAGCTCAAAATACCACCCAGTTCATTTATTATAGCTGGTCAAAGTTGCCCCTTTTTGGGTGTGAGCAAAAACACACCGTTTTTGTGTGTCCCTTTAAATGCAAATGAGCTGCTGCTTCCACTTCAGAACAGGGCTTTACACAGTCAAATCTCAGAATTAACCAGTAGCAGAGTGCAGCCTTATATGGAGAGACTCAGGAAGAGGTTGCAACTTTTAGACGCACATGGACGTTTCTGAATGGTTAGATACATTTATGTAGTTGTTGTGGAAAATACATTGATTCATCTCCTTGTCTGTACCATCATGCTTAACTTTTACACGTGTTGACAGTTCCCTGAGGTCTTTATAAGACAGCAGTGACATGTTTTGGTCAAATAGTGCTCGTCTGTGCAGCCATGCATGCATGCTTTGCACGAATTTTTGCCATAGAGTTAGAACTGGTTACACTGTTGTTGTTGTTGTTGCAAAAACCAAATGGCGGCCGTGGGTGGAAACGTGCAGATTAAGGGGCGGTAATATTATAATAAGATCAAATCTGATCAGCTTGTTTTTTGACATGCTTGCAGAGAAAGACTTACCAAAACAAAGTTTCTGGGTTGTCATTGAAAATGGAAAAAGTCAGATTTTCATGTTATGTCCCCTTTAAAGATGTTTCTTTGTTTTAGAAAAAGACCACAAACAATAAAAGAAGACTATAACATAACTGTCCAATTGGAAGTTTCACAATGCACATATTTTCTATATTATTTGCAATAATTCATTGTTTGTTTTTAAATCACTATTTGTGTCTAGATTAGGTATATGTTGTTAGGCTTGCTTATCCCTAAAACAAATCCTGATTCTTTGGACAAATGTTGAAAGAAAATTCGATAAAAAAAAAAATAATAATTGTATAATTACTCTATACTGTTTAATTGTTTGGGGTCTGTAAGATTTTATTAAAAAAGTCTCTTCTGCTCACCAAGGCTGCATTTGATCAAAAATACAGTGAAACCAGTAATGTTGTGAAATATTAGAAATTAAAATATTTTCTATTTTAAATATTTTTTTATGTAATATATTCCTACTATGACAACGCAGCCATTAGTCTTCAGTGTCACATGATCCTTCAGAAATCATTATGATATGCTGATTTGGTGCTCAAGAAACATAAAACAGTTGTGCTGCTAAATATTTATGTAGAAATAATGATAAAAAAAATGTTCCAGATTTTTTGATGAATAGAAAGTTCATATGATTATTTGAAATGTATATATTTTTAAAAATGTAAAAGACTTTACTGTCACTTTTGGCCAATTCAATGCATCCTAAAAAATAAATAAAAAAAGACACTAAACATTTGAATTGTAGTGTATGTTAAGAACACATTCGTAAATATATTAATATGAAAACTGATTCTTTCTTTCTTTTCGTCTGAAGTTCCGTAATAGGGCTTCTCTAGTAGCACTGGCTATCCATATTGACATTGTGAATGATGTATGTGTCAATAGGTGTCTTTTGTCCCCCACTGGGGAGACAGGCATGAGTTACAGTAATCACCACAGATCTTTGATGTGATGAGGGAATTGTGGAAAATCGAGGCTCGTTTAAAAGAAAAGAAGGGCTCTTTTTCAGAAACAGAATACTTTAATGCACTCTTGAAGAAAAAAAAAATTGTAAATAAACTTGACAGTGAAAACTTGAAGTGGTTTGGAAGATGATGAGAGGATTTAGATGACAGTGTGTGAGATTGAACTGGGGTGAATAGGATTGAAATAGGATTCTCGATTACGGTTATTAAGCTCAAGTTTAACAGAGATGAGAGCTGTTTTAGGAGCAGTGTGGATTGGGCAATATCGATCATTTTGGAAACTTTGAAAGAAAATCACTGGCTAATTGCTAAAGATTGTGTGTGTCTGTGGGTGGGTATCTTTTATTAATTTACAGAAAAGCAGGATACATATACATATACATAAAATGAATCTTGTGAGGTTAGACAACGGAGGGATGAATATGCTTGATAACGGAAGGACTGAGTCAACGAGAAAGCACAGGAGATAGAAAAAGAGAGAATAATCCCTCAAAGCCCAGGAGGATTAAGCATCCAGAGAGCATCACACCATATTACAGAGAGATGTTTTTAACCTCAGGTCAACTACCCAGAAACCACCTCTCACTAATTTCAGTGCAGTAGGAGGAGGGGAAAAGGTGTCAATTTATGAACAAGTGCAAATAGCTGCAGTGGATTAGCTTTAAGAAAAACAAAAAAATAGAAAGAGGCGTGTGAGAAAGTAATCCTGGCTGTTCATTAAGAATGATTTTCAACCTCTCTCACTCTATTAAAAAAATGGCCTGATTGTGTATGCATAAGTATATGTCTTTTACATAATGTGAATTAAATTATGTGAATTATAATGTGAACCATTTTGTAGATAGTTATATCAAAGGAGGGACCATCAAACAACATCAAAGACAAACAGAAATTGACACTTTCTGGGGACATCATAGTAGAAATCAATACAATTTATTTGAAGTATTTGTTCTTTTAAATGCCAAAGCAAAATCGTTAGAAGACTGAACATCAAGGAGGGAGAATCAGTTTGATTCCCACATGGAAAACCATAGTCTTTGCATAAGCCTTGAGTTAGACATGTACAGTATTTAAGTTAACAATAAGTTAATTAAAATGGTGAAATTATATATCTAATATAGAAGAGAGATGGAGATCTATTCTATGATAATATACATTGCTAATCCATATGTCCTTTTCTCTGTGTCCTTGACGGTGAATCCAGCATCAGAGCACATCTGTGTGTCCTTGAGTAATTTGTCTTGCTTTCAGCTGAAGCCTTTGCCTCAGTTTATCTATGTCCAGTTGCACAGGGTAAATTCGAAACTTGCCCACTCACCTGAAAGAGTGTGCTACTGCTAATAATCATCTCTTTGTTTGTAATTATCTGGTTGCCAGAGCATTTTTAATTCAAACATTCTCTAAATATGACCTCTGGTCCCTCTAAATCCCACTGTTTCACTTTCTTATTGACTGGGCTTCAATCATGTGTGGCCGATAGAAATGAATAAGTTATAAGAAAAATGATGTTGGCTAAGTGAGGCAGCCTCTTTTTCTTAGCTGTTAATATCATGAAATGCCACAGGTAAAATAATATCTGTCACTTCACAATGCTTGTCTTTTTTATTGATAGAAATGTGTCAGTTTGTTTTCATTATGCCTACAAATTGATATAAAATGTATCTGCAAGGCTCTAATCAGATTATCACTATAATTAATATTATTATTACTGTGTAGCAAAACAAACTGATATAGCCATCCTGATCTAAAGCATGTGAATGAACTGTGTATAAAATGGAATTATGATATCACATATATTTTGCCAAACTGAAGGCAGAAAAATGGTTAAATGCATTAATAATGTTTTGAGTCCTATTTCTAATGGATGTTACATCTGACTGAAGACAGAGACTGAGTCGCTGAGACACTTTTAGGAAGGGATGGAAAATGACTATGCTCTAAGTAATTTTGTATAATAAAGCGCTAATCTCTTCTAAATCAAAGTTACTTAGTAAATTGGTCAGAGAAACAAATAAAGAGATGTTCCCAGATGGATGAATGACAATGTGCATGTGAGGAAACTTTTCATATCAGTGACCTGACCAATGTTCAAAACAGTCTGCATTACTTTAGTATGATTGTAGCATGGATCCCTATTTGAAATATAGAGGTTTATACAAAATAGTAATGCATTGTTGTGAGCCAAACATCTCACATCTCTATATGATGACGCAACATGATCTCAGACAGTTATCTCAGGGTTAACCAAACACAGAATGTTTCTCCGTCCATCACATTGCACATGCAGTTTTTAACCAACAGTTGGCAAAGGGAAAACTGCTATTAACCACTTATTTCATTAAAGCTGGAATAATTATACAGACACTTAAATAACTTGGTGGCATGAATGGACAGAACGAATGAAAATCTATAATAACTGTAAATCTGGTATAGGTCATGGGGGCTAACGGTTGACACTGTGACCATCGATCAAGGGGTTTTCATTCAAAGATGTTACCGTCGTTGTGAGTCACTCATGTCATTATGGAAAATCCACCTACGGCATCTAACGGTTCTCATGAAACACGTGATACTTACATAGTGATTCTGCCTGCTGCATTCAGACTTTTTTTAAAGGTCCCGTATTATGCCCCTTTTCACAAGATGTAAAATAAGTCTCTGATGTCCCCAGAGTGTGTATGTGAAGTTTCAGCTCAAAATACCCAACAGATCATTTTTACAGCATGTTTAAATTGTAATTTTTTGGGGCTCAGAAAAACGCGCGCTGTTTTAGTGTGTGCCCTTTAAATGCAAATAAGCTGCTGCTGCACGACACAGGGGGCGGAGCTTCATGAGCTCGTGCTCAGTCTCAGGACAATTTCATCTCACGGAATGATGATAATATCAGAAACTCTCAGTAACGGTGTTCATTTCGAGTCGGACAATAATGCCTACAGAGTCAGAGTGCTGTATAGAGATGGAACAGGTATAGTTTAGTAGTTTAATTACGGTTATTATAACGTATTTGTCATCTGCTTGTATGTATCCATTATTTATTAATAGCCTACAAGTCTGCTGTTTCGGACCAGGTCCGAATGATGATCACACTGATGAGTTTAATAAAGTTTATTGTACATCACACAAAAGATGAAGCGTCAGTTTTACTTCAGAAAATCACCGTAAGAGCTGAGTAAACACAGTAAGTTATAAGAAGTGCGCAAGTACATAAACGAATTTCGGTATAGCATTCCTGTGGGCGGAGGTTAGTCAAAAAACTGTTCTACTGATGTCATTTAAGAAGGAAGTAGAGGGATGTAGTCCAAACGGGCCGTTCGATGTAGGCGATTTCTGTTAAATAAAATATCTCGCTTGGCATTGAACTTTGAGCTTTATAATTTTAGAGATATTATTTATACTCTAACAACAACATTACACACTAACTAAAGTTTGAAACATGGGATCACGAAGAACGGGACCTTTAAATGCATATTAAAGAACCGACTTAGGTGATCAAAGGCGTGGAATTTTTTTATTTTATTGGTAAACAATTACAACACAGATGGATATAGAACATCAAGACAATATGAGGCTAATAGCACATCAAAAGACAAACGGAATTACACACTGATTCATGCCAGAGAGAAAGAGAGAGGGGGGAGAGAAACAGGTGAAGAACAGATCACAAGCTATAGATGAAAGCGTACGAAGAAGGGGGGCTTGAAAAGGACCAATGTCACATAGACTGGGTAAACAGTGGCTGAAGAGCTGACGCTGCCTTGTTTTAATCCACCATCCTGTGTAAATGTTAGGTAAAATAACCAAACAATATTGTCCCACTCTGCCTTTGCTAATGCAAATTGATTGCAAAAACCGACTTCAACTACTAGCTCACCATTCGGCCCGTCCCACTGGAGAATCTGAAACTCTGTAAAGTCTTCAGCTATATGGACAGAGATTACACCCAATCTGTCATTGCATTGTGGTCCAATTCAATACAATAGGCTCATCGCCCCCTTTTCACTTCTCTTCCTAAAAAAGTGCATTGTTGTCTTAGCATTGGCATTAGATGTCAAGCCATGTGGTCAGTGCGAGCCGACCCAGCTGCTGACACAGTGCTGGCTCGAACACTGCTCAGTATTTGATGAAGGGAACACAGAGCACTAAGCAGCTCTTGCCCTGCAGTGTTTAACATATTTCAGGGAGGGGGAAAAAACTAAATCAGGTAAAATATATAAAAGGCAATATAGCTGCAAGATTTGCATCTGTGTGGTTTTGAGGTTTGTACAGTTGAGACAAACTCAGCAAGCAAGTATATGGTGCATGATAAGAAAATACTAATCAGGTTCGTGCAACTGCTCTGACTCTGGTGAGAAGAGATTAAAAAGATACAGTTCATTTAACAGACAGTGACCTCTGTTGTCTCACTATATGGGGTAAGTTGTCACAATTGAACCTGCTAGTAAATAGAGATAGTACAAAATATCAAATCATTGTTTTGGTCAAATATTTACCTGTAATTGATCGATTGTATAAATGTATAACATTTAAAACAAAAATGACCAATAAAAAAGGTGCCAACTTGCCCCAATCTGTTTATTTATGAAAAATAACCTTGTCCCGAGAACAAAGTAACTTCATTATATAGTTAACTAAAAGACTGAATGCAAGTCTGAACATATTCTAGTGTGGTTTTATTGTGCCCAACATCTATAGCAAAAATCTTTTGTTGTTTTTGAGAACAGGATTTACAAAAAAAAAAAACAATCAAGAAGCTTTTGACTACTAGATGTTGCAAAAATATATTGAGCTGGATTAATGTATTAATAATACAATTAATGAATTATATTAATATATGTAAATTAATTTTAAGTTATCTCACGGCCCCTGGAGGATCACTGGGGCCCCCTAGTGGGCCGCGTCCCCACCGGTTGAGAACCACTGTTTTAAACCCACCAACAACTGACCCTCGTTCCATCTCTCTCTCTCTCTCTCTCTCTCTCTCTCTCTCTCTCTCTCTCTCTCTCTCTCTCTCTCTCTCTCTCTCTCAATGCATGGACTTCATACTAGGTACTGTTCACCATTAAAACTAGTGATGCATTACTATTAATGAACAACGCTTTAGTGATGAAAAAAGGAAAAAAGAAAACAAATTAAATCGAGCCGAGTCGACTCCCATCGTTGACTTAAATGAGCCGAGCCGAGTCCGACTCGTTCGCGAACGACTCATCACTAGAACAGCTGCGTTCCAGTTTCTCTCTCTCTCTCTCTCTCTCTCTCTGACTGCGTTCACTTCCTTACTTTCACCCCTCCCTCTCGCGCTCTCTTCTCCTCTACATCCTCAATCTCTCTCAGCAGCAGCAGTTTGTGTCCTGAGAGAACTGGCACCAAACTGACGCATCCATGGGGCGCGCGCAGCATCTTTATTTCACCACATTACAATTTGAAGTCATATAGTGGGATATTCACGCCAACGCAACAAGCACACGTCAGTCGTTCGGCGTTTAATCTTCAGGCTTAAAACTCTCAGTCGCTCCATATCTGTCTGTATTTGTCACATTTGTAGCTGTGTCGAGCAGTGGTGATGGATGGGGATGCGTGTGTTCGCGTGTGGACTCGACCGCTGCAAGTGATGCTCCAGCAGAAGAAGATCAAAGCGCGGAGGAAAAAGCGCAAGGAGTTGTTCGGGGGACAGATGTGCTTCATCGGGCTGCTGCTGCTTGCGGTGTCCGGCTTGTCTAGTTTGGCCGAGAAATCCGGTGAGTTTCGGTTCAGTATTTGTCAGGAATGTGTGTTTGTGAAAGCGGAGGGGGGTAATGGAAAGTTTTACGGGAGAATCATACTCGCACTCGGAACTGTTTTAGTAGAGAACCGTAGCCTACTCGCAACATTGCACCGACTTTTAAAGGGAAACATGCAGAATCACTCTTAACTGATCCGTGTTTCCCAACCTTTTTTCAGCCAAGGCACCCTTTGAAATCTTTCAAAAATGTGTGGCACCCAACACTAGTGTTGTTATGAAACTACGATACATTGAAATGTATCGATTTTCAACACCACAGGGAAGAACTGCCTACTGTCATATAAATATTTGTAATATTATTTAAAAAAAAAAATAATAAAAATTGTCCATCCATTGAAAGTCTAGGAATCTAAAATTTCTCTGAGGCTTTTATTCACATATAAACATTGCTCAATTACCATTGCAAATCTCACCTAAATGTTTGCTCTCTCAGTGTATTTGTGTTTTTATATTGGGATAATTTTGTGTAATTGCACAAGATAGCTTGTTTTTAATCAAAGTTTTTAAAATATTTTATAATAATAATAATTTCACAGTTATTCTCCAAATTAATGTAGAAACAACATAAAGACAGTATATTTTAATCATTAATTATCGCCATGCAACATTACAGTATAATTGAAACCTATCAATTTTAACATTTATTGGGCTCCAAAAAAAGAACAACTTTTAATTTAAGTGAACTTAAAACAATAATCACATAAGCCCATAATAAATGTTATATTTACCTGTGCCCTTTTCTCACAACTCTTTACATTCATTTAAGACTTTATTTAACACTGCTCTTATGAGGATACTCAACAAAACGGAAATTTTGGCATAATCGTGTGTTCTATCAAGCTCGAAAGAGAAGTCTGTTATGGCTTGCGTCGTTCTGTGCGTCGTGTGTGTCAGCAGGACATTCACAGACAGCGCGTTCTCTTGTCATGTCGCACTTGAATGGTTTAAAAGCATTTGCATGAAGAGGAAGGTGATCATAATGTAACGCTAGCCAAAGGATGACAGAATTATTTTTAAAAACATTAATTGCGTTAAATATTTTTAACGCGTTAAACTGAAAAACATTCATCGCATATGCGTTACTTTTGACAGCACGGCCATAACCGATCTGTTTATGTGAATACGCGGCGAGACCGACGTTGTGACAATATTTTCGTGTATTTGACTAGGCTAAGCGCAATAAGCCATGAAAAACAGGCAGCTTTATGTTTACGCACGGGAATGAAATCATGCACAACCCCCGCAATTCAAAGCCGAAAACTTACTATTTGCATTTTTATTATACATTTGTGTGCGTTATTTGATGGTATTCTACATCATTTTTTTTTTTTTTTTTTTTTTTTTTTTTTACACATTTTAGCAATTTTAAAATGTTTGATGGAGTTTTTACAAGACACCCCTGCTCTCGCCAGTTTGGGAAACGCTGCCATATTTATGAAACAGTTAAAAATTTACAGAATTCGGCTACACAATTGTTTTAGATAAGCATGACTCACTTTTTATAAGAGTCATATAGCCTACACTATTAACCATTTTAGCCTACTTAAGACTTAAATATTTTAAAGATGCTCTAAGCGATGTCACGCAGCAAACATCTCCTCACTATCCGCTAGCTGCCTGTCCCCTGAACACACTTTAAAAAAACGTGGTCTCTGTAGACAGCCTAGGCTCCAGAAACGGCAACAAACTGGGCCAACCTGGACCACGACACATAACAAACAGTGTTCCAGCCAATAACTGACAAGAATGATTTGGGGGTGGGGGGTTAATGCGCGTGCACATGAAGGGGGGTGTGGGGAGTGGAGGAGAGAGAAGCATGAAGAGGGAAGTTAGCTAGAGGAGAGATGTCCTAGACAACGACTAACGTTAGAATTATATTCTGTTGAATTTTGATATGGCCGACACACGACCAAAGAGACGACGTTAGCAAAGAAGAGGGAAAAAGGAGAAGGAACGCACGAAGTCCTGAATTTACATCGGAAAAGCACGGAAGGGAGTGGGAGGGGGAGCGGGAGGGGACGAGATGAGGAGGGTCGAGCTAGCCTCTGTCTACAAGAAGTGACGTCTAGTCAACAAGAAGTGACGTCACCCAACATCGCTTAGAGCACCTTTAATGAACTGTACTCATAACGTTTTGGAGAATCGTAATGACACTAGCTATAAACTGTTTTAGAGAGCCAAACTTAACATTTAGAGAACATAGCACTAAAATCCATTTGAGACAGCCATAATCAAACAATTAACTATTGAGACATCTGTACAATTATTATTAATCATTTTAGAGAATCAAAAGCTGTTTTAGAAGATAATCATGTTTACACTTTTAAATTTCACTGTGATTTAGATACATTTTTGTCATAAATACAATCGTTCTAGTGTTACGTACTTGTGATGTTGATATACTAAAGTGTTTTGAACATATATTTAATAATAGGTTGATCTGTCGCAGGGCGGTTTTCTCCCAGAATGCTGATAAAGTTTGGGTTCTGAATGATCCATAATGGATTGTAGTAAGCCAGTGGTGGTTTACCCACTGATTCACAAACACTGAAGGAGTTCTTTAGAGCTGAAACATGTTGGCATTTTTAATGGTTTAAGCCACTATTAATAAAGGCTTTTTAACCTTTTTTCCTTCTCCTCCTTGGATTTTTTTGAGTGCCTGGGACTTGTTTTATTTTGGATTTGTTCCCCTACCCCAAGAGCACCTATCACAGACTCTTACTCTACCTGAGCGCCTGGTTGAACTCTTTACAATAAATGATCGTTAGCTGACCCAGGAACCCTTGATGATCTCAGTCATCTCTATATAATAACAATGTTGATCACCAATTTGTTAAAAATTGAGTCAGGACAATGTGGCAGTTAATCTCAGAGACATTAACAGTGTCTGTACCTTTTTCCATCACAGGCTTGCTTGTTAAAAGCATTTCTACCATTCATGTTTACATTATAGCGACATTGTAGGACTTGCATGAAGTTGTCTCCTTAAAAGTTGGCAAATATTGTCATGGGGGCTTTTCTTATCAGCTTGTCTAGATTTGTCCGCTCCCTGATCCATGATACCATGCAATCTGAATCCGTCCACACAAACTCCATCTGTCCATTCGTATCTGTGCAACTCAGCACAAAATTAATGACTCTTCATAATCATTTTTTAAATATATCCATTCAGGATGTGTACATCTGTCATATACCCTGACATACAAAAGATCTTTTCATATAATACTCTGCATGTTCCCTTAAGGGCACCACATTTAAAGATAATCTTGTTGTATAACATAATATTGACAGCTCTGTACATTACATTAAAAGGGTCATTTAATTCTATTTTCAAAGATCGTTATTTTGAGTATTGCGTGTAATAGAATGCTTTAATGTTAAAAAATACATTATCTTTCACATACTGTACATTATTGGAGCTCCTCCATGCCTAGTCTTTCTAAAACACGTCAATTTCTACAAATTTCTGCTTTTCTTTCCGAAAAGCGTAGTATGCTCTGATTGGCCAGCTGACCCAGTGTGTTGTGATTGGCCGTGTCGGAAATGTAACACCCCTTACTGTAATCGCAAGCTTCAGCTTCTTAAGCAATTATAAAGACAGTTAACAATGTCATCAGTTTTACCATATCAGTTTGAGCCTGAGTCGGATTCTGAAAATGCAGATGACTAAGCCGATCGATCTGAACCTGATGCTCGTCTGTATTTACAGTACACAAGTCGCAGTTCAGCTGACAGTGTAAAACAGAACACGTAGTGCATCTATGTTTGTCATCTTTATACCACAAGTTATAAGCGGAGAACAGAGAATACTACATTTGCAAACATAAATCCATATCTGCAATTTTGATTGTAAGAATGACAAACAATATGCGTTACACTACACTGCACAAAACTCTGCATTTGAACAGTCAATAGCAAATACTTTAAAAAACAATAAAACATACTTACAGGCTCTGATTCAGAAGCGCCAGATTGCCCTAGCTAAGTTGAAATTGCCCCATTTTTGTGCCCTCCCAGGTTAAGGAAACTGACCTGTGTAAAATGCGCTGCACGCACACAAACTTTTGGGTTGTACTGTTCTGGAACAGTGTTGTAAATAAATCTTAACCAATAAATCAAAATCTTCTCTTTCGGAAGGCCAAATAAAGTGCTTTTGCTTTCGCATAGAAACACACAGTCTTGGCGGCGTTGTCGACATGGCGGAGACAACACTACTACGATAACTGAAGTCATGCCTTCTTTCTTTGCGTATGCATTTGGTCGGCATTATGCAAATACGGTATTTCCACATAGTGACGTAGTCATGTGAGGGAGAATTCAATCGAGGTGTTTTAGCTAAGTCTGGATCTGCCTTACCTTTTAGATAGAATAAATCTTTTTGTGGGAGACTTTGAGCTTTACAACTTGGCAGATCGTATACATGGACAAACAGCTACATGACACACTAAAGAAAAAGGAAAACATGAAATTGCATCATATGAGCCCTTTAAGGCTGTTGGATGAAATGGATAGATCATTTAATTTACATGTACAGTGTGTTCATATATATAGGAAGCTGCTATTTTGCAAATGCCACGAGGGAAAGCAAATGAAAAGAAGTGGAGAAAGTGAAGAGGTGGATTTGGAGGGAAGAATAGGGCAGGGAGAACTGTGCTGAGTGGCCTGCCAGCCAGAACAGACACTGATATAAAGTGACTTCTCTGTCAGTTGCTGACTGGCTCTGACAGACTTGCTGCCTGCATTTGGGCCAGCTAGTCAGGCCTCTGAGCTTCTTTATTGTTGTTTTTTGAGGCACTGATTTTATTGATTGATTGATCCATTTATTTATTTACATCGTTTCTTGTGCCCCCCATTTTCTTTCTTTCTCTCTCTTGCTCTCTCGCTCTCATTTCTCAATACCCTTATCTCTCTCTTGCACTATTTGGACAAGATTAGTTTTTCAAACAGCTTGAGTCAAATTATTACCAGAGGACATCTGTGATGTCATGTACTGATTCGGACGGGATTTGGAAATATATAGTTTTTTTTTCTTCCCGTCATTTTACCAGGAAAATGTCGACAAAAACGTCAAAATTTATAATGGTGCTCCAGGCAGGGCCATAAGAAATCTAGCTTTAGATACAATATTCAATGAAAGTCATGTTGTTAATTATGTTTAATATAAAATGCATATAAATGAAAAGAGTATATATATATATATACAGATAAAATATCTCCTCTGGGTTAGCAAAAACAGTGCGCACCACATTTTTAGCCAAGGTTGTGTGAGAAAAACAATGTTTTCCTGCCCAAATGGGGCTTTTGACGTCAATTAATGTTCCCTGTGTGCCCAGATGCTCCCAGGTACCTCGTGTTCATGCTCGGGCTGTGCTTTCATCTGGAAGAAAAAGTGAAAGAAAGAAAAATGAACAATGTGTTAGATCTTCCTATTGTATAGGAATATTTTGGACAATACTGGAGAAGTTTGACATGTTTTGGTTCAAATTTCGCAACACTTTCTCTAACATGTTTAAGAAATGCACAGCACTGCATAAACCTGTTGTATAATGTTTGTTAGCCCTTACTAATTTATGCTGCTTTATATGGATATAGTTATTAAACCTATAGAAATTTCTACCCTCACCACCTTTTTGCCATTTTTTAAAGTAAGGCAACACAAGCAAATTTTTTATGTCAACATTTTACAATACATATTTTAGGCTATAAATTATAAAACAATAGAAATACTGTTCAAAAATTAAGATAATTATTGTGACAATTTCTGGTTGTCAAATGTTATATGCGTAGATATAAAATATGTACTTGCCAATGTTTCATATTATTCCTTCTTTCACTTGGAGTGTCCTTGACATTGGTTCAAATGACTGAATCTTCAATCTTTCTATGTGTCACGTGAACTGTGGACAATAGAACACCTGAAAGGCTCTGGTTCTCAGCAAAATGACTGAATTACGTTCAAATGAATGAAAGTCTTGAATGAAAGTCATTTGACTCAACTTTTTAGTTTCCCCTTCAAGCTAATGTTGCATTGTCACTAAATCTTGCAATCATTGATCATGTTCATTGCCTTGCAAGTTTCAAACTTCAACATTTGTTTTTCTGTGATGTATTGAACGTTTTTGGTGGAAATTCTGAGTGAGCTGTTAGACATAAATATGAAATTGCAAGAAGTGACCTGGCTGCTTAATTGATTTTTGCATACAGTAGCTTTCCAAGTAGGATTACTTCTTGTTGTTCTTACCTCTCTCTATCATTCTTTTCTGACCAGCTCATTTATCATCCACACTGGTCCACACCTTTAGTCTCTTTTGGAGCAGAGCAGTTCATTATTTTAGCTAGTTTTACACCACGCTGGGCCACAAGCCTGGCAGCAAGCTAGTCCCAGATGGATGACATGAGATGGATCAGTGCTGTAATTGTAATTCTATATCGCACAGACAAATTGAGGGTTTGGAAAATGTGTGAAATGTCAGAGGTCTAACAGTGTTCAAGTTACAGATTTGTAGCCATTGAAGCCCATGCACAGGATATTAGGTGGCACTGTAACAAAGGTGTAAATTAAGTGTTCCATATAATATTATGATATATTAGGACCATTTCAGTTATCATTCAGTTTTTGATTTATTGGTATTGGTCAGTAATATCAGGATATATTTATCATCTGATATCACATATTTAATTTGAACTCTCCTTTCCACTTATTTTTTAGATCATAGGTGACTTTAGCCATCATCGAGCACTAACTTAAAGGGATTGTTAACCCTAAAATGAAAATTAAGTCATAATTTTTTCACCCTGGTGTTGTTCTAATGCAGTATGCCCTTTCTTTTATGGACCAAAAAACGAGAAATTTTACAAAAATGTCCCGCTTGCACTTATCCATACAATGGCAGTAAAAAGCGACCAGCATCAAGCTTTTTAAAAAATACTCTCCAGGGTGAGTAAACTACTTTAAGGAGAACTCCGGTCAATTTTAACATTGAACTCATTTTTTTGTAAATTTGGTGTGCTGTCAATACAGAGAACAACGGCAAAAATAGGTGTTGCCTACACCGTGTTATCCTCTTTTTAAAATTTGCACCCTGTTGACTTCAATGGGGCAAGTTTTAAACCAGCTTTTAGCCTCTTAACATCCTTGATGTGTCATTACAAGTGCATCAGCTAATGTGACAATCGATTACTATGGGCTTCGACCGAAAACAGGAAGAAAATACAGGTATGTGCGCTGGCTGAAATAACATCATTTTTATTAATATCTTTCACATCTACTGCAGTCAGATTCACCCGTGTTCACTCTGAAGGAATCACTCACATTAGCTGTGCACTTGTAATGACACATCAAGGATGTAAAGAGGCTAAAAGCAGGTTTAAAACTTGCCCTATTGAAGTCAACAGGGTGCAAATTTTAAAAAAAGGATAACATGGTGTAGGCAACACCGATTTTTGTCGTTGTTCTCTGTACTGACAGCACTCCAAATTTACAAAAAAATTATCTCAATGTTAAAATTGACCGGAGTTCTCCTTTAATTGTCATTTTAGTGTGAACTATCCCTTTAAGGGATAGTACAAAGATGTAAGCATTATTTGTTGAGCTTTCATTATATAAGAACTTTTTATTTTATTTTTTTACAAATCTGTATAACACTGCACACTATAATGTTAAATTCACTTAATAATCACAATTTTGATTTGCCACTGACAAAACAATTGTCATTATTATTATTTATTTTATTTTTTTTTTACAAAATGTGTAGATTTTTAGTATCATTATTTATTCGTTTTCAACCATGAAAATGAAGAACATAATTTGACCAGAAATTATTTTTTAATCAGAGCATCGCTGAAGACTTCCGAAGGTTACCAAATGCTAAATGAATTAGAAACAACAGCATGGTATTGTCATTTATCAGGAGAGATATATAGTGTTATGCTCATTGTAATATCCACTGACATGAACTGAATATTTTCTGTCAGCTGTAAAATATACTGACTCAGCAGTTTAGTTTTCACTTGAGCTGATGAATGGAGCCAGTGATGTTGTTGTCTGATGCACCATCACCTACAAAATCCATCATGCTTACATACCAAACCAGCCTCTCTTTATATGCCTTTGACAGCTCACAGCTCACTAATCATTCACAATTCTGTTTGAAACATGGCTTTACTTGTTAAAGCAGAGTCCCAACACTAAATATATGAAGCACAGGCTGTCGTTTCCACAGAATTTCTGAGATGTGTTCACAGTGAATAAAAACCATCCAGTCATTTGATCAAGTGTGAAGAGCAAATAATGGCTCATCTTTCAGTACATCACAGTTGGCAATTAAGCTCCCCGTTCAAACACTGATTACAAAAATCATCTCAACACAGTTTAAATGTACAGCAGGAGACTCAATAATGTGAATCTTTCAAGCTTAAAGAAGAGGCACTGCACATAAATAAAATATAGCTCACTCATTTTTTTTACGTGATAGATAAATGCACATGTTATTTCCTGTTATTTCTCAGTAGTCTGTTTACATCATGATAAGTTCTTGTCCATTAATAAGGTGAAAAATCAACACTATCACGTAGATGTTTTGTAGAGGAGCAACAAAGTAAACAATATGCACACATTATTACACAGTGACCTCATAGGTATTTGGACAAGCAAGCCACAGCTAAAAATGTGTGAATGTCATTTCAATATATAACAAAATGTCAAAACAAAAGTGGCATTTATTTGTAGAGAAAGCACAAGCACACTTTACAAGTGTGATACTTCTCAAAAAGGAAAACTCTAGCATCATTTGTTTGCATATGCCACTTGGTTTGAGTCTAAAGTACATAGAAAAAAACAATAAGTAAAATTGATTTTTTAAGTAAATTTCACAAGCATATTTTTAAAGTAAATTTCACAGTTATGTGTCATGTGAACGCAGAGACCTCAATACTTGGTAGACAATACACAATGACGGTAACATTTGATGGATCGTTTTTGTGTTTGAATGTGTCATTTTGATTAGAAAATGAACTCCAAATGTCACAAAATGGCACGTTACTAATCCTAACAACAAAAGCAATGATGAAACAGTGTAATTACAACTGGAAAACAGTGAAAAATCAACCTTATTAATTATTCAAGGCCCAGTGCATGATGAGAGCACCAGTATCAGAAAAGTTGAGTAATTTTACTTAATTTTATAACGTTGATATATACGCTTTCATTTCTACATGCTTTTATTGAGTACTAATATAGAATTTAGTTTTTAGTTTTTTTTTTATTTTATTCTTGCCTGAACTAACTTTTTCATGTAAATTACATTGTTTTTAGCTGTAGTATTTACTTCACCGCAAAATCATTTTTATCAGTGTTCCCTACATATCCAAAAGTCTCCATATATGGCAAATGTATATTACAGACCATCATGATGAAGTGACATTGTTGTTGACTGTGCTGAGCTGTTTACAAAAGTTAACATAAACCTTGAGCAAGAAGTAGGCTATTGAATTTGTCTTTCTGTCTGTGATGGATTAATAGATGTTTAAAAATCATGTCCAGTGGTTGCTTGTATAGCAGTGGTAGCACTGTATTTCAATTTGCTGTCAAAGACAATTCCATGATAAATGACTTGAATCCAGCTCAGAATAGGTGTGTTCGACTTGAAGTGTCGCTGCGCTGAGCAGACTGATCGATGCATGACATCAAAGTACCGTGAGAGCGTTCTGAAAGCATCAGAGCCGTCTGCTCTATAATCGCTCTCGTGGTACTTTGATGTCATACACCAATCGGTCTGTGCAGCGCCGCTTCAATTCGAACACACAAATATGCAACCCATTTTACTTCTGTGAAAACATATTCAACAAGTAAATGTATGGCAGGACTAGGTTTTATTTTGTGTAAATGGATTGGATTATGAAAAGTGGGCATTACTAGAATGGAGCCTAAAACAAATGTGACCCTGGACCACAAAACCAGTCACATGGGTACATTTTTTTTAAATTGAGATTTATACATCATCTGAAAGCTGAATAAATAAGCTTTCCATTGATGTATGGTTTGTTAGGATAGGACAATATTTGACCGAAGATCTGGAATCTGAGGGTGCAAAAAAAGCGAAACATTGAGAGAATCACCTTGTCCATTTATGTTCGTAATTGTGCTGCATTCACTCACAAAAATAAATGTTTTATATATGTACGGTTGGAAATGTACAAAATATCTTCATGGAACATGATCTTTTCTTAATATCTAATGATTTTTGGCATACAAGAAAAATCGATAATTTTGACCCATGCAATGTATTGTTGGCTATTGCCACAAATATACCCGTCCGACTTGTGACTGGTTTTGTGATCCAGGGCCACAAATGCTAAAACAATGGCTAAATAGCTAATTGTGTATTAGCATTATCCAATGACCTTTGCAGCCTAAGTGACATCAGCAGAAAAGAAAAGTAAATAATATTATTTAATTTTAATAATAGGTTATGTAGATAATGATTTTATTTTTAATAAACTCAAAGATTTCTACCTAAACATGATTTAAAATCAAATCAATGTGAAATCCCATTTGCATCCATTTTACTTCTGTAATGTGATGTATCATCATTCACAATAAGACCAGGAACATGTATTCAGAAAGTAATAGTCGATTTTGGATTTGGACAGGTGATCTATCGATTTCCTTAATAACTCTATAGAGAGAAAATTCTCAGTAGTTTCTCAGTAATTAACAAAAAGTATTGAATCCCCCAATAGAATGTCGCTAATTAATACAGTGGCTTTATTTTAGGCTAGCGGTCTATTCTTGAATACTCAAGACAATTTAGTAAGGGCGGAGGCATCTGCCACCCTGGAGCGCGTGACGAGGTGAAAAGGGGATGGAGAGAGAGAAACAGCAAGGGGTTTTCTATCTGCCAGCTCCTCCCGGATCCCTCCACATGCCTCTCCTGCAGCTGCCCTCACGTGTAGCGCAGGTCATTAATTCAGAGAGGAGGGGGTGCCCTACATACCCTTTCTCTAAAGGCTATATATATATATATATATATTTTTTTTTTATATATATATATATATAGCATGCTCTAAATGTGCTCATTAGAGGTGTGATTTATGATGCCCCTACACTCCACCTTCTTTGCATTTGTGCTGCAGTAAGAGTGGATTAGGCCCTGCATTGCATCTGTTTATGTTGTTTGCTAAAGCAAAAAAAAAACTGCTCCAACCGAGTAAATCAAATGCAATGCACAGTTCGGCAGAACACAGCAAGACCACTGAACATCTCCTAGAGAGACTCTGGCCAGCCAGTGAGTGAGCAGATGGATTGCACACAGATGTTTGGAATATTTCAGACGTACGGAGATGAAAACCAGCCCTGTATTGTAATGTAGCAAGGACAAGCATGTTGTACGGGCACTGATCTGCCAGAAATGTTTCGCGCTGAAAATATGTTCTCCAGTTCACTTTACAGACATATGCTGTTTTTCAGAGTGAGAGATATTAACCATAAGGATGGTAACCTTGAGTCTGATCGACTCCTATTTGGTGCTGCGAGTTAAGATGAGGTTCCATCTGTTTGAAACAAAGTTAAGTCGCAGAGACTGACTGAGTTGTTCCCATTTTTAGGCTTTTTTCTGTATTTATTTAACCAATTTCTTACCTGTAGTTTTTAGGTAAGTTTACCTAAAAAACAACAATGTTGATTAAAAAAACAACAACCTTGCATCATAATAAGTGTAGTGATTGTCAAAGCATTGGTAACTAAACAGAATTGTATTAAGTTTAGTGACAATATGTCACAACGTTGACATGGTACAATGACTGGTAGGCTACTGTTTTTATTATTGATTGAAACGAATTTCACGATTTCAATTCAATTCAATTCTTGTGATTTGATTCCGATCTTCAATCAATATTGATTAATTTGGATAAATATTAGATAAACAGTAGATACATGTTAATTTAAAAAAAAAAAAAAAATGCTAATGCTCACCTCGCTAAAAATAACAACTCAATAACAACTATATATAATGCAGTTCTCCAGCGGTTTTATGGGCCTCTTTCCGCTGTTGAAAAACACTTATTGACCGATATTATGTATGCGGCATACATATCTTTCAACATACATATTGTTCATTCGTGTTTATTTACTATTAACTTGTAGTAACACGTTCTGCTTGAAATGAGGCACTACAGCGATCTGCATGTCACATTTACAAGCGCCAAAACAGTATTTATTGTTTGAATGTTGTAATAAAATTTATAGAATCTGAGAGCTAAAAATTTGTTTCATATCAAAAGTAACCTGCTCTGTCTTGTCGGTGTCAGTGTCCTCTTTGCTTCGCAATTTTTCTCTGCATGAGAAAATGGATGTGTGGCGTGAGAGCGTGTGAAAGTGTCAATTGCGTGAGTCACACACTGAATTGGTGAGAGTTGGCAGCCCTGACTGCAACTATACTACAAGTGAACTTGTATACTGATAGTTTATTAATTAAATACTTGTAGAACAGTTTATGTAAAACATAAAAAAAAATATATATATTTTTTTTTAAAACATAAAAAAGTTTATGAAAGCCCACTTTGAAGTATACTTTCAGTAGTTTTATACAGCAAGGACCTATACTTGTAAGTTTTCTTTAAGTGAACGTAATATACTTATAGTTTACTATTTATATTTATATTTTGCACTTTGAGTAGCCTATACTACTATGTTTCTATTGAGGTATTAATTTGTATACTTTAACTGAACTTTAAGTAGATTTGATGTAAATATATGTACACTACCAGTGGACTACATAAAAATTCACAATCAGAATTAGTAAATATATGTTTTCTTTTTAAATGAATAATTTGAAACAATTTATTAAAAGAAGTATACTTATAGCACACTGGAATAAACCTCTTTTTTTTTGTAAGGGCCGTTTGTTGACAAAGTAACATATAATATGTTACTTTTCATATCTTAAAATATTTGTCATTATGAAGTTGTATTTGTTGTGACTTGTCATTGGTGTCAACAAAGGGTTGCTGTAATCTGAGTGTTGTGAGTGATGATACAGCACATTTCTAATGGCTAAACTGCTCAGCTGTCAGAAATTAGCATGGAACCCCAGCACACGCTGTGAGTGCCAGCACATTCAGATAGCCTTTCACCTGCGCTAAGAGGGGAAGAAGAACCGATTAGCTTTTTAATTGTCTGATTTAGATCAAACGTGAGCTGACTATCTTGCAGTGCAGTGCAAATTACAACTAAGGATATGAGAAGGTAGCGCATTACTTTTTACACAGGATTACCTTTCAGCTTTCATTCAAATAAGCATTTTTGCTCTGTAAAAATGACAAATATGCTTAAGATATTAAAATCCACTATTATATGAAAGAATAGTGAGTTGTAAGCCTTTAATCTTTTGGCTGCTTTGAATTTATATAAGCTCTTGTTTGATATTCTGTCTGATTACATAAATCTGCAGTTGAAACATATTTGAAGGTGGTATGGTTTGTAATGAGAATGGATATCTATATTTGTGCAGTTAGTGGTGTTTGTCATTGTTTCAAGATGGACTAAAAATGTTAGTATAGGAGGGTGCCCAAAACAAGCCATTACCCTAAAAGAGCAATATCTGAACACAGAAGAACCAGACTCAGCTGGGATGTAGGAAGAGATTTTGTGGTCCTATGCCACCAAGACAAATGTTGTAAGCCAAAATTCAAGGCTGTTCTGTGTGTCAAAAATCAAACACTCTTTTCGCTTCAGAAATACTGTGAAATATGGTGCTAGTATCAGTAGGACTGCTTTTCATCTTCAGGGACTGGACATCTTGTTAAAACAGAAGGAATAATGTGACATCTGACAACCTTCAGCAAATATCTAATTAAATAAAAAATTATGTGGAAGAATAGGCCACAACCCCTTCTGAAAAGTGTGTGAAGCTAGTAAATACTTCAAAATATGGTATTTGAAATGTGGAGATTTGCATATAAAATTACTTGATACTAGGTGATCTTGATTGGTGAAGTGATCACTGTATCTGCTAAAAATGAATGTAACTATAGCAATGTGCAATGATTTGTACACAATGTAAATTATTCAAAATCAGACTTAAGGAAGTCATGTATAATTAGGGTAGTTTGGGGTTCACTTGGCTTTAATCTGGTTGTTTTAGTTCTAAAAATAACTAAATTAAAATATGCAAAATGTTGATATATTTCTTGACCTTCACTACTGCGGATATTTCCATATCTATTTTTGTGATTTAGCATGCATATGAAAATGTCCCAGACACCAGAAGACTGGGAAAAAAAGACTACCGTAAAAAGATGGGGGATGCTACACTGAGTGACGCCCCAGAAACCAACTCTCGTTTACCCAAAGCCTCAAAGCTCTCTGACCGCCCCTCCAGTCCTTTGAAGATTGTTTGGTGGAGATGAGGCTCTTGTCCAGTTCTTCTGGCTGACAGCAGACATGCACAGCAGGAGTCACACTGCCAGCAGTCACTAATGAGACTATTAATGGCCTGTCACATCCATAAACGGCCAATTACTGATACCCAATCACTGACTTTATATATAACCACTATAGATTCACTCCTGATGGTTTGTTTAATCATTCACCTGATACTAGTCTGATTATTAACTACACTGTACGATTCTCAGACAAGACTGTTCCCAGCGGTCCACACGTTTTCATCAAGTCCCACCTTTACCTCCAATACTTTTAACACCCAATAAATTCTGAAATGGGGTTCATGTGTAGTTTGGGTTCAGGCCGCATCATAGCACTGAAACTGCGCTCGTTAAAATCACAAATGATTTACTCTTAGCTTCTGACCAAGGCTGTATCTCAATACTAGTTTTACTTGATCTTAGTGCTGCGTTCGATACTATAGATCACACAATACTCTTAGATCGGCTACAAAACTATACCGGTGTTCAAGGACAAGCATTAAGCTGGTTCAGATCATACCTATCTGACCGCTACCATTTTGTCTATTTAAACGGAGAAAAATCGATCATAACTCCAGTAAACTATGGAGTGCCGCAAGGATCTGTGTTAGGCCCTCTATTATTCTCAATATATATGCTGCCACTTGGAAATATTATAAGGAAACATGGAATTAGTTTCCATTGTTATGCTGATGACACTCAACTATATATTTCATCACGGCCGGATGAAAACGCTAAATTATCCAAATTGACAGAGTGTGTTAAAGATATAAAAGATTGGATGACGCACAATTTTCTTTTATTAAATCCAGATAAGACAGAGGTAATACTTATCGGTTCAAAAAACCGCCCACAAAACCTCTCACAATACAACTTTAACATAGTAGGGTGTCCTGTTACTTTATCCTCTACAGTAAAAGACCTGGGTGTTATATTAGATTGTAACTTGTCTTTTGAAAAACATATTTCATATGTTACAAAAACAGCATTTTTTCACCTTAGAAATATTGCTAAATTACGTAACATGCTATCTGTCTCTGATGCAGAAAAGCTAGTTCATGCATTCATGACCTCGAGACTAGATTACTGTAATGCTTTATTAGCTGGTTGTCCTGCATCCTCAATAAACAAGCTACAGTTAGTCCAAAATGCCGCCGCTAGAGTTCTTACTAGATCAAGAAAGTTTGACCATATAACACCAATTTTATCATCACTACATTGGTTACCTATAAAGTTCCGTATTAATTACAAGGTATTGCTACTGACTTATAAAACCCTAAACGGCTTAGCTCCAGTTTATTTAACGGATCTTCTATCGCCCTATAATCCATCGCGCTCTTTAAGATCACTAAATTCGAGGCTTCTGGTCATACCTAGGATATCCAGATCCACCAAAGGAGGGAGAGCATTTTCACATTTAGCACCAAAACTCTGGAATAGCCTTCCTGATACTGTTCGTTGCTCAGATTCGCTCTCCCAGTTTAAAACTAGATTAAAGACGCATCTCTTCAGCCAGGCATTCATATAATATTTTAATCTTACAGTTAAATCCGGTCTCTACTTCATAAACGCCAGAGGAGAACTGGCCCCCGACTGAGCCTGGGTTCTCCCAAGGTTTTTTTTTCTCCATTGGGTCACCTAATGGAGTTTTTCGGTTCCTTGCCACTGTTGCCTTTGGCTTGCTCAGTTGGGGATACTTAATTTGATTAATCGATTCAACAGTGCTATTGATCTGCATTACCAAACGTGGATGTTTTACACCAGAAACAAACACTGATGTACTATTTTATTTAATAATGTGAAGCTGCTTTGATACAATCTGTATTGTGAAAAGCGCTATATAAATAAAGTTGACTTGACTTGACTTGACTAGTTTCTTTATTTGTACTGATTCTATATTCAAGGTGGTTTCAAACTTTTTTTAATGCCAAAGTACCCACTAAGATGATGATCCCCTGGTGAATTATCAAGACATGTTCTGTATGGTAGCAATAATTGGTAAATATTTTATATGGCCATTTTGATCAAACCAAAAGACAATGATTAATAAATATTATATGGAAAATATTAATTTCGATTCATTTTTCATAACTCAAATGTATTTATTTAGTTATTTCCCCTTAAATCTCTTAAATTTTCCGCTTCCCATTTTCGTTCCCCAATTTGAAACCCACTCCCTGCTCTAATCCAAGCAGATGTTTTTCTTCTACAATGTCACTAATATAATACAGTGTTTCCAGAGATCCTTAAATTCTACCTCCCTTCTATCTTCTGATTTGTTTGCAACTCTACTCTCTCCCTAACTTTGTTTGACTAGTACTGTCCCATATTCAAGTTTTCACCTAATGAAGATAAACTAGGTAATTACGGGTTTGGCAGAGTGGAAGTATGCAGTGTTATATTTATCCGTTTTGACAGTATGGGGTCGGATGTGTAAGGGCAGTCTGAATCTATAGGATAGAATTTCCTGGGTAGTTCCTCTTCGCAACAGCTGCTATCTGGGACAGTCATCTGTGGGACAGGTCCTCAGGTGATGTGCTGCAGATGTGGCTATATAGAGCAATCTATTTTCTCTTTTACAGTGTTAAAAGTATATAGCACATGCATCTGGAAGCTTTCTTCATATAAATAGCAGTATATGACAGGCTTTCTGTGTGATGTGGGCCATAAACTCTCTGGGCAGATACTGTCCGGTATTGTACAAAGAGGAAAATGAATACCGTGATATATAATTACCCATTTTAAAAATTCATTAATGTCTGTCCAAATAATGGTCATTTTGTATATAATTCTGTCTGGTGCCACTAGTGGCACAAACATTAAACACTTCCCCTATCATATTTGAGTAAATCTTTAATGACCCTTATTGTTGGGTGATGTGTGCAAACAGTGACATCAAAGGTGCTAAAGTCGTCCTACTTTTCCATTAAAGCTAGGGTAGGTAAAATTTTTCTAAAAAAAAAACATTCCAAATTTGTTTAAACTGTCTTTATATACCAATACATAATTAAAATGTAAGTACTCTGAAAAAGAAAGTATAAAAATCGAGTGTCTGTAGACCTCTCACGACTGTTGTAAACACAGCTCATTATTTCCATTCACTCCACCCCCTCCCTTCTGGGCTCCTTCTAAAGCCACGCCCCCAAAACACATGAACGCGCGACGCGACACCAAACGCTCAGGCTCAGCTGAAGACGCATTTACCTGAGACGAGTGGAGAGGAAGGAGCGCAGTGCATGCAGTGACATCATGTCAGAATCACATGTAATAAAATACATAACTTTATCACTATGAATATAAACAAATATGATGGCTTTTAGTACTCACTATCAAGCTAGCATATCGATACTGGTAAAGTTTAAAATATATTTTGTTTGATTCGGTAACGAGCTATATTTAGGCTATAGGTAACAAGCTATATTTATAAGGCAAAGCTAGGTTGCATTGATACACGTTTTTCCATTACCATCAGTTACACTGTGATGAAGGTGAATTTCGTGTAAGAGTCATAACATATACGGTGTTTTGCATGTAAGAGTTTCCATGATGAAAACATTGTTGACTCTGATGAGGACTAACGTTACACTCCGGTGACAAGTACCGCATCGTCGGTTCGAGGACAGGTCCACTCCAGTGTCGAGGGCGAAGCAGAGGAGGTCGTTCAAGAGTGCGGGCAGGGTCCGAGGAAGTAGTTTAGCAAAGTAGCAAAGCTGGCATTGGTACTTTTTGCTGCATTTTCTCAGCCATTGTGCCGCAAACTCCTGCTTACTCGGTGTAGTGAGCTGAATATTTCCGGGAACGGTGACATGTGATGAGTGCATGCAGGGCTGTGCACGCAGTGGTGCTCGGGCACGAGACATGAAGGCATCTGATTGGTTCTTTACATTCGCACCGAATGGCAGTGATTGGTCAGAGTTTTTACTGTCCTACAGCTGCTACAGAGGTCAGATTTTTTTCATTCCTTTTTCTGAACACATAATGTATTGACTACTATCAGAATGGAAGGACCATTTCACCCAGTATAAAAAAAAATGTTTCTGAACAGGATTACCTACCCTACCTTTAATTTAATTTAATTTATAGTTGTCTTTCGATGTCACTCAAGACAATTTTGCATCTTCAAACAGCATCCCATGAAACAGCACTGCAGTAAAAAGAGTAAACTTGCATAATCTGGCTTAGTCATGTTTGCTCTCTGTGAAATTACTTGAACATCAGGGCGAGCACCTACAGCTCTTTTTCTGTAAAGGGAGGTCCGTTGCCGTAATGCATCCTTGTCTTTCAGCTGCCTTTTTATGCTATTTTATCGTAAAACACAGAGTATTTAAGGCGTGTTTATCTCTAGGATCTGGGCATTTAACATCATGCTAAAGATCTTTTGCTTTATGACATGCACCATGTTTTTTTTGTACATATGACAAAAGGGGGATGAAGAACACTGCGTGTAATCTGTTTTCAATTTAGAATGTAGTTTTACATGTGGAAATGGTCATTGATTCTTGGTTGTACATTTTCTAATAAAGGTGATGGTGCTGATATGCTGTGGGCTCTGGTGCAGTTGAACATAGAGACCTTTTTATTCATTAGAAGTTACTACGTTGCCTTTGTCTACGTATGCTGGTTAAATATACAGTATATTGAGATTGTCCTCACAACAATTTTTATTCATAGATATTGTCTCTTGATCACCAAGGCATTTATTTAAACTAAAATAAAGTGAAAGAGTAATATTGTGAAATATTATTACAATCTATTGTTTTGTATTTTAGTATATTTAAAAAAATAATTTATTCCTGTGATGACAAAGTTAAATCTTCAGCATCATTACTCCAGTCTTCAGTGTCACATGATCCTTCAGAAATCATTCTAATATGCTTATTTGCTGCTCAAGAAACATTTCTCTTTATTATCAATGTTTAAAGCATTATAGTGCTGTTGAAAAAGCATTTATTTAAAATATAAATCTGATCATCTCAAATGACTCCAAGCCATGGTTGTTCATTGGTCAAAAGGTGTGCGAACCTTGATTGTTACATAATATGTATTTCTAGCCTGGTCCCACAGACTCTCGTACATTTCATTTGTACAGAGAGTCTGGCCACTCTCCATTGACAAGCGTTAAGGCCTCATTATACTTCTGCGTCGGACCTACGCCGGAGCCTATACGCCGTAGGCAATGTGTTGGTTTTAATTTATACTTCTGTGTCGTTGTCCGCGTTGACGCGCACCTAGGGAGCATGTGAAACCCCGAGGGAGGGGTTCTGGCAGACCAATCACCGCGCTTGTGTCCGCGTAGAATTGACGCGTTGTTACATTTTTGGAGAGGTGCACGTCAGGGTACGCCGTAGAGTACGCGCGCTACACACAGCCTACGACGTAGCTACGGCGGCAGTTCGACGCAGAAGTATAAAACAGGCTTTAACTTCCTTGAAGGCGGGTACTCTGTTGAAGTTTAAAACTATTGGATCTGCCCAGAGCCACTCTGGATCTGCCATAACCAATCGCTAACGTTTGGTCGTGACGTAACCCTACAACTCAGACTAGCGCAACATCTAACGACATCAACGTCATCGTTCTCAGCCACTCCCTCTGTTCGCTGATTGGACCGCCAAAAAATTGGCCGGAGAAAACCCAAGATTATACCGCAAACCCAGACGGAGTACTGAAGGAAAATGAAAATTGAGCGGAAATACGTAGCAGGGCGGAGTCAGGCTATTTATATACTACTTGGACATGATAATCCTACAAGTCACCATATGTGCACTTTCAATCTTGGTGAAGGACTGTCTCTTTAATGTCTCTGTCTGTCTCTGAGACTTTCACATTACATAGAAATGCCTAAAATACTTCTGCAGAGTATCTCAGACCTCTTTCATTATTATAAATGTTTAATTAGAATTACTCACATCTAGTTACACAAAAAATGATGCCTAAATTCAATCTCTTAATGCAACAAAAGCATTGTTCTTCTTCTTCTTTTATGTGTGTGTTTGTGGCATTAAGATATTGGGTTTGTGCCTCATGTAGTATATTCTTTATCTCATACATGAATTTGTTTTATTCTCTACACGTGTACTACTGATGTGTATCCTTGTGTTTTCTGTGTGATTATTAGCCATGTTCATCTGAGTGTGATGTCGTCACTGTTCTCCTCTGTTCTCTGCAGTTACGTCACATCTCCATAGTAACTTCCTGCCTCCCCCCGCATGTGTGTGTGCAGTGTGCATTCTGGCTCGCTGCACAGGTAATGCCATTTCTGTGCAGCATGTCAGAGAGAAACACAATATTTCCAATGAAGCTTGCACAGTGAGCCAGAGCTTTGCTCACTCTAATGGAGCTGCTACTCTCTAACATGTGTTTGTGGATGGAATCTGCAAGGTTAATTACTTAGCCACTTTGTTGCATTTTAGCCCAGGAGAGTGAGAAATAAAGACTGGGGGCAAATTCACTAAACAGTAGGACCATTTTGGCAAGCAAAAACCACACACGCCATATTCATTAAGCACCAACAGTCCAGTTTACCAGGTTCTAAATGTAATAAGTTAGGGTTGTACCATAATTTAAACCTTCATCTTTTTTTCTGCACTGCATTCATGACTCTATGTAAAATTAACATTGCTATTACCCATGGAAAGTATTTTATTTAAAAGAGATAATCATATGATCATCAATTGATTATGACAGCATTTATTACCGGTAATTCAATGACGGAAAAGAGTGTTTTTACAGATGCAGATGTTTTTAAGATGTGTAGATGAGCACACTTTTAGCTATTTAAACTGATCATTCAGCATTATAAGATAAATGTATTATACCATTTTATTGCTTATGTGAAATGTTATTGAAAAATAATCTGTTTATTGATTTCAGTATTTCTCCATTCAGTTCAGTGGCCTCTGGGTGCTCTTACTCAAAGACTGTGTATATACCAAGATTCACTCATATTACAATGAATGGGAGAAAATGTAGTGCACAATATTTCAGCATTAGTCCCGCCTTCTAAATAAAAGAGCCAGTCGGCAATTGTTAAAGTCATTGCGTTATTGCAGCTGCTGTTAGAAGCATCATCACATTTTAGTAACAAACAATATCAAGTCTATAAAACTTTTCCACGAAGTACAATAAGCGTATAAAACTTTTGCACGAAGTACAAGAAGCGTATCGTTTCATATCGTCAGAACAATCGTTTATACTGCATACTCAAGGGGCATTTGACTGGGGACATTATTGACATTATTGATACTGCTTGCAATAGTAATGCAATATTAACCCTGGGGCAGTTGTGGCCTAATGATAAGAGAGTCAGACTTGTAACCCGAAGGTTGGGAAGTGACAGAGGTTCCACCTAACCCCCAATCGCTCCCGGGCCGCCACAGCAAAATGGCTGCCCACTACTCCAGGTGTGTGTATGCATTGTTTGCAGTGTGTGTTCACTACTCACTGCTCCTAATGTGTGTGCACTAACTTGGATGGGTTAAATGCAGAGGACAAATTCCAAATATGGGTTACCATACCTGCCCTTCACGTGTCACTTCTTTTTTTCTTTTTTCTTTTTTTAAATAAAAAGGTTACTGAGCTGTTTACACTGTTATATACAATAAAACAGCCTGCACAGTGACAGGAAATAAAAATGAGCACAAAAACCTGCCTAGAGCCTACCTTACACAACTTTGAAGGTGGACCTGCACTCAGGAGAGCAGACAAATTATTTCTACGCACACTGCAACGGTCACAATATGACGTCACACTCTGTGCGTATGTTTAAAAAAAAACATAGCCTACTTTAACAAATAAATAACACTTTTTTAATAGCCCACTTAAAGTGTTTATTACAAATATATTACTAAATGTTACAAATGAATAAATGTAAATGAACAAACATTTGCATTGCATTTACAATCCTGTAAAAACAGGAGGTGCTGCACCCTACTTCCTGTGCTTCTGATTCAGTATAGCTTTTGTGAGCACATTTGTGCCACTACTTAATTTACATAATTCCTTTAGTGAATCACGTGCTAAAGCAACTACTGTGTAGTTGTTTTTTCTTAACAACTATTCACAACAGTTCAAATAAGCAGTTCAATTCATTCTCTGAATTTCCCCCAGAAAAATGGAGGGATCATATACCGATAAACAGGCTGTGTGGCTCAGTTTTGTTATTTAGCTTGCTCATCTCTCATGTCCCAGACAGATCGCTGCTGTCTCTTTACAATGAGGAAGACACTAAGGTGTCACATTTTCCAAAAGTGTCGCAACCGTCTTCACTTTACCACATGATTCTTTTGACATCTCAGTGGGTGATGAATTATGAAACAGTTTTTCCTAGGAATGTCAGTTCCTGGATCCGTTTTTTTTCTCCGTTTTTTTTTTTTTTTTTTTTTGATGAAGACAAACTCAAGTTTCCTATCAGTGCCGAAGAAGAAGAACAGGGTGTTCTGACACTCTCAACCAGATCCCAGTTCTGATCACTCTATCACATCACAATGTCAAAATGCATCATGTCATAATGCACCACGCACCCCCGAAGCCCCTTCTTGAGTGCTGTTTTTTTTTTTTTTATAAATATAGAGGTTTTATTTATAGTGACTGTAGCGGTAAGTGGGGGCCAATGCTCTGAAAAGAGTTGCTCAGGAAGATGGTTAAGCGGAGTAGAGTAAGGGCATAGGCGCTTGAGGACAGAGCGACCCAGATGACAGTGCTGCCAGAATAATCACCCCCTCCCAGACAAGCCCGGACCAAAGCGCTGCTGCAGGAGCGTTCGCCGCGTGATGTCATTTTTATTACGCCTCGCCCTCACTCCGCACCACAGACGGCCCTCATGAATATTCTCTAGTTGACTTTCGGGGCTCTGTTGCTCACAGTAACACAAATGAGAAGCGGAGCCTGTGAGATTTTAACAGTATGTAACATTCCGGCTCGCTGTGTCCCTGTGAATGCGCTGTGAATAGGAGATATCACAGTAATACTGGGCTGAAACAGACAAACCTGCGTAAAACAACACTGCAAGGAGCCCGACTTAGATCAGTGACTCTGAGACTGAGCTGCGTTATGGATTTTAGTTTGTATTAGAAGTTTAGCTAAAAATAGATGGGAAAAAATTTGCAATTCTCACTTTGACATGCCGGGCCAATGCATTTCCAACGGGCATCAGTAATTTGTGGATGTCTAGAAAGGCAGACGTTTCATAAGCCATCTCGACTCGGTTTTGGTTGGGAGTGTCACATCTACCAACTGTTTTTGCTGATATTTTGCTCTTCTGTTGGAGTTTTGTGGATAAAAGCATGTAGTAAATGAATAAATGTAAATTACTGTCACATTAACAGATTAAGAATGGAAGAGGGGTGACTGACTTTTCCGTTTGAATGTATGTATTGTGTATTTGTGCTAACTTAAACTTATCTGCCTTCTCTTTCTTATTGAAGTTATTTTCTGTAAGTTTAAGTGAATCCCAGACAATTGCTTATAGTCACACAATCACCATAGTTATCACTCAGCATTTGCAAGGTGTGGCTTTACGTTTGCTAAGGAACATGTTTTGATCAGACTTAATTAGGATAATGTTCTTCAGTATGAGGAAAAGCTCTGCAACATAACAAGATATTAATACTTTTATTCAGTAAGGACGCATTATTGATCAAAAGTAGCAGTAAACATTGCTTAATAATTGATTTTTTTATGTAATTTATTGGTTATTTTAGTAAGTTTTGCATGAGGATTGTCATTTGGAGGTTTGTGTCAAATATGACAATATGTTTTACAACCCAAATACATCTGCTGTAGATGAATCTAGCCATGGTTAATAGAAATGCTTTTCCTGTGTGTTTTGCAGGTTATAGCCTCTCCAGTCTCTCAGCTGAAGACAGTGAGAAGTGGGAGAGTCGCAGGCTGCTGCAGGACTTTGACATTGACAGCAACTACACTGATGAGGTGCAGGTTGGGCCCAATGCTGAAAAGAACTGCACACCGCCTGGTAAGACGTTCAGCACCACACACATATAAATCCTTACACAATCTACCTGCTCTTTGAGTTCAACAGAGCAGATGAAACAGGAAGATGATTGTTTTTTTGTAGGGAACTTATGACAGATGACTAATGTCACTAGTAACTGGAAACAACTTCACAATGTGATTAAGCAAGAAGTCATGCGAAGTTTCACTTCTGAAATTGTTTTTTGATGGTAGCATTTCCACATTGGGATGTGTATCAGACTTCAATGAACCTCGCAATCAAGTGATGCTTTTTAAAATGAAATATTCTCATGTCTCTTATTTGTTCTCCACTGATTGGTGAGTTCACAAAGGTGTTAGTCCTGTATCAGGACTCTCCTGTCATCAGTAACTCAGACACTAACCCTTTTGTTGCGTTCTGAGTGAGTAATCTTGCTGACACAGACTTTGCTATTGTTTCTTTTGGGGATCGCTGCAGGCTAGGGAACATAAAGTGTATTTCAAACTATAGAGACCTGTGAGCCGTGGCCAGGGCAAAGGTTAAACATGGATTTCTGGCCAAGTTGAAGACCAGACATGTCACCTAATTAAGACCTTAACCTCTACAAATGGGGTCTATGAACGTAAAGCTGCGCAAAGAAAAGTAATTGTCCAAATTTAATAGAACCTCATCAGCTGGTATGGCTGAGTTTGATTTGCAATTTGGTTGATGTCTGTACGAGTTCTCACGGTAAACACATCCACACCTACTTTTAATTTCTGACAGAAATAGTTTAAACAATTTGACGTTTCCAGTCTGTTCCTCATTATTTTTCCTCATTGTTATTCATTGTTTATTTGCACAGTTGGTGTAGATCTGCTGTGTAATTTGATTCACGAGGCTACATTGGGCTCCACACTCTTGGACAATGTGAAGAGGCCAATTAGAACAGGTCTGAGGGAAAGGTTAGGCTGAACAAAGTGGTCATCGATACTCTGTGGGTCTATTGATTGACCGTCTCCCTCTTCTTTCAAAGCCCTCCTCTTTCCCCCCTGCAATGCGTGTACCATAGCCGGGGATCTACTACAGCACCCTGTTAGTATCTAATTCCATTTCATTACTCAGTTTGTTTGTTGCTCAGGAACTTTATGCATATTCATATAGTCAGACTTTTCTATGTTATACATGTTTTATATAGTGGCCCCAAAAAGTATTTGGATAACAGCCAGACTTAAAAAATGTATGAATGTCTTTATATAACTAAATATCAAACCCACAGGCATTACAAATATTGCACAGACCCACGGGCAAAACAAATATTGCACAGAGCGCAATAGCAAAATATTTCACAAAATTAAGTGTGAAACTAGAAACAAGTTTGATTTTGAATTATATACAGTAAAATAACAGACATGACTATCGTTCAAAGTTTTTGGGTTGGTACAATTATTTTTACTGCATTTAAAAGAAGTCTCTTACGTTCACCAAGGCTATATATTATATATATAATTTAATCCTGTGATGGCAAAGCTGAATTTTTTTTAGCAGATATCAATGCAGTCTTCAGTGTCACATGATCCTTCAGAGATCATTCTAATATGTGACCCTGGATCACAAAACCAGTCACATGTTGCACGGGTATATTTGTGGCAATAGCCAACAATACATTGTATGGGTCAAAATTATCGATTTTTATTTTATGCCAAAAATCATTAGGATATTAAGTAAAGATCATGTTCCATGAAGATATTTTGTACATTTCCTACCGTAAATATATAAAACATGTATTTTTGTGAGTGAATGCAGAACAATTATGAACATAAATGGACAACTTTATAGGAGATTTTCTCAATGTTTAGATTTTTTTGCATCCTCAGATTCCAGATTTTCAAATAGTTGTATCTCGACCAAATATTGTCCTATCATTACACACTATACATCAATGGAAAGCTTATTTATTCAGCTTCCGTGTGATGTATAAATCTCAATTTCAAAAATTTGACCAATGTGACTGGTTTTGTGGTCCAGGGTCACATATGCTGATTTGCTGCTCAAGAAAAAAATGTATAATTATAATTATGGAAACAGTTGTGCATCTTAATATTTTTGTGGAATCTGTGAGACATTTTTGTCAGGATGTTTTGATAAAAATAGAAAGTTCAAAAGAGCACAACTTATTTGAAATAGATATATTTTATGTGTCCTTGATTAATAAAAGTATTAATTTATTCTTTAAAAAAATGCTCAGATTTCAAACTTGTTGTTCAAATTGAAGACAAAAATCGGTTAAAAATAATTGCACAAATGGCTCAAAAAGAGTGAAGTTGATTATGGGAATTATTTGAGTGTTATTTGTTTGCAGATGCTACTTAGTTTGATATTTTGCTTTTAATGCAATGAAACTATGCGTATATTGTTAAATGTGGCTAGAGTGTACTTAGGGGCCACTGTATGTCGTAAATACTGTTATTTTATATGTGTTGGCATGACTTTTATATTTTATATGTGGTAAAAGTAGAAAAAGGGAGTGTTTTAGGCTTAAGGGAAACACTTAATCTGCAGTGAACTCAGAAGAATGTCAAGTCTTATGGAGAGTGAGATAGAGCAAAACTTATGATTTGACATCTGTCCAGAAATAAAACAGAGTAGGTCATTTTCCATGGGGAGCCATTGTATTTACAGTGAGCTCAGTGTGTTACAGCCCGGCTCTGCTGTTATGAGGTGTAAAGGGAGCAGCTTTGCGTCTTTATCTCAGCGTGGCCTGCCTGCTTTTGTTTGTGTTTTTTTTCTGTGGGCGGATTTGGGTGAATGTTTCCAAGTGGGGTCCTGGTGTTTTAGGAGGCTGTGTTCCTTGCCAAGCATCTCCTTGATCTTGCCGTTAAAGAGTGAGCTGTGCTCTTAAGCTCTCGCTTGTGTTCAGATGCCCGCTCTCCCACCCGTCTCCAAAACCAGCCTGGCGCCTTGGCACAGGCTGAGGGTTTCCTTACTCTGCTGTTTAAAACTATTCTTCCTTTAATACAGCTGTAGAAGTCTACACATTACACTAGAGAATAAGTCTTGCTCATTTCTTGATATTCAAACCTGTTTTTTGCTACACATATACGAGTGTCGGGAATAACAACATCATTCAAATGCATGAGTGAATGTCCTATGTTATCATTACAAACTACAGGAGTCACTCCTGAACTTGTGATGCCACATTATGGTCATATGGCTGCAAACAAGAAATTTGGACATTAAAAGTATAGGCTATTTTTGACAAAGTGATACTAGACTGGAGACTTATTACTGTGTCGGGACTTTAATATCAATACTTTATTCACCAAGGTCGCAATAAATTGACCAAAAGGGATAAGGACATTTATTATGTGTAATATTTCTATTTTAAGCAATAATTTGGAAACCTATTTTAAATAAAAACCTATTTTAAATAAAAACATGCTGTTTATTTTCTGTTCGTCAAGAATCATGAATAAATATATCATGACAACAAAATATTAACCAGCACAACTGTTTTTAATATTGATAGTAATAAGAAACCTATCTTGAGCACCAAATCAGCTTCTTAGAAGGATTTTTGAAGAATCATGTGACACTGAAGACTGTAGTAATGATGCTGGAAATTCAGCTTTGCCATCACAGGATATACACATATATATATATATATATATATATATATATATATATATATATATATATATATATATATATATATATATATATATATATATTACATTTTAAAATATATTTATATAGAAAGCAGTTATTTTAAATTGTAATGATTTTTTTACACTTTTAATATATATATATATATATATATATATATATATATATATATATATATATATATATATATATATATATACAGTGCAATGCATAAGTGAATACACCCATGCTAAAGTTGACTAAAAAAAGGGAATAAAAAATCATATTTTGGAAATTTAACGTAATGCCTTAATTTAAAAAATTCGAAAAAATCCAACCTTTAAGGACACCAATTTTCTTTGTGAATGAATAATGTATCGTAAATAAATAAATTTTCTTCCTTAAAATACATGGTGCATAAGTTAGTACACCCCTATGTTAAATTCCCATAGAGGCAGGCAGATTTTTATTTTTAAGTATTTAAAAAAAAAAAAAAAAAAATTAGGATACTATGCATCCTGATAAAGTTCCCTTGGCCTTTGGAATTAAAATAGCCCCACATCATCACATAGCCTTCACCATACCTAGAGATTGGCATGGGGTACTTTCCATAAGATCATCTCTCAATGCAAATCAAACTAGCTATTTGGCTAAGTGAAATAAAACCATGCCAATCTCTAGGTATTGTGAAGGCTATGTGATGATGTGCGGCTATTTTAATTCCAAAGGCCAAGGGAACTTTATCAGGATGCATAGTATCCTAAAAGAAAATTTAAAATAATACTTAAAAATAAAAATCTGCCTGCCTCTATGGGAATTTAACATAGGAGTGTACTAACTTATGCACCATGTATTTTAAGGAAGAACATTTATTTATTTACGATACATTATTCATTCACAAAGAAAATTGGTGTCCTTAAAGGTTGGATTTTTCCTAATTTTTTTAATAATTTTTTTCAATTTCCAAAATTTGATTTTTTATTCCTCTTTTTAGTCAACTTTAGCATGGGTGTATTCACTTATGCATTGCACTGTATATTATAATTTAAAAATAAATATATAATTGTTAATTTTATAAATGTTATAATTATAATAATGTTTAATGATGTTACTGTTGCTTTTATTTACAACTGCTTTTGACAGTGTTCACTCTCTTTCTCTTCCTTATTGGGCTTTGAAGGCAGAATCTCTCCCTCAGCATTCTTTCATCCTTAGTGTATTAGTAGTCATTTCATTTTTCTCCGTGAATTAGGAGTTCTGCTTGTGCGCAGATCCTCTTCGGCACTTCCTGAATATTCACAAGTGCATCATAACAATCAGACAACCCGTCATTAGCTTGATTACCGAAGCTAATGAGCTGTTAATTATCTCTTCATCCATCAACTCACATTGTCTGTCACACAGATAATGTTGCTCAAGCAATAACAGTGACTGACTGGAAACATTGACCTTTGGAAAATTGTGACCTTTGAACCAGTCACAATTTTCAGAATTTCAGAAGTGTTATATTATTATCATTTTCTTTTCAGTGAAATTTTTACCTTTGTGAGGTTTTTTTTTTTTTTTTTTTTTTGGCAGTTTTATCCATTAATGTTAAATACTTCAGTATAGTCATTTAATATAAATAAATTAATAAATAAATAAATAATGACTGCTAACCTATAAAACCAAATCACAATCAATTACAAAATGCATTTTAAATGACATTTAATCAGAAGTACAGGGAATTCTTCCCTCAGTGGTTTTAGACCAGATTTCTTCAATTGTTATATTGTTTATCAAAAACCATTTTATATTAGCTAAACATTCAATAACACTTGAATGATCTTGCTCAGTTTTTTAACATATTAAATGCCGTTTGCATTTTCCATGTCCTACTGTGACAGAGCTGCCTTGCCATCATTTTCATCTATCTTATTATATTGTGTTCACTTCCTCTAGTTGAAGTGTGCTCCTGTTTTTGTGTTTCCATCTATGCAGTTGGACATTTGGCTAGCAGATGAGTCATGTGACCTGACCTTTGAGAGCTGTGCTGACATTAGGCTTACGGCAGAGAGAATAGGACTGTTGAAATGTGACTACACTTTGGCGATCTGGCAGATGATTAAAATGCTTGCTCTCACCTTTTTTCACCTGTCTATTCTCTCTTTGTTTCCTCTTTGCGGTTACCATGCTGATATCCTCCACAGGAAGACCACAATGTTATTTTTATCTTTTCAGTGCTAAAACTTCTTTACACTTATGTCATTTAGTCACATGCTAATGTGAACTTTAAAATAGTTAGTGCTATTAAAGACATAGTTTGCTCCAGGGTTATTATTTTTTACTAAAACTAAAACCATAAAAAAAAAAACACTATATAGATGTATTTACAAAAAAAATAAAATAAAGAATAAAACAACAATTTTACTAAAACTAAAATGTAAACAGAAAATATAAAATAAAATCTAATTCAAAATGTTAACAACAACTATAATAGGATATCAGTGTTGTGATATCAATTAAACCAATATTGAAAATTCTGTTAGAAGGGAAAGAGGGAATGAATAGAGATGGCCAGAAAGACTTAAAAGATTAATCAGTGGGATGCCCATGTTGCAGTGCAGCGTGGGTAGTTAGCCAGGCGACTGCCCTTTACACTCATTCACAAAACACACACACACACACACATACACATACTATAGAAAACAAACACTGCACATTATGAAAGATGAACATTCAGCATGCGGCACACAGCTTGGTCTTTAAACCACGTTCTACCACTTAAACTTTCTACAGCTGTTCATGAAAAGCTGCAAAGTGAACTAACTTGGTTCTGCACAAATAAAAAAAAAATCCTCCTCGATAGTGAATGAGTTTTTTCTTCTTGTGTCAGTCACATTTATTTTCCTCTAACGAAACAGAACTGCTTACATATCAGACCTCTTCATTGTCTACATGACTCCTACAGTGCCCACTGAAGACAAATGGAAGCAGTCAGTGTTCTCATAGGAACTCCTGATTTGGATCGTGCCTTCTGAACAACCAGTTGTGTGCTCTTAAATGGCAATTGTTTACAGTTTACACCTCCCTCACCTCAAAGGCTCAGTTTCAGATCTCTTTCTCTAGCTATTTGAGCTGCATTTGCACAATCAGTGTAGAGAAAGGACTGAAAATGTGCTTACTGTGCGCTTTACCAAAACGCCAATATTGCAGTTATAAACACAGTTTGTCTCTCTTTTGCATTGTCACTCACTCTTTCTCTCTTTGTTTCTGCATTTTTGTCCTCTCTACTACAACACACACACAAGAATGCACCACATAGCATATTTGTTTTTGACCATTATTAGATTTTTTTTTTTTTACACTACCGTTTTGGAGTCTCTTATGCTCACCAAGGCTGCATTTATTTGATCAAAGATACAGTAAAAACACAGTATTATTGTAATACATTATTACGATTTAAAATAAATGTTTTATGTTTAATATATTGTAAAGTGTATTTTATTCCTTTGAATGCAAAGCTGAATTTTCAGCAGCCATTTCTCTAGTCTTCAGTGTCACATGATCCTTCAGAAATCATTCTAATACCGTATGTTGATTTGGTGCAAATTATATTATATTTCTTCTCTATATTTCTATCAATGTTAAAAACAGTTGTTCTGTTTTTGTTTCTGTTTGTTCAGTTGTTCAAAAGCATTTATTTGAAATAGAAATCTTTTGTAACATTATCAATGTCTTTACTGTAACTTTTGATCAATTTAATAAAAGTATTAATTTCTTAAAAAAAAAATAGATAAAAAATCTTACTGATCTCAAACAAGTGTATCTGTTTCAGTCAATACTGGATATTTATTTGTGCATGTTCACTTCTATTTTTACTTTTTTTAACATAAGTTCACTTAAAGTTAGCCTGTAAAAACACTAATAATTTATAACACTGTTTAATGTAATCTCAAAATGTATTTTCATACTGTATATTATAATGTTGTAATGCATAACTTTTTTGTAGCATTTAAAATGGTTGATTTTAGTTAGTATTGTGATTTATTTTTAATTTAATAAGACAAACTAGTAAATACAGTATATTAAACATTTTAATATTGGCTGTTTGTAAGTTACTGGCCATAACATAAAAATAATTATCGATCTGCAAGATGGAAAATTGCCGCCTGCTAAATTTTTTTTATAAACAATGCTATTAGCGGGTGTTGTTCATTCTTAGTAAATTTACCTCCGAGTTTGCTGTTGTTGTTGTTGTTTATGCTAAGTAGAACATGAGAACATATCCAAGGAGACCCACAGAACTTCTTCCATTTTGCTTTAAAGTCATATGCTTTGGACCAGTCTCCAACCTGCCACAAATACAGAGCAGAAAAAGAGAGACCTTAAGGGTTTTTTTTTTTTTTTTTTTTATGTTTTACTTTACCCATGCTCTTTCTCACTGACTCTGAGCTACTGTCAGACATACAAGTAACTCAAAGTACAAATCAACAAAAGCACATCACTCAGAATAAACAGAGGCTTTCTCAGGAGACATTCCCTGGTGGCTCAACCTGGGTATATTAGACGGGCTAAAACAGATATTTGTTGTCCTCTTCACTGTGACTAACCAGGTTTTTCCTGTCACTCTTTGAGGAGAAATTTCTGGGAAATGCTGAGGCATAGGGTTGAAAGAGAGAGAGAAACACATAATGCAAGCAAGATTTTTTCGAGGGGATGTTGATTATTTAAGTCCAGACAGGCTGGAGTTAGTTAAAGGTGTGAAAACTCTGGGTGAGAATTCATCATCATCATCATCATCATCATCATCATGATCCTCTTCCTTATTGCTACAACCCAAATGAATATTGTGGAGGTTAAAATTAGGTTGTTGAGATAAGGTGCTAGGTGTTGTGAGTTGTTGACAGAACGTCGCTGTATGGTTGCTAAGGTGTTCTTTGTTGTTGTTAGCATTTTTCTATGTTGTTGCTAGGTGGCTACACAAGTGCTTTGAGTCGTTGCAAGTTTGTCAAATTAGTCCATAGCCAAGTCTATAATCTCATGGCTAAGATTTCTCGCTTTTCAGTGTAAATTGTTGGGTATTTTGCCCCTTTTTTTTCATCTACCTGCAAAAATAATCATAATATGAACCACTTAGCAAATCTCACTTTTCGTATTAAAACGTATGATACTTATATATATACTTATAATGTATTTATGATTTGGGGTTGTATAAAAAAAAAACCTTTAAGAAGTCTCTTGTATTTATTTGTTCCAAAATACAGTAAAAAGTAATATTTTGAAACATCATTACAATTTAAAATGACTGTTTATTTTAAAATATTTAAAAATGTAATTCATTCCTTTTTTGATTTATTTGAAATAGAAATGTTTTTTAACATTATAAATGTCCTTGCTGACTAAAAGTATTTTTAAAAATCTTACTGATCCCAAACGTTTGAATGGTAGTGTATGTATTTATACTTGCATGTTGTATTATTCCATTCTGTTTCCTGTGGGAATAGCCATGCCGCTCCATTACAACGGTCTACATCACATTACCACTGTGTTTGGAGTTAAATAAAGCATGCATGTTGAGTGTGTACTATAGTGTGTGTTTTATTATGGAGTTGTGATGTAACTCTAAATAAAGAATGGCCTGCGGACAGTATGACAGGCTGAGGACAGTGGTAATGTGGATTCAGGAGGATGCACTGGCCCAAGGAGCTCTGTCACATGTAGAAGAGAAGGTCAGAATGTGCAAGACTGAGTGTGTATGCGCACATGAGGGGGTTATGCACATTTGTAAAGAAAATGGATATTAAAAATATATATATTAAATGCTGAAATATATGTTTTCAAAAATTAATTCAATAAAAAAAAAATTATTTAGGCTTTACAATAAAAATAGTTACTTACACGTTATGTCTTTTTTCTAGCTGTGTAAGGTATTGGGCTCAATCTGAGTTGCATGTTACATGCGGGACTGGGACTGGGGACTGGGACAACCAGGGACTGGCTGATGTATTTTGGTAAATTGTTTTATTTCCCGCTATCCGAGGATTTTGATGTCTGAATGCATTGGTTCGTTCGCCACTGAATGTGGCAGGATGACTTAATGCACAAAAACATATTGCTGACACATGAATTAGCTCAAAGTAATACAAATGAATTATCTTAGTTCATGGATGTACACAACCTAACAAGGCTTCACATATGGGTAAGACTGCAGAAAGAAAGACGACAGCAAGAAAAAGATATTCCATTGAATCCAAAAATGTTCATCCCTTTATTAGAATGTCTTTTATACCTTTAATGACTCGTTGTCAAATTACACCTTATGTTATACATTGTCATTGTGTTAAAGTTGGAGGTATGATCTTTCCACTGTGAAGGGTGGATTGGGGTGGGAGGCGTGTGTGTGTGTGTGTGTGTGTGTGTGGGGTGGGGGGGGGGCTAAATGTCAAATTACTCAGCGCAATGACGACAAAGCCTGCTACACGCGATGTGTCGCTGCGAATCAGCATCTATTGCTCCTTCTCTAAGGGTGTATCTGTTTTTGTGTATGTAGGTTTGTATACACATTTTAGCTTTACTATAAAGATGATGTTGCACAATGTAGCAAATTCCGCCATTTCCTGGAATAGTTTGAAAACACCACATCAAAACAAAGCAAACATTGTAATCACTCATGCAAACTCAGAGTCATAATCTAGAGACGCAGCCACAAAAGGGTCTAATAATGTGTGTGTGTTACATATGAGAAGCAATATTACTCTTTGCCCTCTGGGCGTTTAGATGACATCCACACCTGCATGAAATCAGCGTTTGCTTCATCTTTGATGATGAATTGTTGGGTCAGGCTTAGGCTTGATTTACTGTAGCAGCAATCTCATCTCTCAAATATTTACTTCTAGCTATCAGAAGCATTCGCCAAAGCAAGTCAGTTTCTGAGGAAAAGCAAGCCATGTATAGGAAAAATGTACGTTGTGTAAAATGCTACTGAGCTTTTTGAATGAAGTCCTATAAACATTTACTGTAATTTTGAACATATAAGTGTCTTAGATTGGTTAATGTGTTAATTATTAGTGGGACAGTAAGTCAAGGCAAATGTCTTTGAGATCAGATGAAATGGGATGATGTGAAGTTTACTGTAAAGTAGTATTGAGAGCATAAAGAGGCCTTAGTTCCAGAAGTATTTTTTCCATTCATTTTTCCCATTTGGGTCTTTGGGATGCCCTTTTTTGTTCTACCTGGTGGCAGAAAATGACAGTTTTGCAGGAGAAGTCTATGGAAGCCATGGAATAAAAGAATAAAAAAGGTAATTTCGGGCCCTATCATACATAGCGTTTTTTGCTAGTTTCAGCTTGACTCAGTTATCATTTTCACGTCCTGCGCCACGTTGTTTAAATAGCAAATGCATTTGCTGCTGGTCTGAAAACGAGGTGTGTTCTGGCGCATTGATGGCGCGTTGCTATTTTGAGGCAACTGAAATAGACTGTGCCATTGACCAACTGAAACCTGGTCTAAAGTCAATGGTGCAGTATTTTTTTTTTGTTATTTAAAGATTGCGTTAGTAATGTGCGCCTATAGGTGGCTCTACAACGCGCGTACACTCTGCTTGTTAAACACACAGGGGCAGCAGAACACAAACATGCCAAAAATTAAAAATAAATGGATTACAATGCAAAAGATTATTATTGTGTACATAAAGATATGGTGGAATCCGGCTTGACCCGTAGATGGTCTGCTTGTGCACTTTAACCTCGCACATGAGCAGATCCGTTTGCGCTCTGGAGACGCGTTCGGTCTTTCCACTCATCTGTCAAATTCCATCATGTAAATAGCGAATCCGCCATGGCGCGAATGCAACTGGCATTTCAAGGGAATGGGAATGGAATGGAAAGCCCAAAACACACCCATTACTCAGAAGAGAATAAAGCCAACCCTTTTAGACCATGCACCGGGTGTGCCGAACATTTTTCCCGTCGTTAAACTAGCAAAAGTGGATTCAGACACGCCCTAACTGCACTTGCGCCTTGCGCTTTAGACCATGCGCTTAGATCATTAAAATAGGGCCCTTCGAGTTTATGGGCCCTATCTTGCACCCAGCGCAATTGACTTTGTACACCGACGCATGTATCATTCCTATTTTGCACCCGCGCAAAGCGCGCTTTTCCCTCCACAGAAGCACGTCGCTAAACTACGGAATGAACTTGCGCTCCCTGGGCGGTTCAGCGCAAAAAAGGAGGCGTGTTCCGACGCAAACGTTCCTTCATGCTATTTTGCAGGTTTAGAAAACAATTGCGCCACTAACCAGGAAAAAATAGTTTAAAGTCAGTGGCGCGTTGCGCATGTTATTCATATGCTATTTTAAGGGCGCATGCTTGGCCATAATCAATGTAGCGTGTGCACAACGCGCATACACTTTGATTCTCTCATCTACACAGAAGCAGCAGTTTTCATTTTTGCAAATCATACATTATTACGATAGATAGATAGATAGATAGATAGATAGATAGATAGATAGATAGATAGATAGATAGATAGATAGATAGATAGATAGATAGATAGATAGATAGATAGATAGATAGATAGATAGATAGATAGATAGATAGATAGATAGATAGATAGATAGATAGATAGATAGATAGATAGATAGATAGATAGATAGATAGACAATTTATTATAAAAGCATACATCTAACTTACACATTTACCCAAATTATCATACGCCTTTTTAACCAAAGTTAATTTGGGTGGGTTTCTCCATCCCCAACCTCCCTGACGAGAGCGTTGCTCTCCTCGGCTGTGAACCGCTCCTGGCGCGCGCCTGGCAAATCCGCCGTTACAATAGGAATCCGCTTTAGAACAAACGCGCCTGCTCTTAAAGGGAATGTGAGATGACGCTCTGATTGGTTTATTTCACGTAACGCCCACACCACACCTATGAATAATGAAGCTGCTTCAGACCAACCCATTTTAGATTTGCGCCTGGCGCAAGAGTCATTTATCCCGCCGGGAAAATAGCAACAGCGCCAAGACCCGCCCACAAAGTTACTTGCGCTTTGCGCTTTGACACTTGCGTTTCAGATCGTTAAAATAGGGCCCCATAGTGTTTAGTGTGTTGTGTAGTGTCTGCATGAGACGTTTACGGAGTGTTATATAGTCTGTAGCATGTGTATAGGGTGTAATATTAAGTGTACATGCTGTAGGGTCACTAAGGTGTAGCATGTTAGTGACCCTACAGCATGTGCAACTACATTTAATGTTTAAGATCTGTCAGTTATTTCTGAAAAGGAACCAGAAAAAAAGCACAACGTACGTAGCATGCATACTCACACAAACAGCAACGACACACCCCTGCTGTAAGCATACACATGTAAACACGCACGCATCCACGCATCCACCCACACTCCCGCAGATGTTGTGTAGCAGTGGTGTGAGGTTTTCTTGTCCTTGCGTGGGTCTGTGTTCTGACTCATGTAGTTTACAGGTACATGCGAGCCGAACTCAACTACAGCTCTTTCACAAACCACATTAATGAAGCAACTTTTTTCCACATAGCATCCTAGGGCACATCTCTCTCATAGTATCAGTATTTCTATGAACATTTATGGCCTAATTAGACGTTCTTATAAAATGTCGCTGTAATAATTATACACATTAACACATAACAGTGTTTTATTATAAAGCGTGTACAAATTATGGCAGATAACGGTGAGAATTAGCTTTTTTCCTCTGAATGCCATGTGATCTCGGGAACACAGGAACCACCACGGCTGTTGAACCTTGTGACACCTGCGGGGACGTTCTCATCAGTGCTCGAGCATCTAATTGGTATTTCTCGGCATGATTTGCTGTGTAACCCAAGCAATAAATCAAAGTTAACACAGACATCTTTGCACACCATTAATCTCATTAATGCAGTTTTTCCTTAATAGTGAAAATCAATTTTTACTGACTCTAGAATTATTTGAGCTGCGTCTCCCAGGGAGGCTAAAAGAACAGTACCTCAAGGGTAGCATGTATTTTGATAAATTGAATTCACCTCAAGGTCACTGAGAAACGTCTTGAAACACTAAACCCACTGATCTTCCTGAACTATCAAACTCCTTATGTTTTGTAAGGTATTAAATTCACTTCAGAACGTCCCCCTCTCCCGTCCCCTCTCCTGTTTCCAGTACCCTTGTTTTAAAACCGAATTTGCGATAGTCTTTTCTTCCCTATTATGACTTGTATCATAATGATATACAGTATATCAGGAAACAGCTTCTCGAAGAAGAAAAAATGTAGGGGGGAACTTTTGCTGTGATCTCATGTGAGTGACAGGTTGTCCTGCCCTCGCACCAAAACATGCCGTCAGAGAAGAGATATTGCTGCAAGAGGGGCACGTGAAATTGAAAAAGAAATAATGATGTTTGAGGACATGTGTTTTCTGGTTATTCGGTACTAAAACTTGATAAGCACAAATGTACATTGAATGCTGTGTGTTTCTAATGGATAGCTTTTTTGGAACAAGGGTAGTGGAGAGTGGGGCAAGTTGAGCCACTGGACCATCAATATAATTAGACATTAAATGCACTTCTCAGTTCTTCTTCTTACAACTTAAAGGTATGGTTCACCCAAAAATGATTTTCTTTTTATTTGCATAACACAAAAGAAGATATTTTGAAGAATGTTATTTTACAAACAGTTTTGGTAAAAATTGACTTTAATTGTATGAACAAAAAACACTGAGACATTTCTCAAATATCTTGTTTTATCTTCTTTAACTATCATTTTAAGTAAAAACTCTCAGGTATTTAGCTATATTATTGCTTTCTTATAGCTGAATTGTTATTTTTGTATTATTTGTTAAAAAAAAAAGAAAAAAGAAATGATAATATCATGCCAATTTCTATGATTTTGTCAAAGAAAATGGATGTTTTAAGAGTGAGAAAACACCACTACTTTAATACCACCCATTTCATAAAATCCTTTGCTGGTTGTGAAATCTGTGTTTTTGCTTGTTCTTCTGATGTCAATTCCTGCAGAATGATGTCATAAGGAACTGGCTTTTTGGTGAAGTTGAAATAGAAGTTGCGATCATTCTTTCTTCTTTATTGTGGCATAAATCCAATTCACTAGTTCACACTTACAAATAAGTTAGATAGAATAAATGCGTATTTGGCGTGCTGTCCGAGGAGAGGGCTCCGGGCTCGGTATTCGGCCTGAACCCAGAGTACTCCCCCCGTATTCCTGGCTATAAAGATTAAGCCAAGAGTGAGGAGTCGGGGTGGTGGAGGGATGCTGAAAAACTGTCAAGGAATATTAGGTGAGTTGACAGTGTGGATATATATATACTTCTTGTCATGCTGATTAGGGTAGACATAATTGTTTGATGACGAGTAGATTGGATTGCTTATTTGAACGTGCTCCTCCCGAACTTTGTTTATAAAACATCATGTAAAATAGCTTTTCTGAACAAGAAGAAATGTAGTACGGGACTTGATTTTGTCCATTAGGAAATGATTGGATCGTTGTTGTTTGCTATTGCTGCAATCTCATGCGAGTGACAGGTTCCTGGAGGGAAGGGGATTATTGTCAAGTCCTTGCACCACTGCACACGTCATTAGAGAAGAGATGACATTGCAAGGGGGAGGGAATGTTATTGTTTTTGATTACAAAACGACACGATTAAAAAAAAAAGTGTTTTTATTAAACTGCAATATTCCATAAAAAATAAGAGTAGCCCATTTTGATTTCATGGTGATTTAAAGGAATGTTGCGAAAGACTAACAGGGTGGAAAGTTATATTGTATGGAAGCTTGTTTCCACCACTGATTAAAAAATAAAAAAGTTCATTGTGATTAACTTGTCATTTTTCAATTTTTCAGAATTGAAAGATATAAACTCGCAATTGGGAGTTATAAAGTCAGAATTGTGTGATATAAAGTCACAATTGTGTGTTATAAAGTCACAATTGCAAGATATAAACTTTTTTTCTCAAATTGCGGGGTTTTATCTCTCAATTCTGAATTTATAACATCCAATTGCGAGTTATAAAGTCAAAATTTGGAGATAAAAAAATCCCTAGTGAAAAAAACCTATACCAAAATGTTTTTAAAATACATTTATTTCATACTAGGTACACTACAAACCATTAACATATTTACTGACATATCGCTTGAAACTTACTGATATAAATATTGTAATTAAACTTTATTTGGGGCAGTTCTTTATTGCACTATGCACATTTCTTAATATTAAGCCTAAAATGTGCTTTAATATCACTATTAGTAAGGATAGTATGATCACTGTATAATATCAGTCTTTAAATGCAAGACATTTAAAATGTACCTAAAGTATACTTGCAATAGTTTCATTTTAACACAATCAAAAATACTCAACCTTTATTTGAACCTTTAGTTGAAGTATATCAATTTAGTTTACCAAAAGTACAACTGCACTGTATTCATATTCAGTACATAAATATGTATATGTATTTGTAGTATACTTAGCATAAAATAAATGTATTTCAAATACATTTTGGTATATTTATTTTTCCCTATGGGAAGTTAGTCTTTTTCCCCCCTCAGAATTGGACTTTATAACTAGCAATTTAAAAAAAAGTCAGAATTGTGAGATAAAAAGTAGCAATTATCTTTTAAATTGTTTTATTCCGTGGCAGAAACAAGCTTCCATAATAGTTCTATATTAGTTATATTGAGCTACATGTATACTGACAGAAAAAAAAAAACTGTAAGATGATTAAATAGTTTTTTTATGATATCAGAGGACAAAGTGCATTAAGTGAATAAAAAGCAACAACCGCTCAAATCAAAGCGGTGAAATTATTTAAATTAATCATGTTTACTTGTGACATTATGATAAACTTAATCTCACTAAAATGATTTTCATCTTTAAAAATACAATTTAAAACTATATTCATATTTTATCCAGCATACTGACATACTGTATATGATGGAGTCAATTCAAAGTACTACAGTGGATGACTGTCCCTATAGTTGCAACCTATAGTGAGTCAGTGGACATGGCAGGGTGGCCCCAAAACGCTGGATCTGCATTAATGGGGCGATTGGTGTTTTATGCCGAGGCTGCTTCACCCTGTGCACGTGAGCAGCTGCGGAATTCCACAGTCGTGACACACTCACATATAAACACGTTCACCATCCCTGCTTCATGTTTTCTTACAGCGCTGGCCAGTGAGAGGCTGTCATGACCCCAGTCCTTTAATGAAATAAAGGAGTGCATGCCTAAGGAGAAGTCTATGCTGATGATGAAGAGCCATTTCAGCTTCACTCTTCTGCCTTGTTTGATGCATTTATTTTTAGCTGGCCTGCTGGGACTTCATGCGCCACTGTTACACATATGTAGCGTGTAGATTTTTTTTCTTTTTATGTTTCTCTCGCTTTCCTTTCTCTCCTCTCTCTCACTCTCTGTAATCCCCCTCTTCCCTTTATTGCTTCTATTCCTCTCTATCTCATACACTCACACTATCCATCGTGTGATGGACAGGCTCAGATTGTGATGTCATCAGTGCTGCAGGGATGCTTGAGCTTCTCTGATTATGTAATACACTCACACAACGGCTGGGAAAAAAGCGATGACATCACTCAAACTGCAGAAAAGCTAGATTTCAAACCTTCTAATCCGGGTCACTTTAATGTCTAATGTATGATGTATCACTTTAGTGTCTAATGTATGATTATTAGAAGTGTTTAGCCTTCTATTTGCCGCTTGTGTCTAATCTAACTGCATAATAATGTAGCAAATAGAAGCGGAAACGTTTGACTGGATATGCTTGGATTTTTCCTACTTCAGCATTTCTTCTCATAATGGACAGCCACCACACATTTAAGATACACATTTGAATATTAGAGACGACAGAAAACAATAGGGAGACTTGGTTCACCCGCACGAGTGCCACCGCACATGTTGGAGCATGTGCATAACTCGCCATGCCACGCAACCGACCTCTGTGCAGATTTAAAATGTAGTAGATAGGGAGGCACAATATATTAGTGACAAATTTTATTGATACAAATGGCAACATTTAATTCTATCTGTCCATCCGCCTGAGATAGTTGTACAGTATATGCAGCAGTATTTGTATTTAAATGTAGTTTAAAAAATAGTTTTATATGTCCATATGTGGTGATTATTTGGGTAGATTTTGCCTCTTTGAACATCAATTTACTTGAATTTATAGTTGCATATGTACAGAATGTATAAGTGTAAAAGCCACAGAATAACAACTACAGATATTCACATCCCCGTTTCTTTTGGAGGGAGAAATTGACTAGTTACTGTCTAATGTATCATCTATCTATCATCTAACTATATATTTATGACTTAAAATTATTGTAGTTGTTAATATTTTTATTTATCTTTTATTTTATATTAATAGTGTTCATTTTATTTTCAGTCATTTTCACTTTCATTTTCATTCATACTTCAACTTCAACTTATTTTAATGTGCAGCATCTAATCTAATATTTATATTTTATTTTATTTCAGCTTTATTTCTAGCAACAAATACCATTTTTACAGGTTTTGATTTTAGTGTTAGGCTTAAACACTGGTCTGAAATGTCTCAGGTTATGACTGTAACCATGGTTCCCTGAAAAGAGTGCAAGACACTGCGTTGGAAGTTACGACACTATAGGAACGCCTCTGCGTGAAGTCACTCACAGGCATGCAGGACATATGTTATAGTCCCAGTAAAATGGGCCTTCACAACAACTAGAGGCAAAAGGAAGGTCACACATCTCGCAAGCTGTAGACATAGCCTTAACAAACTGTTTGCTCATTTTCTGTTTGGATGCCAAGGAACCCTGCATGGGTGAACCATATAGCATACCAACAACTGGTCAGTCTTACGCCACTGAGCAGACCAGTGGACGTAACACACAAACGCCCTAACTGGGCAAAGCAAATCAAAATTCTCTTTGTACTCTGACACGAATGGAGGAGGATAACAGGCCTGCAAGACTACGTAGCGAGAATTGAGAATAAGGTAACTTCTCTGAAACAGTTTCAATAGTTCAAAGAAGTACCAGGGACAAACCTCTAGAACCACAGCCAAATTCCAGGCCGGAACTCTCGCATGTACTGTATAGTAGGCCTTAACCTCAATGTCCCACAAAGTCCAGGCAAGGGTTAAGGATTGTACCCCTTGCCTGGGACAGAAGGGTCCCTCCTGATGGAAATTTCCAATGGAGAGCTATTGAAGAGAGACATATGGTCTGAGAACCATACTCGGGCTGGCCAGAATAAAGCTACAAATATTAGATGGGCCTTGTCCTGGCGAACCCTATCTAGAACTCCTGGGAGTAGAGCATTTGGGGGGAAAGCGTATACACTGCTCCGCTCCCAAACAGAACACACACAGGTAAATAAGACAAAAAATCACACAGAGCGCTTACTAAAGGCACTGAAACTGACGATGTTTGGTCTGGGTATTCTTTAGCTTCCGCGGTAAAATGTCACGCATCACAGGACGATATTCCACAAAAAAGTGATTACAAGTGCTGCAGACACAATCATGCAGAGGCGTTCCCATAGTCTTAACTTCCAACGCTGCCCGAGTTCCCTTTGAAATTCCCCAATCTTTTAGATATAAAAAAGGTTTTGGATCTAGAGCTCCTTTGCTTTTTGTAAAAAAAATAGAAAGAAAATGGATTCTTGACAATTGAAACCGGAGCGTGCAGCTTTGAGAAAGGAAGCAGCCTTGAGGGCCGCACTCAGCGGGGCCGCACTTGAGGGCCGCACTCTGGAGAGACTAAAAGCGAGGCTGCTGTTTGCCTCGACTGTGGAGTTTAAGAGAGATGTGACAGTGAAGTGTCATAATCTCTCTGCGTCTCAGCACGAAATCCTCAGATTGAACTGGAAGTAGAGTCATAGCTGTGAGTTTGGATGTAGATACATTATTTGCAATGAGCTCACTGCTTAATTATTAACAATCTCTGAATAATGCAGGGAGTTCTCTGAGAGCAGAGACATTGGCTGCTCTTACACTAGTAGCAGTTTCTGTCATAGAGCCATTAGCATATGCGTGTGTGTGCGTGTTCGTTTGTGTGTCGTGTAAACATGTTTGTGCGTCTCTCCTCTCTGCTTCTCTGCTCCCTTCAGAACCCAGCCGTGTCTGTGTCCCACAAGGGCCTCTGATTTCCATCTCGATGGAACAGCAGCTGTGCTTTCACCTCTCACAACTCTCCAAAACAAACTTCAGGGTGTTAATCATCGATTCCACTTAATGGGCTTTAGTGCCTTAAAGTATAAGAGTCAAATTTGGATTAGAGATTATTAAATGATGTACATCAAGGAATTGTAGGGTCAAGGATTTGAATTGTAGCCTACGGTTTGAGACTAAGGGCCCTATTTTAACGATCTGAAACGCAAGTGTCAAAGCGCAAGTAACTTTGTGGGCGGGTCTTGGCGCTGTTGCTATTTTCCCGGCGGGATAAATGACTCTTGCGCCAGGCGCAAATCTAAAATGGGTTGGTCTGAAGTAGCTTCATTATTCATAGGTGTGGTTTGGGCGTTACGTGAAATAAATCAATCAGAGCGTCATCTCACATTCCCTTTAAGAGCAGACGCGCTTTTTCTAAAGCGGATTCCTATTGTAACGGCGGATTTGCCAGGCGCGCGCCAGGAGCGATTCACAGCCAAGGAGAGCAACGCTCTCGTCAGGGACGTTGGGGATGGAGAAACCCACCCAAATTAACTTCGGTTAAAAAAGGCGTATGATAATTTGGGTAAATGTGTAAGCTAGATGTATGCTTTTATAATAAATTGTCTATCTATCTATCTATCTATCTATCTATCTATCTATCTATCTATCTATCTATCTATCTATCGTAATAATGTATGATTTGCAAAAAATGAAAACTGCTGCTTCTGTGTAGATGAGAGAATCAAAGTGTATGCGCGTTGTGCACACGCTACATTGATTATGGCCAAGCATGCGCCCTTAAAATAGCATATGAATAACATGCCCAACGCGCCACTGACTTTAAACTATTTTTTCCTGGTTAGTGGCGCAATTGTTTTCTAAACCTGCAAAATAGCATGAGGGAACGCTTGCGCCGGAACACGCCTCCTTTTTTGCGCTGAACCGCCCAGGGAGCGCAAGTTCATTCCCTAGTTTAGCGACGTGCTTCTGTGGAGGGAAAAGCACGCTTTGCGCGGGTGCAAAATAGGAATGATACATGCGTCGGTGTACAAAGTCAATTGCGCTGGGTGCAAGATAGGGCCCTAAGTGTTTTCTTACATCAGTTTTATTTTAATATTATTTATATACTGTTGTATTTTTAATATTGTTTTGAATGTAATGTCTGATCTGATCTAATCAATCACCCATTAATCAGCCAATCACCTCTGAGTGACACTCAAACACAGTCACACACCAAAATGGGGGGAAAAACACTCAAATGATGGTTGACATTGGATGTCATGTAGAAAAAAATATTTGAATATCGGCCATTAATGGTTATCTGCCGTAAAAAAATAAAATAAAAAATAAATTTATGGTTTAGATGATTGGCTCAAAACAACCTATCTGCAGAACTGAGTGCCCATGAGCCAGATGGAAGATTTCAGATCCAGTGCCCATTATGGGGTCACCATCTAAAACTGCCCCTCTGAAATCAAAAACCAGTCTGATATTAGAAAATCACCTTAGTCAGATTTAAGTAAGAAACACCTGAGAAACACAGAGTTTCTTTCCATTGGTGGCGGAGATGAGTGATCAGTCTGCATTGACATGTAGAGAGAGAGAGACAAGGAAAGCAAGAGGAGGGTAAGACGACTAATGATGATATGTGTTAAATTAAAACAGCAGAGATTGCAGATGGATAGGCTCTACGGCTGTTCATGAGTCCTTGCGGACTGTGTTGCTTTACAGCTATGTTTTCTATCCCTCATCACACTTAAAAATGAATGAGTGGCACTGTGTAGAGGAAGCATGGCATACCTGTCAACACTCCCGTTTTCCCTGGGAGTCTCCCGTATTTCACACCCATCTCATTGCCCCCCTCCCGTTTTGTTATTTCTCCCGTGAAACTCCCGTTATTTGTATGGCCCAAACGTCGTTATATGAATAATCACATCAATATATTATTCCAAGGTTGTCCAGTTGCCAGATCTTGTCTGAAACCCATCCTATTCGCGCAATCAACACATCATACAAATTTCAACCCATTTGTGAGCTCAACCTGGCAACCTACAACCCAGTTGTGCTGTCGATATCTGTGCAGGTAGTAGACGCGGGAAGTTGAATAAGCGTTACTGGTAGAAATGGGAAAAGACTCTGTGTTAAGTAAATATTTAACGCAATTAATGCAGCATCCGTTTTTTTCTGTCATCCTTTGGCTGCATGGCGTTACATTATATGATGCGCTTTTATTCTTGCTAATGCTTTTAAACCATTCAAGCCATATAGGCTACTTATTTTATAAAACTTTAAAAGTGGAAAGCGCATCACTCATTCCTGGGAATACATTTGACATCGCAGCCTGACCTTGACAGAAATAAATATCCTACGCCAAAAGTAGGCTGCCAGAGAAAAAGTCTCAGCTGTGCTCAGATTTGTAAACCGTACAGTTGCTTTGGTTTTTCAATCCATACCCGTTTCGCCCCGTGGCTCAGGGGACACAACAAAAATAGGGACACCCGAGAAAGCCAAAATAGAATGCAAAATTTATTTACAAACTAGAACTATACAGAAAAAAACTACGTACAACGGTAAGTGAACCAATTCATAATCCGTGCACGCTTTCGCAATCGTTGTTTTATAAATCGTTCTTTCGCAATAGTTGTTTGTAATATTCAGTTCCTGTGAAAAATTGTGAAATACTGTTCCAATAGGTGAAGTTAACAATATACTGATTGATTACATAACAATATTTGGATGTAATATTCAGTTCCAGTGAAAATCTGTTCCAGTTAATGGAGTAGGCTATACACAGGTGATGTGTATTATTCAGTACCAGTAAACTCCACCCGCTGGAACAGTTTCTTAAAGTAACTGAATATTACACAACATCACCAAAACTATAGCCTACTCACAGACTTGTGGCCTATACCTTATTTTAGAAATCTGTTTTTCTGTATATTGATTTGTTGTGTATTGTTAAGATGAATACAACTGTCTAACTGAATTTTTCTATGATTTGGCGATGGGGTGTGTAATGTATAGATGACATGAAACCACATGTGGTTGAACTGAATCCCCCCCCAGGTCTCCCATATTTTGGTACCCAAATGTTGACAGGTATGAAGCATGGACAGGATCAGGCCTGCTGCCTCATAGGGCTCACTCGCACTGGGGTAATGTGCTGTTATGACCTGCCTCCTGTTTGGAGCTCTTACTGTCACCATTCTGACTCTTCCCGTTTAATTGGGTTGGGTGTGCTTAAATTTAGAGATGCACAATATGTTGGTACCATATCAGATATCGGCTGAAATTGGAGATTTTATTTTATTTCTATTTTATTGGTATTATTTTAAAATAAATATACTTATTTCCCATGCGCATGTTTTTTCCCCCTTATTTTTATATTTTGATTACCTTTGCGGTCATCTAATTTCTGTTTTTATACTGGTCTGGATATTATTATCCACATTTACTTTCACAAATTCATAGCATTTAAAATGAATGATTTCAGCTTTTAGTGCTTTATTTTTAATTAATTTTGTTTAATATATTTAGAGTATACCATTCAAAAGTTTTTTTTTTTTTTTTTTTTTTTTTTTGGAAGTTTCTTATGTTCACCAAAGCTGTATTTATTCAGTACAGTAGAGAAATGTAAGTGAAATTTTATTACAATTTAAAATTGTAATTTCTCTTTTAATATTTTTTAAAATGTAATTTATTGATGTAATGGAAACTCTGAATTTTCCGCATCATTACTCCAGTCTTCATTGTCACATGAACCTTCATAAATCATTCTGATATGCTGATTTAGTGCTCGAGAAACATTTATTATTCTTATATAAATTAACTTGTGCTGATTCATATTTTTGTAGAGACCATTTTTTCAAGATTCTAGAAAAATCGTAATTTATTTATTTTTTAATTGTTTTTTGTTTTGTAAAAGTCATTAAAATTAGGTTTGATGGATTTAATGAGTTCTTGCTAAATAGAAGTAATGAAAAAAAAGTTTAAAAACATTCATTTATTGACTATAACTTGAAAATACTTATCGGCTTATCGGTTTTACCCAGAATTTTATTAGCAGTATATTTCTAAACAAGTCATCTTTAATTTCTTCACCATTGGTTCTCGGCTGGCTTTTCTTCAGGACACAGGTGGTTTATCATACAATAGTAAGAAAAATAAAACATTGGAATGTATTAATATTCCCAAAAATATGCACAATTATTAACAGGCTAAATAAGAAAATTGGCAATTTGTAGATGCATTCACAGCAAGTGTGAGTTTAAATTACTTCAGGTGAATTTGTGCTTGACTGCTGTAGATAAATTGTTAAAAACACTGGTATGAACAATAGCTCTTGAATTTAGAGATTCATTGATGCTTCTAATACTTTTAAATAAATGTAGGTTGCTATTCATTTATGCATTCTGGGTCATTTGTTGTGAGTTTGTGTCTGTGAGAGAGTGTGTATATTAAATTTGAAGTTGTCAAAACTTATATCCAACAGTGAAGAGACCTTCTCTCTTTCCCCCTCTCTCTGTTTGCTTTCTTCCTTTCGTGACTCCCAGAGGTACAAACAGCTTTAAAAGTTAATAAAACACCTCTGGTTAGTCACTGGGAACACATGTCATGCAGGAGAGAAACAAAGAGAACCCTGGGTTTTTGATTGTTTGTTTGTTTGCTTGCTTATTCAACATTGTGAGAGGTGTTCACTCATGTCACATTACATCCATCATTGTCTCTGTTGCCTGGTCGTCTCTTTTGACAACATTTCCATCAATACACTGATCAGTTAATTTGCTCTGTCTTGTTTTTGCAGACCTTTCTGGCACAGACGTTTTTCTTTACGAGCATTCCACCTCAATAAATGTGTTTGTAATTAAACACAGGCCCGGTCATGTGAGCAGTCAAACATCATGAGATGGAGCGGTCGGAATGGACATAGCATGGCAGGCAGCAGCCTCCCACTGTCTCCAAGCCTTCATGTGCTTCACTTCACGCAGAGCCGGATCTTCACGGCTCCTCGTCCTTCCCCAGAGGAAGCTTTAGCTTATCAGAGGTCTTAGTCTGGTATTGTGGGGCTGAAATATTCACTCATCTGCATAGAATTCCTCTTTATGATCCTGCAGTGTAAGGTCTGTGTTGTGCACGAATGGCCCTCACAGTTTGCCAGCGTGTGTGAGTATGTGTGGGTGAGAGAGAGAGAGATTGAGCATGTGTTGTTAAATGTTCCCACACTGTGTAATGCAGACCTAAGTGAGGGGAGGATGGAAAGAAGGAAATAAAGTGAGGCACATGGTTCCCATTGTGCAGTTGTTTATGTTCGATGGGTATGTGCTGGTGTGTGGAGTTTTACCTGACAAACTTTCTTCTGCAGATTTATACTTGCTTCTGATCATTTCAACTGTATTGTAGCTGTAAGTTTCAGTTCCCCATCTATCAGTCACTACAACGTTATGTCGACTGACAAATGGGGTCTCACTTGGGAGCCCCAATCACCTCTGAGTTTTAGAAAAATCCACTCATTCAGATTTTTGCTTCAGAGCCGAGTGGTTGCACAGTGATCACTCTTCCAGTCACCAAGCAACAAAAAAAGTGCTACAGAAGATCGTTCTACACAGTTGGAGAGAGTGCATTCAGCGGTTTTCGACTTATCAGTACACAGTTAAGTGCAGCGAAATTCCCCTGGGTGCTTCCATAAAAGGCCAAGCACGGTCGGCAAGCATCTTTTTAAAGATGCCTTTCTGTCCATGTGTTTCTGGATGCGGTCGTTTCCTGTCTTCATCTAACGGCCACGGCTCTGTCTCACATGTCTGGGGCGAGAGCATGCTGAGGCAGTGTTTGTATATGGTTCATGCCCTTAGAGCGAGTCACTGTGGTTGCGACTGGAGTTCCCTATGTTGTTGCCCAGCACACTGCCTCTGTACAATGCAGAGCCACAGGCATGGTTAACACTTTGGGAGACCTGATGGTTGCATGGGAGCACTTCTGCCGATGGCACGGATCCTTCGCACGGGGGGCCCAACGTGTCATTCGGCGCTCCGGGTAAGGATCAGATGTTCGATAGCTGCATCGGAGAGTGGGCTACTGTCCTCTGCAGGGGTAGATGAAGCCACCGAGCTTCACCGTTCTGGCGTAGTCGCTCAGGCTGAGTCGGATGCAGAGTTGACGGTCATGCTTGCCCGGGCCTCCGCGGGCATCAGAATTGAGTGGAACCCTCTACCTTTTCCTGAGCACTCGCAGTGTCCACAGCCGTGTTCCGCCCCTGTGCCTTTCTTCCCAGAAGTGCATGACACCATGTCCAGCCATGACGACGACACGCGATGATTCTATTTTAGAAATGGTTTATATCTCTGCAACGTCTTGGCTGGAACAACAACAGAAAGTGATAATCTCAGGTACTGTTTCTGTGCTTTATGTAATGTTAAAAGCGTCTGTGTGAGTTTGAATATCATTGTGCGTGTTTTTATAGCCATACTGAAAGCAACTCACCTCAGATTTTCAAAATAAATAAAAGTGAACAAGAACAGTTTAAACTGTCAACTCATTGTTAACGATTGTATTCTATGACAACGATTGTTTCAGTAACTCAGTATGTATTTTTAATAATGTTAAAATGGTGTAATATTCATGAATTTGATTATGTATTTATCCATTTTGTTGCGAGTGCCGGGAGCTTGCCGAGAGAGCACGCCAATGTGCTCTTCTGATTGGCTGTTATTTTAATTGCGTCCCATAGTCGTGTCGTATCTGGTGTGGACAGACAAATTATCTGTCGCTGGAATCTTATCGCATCGCTTCTGGTTAGAACACGGTGTGAGGAGGTTCAGAAATTGCGCAAGGCACCTTTCACTACCCTCGATGGTGGGGCTGCCAAGGTTTACGTGGAGATTCCCCAGGTGGAGCGTGCAATTGCGGTGCACTTGTGCTTGCCACCTCAAAGGCCTGTAAGACGACGGCAGCCCTTGCTGCTAAGGCTTACAGTGCCACTAGCCAGGCTCCCTTCACCCTGCATGTTATGGCCATCCTGTAACATTCTCATCCATCTCAACGACTGGCTCATTCTAGCTCACTCTCAAGGTCTATTGGCGAACACAGGGACCTCAAGGCGAACACAGGCACCTCTGCCATCTGGGGCTTAGGGTCAACTGGGAGACGAGCAAGCTCTCCCCTGTGCAGAGCATCTCTTTTCTTGATATGGAGTTGGACTCAGTCAGTAATCTCACCAACGCATCTCACCAACGAGCATGCACAGTCAGTGCTGAATTGTCTGAATATGTTCAGGGGTAAGAAGGGTCCTGCAAAAAGGGTTGGAGTGGAGACTGTCCCCCTCTCCCTTTAGGTGTATGTGGCCTCCATTGGGGCACATTACGTTGCAGTTGACTGTAAGTCACTAGGAAAGCACAACCTGGTCATCAGAGGTCAGGCCAGGTTTCCTCCCAGGCCACACCTCATCCCCTCCTGGTCTGCAGAGAGCTCCCTTTGAGCTGCTTGAGTCAGCTGAGCTTAAGATCCTGTCTCTAAAGGCATCTGACGCCAGGCCCTGTACTTGAGTGCATGCCCGCTCGGTCAGCACTTGTACTGGGCTAGATGCTCCATGTGTTGTGATTCCCCCTTGGTAATCCCATGCGTGTATTCTTCCACTGTACTATGTGCCTGTCGGTAAATCTGTCTTTCCCTGGGCAGATTCTGCTCTGTCCCATCTCTGCACCTGAAGCAGTTCCATCCATGTCTAGGCAGGACCTACCGCAGGGATTTTTTCATATGTAGCACTGCCCCACGAGTAACTCCATTTGTGTATTTCCACATGTTCCTCCCTACGGGTATGATGTGGCCTCTGTAGCGTCCCTCTCCATTGGAATAGGTACGCTTTCCCAGCGTTAACAAACACTGGTCATGGATAAAAAAATTGAGAATTGAGAACCGAAGCTCTGTTCCTGTCAAACAACAAATTAAGGAACAGCAGCTACGATCGTCCCCATGGTAAGTCCTGTCCTGTCCATCCCATTGGCATGGAGGACAATCATCTGGGCTTACAAGGGTTGATGGGTAGGTTGCAACTAAATGTGAGCAGTTTCCAAAAGGGCATGCTATAGCTTGCCAGCATCTGCATCTCCAACACTCACAACACAGTTCAGTGGTTGTGGCGCTTTCCATAGGGACCCCATTTGTCAGTTGACATTATGTTGTTCCATGTTGATTCCAGTTCACATGGATACGCGGAAGCGTCAAAAAATTCTGTATTACGAATTTTTAAGGCCAGACAAATAATTTGGTGTGGTCAATTTGTAAAGAAAGACTACACGTCTGCGCACATACATATTGAAATGTGCATACCTATAGACTGAACACGTAATATGCATTTGCATGCCATCAGCGTTTTCACAGATTTGCGGTCGTGAAGTTTACGCGGAGATGATAATGTTTTTCAAAGTTGTTCAATGCAAGCACCTTGGAACCTATTTCAAGGTTTATGTTCTTGAGCCACCAGGCACTTATTTGTTGTGCAAATAAGCAGGCCAGAGTGCATTAAGGTTTTTTTGTTAGAACAGTGTTGTGTAAGCCGCCCCTAAGTTAATAACTAATGATCTTTGCAACGGAAGTGAATCTGCGTGATTTTTTTTTTTATTTATTTATTTTGCCCATTTTGCCTTTTATTAGGATAGGACAGCTAGGCTGGAAGTTAGGTGGGAGAGAGAGAGGAGGGACGGGGAAATTTAAGAAAAATATAATCATAATGGTAACGCTTTAGTTAACTTACAGTAGGTAACTTTAGTTAAGATGAACTAAGAATGAACAATACTTCTACAGCATTTATTAATCTTAGTTCATATTAATTTCAACATTTACTAATACAGTACATTACGGATGTTGTTTTTGTTAACATTAGTTAATGCAGGTTGAACTAACATGAACAAACAATAAACAGCTGGATTTTTATTAACTAACATTAACAAAGATTAATAAATACTGTAACAAATGTATTGCTCATTATTAGTTTGTGTTAGTTAATACATTAACTGATGTTAACAAATGACACCTATTGTAAAGTTTTACCATAATAATAATAATAATAATAATCATATCATTTTATTTTACAGTACAAATTTAAAATTACTATCCATATAATTTTATTTGTTTTGTTTTGTTTTCATTCTCAAACATTAAACCATTGAGCTTTTCTTTTGTTGGCAACAAGTTTATAAATGTACCCAGGGCCTAAAACATATAGTATTAAAAAAATGTATGTATATTTAGGATTTATTAAATATTGCATTTAACAGTTAATACATTTTTTAAAGATTTTTTATTGAACTTCAAAAGCACTTTTATTGAGTATTACATGACAGCAAAGGTCATCTAAAATAAATATGTAAAAATAGAGAAAATGAGTATGAACAGTTAAATATCCAATACTGGCCGATATTTGTTCACTATTGACAAATACTAATCGATTAAAAATCGATTAATAAAATCCCTGTAAAAAAAAAAAAACAGATCCTTTATAAAATCATCCTTCAGGAAGTGGTTTAATTTTGGTGGGAAAACAACAGCAATAACATTAATAAGTATTAGCAATTTTATGATGCTTGGCAGCCTCACTTTAAAACACGCAGTCCTGTTTGCTATTCGCTAGGCCACGTTTGCTACTCCAGCTCTCAGGAAAATGCAGTTGTCTACTGACGAAAGTACTTCGTCCTGATCTGATTTGCAGTCTGGATCAAACAGATTGTATAATGAGGCTTATGATTATAAACCATCTTTGTTTTTCCTTGTCGAGTGTGAGTGTGATTTGGTTTTTCTGGTCACGTTCTATGGCATCCTGATTAAATGCCAGGATTACCATGTGCCCTTTCTTCAGTCCCACTGGCCTACTTTGGTCTTAAACACAGCAGTCCTGTCTTTCCCTCCTGTCCTCCTTCAATCCCTCTTTTACTTTCTCTTCTTGTTTCTCTCTCTTACATTCCATCTTGGATCCTGACCTGATCCCTCCACTGTATGATTTATGATTTTCACGTTATAGGTATGTTTCCTGAAATATGGCATCTCCGTGGAGAACAGCATGCTCCCAGAGAAATCGTGGGATCCCAGTATGTGACAGAGGGTGTGTGTTTTATTCCTTGAGACACACGGGTGTGCTGGAGGCCTTTTAGCCATCACACTGAGGTGACTGATGGATGGATTGATCTCCTGACATTAGCACAGAAACTCTTTAGATCGACGTAAGCCTCAGTGCTTGATTTAATCATTAAGTGTGGCGCATTTACGTGAAATAAACAAGAAGTAGTGATATGTTAAATACACTGGATTAATATAGACCCCTTTTGCGCCGACATCACAGTTACGTCACGGCGCTAGCTGGAGGCAAAACAAACGGAAAACTGGAGGCGGCCAATACAAACCAGCACAGATTCGGCTACATAATAAGGAGCTTAAATTATTATTTGTATTATTAAATGTCATCTTGTTGTGTTCTTGGGTGCAAGAATTGATGAAAAATGAGTACGCTGTATCTGGAATTTTTATTTCTAGAAAATATTCATATCATTAAAATTGCACCGTAGTGTCACTCTTTACATTGTTGTCTTGGCGCTGGCTAGGCAGAACTGCGGATCGTCCCACACAAGTCTTTACATGACCATTCAGCACATAGTTATATTATAGGCATCTAAATATATTTATATGTCCTCAGTTTCTCTTTACCCTCGGTTTCTCTATCGGGTAGGTGTAGAAGTCAGGCCACTCAACCGCAGGTAGTGTTAACGTTAATCCTGTCAGTTCGTCCATTGACTGAGCGTGTACGGTCATCTGGTTCCGTCCGTTAAAATTAACTTTTGCAAATAACAATCGCGGTCCTGGACAGTGAGTGACCTTGCACATTAAGACAAAATCGGATTTTCTCCAGTCATTGTTAAAAAACAAGCTAACAAAACTTGCAAACTAACGTTAGTGAAGCGGCCAGAAGGATCTTTCTGCCTCCAGCTAAGCCCCGCCCACACAAATATGTCACCATGTTTACCAACTGTAAAAGGGTCTATAGTAACATCAAATATAAAATTGCTTTAAAGATGCATTCAGTTGATCTTTAACTATTGTTAGCATCGCTGTTCTTTGCATACTTTAAGTAGCATACCATACTGCCATCTATCATCTGGTTCAGCATGTTTGAGTGATGTAAATTACACTGATAGTGAGTTTTAAAGAGGACTCTACACTTGTGAAGTGTTATGTCTCTTCTATGATAATATCGTAATTGTTGTTTTATTGATGCGTGAGCTAACATTATCGAGTAATGTTCAAAAACTCACTGTGCAAAAAACAAACAAAAACACCTTGAGAGTGCAAAAGTTCACTGCCTAATGTAGCCTTGTAGAATGCAATGAGAATGCCTTAAAAAATTTGAGATATGGGGAATTCTATGTTAAATATTAATTGCAATTGCAAATGTGATAATTTTGTTCGATAAACAAGACGTTTATAGTGTGAGAAAATTATAGTCAATATTAGCTGTTTTTGCTCTATTTCGCCAACAAAAATTGTTCCAAACAAAGCCACAGACGTAGTGCACACAAGACATAGTGCATCTCCGAGCAACACAGCCGTGTTTTGTTGTTGAGTGAGTCTGAATGTTTTAACCGATCGGCTGAGTAAATGATTCAATGGTCCGTTCATAAAGACAGACAACTATTATGAGTACAGGCTTCATTTCATGTGTGTACACCGTTCAGATGACTCTTCACAAGAACTCAATTTATCTCTTAATGTGTAAAAATGTGTAAATGAGCACCAAACCACTGAACGCACCTTTACACCTGAACTGTGTCATTTTTGCACCTATAGTGGCACCAACTGGAACTGCACAAGTAATGATTCTTTCCAAAAAGTTTTTCTTAACATTTCATTGTTTGTACAAATAAGTGGTCCTGTACTAAACTCATGCTATTGGTTGAGCCAGAAGAAAGGTTCTTGGCAGCCATTTCTATGTAGACAATAGACATACAGCTCTATCTACTTGAATGAAGAAACAATCAAGTTTACCATATGTTTCAACTTATGTCAAATCAGCAACATTTTCAGGTCTTATAAATTACATAATTTTCAGAGACATAATTTTAGCTCTACAAATCATTTTCAGTCAATAATGTTTTAAAATGATTTTTCCAGCTGTATTCTTATACTCTTTTTTTTATGTATCTCTAAATAATTTCATTTATGTTTAAAGATAAGATCTTCTCTCAGACACCTTTCATACGTTCAGGTCAACCACAACATAGCACGATCTGCTCCAATCTCAGTGTAATTAGATTGGGCCACATCCAGATGTATCTCTGGCCAGCTGGAATGAGCTCTCTCTCTCTCTCTCTCTCTCTCTCTCTCTCTCTCTCTCACAGTCATTCATGCCATGTGGCGTTCAAATGATGGTGGGTTTGAGAGATCTCATCTTAGCTACACTTGTCATTTTCTTCAGCTTGCTGTGTGTTGATGGAAATTGCTGAGACACACACAATCACCACATATTTTCTGCTTGACATCATGCCCTATTGTCAGTTTCTCCATAGTTTTGTACTTAAAGGTGAATGACTGACAAGTACTCCCCCAGTTGCCACTGGTCATACACAAATATTTTAATTTCTAGTATACCTTTTGGTATAAAGTGGCAAAAAATATAGAAAGAATAAAAAATAAATCATTAATAATAGCTAATTAATAACTAAATACTGGTTTTAAAGAAGAAGTGTCAAGTACTCTAACTGCCATAATGGAGACAGCAGTAAACTGCTTCATATTTCTTGAAAGCTTGATGGAAATTTGTCTCAACTTCAGCAAATACACATCTCTTGGAAAAGGTTCAAGAGTCTTTGAATCCCTCCCTCTCATCTCCTAAACAACACGGTCATTTTTAAAGCTTTTTTTGCAAATTGTGAACTCCATGGCGTAAGGGTAGCCATATTTTAATAATGGAGAAAATACATTGAATATTATTTTCCAGGCTTCCTGCACATATCATCATGCAACAGATTAGAACAGGATTTGAGGAGCTTAGCTGATGGACACATGCTGTCCCCAAACACCCTGCACCTACAAACACAGAATCAGCAGAATGGAGGTACAAAAAGGGATGGATTTAGCGGGAAAGTTTTAATGCCTCTCACATACTAGTACTTATAAAAGTGTCACATTATCCTTTGTGACTATACTAATGCATTCCAACCTTCATGCATCATTCATGGATAATATGTGCCCCTCCTCCCCAGAGACATCTGACATCTACAGAGAGATTAGTGGCAGAGGTTGGTGGGCTCGGGTCATTGTCATTTTCCCTCTGACCACTCCAGACCACTTCACTCTGGGTGACATCACATAATAATTGTTTAGATTTTGCATCACATTTATGTGAGAAGTTGGGTATCATAAAAGTACCTGCTGAAACAGCAGCTACTTAGTTAGTGATAATATCATACATGAGAATTTGTATCAGGAATGCAATAGTAGAAACACTAAAGGATATCTCTAATGGATAAGTAAAATCAGTCAATTATCAATTTGATACACACATTTATTTTTAATTTATGTTTTATTTATTTTGAAACAGGACATTTCAGGTATCTTGAAAGAAAAAACACAGTACTATAAGTTATACACTGTCATTTCCTTTTCTACTTGTAACAGACATCTGTTCACTACACTGTCTTGTAGTGTACATTTGTGCTTTGTTCTTAAAAAGCCTTATCTCATGAGATATATTTAATGATGTATAGGATTAGAATGAAACATTTATACAAGTCTGAATTATATAATATTTGTGCGCTTATGTAAGAAGCACGGATGGGCAACATTTTCCCCCCCTGTGAGTCTGGACCCCAGTTACAGTGCAGGTCAATCCTGCTTGATCCTGCATAGATTTAAAAGTCAGGGATTTTAGAAGGACTCAACGTCTATCATCAAATATGCTTATCCTGGCCCCTGTTTCTTTGGCTATGTGTGTTTGCGTGTAAGAGAGATGTTTTTACTCAAAAACAGTATAATTTGACCGTTGCATGCCTTAAAATCTTCAATCACTCATGTTCTCTACTCTCAACCTTTTTACATAAGCAAGTAACAGAACATTGTGTCTTATTTATATTTTGACCTGGTTAGAAAAATCAGCTAGTTTACTTGTGTGTTGAAACATTTCATGTTTACTAGAAAATTCCTGTTATTAAGAACTCTTAGGTGACTATGAATATTTTATCATGTAAGGAGCCATTAGCAACACAATGTAGCTGTGATTGGTGTACGAGGGAAGAGAACTCCGCTGAAACAATTGCATGCTGATGTTAGTGCTGTAATGAAGGGCTTGTGAATAGCTTTAATTGAATCCAGGACTAATTGGTCTCAGTATCTCAGCTGTGTTTCAGGCTGACTGCTGAGAAGACTAGTGTTGTTGGCTTATAAGGGTAAGTTTACAGGACAACCGTGTACTAAAAACAGGCGTCACTTCTTGTTGACGTTCAAAGTATTGTCAAACAAAACGGAGACTAGCTCGACCCTCCCTCCTCCTCATCCCCTCCTCCCTACCTTCCGTGCTTCCTGAAACAGTCATGAACCATTTAGAAAAAACAAACTGGTTCTACCCACCTGTTCAGCAAAAACAGAGCCATCTGAATGTCGGATTGGAAGCCCTTCTGCCGGCGGAGTTCTCGCCATTTTGAACGCTTTTCTGATGTAAATTTGCGACTTTGCGCGTTCCTTCTCCTTTTCCCTATTCTTTGTTATTTGTTCATTGGAACGTCGTCTCTTTGGTTGTGTGTCGGCCATATCAAAATTCTCTAGAATATAAATTTTTAACGTTAGTCATTGTCGTTGTTTTGGACATCTCTCCTCTAGCTAACTTCCCTATTCATGCTTCTCTCTCCTCCACTCCCCACACCCCCCTTCATGTGCATGCGCACTAACCCCCCCACCCCCAAATCATTCTTGTCGGTTATTGGCTGGAGCACTGTTTGTTATGTTTCGTGGTCCAAGCTTGGCCAGTTTGTTTTTCTTGTCGTTTTGGAGCCTGGGCTGTCTACAGAGGCCGCATTTTTTTACAGTGTGTTCAGGGGACAGGCAGCTAGCGGATAGTGAGGAGATGTTTGCTGTATGTGACAAAAAAATGTTTTGGCCTAAAAAACGAATGACATTTTATACTTGAAAATACTTTTTGAAAATAAAGGTATTACACCTTTAATACTTGAAAAAAATACTCCTGCGTCTCCTTCGATTACAAATAATAGCTAGTGGGGTGGCTGGTATAGACGTAAACCTATCAACATCCGTTGCCATGATTTTTGGAATGACTTCAGTCGCATAATATAAGTTAATGGAAATGCCGTCATTTTGCAATAGTTTTTTGACGACATTTAGAAAATATCGCAAAATGATATATGCATTTTTTTGCATTAATCCTGATGATTTGCCTGAATTATGTAATTCAATTTAAAACACTGGGTTGTGCAATTCACCAGTTTTAAATGAGTCAGTTATTGGATTAGCTTAAGTTTTCTTCACGTTACTCAACCTTTATGTAATTCCACATCAACGAATAATGCTTTATCCATAGGCCTGTCCAAACTGGACAATGCTGTTTGAGGACATCCACTGGGATTAGGCTATGCGTTTCCAGCCATGTTTAAGTGCAAATTACGGAATTTACATTATAAAATGGGTGGAAGGCAACTGATGTAATCTATGGGAAAACAGGATTTAAGGCTCTGCATGACAATTAAAGCAGCTTTATAGAGGAAAATCACTTAAGAGGCAGAACTTTTTCATGGAATCTGTCAACGACTCAGCATCTGCTCCAAAGTTATGTCACCAGCAACAGTCATTGTGCTGCATTTCATATTGAAGTGATCTCAAAAACATCCCAGAAAATGCTTGCACTCCATAGGGTTAACCATAAGCATGCATGATTAAACTCCAGGATAAAATATGGACATGGTAGGGATGTTTAAAAAAAAAAGGAGTGGATTTTTAGGAAATTGAGTGTTACTTTGAAAAGTGATGCCTCAGACTGCAAGACAGTAGAGTTTAAATCATGAAACTCATGACAGATAAGAAAAAATATACATAGGAAAGAAACAAACATACTGTAACATGAGGTTGTTATTACTTTTTAAAAGAGCCTCTCATTGAAAATGTATTATTTTTTATTTAGTAAAGATTTTATCTTTAATGGAAGTTGGTCCTCAGTGCAGGTTCTCATTGTGTAAGAAGCCTCAAGTGCTTTATATGTCATATGCTCTACTTGTTATCAAAGTCTAGCTCAGTCGCTAAGTGAATCAGTTGTTTGACTTTGATGATGGAAAGTGCGATATCTTTAGAGCTCCCTTAGGAAATTTGTTTGAAACCACACACACATTATAATGCAGCATATGAAATTCCCAGAAGGGTTTCTGTAGTAATCATCAAACATAAATAATGAGGAGCAAAACAATATGTCTCCTCAGTGTTATGTTTTATTTAGGAAGTTAAACTGTATTTTGTGTGTATTTTCTATTTTCTCGACAACTATTATACCTGTTTCACCTCAGTAAACCATGCAGACAAGTTCCTAATAATGAAAATACCTGTCAAGACTTGCCTTAATCAAGATTTACTCCAGATTGTCTTTCTATTTAGCTTACCTGGGCCAAAGTCTGTCTGTCTGTCTCTGTTTGTCTACTGTATCTGTCTATAGTAGTTATACAGTAGGCCTATATGCAGTGTTTATGCATTTGAATTTGCATGTAGTTTTATATGTGCATATGTGGTTTTTATTCGGGTAGATTTCACCTCTTTGAACATCAGTTTACCTGCATAAACTGTATAATTGCATCTGTACAGTATGTGTAAGTGTACAAGCCACAAAATAACAACATATTCACCTCCCAAATCTTCAGCCCCGTTAGGAGGGAGACATTCTCTAGTTACTGTTTGTCTTGACAACGGAAGCATTTTAATTTCATCAATTAGATTTAATTGACAACAGATGCTGCCTTCCTGTTGATTGGAATTACAGAGGTCTGACATTCTCAGTTAAGCTGTTATGTCTGACTGACAGCTACTCCACGACTGTATCTGTGTCCGAAACCTCTGGCAGCTGCCTCACTGTCCAGTCACTGTATGACTAAACAGGCAGTGTTTTGTCTTCTAAGGAAACTGGTTTCAATCTAGCTTCCAGGCCACAAAAAGTCATGTCTAATGATGATCTAATGCTTTAGTTATACTATATGCATGTATGCATACCATTCTGTAAGATTTTTGTAATGATTTTGATAGAAGTGTCTTATGCTCAAGGCTGCAATTATTTGTTCAAAAAATACAGAATTATTGTGAAATATTATTACAATTGAAATAAATGCCTTCTATTTTAATATATTTTAAAATATGATTTATTTCTATGATAGCAAAGCTGAATTTTCATCATCATTACTCCAGTCTTCAGTGTCACTTGATCCTTCAGAAATAATTCTAATAAGATGATTTGGTGAAAAATTCGTTGAACAATGTTGAAAACAGTTTGACTGCTTAATATTTTTGTGGAGACCGTGATACATTTTTTTCAGGATTCTTTGAGCAGAAAGTAAAAAAAAAACAGCATTTATTTGAAATAGATAAATGTATTTACTGACTTTTCTTTAAAAAATCTTACTCGGCCCGACTATATATAATATTCATTAAAAACCTTTACCAATTATTTTATGACTTTCAACTTCCATCGCATCACCATTTCTGTTCTTTCCATTCTTTCCATTCACCCTGAAGACATCTTAGTGGATGTCTTAGAGAATGTTACCTTGTACCTTGTCTTCCTACCCTTGTATACTCTGCTAAGAGCCTTTGAGGAAGACTTATGTAAACAGCTCAAAGCTCACAAAATGCACTGAAGGGAACTTGGATGTGTACGACTATCTCATGTCCTCAGTTGGGCAGTTCTCAGAGGAGGAGCAGGGGGTCGGTGCTGACAGCGGTTAATGTATGTGGACAGTCTTCATGTCCTTCCTGCTGGCCATTAGTCTCCTGGTCCTCTGGAGGAGGAGGTTGTGCAAGGTCCTAATCCTGCTGAGAATAATCCCTGTCCTTCTCTATCCTACGTTTCCGGGCGATTTTAGTCTTCTCTCACTAGCTTGGAATGTTCTTGTCTAATTCTCGCTTGCAGTCTGGGAGAGGAACCAAGGCCTCGTCCATTTGTTTTAACTGTTGCCAGTGTACAATAAGAGATTTTGAATTCATTCTCCGTAATTACAGAATGGACATTTCTGCTGACCCTTTTTAACTTTGCCAAGTTCATCTTTCTGTTGCTGTTGTTGTGTGTTTTTTAATTAATCCAGTCGCACTAACTGGATATTGTTTATTGCTGCTTTATTCATTGGCGCTGTAATTGAAATTAGATTAATCAGGATCTCTTGTGCCAGGGAACGCTCTGCGATGGGACCAGAACCGAGAGGCTGTGACTCTCTAATGAAGGCCACACCAACAATGAAACCCATGTGAACCATGAGCACTAGAGCAGATCTGTTGTTCCTGGGATAAAAATAGGCAGCTGACTCTCGGTCCAACTTTTTATTCATCTGTTTGTCATCAAGAAGCATTTTGTCTCAAGTGAAGCACTGTTGTTGTGGGTGAAATGAGCAATAGAAGACTGACATGAGACTCAGAGGTCATAGAGTGAGGGTCAGTCTCTATTTTCACACACTTCAGGGACTGTGAGTGTAATTATGAAGGATTTGCTGTGTCATTACTATAACATAAGAACCAGGTGACAGGCTCTTGTTGTGCTAGTGGGCGGTAAAGCATTGTTTTGTGAGTTCTTTTGGGTTGTTTGAGTTCACCTCTGTTGTGTTTAGGGCATTGGGGGCATTGTGAAGCCTGCTGACGCATTCAACCTCCCCGATGATCTGGGAGGGAATGTCACTGCACAATGCGCAGCCATGGACACGCACAAACACCCTTGCAGATATTACTGCTGTGTTATACTAATTATTATATATTATATATATTATACTAATATACTATAGTTATTGTTGATCTTTATACAAAACTGAGAACTGGCTTGTAGTTTGTATACTTTGCTCACAAAGTGGCGGCACAAGAGAGTAATATTACATCTGTGCAAAGCGGAATAGAAATATATTTTAATATGAAGGAAACTTTTTACCTGCTTTCTTTACTGCTACTTTTTATATGCCTTTTGCGTACATATTTTTGCCCCAGACCTAAACATTCAATCATAAAATATTATATTTTACATTATCACTGTCCCTCAGTTGTGGGTTCATTTCTATTATGACCAACAATTTTGCCAACAAAAAGTTAATGTACTGGGACACCGAAATATGAGATGTGTTGTGTGATGAAAATAAAGAAAAATGCAAGGTCAACATCACTTGTGAATAAAATTCTGATTGTGCATAATTTCTAATCTGTAATTTTGACACTTCATTCAAATATTACAATTATGTGAAATATGAATGTGTGAAAATTGTTTTCAGACAATTTACTTTCTAAAGGTCCTCTGGGCCAAATGTACCCATACATGGAAATAAAAAATGTAATTACTGTTTTAACAGATATAAGAAGACTTTCTTTCTAACAATTTCGGGGGGAAAACAGTGTGAGAGGATCAGACAAGCAGTTTATTTTAGTTTCTCTACATACTCTCTGTCTTTCAGTCAGTCATGATAAGTGACAGACTCCAACGTTACACATATTCTGAGATATTTGTCTGTCAGTACTGAAATAAATCAGGTTTCAAATTTGTACAAAGAGATGAGGCTTATCCCCGAATGGATCAAAGCTGGTCTCTGGGGTTTCAACGCTTTTCAATCAGGGCTGTAGTATCTTGGATGCTGACGTCATGGCAACGGGCTGTGTAGGAACGAGCACAATTGCAACACTTTATAGAGAGCTCAAGGCTGACTTTGACACTCCCACCATCTTAGAGCATGTAAAACTGAATCCAGGCAAATAAGTGGCCACTCTCACTGACCCGATTCTGTCGGCAGGCTGCAGGCTTATCAATGGAACTGGCCAGGTGTCACGCTGTGTCAGTGAATAGCTTGTTAACAGAGCAGCGATGGACTGGGAGCAGCAGTAATGCCATCGAAACTGCAAGAAAAGCTCCTGAAAATCACACCAATGCCACAGTCATATAGTTGTCAATTCTCTCTGAAGCTCAGTGAATGACGTCTGATAAAGTCATTTTGTTGTTCTGAGTGATCAGAGTAAAAAAATTTCTCTGTATGGGTGAATAATTAAAAAAAAATCTTTTTTTTTACTCTTAAAAGGATAAATCACCCAAAATGTCATTATTTACTCACCCTCATATGTTTTGAAACCTGTATTTTTTCACTGGAAACAAAAGTTAGGCAGAATGTCCAACGTGCTCTTTTCCATACAATGAAAGCAAATGATGACCATGGCTGTCAAGCTAGATTTTCCAGGCAAGATATTTAGTCTGTTGCTTGCAAATCACATATGGCTTCAAAATACTCAAAATATAGTGTTTTTTTGTCCTTTTAGGAGCTTGACAGCTTTGGTCCCAATCACTTTCATTGGATGGAAGAGGGAAGCTCAGACATTTCTGTGAAATATCTCCTTTTGTGTTCCACATTTAAGAGTTTGAATATTTTTGTGATCTATACCTTTAAGAGAGACAAAAGTAGGCTATATGACAGCACATTCTACTTACGCTGTAATTAGTATGTGATTGAAAGAATTGACTATTTTTTCTCTGGAATGATCCATATTCTTAATTGCATGATGTACTGTATAATGACAGGGAAGACTCTCTGAGACACATGTGCGTTGCTCTATGATTTATACTTGAACTATTCATGTAGCTCAATGTGTGTTTGCGTGTTTTTGGCAGGTATACACGAGTTCCCTGATGATCTTTTCACCAACCAGGAGCGAATGGAGGGGGCCGTAGCCTTGCATGTTCTGTTTGTAAGTATCTCTACCATCTGCTTTTTCTTTACAGCATTTGATAAAATAGTTTGAATGCCTTATTCTAGCTGAAATCTATAAAATTACATGAACACTTGAAGTCACAAGACCTTACCTCTATTATTTGTTACAATGACTGCAAAGGATTTTACAAGTGACTTACTCATTGGTACACATGAGTGAATTGATCATGTTAATTTTCAGGTTATATTACCTCACTCGAATAAAGGTGTTCCAGCAGAGAAGGGTTTGTACAACTTCAATTGTTGTTGTGAGAGCTTTATTAACCAGTACAACAAATCAACTCAAAGCAAATCAGTTGTCACGTTCAGATATATGATCTAGAACTTGATGAAGCCTGTACTCATTTCAAGAGTTTTATTTCAGTTGGCATGCTTTAGTTCTTACATGAAACACTGTTTACTACAGTGATATAGAGTGCATATAGAGAGTGGAATGGGTTTTATTGTCTGGCAGTCTATGCCTGATGACACAATCATTTGTTTACAATAATACACAATTGTTCCCTCTGCCAACAGTATTTCCTATAGTGTCTGTTCTTTTATGGATTGTTTTGAGTGTTCTCTGGAGGCATAAAAGGAGCCAATTGGAATAGCACTAAAAGTTGTAAGCATTGTAAGCTGGGTGGCTGTTTTGAGTCATGACTCAATAGAATAGTTTTTCATTGAAGTGTGTTTCATTGAAAAACTACCAGCCCTACGCTACGGCCAAATAAACACATATACATATATTTCATATTCCTGAAGCAATTATCCTGTCTCTTAGAAATGAAAATAGCTTTCGTTTTTGTTGTATTTGAGAAACTGAGAAATAAATAAAAATTGTTTTGTGGTAACTGACATCATGCAACAAGTGAGCTTAACTTATATTGAACCTGGAATGTGAAATATTAAAGGAATGAGTGCTCTATAAATATAGATTATACACTGCAGTTGGTTTTAATTAAATAAATCGAGTTGTTTTGTTCCACCACCATAATCGTAAGCCATCTCAGGGACATCATGCATCAGGCCTTTCTGCCTCCATAGGCCATGTCTGAGCAACATTTAAGTGAAGCATACCATGTGAAGCAGGTAATGATGCAGTACTGTGTGTTCCCGCTGAAAACCCTTGCAGGGTTGGTTTGACACTGCCATTGTTGTGCATTGTTTAGATAGTTGTCCGTGTAAGCAGAGACTGAGTGGATGGTAAAAGCCGCAGCGAAAACCCTCTAAGACTCCCTCCGGCTGTTTACATGTTTTATTTATCTTTAGGGGCTTCAGTAGCCCAGCTCTGCCTTGTCAGAAGGTCAAGAATAAATGGAAGGGGAGGGAATGAGAGTAGAGGGGGCAGAGATTACATAATGGGCACAAAGTGCGAGCATGGCAGCGTGGCGACTGAATTAGATGCACTGATTGGCAAAGTCTTGGCGGGAAACAGTTGGCAAACAGGTCCCAGGGGGAATGGGAGCTTGCTTTGACAGGACATTGTGTGCTTGCATCCATGTGTATGTATGGGAATGTTAGTTCTGCGTGAACCCATGCTTATTTAACATACAAAAATTATATAATTACAATTATTTAGTTAGTAAGTTTTGTTTTGTTTATGTCATAATCACTAGCATTAGCAGTGTTTTTGGATGTATTGTTTAAATGTATGCATTTGACAAATGCTTTTATCCCAAAGAGATGTATTTAACTTATAAGGTATATACAGTATACAAGTTTTTGCTTTCTCTGGGAGACGAATCCATGACCTTGGTATTGCTGGCACCATGCTCTACAGCAATAGGAATGTTCATGTTTTTAGTATGTTGGTAGGTAAATGCAAACGTACGCATGCATATGTGTTTTACATGTAGAGGGACTGTGACATCTGCGATTCACACCCATCTGACCACAGCAGATGTTGGAGCAACTAATCCCCACACACAGCTTTTTTATGCAAAACATGTTCGAATGTAGGGGAAAAAACATCATGTTCATCCCATTTGAGGATGAGACAAATACATTTTGAACCCCCTCACTCTGTAAAGGGCACAAGCTTCCATCAGTGCCTTTCTGTCATCGGGACACTTTCTAAGAAAAGGTCTGAATAGTCCCAGTAGACGGCCGTCCCACTGGAGGGCAGATTGCTCTGAGAATAACAGAGTTTAATGGCGTTGACACTCGTGTACTCAAATGTGCCTGCACGCAAGAATTTCGCTTTGCACAAATTTCATGCGCTCCCTGCAGTCCCTCTCCTGCAGCTTTCTCTTTTTTTACCTTCTTATATAATGTGAACTTACAGAGGCTTCATCAGATGTAGCAATCTGATTTAAGGTGATATTTCTGCACTATTTCTAGATTATTATGATTTTCTCACCTGTCTTTCCGAATGCATATGACTTTCTTTCTTCTGTAGACACACTAAAGTTAAAGTTTTGGATATAATATCCTGACTGCTCTTTCCTGTATAGTGCAGTGGTTCTCAACCATTTCGACTCCAGGCCCCTGTTGTCCACAACAATAATCAAAGCCCCCATGACTTTTACATTTTTAAAAACATTTTGTACTCCAAATTTTGACCCCTTAAAATATTTTACATTTTAGCATAACTAGAAACATTTATATTCATTTAAAAAATGCCCAGTTTTATGATTTAATTCATTTACATGATTTTCCCAGGTCTAATAAGGTCTAATCAGAACAATGCTTGTTTTGTCTTATCGTGAGCAATCTTGAGGCCCCCTTGGAAGTTTTCTGAGGCCTCTTAGTGGGCCCCAGAACCCTGGTTGAGAACCAATGGTATAATGAAAGTGAACGAAAAAGGTCTGTCAAGCTTCAAAATCACAAAAAACACCATAATATAATCATAAAATTGGCTGCAATAGCTGATTTTGGAACAGACCATAATTTAGGTTCTGGACTTTCAAAAAGAAAGGTTTGAGCTTGAAGTGTAAACTCACTTTGTGAGTTTTTTTTGTGTGAGCTCACTTTGTCATTTTGTGTCCTCTCTCTAAAGGCCATGTATATGTTTTACGCACTGGCACTGGTGTGTGATGACTACTTTGTGCCCTCTCTGGAGAAGATCTGTGAGGTACGACATTCATTCATGTCTTAGCTAGTGTTCTACAACTGGTAAATCTTTTAAAGCATTTTTAAAGGTGAGATGTGTAATTTTTATTTAAAATATTTTCTCTTGTCCCGGTTTAAGGCTGTTTTCAAGTTTTTTTTATTTAAAAAAATACGTTTTTAATATTTTTTAAATATATTAATTAAATTAAAATGTGTATCTGTTTAAGCTATTTAATTTATATATATATAAATTATATATATATCAGTCATATTTCAGATCAGTCTGTATTGTTGCCATTCTGTTTGGTTCAAATGACTCTTTTCATCTTTCGTGCCTCTCTTTCTGTCTGTGTGTGAACGTGTTGTAGCGCTTCCAACTCAGTGAGGATGTAGCAGGAGCTACGTTCATGGCTGCAGGAAGTTCAGCCCCTGAACTCTTCACCTCAGTCATAGGTAAACATCTGGCTTATCCAAACACCGCCTGCCTTTGAAAAACAGTACCTCTCACATTTGAACATAGACCTTTACATGCCCTCTGTAAGCCACCCTGTCTTCTCTGTGCAGGTGTATTTATCACCAAAGGAGATGTGGGAGTGGGCACAATCGTGGGCTCTGCTGTCTTCAATATCCTCTGCATCATCGGAGTGTGTGGGATCTTTACTGCACAGGTGCTCATTACTTTGCACATGACCCAAAAGCTGTTTTAGTTAATGTTTCAAACTAAATGAAATGAAAAATGAAAAAGAGTGTTAATTTTGTATGTAGCTTTGGGAAATCCAAGTCATGTTAGTGAATTGTTCTAGGCGGTTTGTGTAAAAGAACTAGTTCTAACAGTTCACTGATTCACTTTGGTTTTAGCACAAATGTCCCTGCGCCTTTTTGCTTGTAGCAAAATATTTTGTTAAATGCTAGCGTTCATTTTAATTAATTATATAAATTAGGTTTCTTTAGTACACATTTATCTTTTGAACCCAAATTGGAAAACTGTATTATATAAAGTTATAGTTATATTCAAGGTACTGTATATAAATATAACAGCATGCTTCCCCAAACCTGTTTACATTTTTAATACAGTGTCTACACATTGCCAGTAAGACATTATTTTCCTTTAGACAGTCGACACAAATGTACTGAGCAAGCATTATGAATTCTCAGCATCTGTGAGAGGTCAACTTAGAGATGAATGAGGTGGCCTGTGCATCTCCCCTCTAAACCTCTGCCCTAAAAAAGCCATTGCTTAGTGCAGACTGACAGTGAGAAGTGAGCAGACTATTCTCAGGGGTCACTGAGAGTAGCTGATGAGGTCAGTCATGTTAGCTGTGGAGTTGCTTCTTTTTTTTTCATCCTGTCCGCTGCTTTCCACTTCATTCAGTCATTCACACTGCTTCGGTTTAACCTCCTGAGACCCTTACTATGTTAAAGAAAAGAGGATATGAAGTTATATCTATCTTTGCATTAGCATGGGAAACGGCTTAATAGTTTTTTCCTCTCCCAGTCTTTCTTCAGTCACCATCTGGCAGTGGAATAGTGGCATTCTGGGTAGTCTGATAGACCTCAGAATAGTGTCCCCACACATATGCATACAAACAGGGTTTGAAATTAACACCCGCCAACCCACCAAATGCGGGTAAAAATCAGCTTTGGTGGGTAACACTGTCACTTGCCAATTTGTCATTTTACTTATTATGTTTGGTCACTTTGCTGGGGAAATTTGTGTAAGACAAATCTGCGTAGATTTAGCGCAAATACTTGTGAGTTATCATGATATACCAAATACAGCGTATTGCACAGAATCTGCGCATATCTGGCTTACTTGATCATACGCGTCACTACCCAACAAATAATGGCACGCATGTTCATTTGCATTGAAGCAATAGCGAAGATTAAAAAGTAGGGAGGAGATGAGGACAGGATTTTGTTTCAATAAGAAATGGCTATGAAATCCAAATCCAAATATATATATATATATATATATATATATATATATATATATATATATATATATATATATATATATATATATATATATATATATATATATATATATATATATATATATATATATAAGAAAAAGGGGATAGATAGATAGATAGATAGATAGATAGATAGATAGATAGATAGATAGATAGATAGATAGATTTCTTCTTACCCTCTTTTCCAATATTTAACAAACATTAATACTAATTAACCATATTAATTGACTGCAAATTTATTTTGTAAACATGTTTATCAGTACTTATAAAGCACATATTAATGGCTTATTCTGCATAACCATATTCTATATCCTTACCCAATACCTAAACTTAACAACTACCTTACTAAATATTAATAAGCAGTAATTATGAGTTTCAGGCAAAAGTAGTTAATAGTTAGTTAATAGTGAGAATTGGACCCTAAACTAAAGTGTGACCATATATATGTATATATTTGCGCAGACATACATGAAATACTGTAGCTTTGTATTTGTGCTCTTGGTTTTCTTACAAAATTAGCATCCTATATTAGTGATGTCAGTAAATCACAAAATTACACTTACACTTACGCATGGAGTCCATCAAAGTCAAGCAGGGGAAAAAGCACATCTGCAACAATGGAGCTTCTGGTTACCACGGAAACACAAAGCAAAGAGTGTCACCTGTGGTGTAAATTAAGCTGTGCTGGCGTGAGTGATGGCGCATTACTTTCGGTGCTCTGACGTAGATCTATGCTTTTTATGGAAGGATCGCCCTTCAAAACATGGCCCATTCAATATGGATTACTTCACATGGTTCAATCAGCTGGATTTCGGTACAGGATGTCATGTCCATATATGGTTCCTACTTCGTTCATTTCCTTCACTTCCGATTCGCGCACTTAAATTCAGTATTCTAAATTTTGTAAGCCAAGACCAACAATCCAACTTTTTCAAAAAAATCTGGAAATAGGCACAGATTACACATTATGTAAAAGCATGACAAGCACATTTTAAAATCCTTTAATACCAGGGTTTGCATGAGTCCATGAATGACAAAAAAAGCATGCAATTTTATTGTGTGGAATAGACTTTTCAAACTAAACTCTTTAATATTCTGTACAATTATCATGCAATATCATTATATTCTGTACAATTATCATGCAATATTATCAAAGATACAACGAATTATTTTTGGAACTTAAATTCTAAATCATCATACTTCTGTGTGTGTCCCATGTTTATTCAGTGTCCTGTAATATGCACATCCGTTATGAGTTATTTTAACTTGCTCTAGGTTTTTATGACTTCTGTCACCACAAATAAAGCACTTGTTCAAGATGGATGTTGGAAGTAAATCATTAAAATATTTACTTGTCATTGTAATGTAATAGAAGAGTTCTGCTTTGACACTTGCTCCACTCCATTGAACCCTTGCCCTAAAGGGTGTGTGTGTGTGTGTGTGTGTGTGTGTGTGTGTGTGTGTGTGTGTGTGTGTGTGTGTGTGTGTGTGTGTGTGTGTGTGTGTGTGTGTGTGTGTGTGTGTGTGTGTGTGTGTGTGTGTGTTAACGGTCTCTCATCCGTACTCTCTCTCATCGATGCAGGCAGTACGGCTCTCGTGTTGGACGTTAATGAGAGACTCTGTGTACTACACCATCTCAGTGACCGCTCTGATCGTGGTGAGTAGATCTCTAAGTGGCTTTTCATGCTCCCATAAAGCCTATGGGCCTCCTCACGCAGCAGGAGAGTAGAAGCAAGTGGCTCTCCCGTGGGGCCCATGGCCGGCAGCACAGGACTCTTATTTGCCCACACTCTCTGCATGTGTTCCCAGCACAGAGGAACAACAAACACAGATTAATAGTATACAGGACACAGAGTAACAGAGATGCTACACTGAACACCTTATTAAAAATTGGATTCACTGAAAGAACAAACTGTTTTGCAACAGTTTATACTGTTATAGTTGAAACATGGACTTTTTGGGGGGAAGTGGTGATATGTCTCTTAATTACTTAAAGTAAATGGTTGTATATCTGTATATCTATGTTTTTTCTGATTAGTCTGTATTTATTTATAACATATACAGTGGGGTCCAAATGTCTGAGACCATGTTGAAAATATAGAATTCAAAAAATAAACCTGAAAATAAACAGTTCTTGTTCAATTTTCACTAAAATGATGATGATAATGCCGTTTATAACAAATTAAATTAAATAATTGGACAAATGCAAACCAGTATACTTGAAATTTTATCAAATAAACCTGTATAGTAATGAAATGTTATAATTTTGAAAATGTTTACTTATCATGCTAATACAATTTTTTAATATATTGTATTGTATTATTATAATGTTTTTTATTCAAAGATTCAGCAAAAATTAAATAAAGCATCACAGAAATGCTGCATTAGATCCTCAGGACCCATATTACCGTTAGATAATCCTGCCCTCTAGTGGTAATATGCAACATTTCTGAAATGTTTGAAGGAATTTGGCATTGCCATATTTGTCTATTTAATTTAACTTTTGCTCTCTTTTTTTTTTCAAGTTCATCTATGATGAGAAGGTGACATGGTAAGATAAACGCTGCTGTTACACCAGAACACCCTCATCATTTGTCATATTACATTTGTTTCACGTTATGTTATGTTATGTATTCAGTCATTTATGCTGCTTTATTTCTTCTCAGGTATGAATCGCTCATCCTAATAGTGCTGTACCTATTTTACATTATATTAATGAAGTAAGTTCTCCTTTATTCTGTTGCCATGGAAATGTTTCATTATTACATGGATTCATTGCTATTCATATCTACTTTGCATCAGTAAATCACATCACTGCTGATTTTATTAACTCTCCTTCCTTCGTGTTAATCAGATTTAACTCGCGGGTGGTTCATTACATCGAACGGCGGAAAAAGAACTCAGCAAATCTGGGTAACGGCACAGCCAGTAACACTGACATCGACGATGGGTGTGACGCCACTGTCGTGCTGCTTAAGAAAGGTAATGCAGTCATGTTTTATATGAATAACGCATATAACTGTTTGGTGTGCCATCTAAATTTCTGCATTGTTGTTCTGTCACTCTTAGCAAATTTCCACAGGAAGCCATCAGTGCTGATGGTGGACGAACTCTTGTCTGCATACCCTCATCAACTGTCCTTCTCTGAGGCTGGAATGAGAATCATGATAACCAGCCACTTCTCCCCTCGCACACGCCTTACGATGGCCTCCAGAATGCTCATTACAGAGGTCAGTCACACACATCTGCACTCACACACACATCTGCACTCTTTCACATAATTGTGTCAAACACAGAACTAGATACATGCTTAGATTTTGCCTAGTTTTTTTTTACAGGCGGTTAAACTGAGTTTTATCTCAAATAATTTTTTGTGAACAGCTAAATGTCTGTAAATGAACATTGTCCCTCTCACATTGAAGTGTATTACGTAGAATTGATACACTTCCATTCAAAGTTTTGGGTCAGTAAGACTTTTAATGTTTTTGAAAGAAGTCTCTCACCAAGGACCATTTATAGTATCAGAAATACAGTTAAAACTGAAATATTGTATATTTAATACTATTTAAAATAACTTTTTTCTACTTTAATATATTTTAAAATGCATTGTATTCCTGTGATGGCAAAGCTGAATTTTCAGCATCATTACTTCAGTCTTCAGTGTCACATGATCTTCAGAAATCATTCTAATATGCTGATTTGATGCTCAAGAAACATTTCTTATTTTTATCAATGTTGAAAACAATTGTGCTTCTTTTATACATTTACAATACATTTATTCATTATATTTGATTAATAGAAAGTTCAAAAGACCAGTGTTTATTTGAAGTAGAAGTCTTTTGTAAAATTATAAATGTATTTACTGTCACTTGTATTAATTGTAAAGTATTCATTTAAAAAAAAAATTAATTTCATACAATATTCATACAATGCATCTCGCTTGGAATAAAACTGAAATGGTAATTGTGAGATAATGTTAAAATAAGAAATAGTCACATTGTGAGATATAATTAAATCTTGCACAATGGTGAAAAAATAAAGTTGCAATGACCTTAAGTGGTTATTCATTGTAGATGTTCTATTTATTTACTCAAGACTAATATGTGTGTGTGTGTTTGCAGAGGCAGCGTCTGATAAACAGTCGTTTCAGTAACGGCGACTCAGAGGTGACCGTAAAAATCCCTGGAAAGCGCGGGGTGGAGAATGGGCTGGCAGGACCGGACCGAGGCCTGAACGGGCGTAAGGGAGGTCACCATGATGACGACAGGGGAGGAGCTGAAGCTGGCACTGACACCGAAAACGAGAACGAGGACAATGAAAACAATGAAAACGATGAGGAGGAAGAGGAAGAAGATGACAAAGAAGGACCCTTCGTACCATACCGCTGCCCCGGTACATTTATTATTGTTGATTGACGACAATACTAATTAAAGAATATTTTTTTGCAAAGTTCTAGGTTTTAGGTTCAACCCCTAGAAATGGCCGTCTATAAACTGTCCATAGGGGCTTTCGCAGCGGAGGAACCTTTTCATAGTTCCTAGAACTATTGGCGGAAGTACCCGGATTTTTAGTTGTACGCTGATTGGCCAAACGCATGCAAAACACCAGCACCGACATTTTCAAAAAAGCTATGTAAACACACAGATTATAGCCTATATATCTACTCCAGAAACTAACTCTACGAACATGGATATCAGTTATATGGGCCTCTTAACCTTTACGCTGAGGAGAAAATCCAACGCAATTTCGAGGGGACCAAGCGAAACATGATTATGTGTTTCTTCTCGGCTAGCAACACTGGACATCAACCACACAGCCTATGCTAATACCTTTTCATATAGTGTCTTTCAAGGTATAACAGTTCTGTCTTATAACATAATAGACAGGACTTAGACAGATCGTAAACTAATGAACACGGAGAATGTGAGCACTGCGCTGTCAAAATAAAAGTTACGCCGCACCTTCAAAATAAAAGACACAAGTGCGGCTTACGTCACTTCAGAGTTCCTCCTGGCGGTGCGAATGCAACCAGGAAAATGTTCCTAAGGGAACCATTAGTTCTCAGAGAACCACCCTGGTGTCTAGTTTCTAGAACTATCCGGTGCGAAAGCCCCTCATGGCAGGAAGTGTTCTGGAAGCTGCTTTGAATGAGAGTGTTTGATAAAAGACTAATGACTCAAATGATGTCCTGATCTTGTGCAGGTGGGGGCTTTAATAAGCTAAAGTGGCTGCTGGCCTGGCCACTGAGTCTGCTGCTGTTCTTGACCGTGCCCAACTGTGCCTCGTCTCGTTGGGAGCGCTGGTATATGGTCTCGTTCATCAACTCCACCCTCTGGATCGCTTTTTTCTCTTACATCATGGTGTGGATGGTAAGGCTTGCCTCAGAAATATTGATTTTATAAATTGTTAAACTTCGTTTTTAGAATATTTCAGTGACCTGTTGACACTTTCGTGGCAGGTCACAGTGATCGGTTACACTATGGGCATCCCTGATGTCATTATGGGCATCACTTTCTTGGCTGCTGGCACCAGCGTTCCTGACTGTTTGGCCAGTTTAATTGTGGCACGGCAAGGTAGGAACGAATGATTATTTCTTCACGCTTTAGCATTATTATTTACACTCATTCCCTGAATAAAATAATCAGTTTGCTTTGCCAGGAAGAGATTGAATAAATAATAGAATTTAATAAAAAAAAAAAAAAAAAAAAATTTTAATTAACACATTGTTAATTTACATATACTACCGACATTATAACAATCCAAAGATGGCAGAATTTTGACAGACATTTGTTAAAACTACTGATCAAACTTCAGATTTTTTTGTATTCCTGCCCCTGGACAGTCGGATCGATAAAGATGCGGAGTCAGAATCAAAAGTGCATTATGGGTGTTGAAGTTTTATTAGCAGATGTTAAATTGTTTGTAGATTATGATGATTGTAATATGTTCAGCCTTTAAACTGTCTATAAATCTTTTTCAGGAATGGGTGACATGGCTGTGTCCAACTCCATTGGTAGTAATGTGTTTGATATCCTGATAGGGCTTGGTCTGCCCTGGACCCTCCAGACTTTGGCCATCGACTATGGTTCCACAGTAAGTGCAAAATGTCGTAATCTTTATTATTGTTTATTGAATAATTTGGCAAATGCTTAATTCTTTCCCTGCCAGCATTTTTTGTTAATGTAATGTAAGTTTAATTAAAAAAAGCAACATTTTGAGCAAAAAGCTGAGAAAATCGCGTTTTTGTCCGTCTAGATAGATGCAGTAGATCTTCTTTTCCTGTGTTTTGACCTGTAAATACTATACTCGTAGCCTAGAAATCTAGACGCAAAAATGTATTTTGCAGCCAGGGCAGTCTAGCAACTCTCCATAGACTTTCGAGCTACAAAAACCTAAATTGGGTCAGGCCAATCACGTCGCGTATAGAGTAGGCGGGACGGGCTTAACATATGACGACAGAGTTGCGACGGTTCCCTGCTGCTTCTTGAAAACAAAGAATGACGGCTGCTGCTGGAGAACAGTATTTCGAATCGGCTTTGGCCACAACTCTGGAGGACTTGGAGTTAAGTTTTTCTTTGAGAAAAGAGCAAAGAACGGCACTTAAGTCATTCTTAAAAAAAGGAAGATGTGTTCGTCGTTTTGCCGGCCAGATATGGCAAAAGTTGAATCTATCAACTAGCTCCGCTGTTGGGAAAACGCTCTGGTTGGTTGAAGCGCTGTCCTATTGCGTGCAGAGGGAATTTGAAAGACAGCCGTTTATCCCGCCCCTCGGATTAAACCGCGTCTATGGTGAGTTGCCAGACCTAACATCTTGATGTAGGTCTGGCTTGCCAGGCTACTATACTCGTTCAGGAGATGCGTAATAGCGCCCCCTACCTTATAACAGCGGCAACACCGTAAAATCTCGTCAATAGCAGGGAAACGTTTTCTCATAAAAGACAAGATAACTCGTCAATGGCAGAGAGCATTGACAGAAACCAATGTTATGCACGAGACCGCTAAACATTTTTGTTATTATAGCCAAAAATCAATAAATGGCTAATTGTAAAATTCTATATTGTTTTGTCTAAATAAATACCCCCAAAAAAGAAAGTTACAAGTGATTTTAATCATCCCAGCATTATAATGTACAATATGAAAAATATATATTGGATATAGAGTCTTATTAAATTTTTGTTTTTAAAGACTAACTTTATGTGTGTGTTGCATGATGGCAAACGTAATCTAAATATACAAATAAAGGAAATGAGCATGAACAGTTAAATATTCAATATCGGATGATAAATGCAGAATGTTTGCGTTAGTCACGTCACGTGAGAAGCAGAAAACTGGAAAACAATTGCAAGTTTAAAGTAGAAATTTAGACAAAAAGAAAATAGCCCATTTTGGGTCTGTGTACATGTTTGTCTACATCTGGCCTAAATTGAAAACACATTTCGAGTCACAGTAGAATAAACACAGGCCTTTGTTTGAAACCGTTTGCCAACATTTTATAAGTGCAAGTTCTAACATTTATACATCTCTTCTCAGATTCACCTGAACAGTAAAGGCCTGATCTTCTCGGTCGGGCTGCTGCTGGCATCTGTTTTTCTCACGGTATGTGAGAGCAATTAAAAACACTTATTCAAACCAATGTCCTTTGAATCCATCTCTCAAAATCTACCCTGTCTTTCCCTCTCAGGTTCTCGGTGTACATTTGAACAACTGGAAACTGGACAGGCGTTTGGGTTTCATGTGTTTGCTGATGTACGCTGTCTTTCTGTGTTTCTCCATCCTCATCGAGTTCAACGTATTCACCTTCGTCAATCTGCCAACCTGCCGCGAAGAATGAGAAACGTTCCTTTTCCCGGCACTCCCTCCTTGACCTTGCGAGGATAATGGCACAAGTCCTTGATCAGAGGCAGACCGGCTGTTCTGAAGGAATATTTATTTATTGATCTAGCTGATCCTCTATCGATCCTCTCTTTTTCTTTTCAATGGGTGCAATATTGATAGAGTCTCTGGGTCTGTGGTGTTACAAGAGGAGAGAGGATTGTGCGTGAGGAATGGTCCTGTTGACTGATAATGTATAAAGACTGTTCTGACGGGACAGGAATGTAGTAAAAGATGACTACTGCCTGGTTTGATGTGAATACTTTTTGTTTTTCAAAATATTTTGCATATTACATATTTAAAGAATATGATCTAAATGTATTTTATGATGGCATTTATTTTGTTAGCTGCTAACTGACGGAAGAAGAGAATGGACTTGTTAATATCGGTGAAATGATAGATTAATGAGGGTTCTCTTTTTTGCTGAAAGGTACTGGTGACCTCTAGTAAATACTTGTGAACAGTCCTCTTTTTAATTTGGGCATTACCAAGTCACTTTCAACCTTCATGTGACAGATTGATCCAGATGGTCATCTGTGTCTACGTTTTTCCAATGAGAATATGTTTACCGTGCAGAGAAGGTAATAAAAGCGAAAGGTTTGAGATCGCTTTTAGAGAGACAGCGGGGCATTTGTTTGCACCTGTGTGGAGACACATGTTGGAACGCTACAACCAACATATTTATGTTTAGTGAGACGATATATGGGATTTCTATAGATGTGTTTATGAACATTCTTTCGTCTCTAACACTCTGTATATACTGAAAACAGAGAAAAGTTTATTTATTAATTTATTGAAAACTATTTATGCACATTGCTTTCCTATGACGTACTGAAACGAAACCAACCCACAGCTGTCCCAAAGAAGAGACCGTTCTGGAGTTTCAGCCAGGCTACGCCGTTTTGTCCTTCAGAGCTTGTGTGTCAGCCTTTTCTACTGGATTCCTTCTTCTCTGAATAGTATGCACCCTTTTAGATGCACCTTTGACTTGATGCGTAAAACAGTTTCTACTATTTGATATCGGTGTGACGTGACATCCGAGGTAATTGTAGAGATTTTTTTGAACACTCAAAACTTCGGCAGGCAAGGGGAAAACATATAAATATAAATATATATATATACACACATATATTTTATACTTAACTGTTTTGACATTTAAGATCGGCCCATTCCCTGTTAAGAGTGAATGGAGTGAGTGAGCCACAAACCTAAGAAGCTGATTAACAGGAACTTGTCCTGGTAGAATGAAGCTAACATCTAACGTTGATAAGACTGTTTCAAAGTCAAACCATAGATGTAAAACAATACAATTTGCTCTAGAAGAGGTCAAGTCATTTTACTCTTAGCATGCCGCTCTTATCTTAGAGTTTATCAAGGAATTTTTCAAGAAATCCTCTAGAACAAGGATCAGAATTCATTTCCAAGGATGCAGTTAATAAGTTGGATTTTTCAGACGTTATTTATGCTGATGTGACCAGGACTCCATTTCTTGGCCTTCTTTTAGAAGGACGATTTAAATACTTTGTTTTGTATGCCTCGGTTTCTGGGGGTTGTAAAAAGACACGCCACAATGTAACACAGCTGTAAACTTTTAACTGTGGCACAATGTGTGGATGCGTGGGCTATTTCTCCTTACAGAGGTTTTTAGTGAGCTGACAAAGTAGCGATTCTATGGACTCTTTTAGTCTAGTTAGAAACTTCATGCAGGTTTTCTAGTCTGAAGGCACATTGCAGGGAAATTTTGTGTTTTATGCACTGGTTGATACTGGGTGTGTAATTGTTTGTCATATTTTAAGGATAGAATTTAGATGACATATCTGGAAGAGTATTGCGGCAAAGTATTTTTATCACAAACGCAACTTTGTATTTTGTAACGCAAAATGTTTAGAAATGTTTTCTGCTGTTAAAAGTCTGTAGGATGTGCTTCAAGTGAATTCTTTAGCAAAAAAAAAACCTAATTTGTCAGCTTACTGTCAAAGTACTTTTAGCATGTTTAAAATCAAAGGTCATTCTTTTATCAATGATGTAAAAAAGAGGATAATTTTTCCCTAGGTTGGCAGATTATATGAGCAAATATGAACATTTTATTTTCTGTATTACTCATAATAGACATTGAGGCCTAGTTTACTTCCCAAAAATGCAACAGGAGGCCTAGGGTTTAAGCAATGTGATATTCCTGGTAAATATAAGCTAGGTGTAATCCAAGTAGAGTGTATGAGCTGTGTTTGGATGCTGAGGATTGTTACAGTAGTTCATTATTTTCTTCTTCGTAAAGCAGGGTATTATAAGGAAGATTTCGGGAAGGCAGGGTTTAATGAAAAGTTTTGTTCATCAAATGCAATAATGTGTAGATTAATTACTGTGTTTGTGTTTTTTCTTGTACAGTAAATCCTAAACATGACACATCACATTCTTAGAGTCATATATATGCTACTTACTTTCAGTAAGGTTTGACAGAGTTTGTGCACTCTATATGCTCGATATCAAGGATAGTAAAAAGAGGCTTTGAGATGCAACTAAATTAACTATCACTGCAACTGTAATGCTTCAGAATATGAGCACTTCTGCTTACAGGTTGTGGGACATTAATGCCTATGTTTATGGTTGCTATATATCAGCCACAGCAATCTACAGATTCAATAGTTATTGATGCTATTTGATCATCATCACTTCTGAAAAACAAAGTGCTGCTGTTCGTTTGTACGCACAAATATAATGATAATAATAATGGGGGCATGCACAACCAATTAGCCCACAATTAGACAATTTACACTCATATTTCCTTTTCTTGTCTGCTGATATTTCTTCATGGATTCAGGCATATATTAATAAAAAGTGACTTTTACAGGGTGATGCATTGCTGATGTACATAATTATACATACAAGAAAATGTCTTCATATTTTTTGTCTTTGCCTGTATATCTGTTGACAATATTTTCATAGATACTGTACAATGTTTGGGTCCTTTATTTGTTTATTTTATTTTTGTTGTTGTTGTGTTGAGGGTTTGATTAAACACCCTTGGTTTGCTAAGTCGCATGGGATATTTTAATATAAGGAATTATTTATGTTCATTACTATTACACATTGTTAAGCACTGGACGGACAGCAGTGGAATTAGACCTCTTAGACTATTGCATGTTTTCATATTTCTTTTTCTTTTTTCCAATGGAAAACTCTCCAATGAAAGCATAGATATTTCATTCAGATTAATTAATAATGTCTTCTGCATTTCAGAAATCATAAAAAGAATGGTGGTTGGCTTTATGTACTTAACCATTTTGTTCAGGTGTTTCAGTTGTATATCAGAGGAGTCATTTTTTTTTCTCTCTTTTTTTTTTTTGCTACTTGAACATAATTAAAATGATCTTTGCTGAGGTAAACACTATTGTTCGCTAATGGTCATTTCAGCCATAAAAGCAGGCATGTTGCTTTCACTGTATAAGGGCATCTAATAAATGGATTGGTTCTACAGAGATAAAGATATTTCCAAAATATCAAACCTACCCCTAGCCCTCACACAAAACTGTTGTTATTAGCTGATTTAGAGCAAAGTAGTCTGTAATTGCATGTTTTATGCTACTATATTTGTCGATGACACTATCAAACATTTAGCCCTCATAAGCACAGATGCATCTCAAACTACACGTCCTTGATTTGTTCATGAATATACTGTATATTGAAAACATGGATTAGTGAGTGTGTAAGAGAAGATCTAACATATAAAGTAATAATACAAGTAAATAGAAGGGGGGAAAAGAAGAAAAAAAGAAATGTAAACAGAAAAAGGAACAGGTATGAGAAAATCATATAAATAACATAAAATGTTTGCATAGAGTCCTAGTGCGTTTTGCTTTACTATCAACCCAAGTAGTAACTCTATATATTTTTTCATATCTATCTGAAATAACAAAAAGTTGGGTTTTTCTTTAACACATTTTTGTTTATGTATACGGTATTTCCCCGTAATCAAACAAATAAAGACCAGATTTGATGGTAATCTTTGTCTATTAAAATAAACTAAAAAATAATCTTTTCAGAAAAGTAAACTTTCATGCCTAAGCATTTACAAAGGATACATTCCAAATCTATCCAAAACATTTTGCTATAAATGCGTAAAAAAATAATAATAAGTGGACAACATTTTGATTTAGTTCAATTTAACTGCGCGCCTGTAAGCGACGGGTGACGTCACGATATGCTTGTGGGAATTGTAGTTCTTTCAACATTCCCAACGTTCTGCCAACGTTGCTATGACGTTTGCGTAACGTGATACGTGCGCTGTCTGGGGACAGTTTGATAACCATTTCCGCCTATTTCTCGCATATATCGCAGTGTTTAACAAGAGTAGCATTTTTTGCATAAAGTGCTATTTGTAAATTAATAAATACACCCATATAAATGGACCCAAACAGTGTCGGTCGTTCGAGCTGGGCCATAAACCGCCGGGCGGAGGGTTTAGTGAGTAAACACATGGCAGAAATGGCACAGAGACGCTTAGCGGTGCCTGAGGAGGATATGAACCCTCTGCCCGGAGACTTGAGAAGGAGCGCAGAAGACATCCCGGGGCGGGCGGAGGTGAATTTCAGTGCGGATTCACAGTCCTACAATCCTGCAGGAGTGGCAGAAAAGTTAATGCTTGAGAACGCATCTTCATCTTCAGGTACTGTAGGCAGTGAAAATGACCACTTTACATCGCTTTTCTTAAATCGTTATGGAACTTTTTGTTGTGTTAAAATGTCTTGACTTTAAGTTTTTTAAATGGAAGTTATACATTATCTTTTTATATATATATAACAACCCTCAACTCTACTACAACCTCCATAGAACCTCCTTTAAAAAATAAATAAATAAATAAATAAAAACTCAGTCACCATGAAATCATAACTGACTTAAAAAAAAATAATAATAATATTGCAGTATTTGTTATTATTTATCCATGCACAATTATTTTTTTATTTTTTTTTTATTTTTTTTATTCATGTACCCAGCTAAACTTTAATGAAAGTAACTTTCCTTCTCTCTTGCAATGACGTCTCTTCTCTGATGACGCGTTTACTGGCGCGAAGGCGGGACAACCTGTCAATCACATGAGATCGCAGCAATAGACCTTATTCACAACAGCGCCATCTTTGATTTTTTTAACGGAAGTGAAAGCGAGGCTGTCTTCGCTGAGCTGTATGGATTGTTCTGCTGTTGAAACACTGCAGTTTTCCACCACAAAATCTGTTAAACATGATTATTTTAAAACTATAAGTTGAAATAATGTGGGCTAATGGCTTCATACATGAGCAAATACTATCTATTAACAACCTCATAGCTTACAGTAAGGCTGTCTTTAATGGTTTATAAGTTATTGTTAAAATTGAGTTTTTACATTCAGAACCTGACTGTTGCACTCTATAGCAAACGACAATGAACCTACGATTCAATCAATTGCCGATGGACAAAATTAAGTCCATATGAAGAGTACTGTCAGATGTACAACATAAAATTCCTGTTAATAGAATAAAATATTTAAATCAGACTGAACTGTCTATATAGAAACAGCCTACAGAAGCAACCCAGAACACCTTGCTAGCACTTAACAGCAAGTAGACACATGGATACCTGCACACAAATGGAACTCAACTGACGCAGCTTGACACAGTTGATATTTTAACCTTCACTTAATCTACCTTTTTACAACTACAGAGACAGCGGCTCACAGGAAAATCATATCCCTACTTATTGAGATCAAGGAGGAGCAACAGAGGCAGTGGGAAGTTCTGAAAGACCTGCAGGCCAGGATTCATGGACAAGTGTGTGAAGAGGAGGACGAACCACTTGACATAGATCTGCCACTGAGAACTATGGAACAGCTTGATGAAACGGAGCAGCATTTAGAGGATACTGAATCTCAGAGGAGAATGGTAAATAATAAATATAATTTATTCAATTTACAGTTTCTACAGCACATGTAATTATGGGTTATGTGATTTTGTAAACCTCAATCAAACATTTTCTAGTAACACTCTTCCCTTCTTCACCTATACTGAGTATTGCTTCATATTTTGATTTTTCCATAGGTGTCACATCTCTCAAGGATGGGCGGAGCCACGGTGGATGATGCAGTCCGACGTCTTATGCACGCTGTTCTCTCTTTCAGTGTGGGCTCGGAGCTCAACTGGGTTGGCAGAGGACAGAAACGGAGCTTCAGAAACACCAGACTGCAGGGGGTTTTATTTCGTAAGCAACCTTTAAAGTTATGTTTCAGTACAACAGTTTTAGATCGTCATGTGAAGTAATGTTTCAACTCTTTTCTCTGCAGGTGCCTTGAAGAGGACACCCGTGGGAAAGGAGGCCACACACCACCAGTTTGCTGATGTAGTAAAGAAATGGTTGCGGTTTGCCCCTTTCCGACAAAGAGGAAGTGGACGAAGACCACACTGGAAACCTGTTGAGTTCATCTGTCCCAAATTTGACAGTACTGTGGAGGATCATAACCAGCTTAATCTGGAATCTGATGAGATTCAGGTCACAATATAATTACATTCAGTGCTCGAAGTGGTGGGGAAAAAAGTGTCGGTACTCCCGAGGGTTGAAACCGCGGTCCCTAACACTTTCAGCACTGATTACACTAAATATTGTGTCACTAAATGTAAAAAAACAGGTGACGTGGACTCCGTGAATGAAGAAATGTGACCCATGCTGGCAAAATGTTTCGAAATGCTTCCCCTCAGCACAATATTCATTGCAAATTCTCGATGGCATGAGTCTGAACCAATACCATGTGATTTCAAACTCATGCTGATGTAAACAAAATGATCTTGCACTGACTAACACAAGCGTGCGCACGAAGACGCCTCAGACTTGCGTTCCCGATATACACAGAATTACAGTATTTCATAATATCTCTCTTAGCGTGTATTCACACAAACATTATCTGTTATGTCTTAAGTGAATGTTTGGTTAACTGTAGGGGGGAGAAAACATCTGATGATGTGTACCAAATTATTAGATCCATGCATATATATATATATATATATATATGTAAGGAATAATTGACGACAGGCCGTTGAATTATTAGAAAAATAATGCACACCCGAGGTGGTAATGCGGTCACGACGCGAAGCGGAGTGGCCGTTCACCTCGGGTGTGCATTATTTTTCTAATAATTCAACGGCCTGAAGTCAATTATTCCGCTTATACTACAGTTACCACACCTCGAAACATTGTTCAGATTATGTATTTCAAGACGTTTGTAAAGTTTTTGTCATTAAAACGCTCTTGTATGTAGGACTAATTTCTTACGCATCTAAACCAATGCCTCCGTTGCTAATTCCAAAACGTCATTTTAGAGTTAGTAACGGAGGTTTGAGCCACTGATAGCAGACTAATGCTGGGGACACACAACTAGCTGACACATTCTCTGACTGTTTTCATCGACTGCAGCAGATTTTAAACACCGACTCTGAACACAGACTGAACGCGCTGAACACGCGTTTGGGCATGATCAGTCATACGTATCAAATTACATTCATAACCGGCCTTAAAGTGTGTCCCCAGTTATTAATGCAGTTATTAGAGAGAGAGATGTTGCAATAATGAGACAGAAAAGCATGTGCGTCAATATTATTATTTATTTATTAATTCAATTCCTTTTAATTAATTCGAATTCATTCTTTTTTTTTTCCTATTATTGACAGATGACAGACTAGCCAAATAAATGAAACACAAAGCCCTTTTAACAAGTAGGCCTATCAATAATTATTTATTTGTTATATTATCTGCAATAATAATCCGTGCTGCAGGATTATCCATTTATTTAGCCTATATTCAGTTTAATTTTCTATTGATTATAGATAGGAATATACTTTATTTGTTCAAATTAAACTGCATGTTTCCATTGATTGTGAAGCTAGACATTGAAAATTGCAGATCGAGCGCATGCGGCTAAATGTTTTTTTCTTGTTATGAATTGTATCCTATTTTCCGTTATTACCGTTAACTACGCGAAGTGATATGGAACTGTAATGCGGTCAAGACCTGCCTGGAACTACTTTAGCTGTGCGTTTCCCTGAAAATAATGCACACCTTAGAACGTTCGTCAACCAATCAGATTCAAGCATTCAACGGCCCTGTAGTATAAATATATATATAGGCTGTCTGTTGCTTGGTGATTTTCTTGTGGAACCTTCAGAAAGTTTTACCTTGATTTTTCTCAAAATTGACTTTGCTGCAACAAATCATACATCATTTTGAAGGTTTCTTTAATAAAGAATGTGAAAATAACAATAACTAATTTTTGAAAATTTGCTCATGGCGACTCATTTTGCCAGGATGGGTCACAAACCAAATGACAAGACTTTCAAAGGATGAATGTTACTTTTTTGTCATATTACATTCTTCTTAATATAATATTTTCTTTCCTATCTTAAAGTTATGTACTGTAATAGAGCTTTAAAACATAATGGGCAAATGTAAAACAATCTGTATAATGTTTGCTTTGTGCCTGCAAATATATTTTAAATATATTGTAATATGTTTCAATTTAAACACTGATGGCAATCTATTTCAGTTTTCAAAGTTTTGAATTAAAATAGTTTTGCAATCCATTTTTCAAGTTGGAAGTTGATAAGAATGTTATGCGTTTTGCAAGGTTTGGTGCCATTATGTTTAACAATAAATGGACATTAGATTTAATTAATTCAAACATGAAAAAGTTAATAAGTGCTACAACACAAAATATAGCTGTACACAACAAAAAACAACACAAAAATTACATTTCTCAAATGTAACTTAATGACTTTGCTTAATAAAATGGATTATTTTAGAATTGTCTAGTGATAAATTTGAAAATGTGAATAGTTTTATAAGAACTTTTGCTTCCTGATATCCATAAAAACAGGTTTAAGAAATATCTCTATGACTTTTTTGTGTTCATAATTCCACTCTTTTCTATTTAAGTGATAGAGTAATATAACCTTTTTACTCTATGAGAGTAAAGTGCAAGATTATTTTACTAAATCTTCAGCTTTGGAACCCATGCCCATATTTAGCATGGAAATAAATAAATGCAGAAATCAATGGGTATTCTGACCAATGATTACATCTGGCTCTGTGGATTTAAAAAAAAAAACTCTACAAAAACCCTTTAACTGTCACTATGGTATTTTATTTGTTTACTAGTACATACAGTGGATATAAAAGTCTACACACCCCTGTTAAAGGAGAACTCCGGTCAATTTTAACATTGAGCTCATTTTTTTGTACATTTGGAGTGCTGTCAATACAGAGAACAACGACAAAAATCGGTGTTGCCTACACCGAGTTATTCTATTTTTAAAATTTGCACCCTGTTGACTTCAATGGGGCAAGTACTAAACCTGCTTTTAGCCTCTTAACATCCTTGATGTGTCATTACAAGTGCACAGAAAATGTGAGTGATTCCTTCAGAGTGAACACGAGTGAATCTGACTGCAGTAGATGTGAAAGAAATGTATAAAAATTATGTTATTTAAGCCAGCGCAAATACCTCTGTTTACATCCTGCTTTCGGGTGAAGTCCAAAGTAATCAATTGCCGAGTTCACGCGCGTGATCATAGGTACTAAACCTATGCGCGTGAACTCGGCAATCGACTACTTTGGACTTCACCCGAAAGCAGGATGTAAACAGAGGTATTTGCGCTGGCTTAAATAACATATTTTTTATACATTTCTTTCACATCTACTGCAGTCAGATTCACCCGTGATCACTCTGAAGGAATCACTCACATTTTCTGTGCACTTGTAATGACACATCAAGGATGTTAAGAGGCTAAAAGCAGGTTTAAATATTGCCCCATTGAAGTCAACAGGGTGCAAATTTTAAAAATAGAATAACTCGGTGTAGGCAACACCGATTTTTGTCGTTGTTCTCTGTATTGACAGCACTCCAAATGTACAAAAAAATGAGCTCAATGTTAAAATTGACCGGAGTTCTCCTTTAAAACAGCTTATTTTTTTTAGGAATGAAACAAGATAAATTTGCACCTTTAATGATTAAATTACAACCTATGCAATGCCACTGAAAACCAAAGTGACACATTTGAGAGAAAAAGAGATACAAAATAAAAACATAAAATACATAGTGTGCATAACAATTGGGTAGCCTATGTAGCTGTGCTCAGAATGAACCAATCATCAAGCTCATGTGAAATAGTCATAGACAGTATGGAAATAGTACACACCTGCCTTCACCTGAAGTGACTGATTATCTCCAAATAAATAGCAGCTGTTCTTGTAAGATTTTTGTCATCTTTTTGGTTGGATGCTATTACAAGAACCATTGGCCAAAAAGAGTTTACAAATCACTGACCAGGATCTCATTGCTGAAAAGTTACATTCAGGTGAGGGCTACAAATAACTTTTTCTAAGGCATTAGATATGCCATGGAACACAGTGAGGACAGTCATCAACAAGTGGTGAAAGTACAGTGACATCAAGAACAGGATGTCCTTCCAAATTGATGGGAAGACAAAGAAGGGAGGATAGGCTGTCAAGAGGCCTACAGTAACATTAAAAAAGAGTTGCAGCTCTTTCTTTCAAATAGGTTCCTCCCTAAATGTGACAACAAGGCCTATCTCCTCTTTTGGTCATCTGTCTGGGTTATAGGGCAGACCTCGATTTAAATACCAACGTGATCTCATTCCTAAATGATAACGATTTGCCTGTGTGTTGTGTATTAAACCTTTTTTCACAAAAATCACACAGGAACATTAAAATCTGCGTTTACGATGCTTGCTGACCCAGAGAGAGCAGTTGTCAAAGGTATGGAAACCGCTTCACAAACAGTCTTTTCAAACTTCACACAGTATCGTTATCTCTCAGTATCGTCACACGTATTCATATTATCACAGAAGTGGGATAAAAGTTTATATAATTCGTAAATAAAAAAATGTCTACAGAAGCGATCAAAATAAAACCCCTTTTGCTTAAAATTGCGATTGTATCATTACATAGTTACGCCACCAGGTGGCGACAATTGACTTAAAAACGTATTTGTCATTGAATCGTTCAAGAGATTCGTTTAAACTGATTAATCCAGTAATAAAACAAGTGAAGTCTTTATGAGTGACACATTGAATCATTTATTCAAACCGATTAAATGATTAATCCATAGGCTATTTATTAAACATTTTAAATGCATAAATTGACTGCAGCAACATTTTGTCAGAACGTCTTGTAGGCTACATTTTTAGTTGTCTATTCAGAGCTGTGGGAAAATTATCTCTATTTGTCTCAATTTATCCAGAATTGTGCAGCTTTGTTTTGGAATGGCCCTGCCAGAGCCCAGACCTGAATCCTATAGGAAATCTGTTGGGTTGCCTGAAGAGGGCCGTGCACAGGAGATGCCCTCAAGTACCTGGAACATTTTTGCAAAGAAGAATTGGAAAATATCCCCAAGTCAAGATGTGCCAACTGCCAAGCTGATAGACTCCTATTCAGACCGACTGAGTACTGTAGTAAAATTAATGGGTGCTTCAACTCTTATTAGTTCAGTGTGTGTGCATGCTGTTATTCCAATTACTATTTGTTCTTCTCTGAAATGTCATTTTGGTGTTTACTAGAATTGCAGAGGTTATTTTTGTATTGTAGTATTAAACCTATTGTTTAATCGCCTTCTATTATAATAATTACATTAATAAAATGTCATATTCATAAGGCCAATTTTATACTTGGTAAATGACAATTAACGCAGTATGTAATATCGTATTATAAAACATAAGTGATATTTTAGTAGATTTTGCTCTGTTTTATTTGCTTTAATAAAGCAACTGAGGTTTAAAGTGAAGGTCATTTACTTTTAAATAGTTTATTTTCGATTTGTCCTCCATAGTTTTCCACTGTCTTTCCGGTTCTTTCATGTTCTTCTCTGTGAGTAACATGGTTGCTGGGTCTAACAAAAGCTTTTCCCTTCCAGAGACATTCCCAGCTGGGACACGTGACGTGAAACTCAATGCACATCAACTTTTGTTCTCCTCCTGGAGTTTGTTTTTGCCGGGAGAGGTCGCATGCTTTAACACAGCTATGAGTTAGAAGAGTCATTCTTGCGAAGTACAAGGACATAACCTTGCATCGGTCATGTAGGAACATCTAAAACTGTTAACAGCAACTGAGCTTTTGGAGAAACATCATCCAGCTCTTATAAATGCGTAAATGTGCTTTTGTTAGAGGGTGTTTTGGTTTCGAGCCGTCGAGGTGAGTCTCACACTTTATTACCGCAAGTCTATATGGCGAGTGTTTAGTTTATTTTTATTTATTTATTAACACCAATGTGTCAGATGTAGCCTTGCCTATGTAAGTCTCAGATGGTAAAGCGTAAATAATATTTATATATTTTCGCCCATTTTATGCATACGTTTCATTACCACGTAATTAGCCGCCGTGATTGTAATGTTTTAAATAGGACCATGTTGGGTTAACACTGATAAGGATAGTTTGGTGAATTGTTTAGTAGGCTACCACCTGCTTTGTGGTCATGAATCAAAATATTGTTGCCAGCCAGTATTAGGCTTGTAGTAGCCTACAGTGTTGCCTACAGTGACACAAAATGGTCTATTTGGAACATAAATGTAATGTGATGTTGTGTTTTTGAATGTCAGCATAATGTTTTGAAAGTCTTAAGGATGGTCTCAAGGAAGGTCCAAAATTTACAAGACCTGTAAAAACTGTAGGATCACTGCAGGCTACTATATGAGCAGCTTATCGATACTCAAAATGGGTCATCAGTATGAGTCAGCTTAGGGTTTGACACATTCATAGGTTACTTATCATGAAAGATATATAAACAGTAATTATGTGGATTTCTCAAGCTCAGCTTTAGTAGAGCACTGAACAGTGTATTTTTGTATGAGTAGAATATGCACTTTAAAAGTTTTCATGCTAAAAATGTTTTTTAAAAAACATATCATATAATATTCGCATCGGAAAACTGCATGCACTTCCTCATATATGCTCCATTGTGAACTTTGTGTGAGGAAGTAAATTTAGTTTAGGGGTCAAGTTAGTAGCATCTGTGTACTGTCCTCATTTGTACACAATTATTTCAGTAAGTTATTACATCAAATGCAAGGCAGCTATAAAATATATTTGGAAGTGTGTGTCCCAGTGGAGTATGTGGACCAAATGTCCCTTGATCATAAAACCTGAAATCAACAAAAAAAGCCAACAACGCCTATGAGGAAAATGACTTTAAACATACTAAATAATGTCTTAAAGTTTAAAAATGCAAAAAGGATAGTGTTAAAGGATAGAAAAGTAATAAGCCTGTATAATAGAAAACAATGGAAAGTCCCTATGATATTGTGTGATTACTTATCCACCATTTATACTTTACAGAATGCATTAATTATCTCTTATTGCTGTCAGTAAAATTGATGGCATTCATTACTAACTTGATTTTTCCCACCAGACTTTTCGTTTCTTCCCCACCAATATTTCAGCAGTGGCTCTGAGGCCTGTTAAGAGGATTAGTCTCAGGCAAAGGGAAGTAACTTAACTGATTTTGAGCAGAACATGCGTCACTTGACAAAAATTTCAGAGTTGTGCAGTGACTGCCATTGGATTAGTTTGGCAAGAGAACGGTTTATTTATTTCTTTTTTACATGACACCAGTCGTGTTTACTTTAAGCTGCGGTTTGCCGGAATTGCTTTTGCGACCACTGAGCTTTACTCAAATGCCGAGGTGTCAGCCGTGACTGCGGTGTCTTCATTATGGTAATTCTGTGTACTATGATTTGTCTGCATAATTTTTGTGCCTGCTGACAGTATTGACAGTTGTTATACTGATTTCATGAAATATGGTGGGTAATATGTGATTAAATAGCTTGACAACTTTGAAATAAATGCAACGTTTTCCCGTGGTCAGCCGATCAGAGCAATGAATGTAAAGTTAGAGAGATAATGAGGTAATGAAATATCAGATTTAGGCTAGTTTAACCACAGAATGTTGAAAACAAGCCAAAAACTCACACAGTGTGATATTGTAGTGTTTTTTACTTAAATTTCCTTGCTTGTTGCTTCCTTTACTTTTCATCTTGTTTATATTAATTTATTATACACTATAGTTCAAAAGTTTGCGGTCAGTAATTTTTGTTGTTTAATAATCAATTATAAGACATTTATAATGTTTCAAAAGATTTCTATTTCAAAATAGATCTATTTCAGTTTCCTCATTAATATGAAGCAGCACAACTGTTTTCAACATTGATAATAATAAGAAAAGTTTCTAAAGCACCAAATCAGTATACTTGAATGATTTCTGAAGGATCATGTGACACTGCAGACTGGAGTAATGGCTGCTGAAAATTCAAAATGTAATTTTTAATTATATATATTTTTTACAATATTACTATTTTACTGTATTTTGATCAAATATATGCAGGCTTTGTGAGGATAAAAGACTTATTTCCTACCGACCCCAAACTTTTGTATGCACACTGAATATTTTTTGCCTAGTTTACATTTTTTGGGCCAATTGGAGGTTCAAACACAGAGCAAACCTCAGATATTTGAAACACTGAGACCCATTGGGACTAGTGCTGTTTTGAAGCAGATAATGCTGACAAGAAAATCTTCCCATCACGAAAACAACCAAAAAAAAAAAAGAACTCTCTCATTCCAGTCTTGCCCAATTTTGCCTGGTTGTGCATCTGAAAATGTGGTGAAAAAAAATCACAAATCACAGTTTTTATGTCTTCTCTTTTTGTTCTGTAGGAATAGGGAAATACTAAATAATGGAAGAATACATGATGAAAGAGATCCTGGAAACGATAAGTTAGAGTAAGCCACACAGGTAAGGGGAGCCGGCTTCACATGTCTGCTGCTTAAGTGTGATTTATTTGAACAAGATCCAATGGTTTATCTGTCTTTCCCACTGAAACGAGACTGTAGTCAGCACATGCAGACCTCATTTTCTTTTAAAGGAATGTTTCAGCTTCAATACAGAAAAGCTCAACCAGCAGCTTTTGTGGCATAATGTCAATTACCACAGAAAATGATTTGGGCTTGCCACTTAAAGCATACTTGCACCAGCCAGAAGCAATCTAAACACCCGGTGGCAGGTGAAGCTGATGAACTAGCAACAACACCTACAGATGTTACAACTGTACAGCTCAGATAACACTTTTTATGAGAGAATTTAGTTCTTTAACAAAAAAATGTAGGTTCACAATCTGTTAAATTCTATTGTAAGTGCCTTACTATAAGTTCTTTACTTACTTTTTTTTATAGTTATGGATATTATTCATCAAATGATGTATTGAACCTTTAAACAAATTTGCATAGAAGATCACTAAGCATTTTTTCAGTGACAAGCACAATATATTTATAGAAATGTTTACTTATATCTTCATTTTAACTGGCATACATCCTCATACCTCATAGTTTGGATGATGTTATGTGGCTGGAATCCAGCTTTAGCAATGAAACTTGTTTGGTTTCTTCAGTGTTGCTATTTTGGTATTTAAAAAACTTTCAAACAGGTGTTTGTTGTCTTGGATGGGAGGGGTTATTATGTTTTACGGAAATCAAAGTGATACATGTAAATCTATGGGCTGAATAAAAGAGGGTATTTGCACTCAAAACCCCTCCTTATCATGATAACCTGTTCTAGACCTTTTCTAAAGACATGAGAAAAGGATAATAATACATTGATGGGCAAGTTGCTGCAATTGTGTTTCTCAGTGGACGATCGTTCGGTATCCAGTCCAAGACTCCAGAAATGATATCAGTCAGGAAGCTGCCAGTCTGCCAAGAGCCTTTCCCACGGAATCACCTCACGCTTTACACTGCCCTGTCTGAATGAGAGGCCTCTTTGTGTCTGACACAGAAACCTAGAAATGGAGATACTGAGTAAAAGCGAGAGAAAGGTTAAGTTCTGAGGAGTTGGAAACTTTTAAAGTAGATCAAAAGCTGCATTCAGATTCAGGGCACCAGAGGAAAGGAAACTTGATGAAACCGAATGGAAGATGTGCACTAAGCACTTAAATGCAAGAACAGCCCAATATATACGAGTCTGGAATTTGTCAGCACATGTATAAATCGTTGTTTGATCCTCATTTTGTCTGGTTATTGCTCTGGGACATGCTTTGTGGGGTGGAGTTGGCCACATCCTGTAGAGCACTGGCCTCTGCCTGCTCCCTTCGAGTGAGTGTTTATGTGGTTCTCCTGTCTGTGTGCCTGGGGATCAGGGGAAGGTATCACGCCCATCCCATGTTATGAGCAGGCCTAGATATGGTTAAGATAAAACTTTGTGAAATAATGCATGTAAGGAATCAGATCTAATTGGTCATCTTTTAGCTTTCTCTTATGCAGTCTGACCAGTAGCATTCAGATGGATTGGGTTTGTTGGTCTGTGCTGCAGACTGCGGGAACGAGAGGCTATTTTGAGTGTGTTTTCTCACCGTTTTCCCTGCTTTTGCAGCTGTTCCTGTTAATGTCATTTTTCTGAGTCACTCCTCAATCCTTTCAGACAGCAGCAGGAGACTAAGCTACAAAAACACTTTAACTTGAATTTAAGTGTCAATCAGATTTAGGGTCTTCAGTTTTTTTTTATTATTGTTATTTTTAAGTTTGTGCATTCAGAAACTGCATCAACGCTTGCAAAAAAAGTGTAATTTACTTGTGTGACAGTCACTGTACTATGGAGATTAGACTCAAACACACAGGTGTTCCTTAGTGAATCAGTTTGTTTAAACGAATCGGTTGAATGAATCCACAGTGACTAATAAAAACAGTCACTTGTTTCAATTGATTAGATGATTCAATGACTCGTCACTTGTTTACGGTGCGTCTCAATCAAATCCCTAGTTTCCTAGGTCGTGAACCAGTATATAGTGTACAATAATTTAGACACTGGTAAGGACAGTAAGGACCCTGGCTTTGGCTCACTACACATTGGGCACTGATGACTCTATTTCCGGCGACATGACAATGTCCTCATTATACAACAGCAGAACTGAAATCTTTATTATATTGTTTTAATGGTACCATTTCAAAAGCAGCATTTCAGCCATAAATAAATAATAAATATGATCTAGATTATGTTCATTAACTGCCTAGCAATGTATTTTTATGCTGACATATAATTAATTAATGGTTTGTATTTTAAAAACATCTATCACGTGTATGTCTCATGAGATTTATGTTTCGCACTTTGGAAGTGACCATGCTCACTGGTTTTCACGGCACATTGTTGGACTTTTTAGGGAGCGAACGTTTCAGTGCACTGGAAGGATTTTGCAAATTGACACCCCTTAAAATGACAGACTCCCTGATCAGTGCCCTGACTACTGAACTAGGGAGCTGATTGAGATGCACCATTACTGAATGAATCAGTGTATTTAAATGAATCAGTTGAGAAAATGATTCAATGACTCATCACTTGTTTCGTTTCTGAATGAATCCGTATCTTTGAACAAATCAATTGAGTAAATTGTATGCCTTGTCCAAATACCCACACTTGCGGTCTTGGCCACTTGAGAGCTCATGCACGCGACAGGAAGTAAGTGCGCAAGACTGTCCAGTGTCTTAAAAATGCCAAAGTGCAGTTACCTTAATGCACACTAAACCCACACTATCGAGGCTAAGCGTATCCCATCATGCATTATGTTCGGGAACTCATGTGCTCCAAAATCGCGAGATGTTGAGGAAATCATTCCACTGTCATTTAAATTAATTAGATGCATATAATTTGGTAGTAAAAATATAAAGTGTTGCACATTTTATTGGTGCAAAGATGAGTATGGTATGTTTAGGCCTATTTTTTTACAACATTTGCAACTGTTTTTATCACTTAATTAGAAGCACCACAATTTTAAATTTGTTTCGTCTGTTAGCTACATAGCGACTACTGAACAAACATGTCGTTTATTTTAAAATGCAAAGTATTGAAAATATAATAAATAAATGCTCTTTAAACACTTGCATTTTTTTTTTTGCAAGACTATAAGTGTGTCCCATTGAGTAATCAAAAGTTCTACACACACTTGCAGTCTTCATGCCTACTTGAACACTTGGGCCAAATAGAGGAAATGCGTAATTCAAGTAGACAAGTGCAAAGACCGCAAGTGTGGGTATTTGGACAAGACAATTCAATCAATCGTCACTTGTTTTGTTTCTGAATGAATCGGTGTGTTTGAACTAATCAGTTGTGTAAATGATTCAATGACGCCATCAACTGACGTATTAATGTAACTTGCAGAATGTGTCACTAAAAATCCCCATCACTAATGCACACACTAACAGTCTGTCTGGGACACGCAACACAGACAAGTGGAATGATACAGATATAGTGTTTGGCAGTTTAAATTGGCTATTCTGTTTTCACAATTACCATGTAACTACTAAATAACTAACCATAGTGACAGAAAATAAAGTAAATATCAAAGATGGTGTCAGCATAACAACAGAAACAGAAAAGTCTTATCACAACAAACGAATCTAATCGAGGTGCGAGTTTATCCCTCACATGTTATTAAAAGTGGCTTTACATGAGTGTACAGCACAACATTGGGCATTTGGGTTGTAAACAGACCACAAAACCGATTAGAGATGCCCTGATGGAGGAAAGACTGGATCTAAATCTTTGGATCACAGCTTGTATCTCCGTCTCTGTTAGTTATGTAAGCACCACTTGAAAAGACGAGTGGGTTGCGTTGCATGTATAATATGTTGTTGTTTCTAAAGCAGGGATGTCTGTAGTGTGCTGTGTTTTTAACTGTTGTAGTCTCAAGGCTGTTGTCCCCCTACCTCGGCCGGGGAGAGCTCTCTACAGGCTCTGAGCCGAGCTGGATTTACTCCAGCTGGGTTTTTGTGAGGTGGAGGGCCATGTAGCAGCAGGGTCCTAACACAGTGCCAGATGACTTTATTATCCAATAGAAACACAGTCTCTATTCCCACTCCCTTCCCCTTCTCACACACTGTCTAACCACTGCATCAGACTTAAGGGTGATTTATTAGTATAATGCTTTGAATGTGTGTGTGATTTGTGCTGTAATTTATCCTAGTTACGGTCTCTCTACCATATGTTATAAATGTTCAATATGCCAACAATTAAGTTGGTTCTAAAATTCACTCCCAAGAATATGGGGACTTCAGGGAAATTAAATAATTTAGCATAATGATTATTTAAATAATTTTAGGGTGATTTATAGACTCTCAGCACTCTCTGCATGGGTACATTTTATAGTTGGCTTTTGTTTAGACTTTCACTTGTTTGCTGTTAAATAGGCCTATTACTCACAAGATCACTTCAATACAAACATGAACTATACAAACTGCACGTCTGATTTCATTAGCTGTGAATCACACTTTGAGTCTAAACCAACACATTTCCAGTTCAACAGGACTGGAAAGACTGCATCTTTCAGCAACACGCTGTGACTTCCTCTGTCAGTTACATTAACAGGAATGGGGCAAAAGCCCATTGCTCAATTGCTTAATGATTATACAGATGCACTTTGATTGCAAAGCAACATCGTATTTTATTCTCGACACCAATTGCTAAAATGTGGAGAAATAATGTGGAAGTAGGATATCCTATTAATCATCAATAGAAGATCCAGCTGATATTTTACAAATGATGAGAGTAAGATAAGTTGGTGAATATTGTACTTTTTCTGGATCCCTAACAAGAAAGCAATGCCTTTGTGCAACTTGCATGCAAAGTTAGCCAATCAGAGAGCGTTTACATCAGTGTTAAAGGAACAGTAGACCAGAGAGAGAGAGAGAGAGATGGTAAAAAATTAAAATCTGTTTTTTGGTGCACAAAACTTTGACTAATATTATACCTTAAGGTATAACATATATCATGTGTCCCTTTTATGTTTTTATTTTATTTGAAGATTTTTTTTTTTAAAGACATTAATACTAATTCAGCAAGACTGCATTAAATATATCATAAAGTGACAGTAAAGACATTTTTAATTACAGAAGATTTCTAATTGAAATAAATGCTATTCTTTTGAACCTTCCACAAAAAATGTTTTTTTTTTTTTTTTTTTTCCAAATCATTTCTTGACTCGTGCTGAATCCAAGCAATGTTCCAAGGCTGTCAATCAACTCTGCTGTAGTGTTTTGTTTTGTTTTTAGTGGCATGATGTTGTTTTGGCCTAAAAACTGTTCACTGTCAAGCTTACTCTAAAATATTAAGTTCCTGTTTACATCAGCCCAGATAAGAATACCAGAAATACCATACCAGAGAATAACAGAGTTGTCTTGCTCACATTTTTGTTCTATTTGTTCTCTTTGTTTATATCTCAGCCCCCTTAATTGCTTGCGAGCTCCATTTCCTGTCAGGCCCTGCCCGGTCTCGCCAGACTACAGAAAATCCTCTCTGCTACCACGCACCTGTTAAATGTGCAGGACACAGAGACGCTCTGTGCCTCGTGGTTCAGATGTGCCTTTGTGTGGGTCCGAACAGCCCAGCTGAGCAGACTCCTACATCAACACACACATTAAGGAATTAAATAAAATAAGGATTAAAAGGGATTTAAGGAAATAAAGAAAAACAAATACACAGTTTGTGCATATATATATATATATATCACAAAAGTGAGTACACCCCTCACGTTTAATATACATTTAATATATCTTCTCAAGGGACAATACCATAGAAATGAAACTTGCATATATTTTAGAGTAGTGAATGTGCTGCTTGTATAGCAGTATATATTTACTGTCCTCTGAAAATAACTCAACATACTGCCATTATTGTCAAAATAGCTGGTAACAAAAGTGAATACAATTGGAACAGACCTTGCAAGGGTCAATCAAAGAAGTTGAGTCCTCGTGCTATGCGTCAGGTGCAGAAGCTGGCTTCAGAAAACAGACGCATGAGTGCTGCCAGCATTGCTTTATTAAACTAGAGGTTGCAGAAGCGGAAGGTCAGCTTGTCAGTGCTCAGACAAAACACTGCACACTGAAACAAGTCGGTTTGCATGGCCGTCGTCCCAGAAGGAAGCCTCTTCTGAAGCTGGCTCACAAGAAAGCCTGCAAACAGTTTGCTGAAAGCAACCTGTCCAAGAGCATGAATTACTGGAACCATGTCTTGTGGTCTGATGAGACTAAGATAAACTTGTTTGGATTAGGATGGTGTGTCCAGATTGTGTGGTGACGCCATGGTAAGGAGTACCAATAAAATTGTGTCTTGCCTACAGTCAAGCATGGTGGTGGTAGCATCATGGTCTGGTACTGGGGAGCTGCGCTTCATTGAGGGAAACATGGATTCCAGCATGTGACATTCTGAAGCAGACCATGATGCCCTCACTTCAGAAACTGTGTCGAAACGGCATGGTAACGACCCCAAACACACCGCCAAGATGAAAACTGCCTTGCTGAGGAAGGTGAAGGTGAAGGTGATGGAGTGGCCAAGTACGTCTCCAAACCTGAACCCTATTGAGCACCTGTGATGTCATTATGAAGGAGTGTCATTATGTCATTACTGTGCAGCTCTGGCGAACTCCATGCCTAGGAAGATTAAGGCAGTGCTAGATAACAATGGTGCTCACACAAAATATTGACACGTAGGGTGTACTCACTTTTATTGCCAGCTTTTTTGACAATAATGGCTGTATGTTGAGTTATTTTCAGAGGACAGTAAATATATACTGCTATTCAAGCAGCACATTCACTACTCTAAAATATATCCAAGTTTCATTTCTGTAGTATTGTCCCTTACGAAGATATATTAAAATATTTGCTGAAATGTGAGGGGTGTACTAACTTTTGTGAGATGCTGAGGTAGTAATTGATTATATGTAATCTGGATTACGTAATCAGATTCCAAAAATGAAATACTTGTAATTAGATTACATTACATTTTAAAATACTGGTAATCAGAATACAGTTACTTTTTTATTGATTACATGATTACTTAATATTCACAGAATGGCAGTAAATTATTCAGAATTTGTTGATCCTCAATAATTCTTATTTTTTACCTTTTAAAGTTTCCTTCCTCAAAAGTTTTGTGGAATTGCACACACAGACTGGCCACTACTCAGACGACTATGATTACATGGAAAATTGAGAGGCCGCACAGCAGAAACAAATAAAATATATTTTTTAATTAGTGATTTATTTTTATTGTTTTATTTATCAACCCTGCAGTTCCTGATATAATGTAATGTTTAGTGCACTTCATGTTGTTGATAACATTTTTTATATATATATATTTTTCTTTCTCTTTGCATTTTTTATCAAAATGGTACAAGATCAAGACTATTTAAATCAATGTTATTAACAAGTTAGGTCAAAAGTAACTAACAACAGATTTGTATCATGTAATTTGTATTCAATGATGGACTACGATTTCTAATTAATCTACCCAGCACTACACACACACACACACAAAACTGGAGTGTTGAACCTTTTGTACAATTGTATAAGCCGCCCAGCACACTATAGCAAATGACCCTGGTTGGTTGGAAACAGGATAAGAGTTAGCTTTTAGTCTAGTGTTGTTTGCAGTTGTTGACATTTTAGATGCACTAACAAAGGCTGTTCCTTTCAACTGTAATTTTCTGTGTATCCCAGTGCCGTGACATCTCTATTGAGATGACAGTGGGTGAGGGAGATAAATGACCAATTGAACTGTACTCTCTCTCTCTCTCTCTCTCTCTCTCATACACACACTCTCTCTCTCTCTCTGCGCGTCTGTGCTCCACAGTGGCCAGTTAATAACTTTGCCTGTGTTTATTCTGCCCGTGCTGGCAGTCCGAGGGGTTTCCTGTTTACTCACCGAGTCGTATGTGAGTGCGTCTTGTTGAGTCTTTCAAAAACAGATACAGGCACAAAAACGGGATAATGCAAGGTAAATAACAGCTTGCTTTCTCTGGTTGATGTACTGAGCAGGGCTCAAAAAGGGCTTGCTTGAATTCATAGGGCAATTGAGAGAGAGTTTCGATCCAGATGATGGAACTGTCACTTGTTTTGTAACCATAAAATATGACAATGTTTTCCAGCAAATGTGCATATGTTTATTGATATATCTGTGGACAGTGACTATATAATGTTGGCAGCGCAAGCAGAATTTTTTTTATTGTTGAGCCCTGCTGAGGAAAGATGAATGTGTGTTGTGATGGCTCATTACAGCAACAACATGAGGTGAAGCCTCATCACAGAGAGGAGTAGATTAACATGTCAAACTCAATCCATATCTGTCAACACAGGAACAACACTTCACAGCAAATACCTGGAACCGACTCAGACTTCTCTTCCAGTATTTAGGGGTTCTAGTACTGAATTGTGCTACAGTCTGAACTTATAAGCACTGCTGATAATTGGCTCTGGAGGACAAAAGAGTCCATAGCAATATGTGTAGAAGAAAGCAAAGGTTTGGGAGGAGATGCTGCTTCTTTTCAAATCTTCTTGATGGTCACATCAAAAGCTTCGTGAGCTGAGCTCCACATGTTTGCCACAGTTTTCCTTTCAGTGTCAGCACCCAGACAGCAGCTTTGTGTTAGCTCAACACATAAATTCATCCAGCGAGAAAAGGCTTTGTGTTTTCTTTGTCGACAGTAAGAGTGGAGTCAGGTTGACACTGTGCAAGCAAGACTGTGCTGTCTGTGATGGAAAAAGCTGTTGTACATAACTCAGACAGCTGTGCTGGATCAAAGCATTTCTGGGTGTTGGGTATCTGCAGCATCTGGAAGTGGGTCAGCGCTGGCTCTTGCTTTAGCTGATGACAATCTTATGCAGCAGTAGAGAGACACTCACTCCTCGGGAACAAAGAGACCTGCAGAGGCAGTGTGGCTGTTTTTAATGGCTGTATTGTTTACGCTTTCTCTGGGAGGGTGTATTTATGTAACTTATTTTTGAATTAAATTGAATGTTAAAGATGTTCCATGAATGTTTTGAAGTCAAATAATGTTATGTACTATGCAGTACAATACAAAAAGCTTCCTCTATAGTCACTCCAGCAAATTCATAGAAATTAAATTGTAAAATGGCTTGGTAATTCATGTTCCATATTAATGGTTAAGTATTCAGGAACTTTCCATTCTAATGAATGACACTTTTGTCAATTACAGTTGAGACTGTTTACATGTTGAAGTCTGAAAGGTACAGTTACAAAAAGCTTGCTTTAATTTTAACACTGACTGTGACAACCAGGGGGAAACAGGATTTTCTACCAGTGATATTTCTCTCCCCTTTATGAATACATTTTTTCCAAAGTTTTGACCCTGGCTGATTGTATACAATAAATACCACTCAAAAAACTGGGGTCTGTAAGATATTCTTTTAATGTTTTTTGAAAAGAAGTCTTTTATGCTCACCAAGGCTGCATTTATTTAAAAAAAAAAAAAAAAAAAAAAAAAAAAAAACCTGTAAAACGTACTCGGTTACTAACGTAACCTCGGTTCTCTCTAGAAGAGGGAACGAGTACTGCGTTTTATTCAAAACGCTACGGGAAAAGTCTCTTTTCACGAAACACTGAAGCAAAAAATTATCCTTTAATTTTCATATATGTAAAACGCGTTGCGGCAGCAGCAGACAGCTATGGCGAGACGGCTTGCTCGCTCATTGGCTGCTCTGCGGCAACTGCTTAAGCCTATCGAGCGAGGCCTGAGATGACATCAGGCCAATGAGGGCGCTTCGCGCCCTCCTCGCCACTTCCCGCCGAAACGGGCGTGGCTTACCTCTATAAAAGGAGCTCGAGAAGGCTGACTCACTTGATTTTGATCGCCGAAGCGAACCAGAGTGAACCGTACGCACGGCAGAGAACGCAGTACTCGTTCCCTCTTCTAGAGAGAACCGAGGTTACGTTAGTAACCGAGTACGTTCTCTTACGAGAGTCCTCTCGTACTGCGTTTTATTCAAAACGCTACGGGAACCCCTTGCAAAACGCCGTGCGTGCTGGGATAAAAAAACACTGATCACCGGAAGCTATTTCAGGCACACAGTGCATAATCACCAGATTGACTCACACAGAGTCAGGGAATAAGGGTGGGAGCCTTAATTCCCTAAACTGTAGCGTCGTAGAATAAACATGTCCACAGACGCAAGTATAATCATCACATAGACAGGGTAGGGAACCTGAACTAATGCGGAAAATGTGGGTCTTACACAGTTCTGCCCAAGATAGTCGGTAGCGCATAGCGCATGAGTTTCAGCGGTCTGACTAGACGGCTGAACGGATTACACCGACAAAAGCTTAGCCTGCAAGGCGGGAACCTCTAGGTTATAAAACCTGATAAATGTAGACGGCGAGGCCCAGCCTGCCGCCGTACATATATCCTGTAGGGAAATCCCGCTGGACCAAGCCCACGAAGAAGCAACGCTTCTCGTAGAGTGCGCTCTGACTCCCAACGGGCATGGAATGCCCTTGGCAGTATAAGCCAGCGCTATGGCGTCAACTATCCATCTGGATAGACTTTGTTTCGAAACAGCCATTCCTTCGGAACGTCCACTGAACGAGACAAAGAGCTGCTCTGTCTGTCTGAAGACAGCAGAGCGGGACATATAAGCTCTTAAAGCCCTAATAGGGCAAAGAAAACTCGAGTCCCCTTCCTCACTCGATGCCGGCAGGGCAGCCAGGGAAATGACCTGAGCCCGAAAGGGCGTGTTGAGGGATTTCGGCACGTAGCCGTGCTTAGGTTTGAGTATGACTTTAGAGTCATTAGGACCAAACTCCAAGCACGCCGGGCTCACAGAGAGCGCGTGCAGGTCGCCTATGCGCTTCACTGAAGCGAGAGCCATCAAAAACACTGTTTGAAAGACAAATGTTTGAGGCTAATAGACTGGATAGGCTCGAAAGGGGCACCTTTCATGGCCACCAGGACCGTAGAAAGGTCCCACAAAGGAACTGAAGGAGGTCTGGGCGGATTCAGTCTCCTAGCTCCCCTGAGGAAGCGGATGACTAAATCATTCCTTCCCAGTGACTGACCCAGCGCTGAACCAAAGAACGCTGAAATAGCCGCCACATACACTTTGAGCGTGGAAGGGGATCTGCCCTTATCCAACAGCTCTTGTAGGAAGGAGAGAACCTCCGTTACCTCACATTCGAGGGGTGAAATGCTCCGAGCTGTACACCAGCCGGAGAAAACCGACCACTTCGAAGCATAAAGCCGCCGTGTCGACGGCGCTCTAGCCTGAGTGATGGTATTCAAGACTCCCTCTGTGAGACCAACGGGTATCTGTTGAGCACCCACACATGAAGGGACCACAGTTCCGGGTGTGGGTGCCAAATCGAGCCCCCGGCCTGCGAGAGGAGATCTCTCCTCAACGGCAGTGGCCATGGATCGATATCTGCCAACTGCATCAGAACTGGGAACCATATCTGGTTCTCCCAGAACGGAGCTACAAGCAGGACTGAGCATTTCGTTTCCCTGACCCGTTCCAGCACCTGTGGCAGGAGGGAGACGGGGGGAAAAGCGTATAACGGGCAGCGTGGCCACCTTCGGGACAGCGCGCTGTCGGTCTTTGAAAAGAACGCGGGGCAGTGCGCGTTTTCGCGGGACGCGAAAAGGTCCACCTCCGCTCTGCCGAATCTCTCCCACAACAGCCGGACTGTTTGTGGGTGTAGAGACCATTCGCCCGGGGGAACATTGTTCCTGGACAGTCTGTCTGGGCCCACATTCTGAAGCCCAGGTACATGCACTGCTCTCAGCGAGCGTAAGTTGTGCTGAGCCCATAAAAGGAGGCGTTTCGCCAGCCTGTACAGGGATGTGGATTTCAGACCGCCCTGGCGATTTATGGAGGACACCACAGCCATGTTGTCCGAACGGACTATGACGTGTTCGTCCTTGATGTGGGGACAAAAACGCGTCATCGCGTTGTGCACTGCCAGCATTTCTAGGCAGTTTATGTGTTGGAGCTTTTCTCGTTCCGACCACAGGCCGAAGAACGGTCTGCCCCCGAGCAGAGCTCCCCATCCCGAGGTGGATGCGTCTGTCGACACCATCCTCACTCTCGAGGAAGTCCCCAGGCTTACACCTGATTGGTACCAGTCGTCCGCCGTCCAAGGCGCCAGGGCTGAAACACAGCTCTGATCGACCTTGAGGCGTAATCGACCGGTCGCCCACACTCTGCGCGGTACCCGCGTTTTCAACCAGAACTGCAGCGGGCGCATGCGGAGCAGGCCCAGCCGGAGAACTGACGATGCTGAAGCCATGAGACCCAGCATCTTTTGAAACTTCCTGAGCGGGGTGACAGCGCCGCGGCGGAAAGACCTCGCCGCGCGCTGAATGTTCAACACGCGCTGTGGTGACAGCCGCGCTGTCATAGACTGTGAGTCCAGAACGACGCCCAGAAACAAAATCGTTTGACTGGGGTTCAATGAACTCTTTGTCCAGTTGACTGTGATACCAAGATTCTCGAGGTGATCGAGTAAAATGGTTCTGTGCTCCACGAGCTGTGATCGTGATTGAGCTAGGATCAACCAGTCGTCCAAATAGTTCAGCACTCGCATGCCTCTGAGTCTGAGAGGAGCGAGCGCTGCGTCCATGCATTTCGTAAATGTACGAGGTGCTAGGGACAAGCCGAATGGCAGGACTGTATACTGGTATGTCTGACCCCCGAAGGCGAATCTCAAGTATCGCCTGTGGTGTGACGCTATCTGTATTTGAAAATACGCGTCCTTCAGACCTATCGACATGAACCAGTCTTCTCGGCGAACATGCGCGAGAATTTTGCTGGTTGTGAGCATTTTGAAACTGTGTTTCACTAAAGCTCTGTTCAGCCGTCTTAGATCCAGTATGGGTCTGATACCGCCGTCCTTTTTGGGGACTAGAAAGTATCTGCTGTATAGTCCCCCTTCGCTTAGAGCTGGGGGAACGCGCTCTATCGCCCCTTTGCTTATCAGTTTTGATATTTCGGCTCGAAGTAGGTGAGCTACTTCCAACGAAACCGAAGTTTCGACGCGCGCTGTGAAGCGGGGAGGGCGTCGACAAAACTGTAGCGAGAAGCCTCTCTTTATAATGCCTAGCACCCAGTCCGAAACCCCTGGGAGCGCTGCCCATGCTTCTGCATGGCTGGCTAGGGGCTGGATACGGAGCGCGCTCTGATCGCCGTGCGACAGAGGCGCTTCGGGGGATACAACAGGCATTATGCCTGTGGCATTTGAGGCGGGGCGCGCGCTTAATACAGCGGGCGGAACGCTCGTCCTCGACCTTACTACAGTGCTTAGCTGAGTGAGGGAGGACTGAGAAAGTCTCATAGGACTCATGTGAGCGAGTAGATGTGGGCTGGGAGCGGGCACATTTACTGCTTTGGGCGCGGTGTCTGCCTGAGCAGAGCGCGCGCTCACAGGTCTCGTTTTTACAGAGAGCCTGTGATCTGTTAGACATAGTGTTCGTGGGCACAGGGAAGCGGGCACTCTCACTATGTTGGAAGCACAATCGACCTGAGTCGATTTTATGTGCGCGAGCCCTAAGTGTAGGGCTGTGCTTATGTGTCGTGATGGGCACTGAGGAGTGGGCATCGAGACTACATTTATAGCACCATCGGCCGTAGCCGGGCAGAATGCCTGCGCTCGACCCCGCTGCGGTGTTTAACCGAGCAAGGGAGGGCTGGGCGAGTCCCGTAGGACATATAATGACCGTTAGTAAGTGTGGGCGCGGGAGAGCGGGCACAATTACTGCAATGAGTGCATTGTCTGCCTGAGCAGTGTGAATGCACAGGTTTCGTCTTTACAGAAACCACAAGGCATGCAGAACATAGTGTTTGTGGGCACTAGGCAGTGGGCACGTTCACTATGTTGTGTGCGTGATCGACCCGAGTCGAATATATGAGCGCGGGCCCTGTGTGAAGGGCTGTGCTAATATGTAGGGATGGGCACAAGCAGTGGGCATCTTCTGTACACATATAGCATTATCGGCCGTGGCCGGGACTTCGCTCGTGGGCTGCAAAACAAACACGTCTGCAGTTGCCTCTCGGGGAACAAACAGAGTGATTTGCATTCGGCGGCATAAATATTTTCTGCCGGCAGACCCGGGATTCGAACTCGGATCCTCTGCGCGAGAGCCTAATAATCTACCACTGGACCACAGTGAAGATACATAGACAAAGTCAGCGCGAGTATTATCCACACTGGCGTTTGCTTGCAGGCATGTACCACGTGCTCGTGGGCTGCGAAAACAAACACGTCTGCAGTTGCCTCTCGGGGAACAAACAGAGTGATTTGCATTCGGCGGCAAAATATTTTCTGCCGGCAGACCCGGGATTCGAACTCAGATCCCTCGCGCGAGAGTCTAATAATCTACCACTGGACCACAGTGAAGATACATAGACAAAGTCAGCGCGAGTATTATCCACACTGGCGTTTGCTTGCAGGCATGCGAGTAAGCACGACATGCAATACTAACATTTTCAGACGCCTGAAATATGCCAGAATGTGAGAAGAGTGGATATCGCCCGGTTTCAGCGGGGCTGAAAACACTCCATTCCCCTTTCGCCAGTGACGCACGGGAACCGTAGAAACGGCGTTCGGTTGCAGTCAAGCGGGTACTACGCGCTCGCTGGCTGCAAAATGCATCTCCGAAGTCGCCTTCAGGGGACTGACAGAGCGAAGCATTGGCGGCATAAAAATATATGCCGCTAGACCGGGATTAGAACTCCGGTCTCCCATGCGGAAAACCTATAATTCCGCCACTGAGCCACAGGGGGATGTAGGCTTTGAATGTGAGAAGAGTGGATATCGCCCAGTTTCAGCGGGGCTGAAAACACTCCATTCTCCTTTCGCCAGTGACGCACGGGAACCGTAGAAACGGTGTTCGGTTGCAGGCAAGCGGGTACTACGCACTCGCTGTCTGCAAAATGCATCTCTGCAGTCGCCTTCAGGGGACTGACAGAGTGAAGCATTGGCGGCAAAGGCGGCGTCAACATGTATTACTCGGCGTTTGCTGGCAGGCAAGCGTGCTATAACAGACTCACTTGCTGCAATAATATTTCCAGTCGCCGAACAGGGAACTGAGAAATATGAGAGAAAAGAGGTGAGACCGACCAACGGTGGGACTGAGAACACTCTTTTCTCCTTCGCCGGTGAATGACGCGCGCGGAGGCAGGGTAGCTTTTCTTGTAACGTAAAGAAAAACTAATCCCGCCGTCCGCTTCCAGGAAGGGCAGCCTCGGAAGGATGCCTGGCGAGTCCTCAGAGTCACCGTAGGCAATTGGCTCGGAGTGAGGGCATTTCGCCGTCAGCGAGCGCGAGCGCTGCATGAGAAGGCGTCTTGAAAAAGACGCAGCTCTTTTAGGGGTGAGTGTTGCAGCGAACACACACACACACACACAGAAAACAGAGCAATATAGCAATAAAGGATATAGGCGTCGGAAAGCGCAGCAGGTACGGCTGTAGAAGGCGGCGTTGGCCAGCGGCTTCGAGGGCTCGTCCCGCTGAAGTGCTTGCTTCGAACGACGCTTGCTTCCGTGATCCAGCGATGCGTGCGCTTCGCTGAAGAGATTAAAATCAAGTGAGTCAGCCTTCTCGAGCTCCTTTTATAGAGGTAAGCCACGCCCGTTTCGGCGGGAAGTGGCGAGGAGGCGCGAAGCGCCCTCATTGGCCTGATGTCATCTCAGGCCTCGCTCGATAGGCTTAAGCAGTTGCCGCAGAGCAGCCAATGAGCGAGCAAGCCGTCTCGCCATAGCTGTCTGCTGCTGCCGCAACGCGTTTTACATATATGAAAATTAAAGGATAATTTTTTGCTTCAGTGTTTCGTGAAAAGAGACTTTTCCCGTAGCGTTTTGAATAAAACGCAGTACGAGAGGACTCTCGTAAGAGAACTGTGATATTTTAACATTTTCTGTAATTTTCATTTTTCTGTAAAGGCAAAGCTGATGTTTCAGCATTACTCCAGTCTTCAGTGTCACATGATCCTTCAGAAATCATTCTAATTTGCTGATTTGGTGCTCCAATAACATTTCTTTTTATTATCAATGTTAAAAATAGTTGTGCTGCTTACTATTTTTTGTGGAAACTGATTTTTTTTTTTTTTTTTCATGATTCTTTGATTTGAAGTTTTTCTAAAAACTATTTGAAATATAAATCTTTAGTTACGAGGTCAAAATCTTTACGGTCACTTTTGAGTCTTGTTGAGTACAATTAATTTATAAAAAAAAAATAAACCTTACCCCAAACTTTTGAATGGTAGTGCTTACAATATAGCTTTAGGGAGGAGGATGAAAAAACAGTTTTCATATTGCACTGCATTCTACAGTATGACTAAATTGTTTCCAAACTTTTGACCCTGACTGTACAGTATGTTGGCCTTTTGAAGAGTAATTTTCAGTGAGTAATCACTACATTCCAGGGAGAATTTACATTTACAGCTGATAAAGTGCATAAGAAAGCTTTATGTTCCTCCTCCTGTTCTCTTCCACCACCACCCTTTCTCATAGCTTGACCTTTGCCCTGGTTTTGTCTCCACCAGTCTCCCAGCTGAACCCTCTCCCTGTATTATGCCTGAAGCTGTTTTGAAATTTCTTTAGAAAAGTGGGTGAACAAAAGATTTAAACTCAGACTGTCATCTCTGTTTTCACTAATGCTGCATTCACACTTACAACGACTTGGTCAGCAGTGGCTGACGGTGAGGTCGCTAGAGGGCGTTCCCACTACAGGTTGCCTAGTAACGTTCGAATGACATTCACAGATGTCACTCCATGTTGTTTTCTTGCTGCTACAAACATTTTGGAAGGAAAAGTGTAAATTTAAATGGAATCATTACATTAAATGCCTAATAATAAAGATGAATGAGAAACAGCAAGTGCTCTTTGCCATCTAGGCTATTTATCTGCAGCAAAAGGGCAAATGCCGGTCTATCTGGGATCACGAAACCATTCGGCTCGGAGTCAGCACATGTGAGTACCACCGTATGTACAAGGAGACATATCATAAATTATAGTATAGTTGCTGACTGCTAAAATGAGCTTCTCCTTCATCTTGCCTCTGCAGTCTGCACTAAAGAGTGACGGATGACGTGCGCTCCACTTATACCTCCTATTGGTTGTCGCTCTCGAAAGTTGCTCTTCATTTGCATTAAGGTTGAACTGATCTCAACTTTGTCGCATCGCTGGACACGCCCCATCCAGTCGCCAACGGTCGCTGTCGCTCGTGTCGCCAGAAATCACCCACTCTTCATTGAAATGAATGGGATCATGTCGCTTTGATGCTTGTAGTGTGAATGCAGCTTAACACAGTAATTCCATGATCTCTATGCAAATGTATAGTGCAATTTGTTATAGCTAAGGTTATTATTTGATAAATTCATTACTTAAAAATATATACTTCAGAATCATAGAATTTAATTTATATTTATTTATCTGATTATTTATTATTATTTATTATACCTTATTATTAATAGTACTAAAATAATGTGTTGAATTTACAGCCCTAGCTGTAACATAGATAGTATTGGGCAATTATAAACTGCACATCCTTCTTATTATAAGAAACCTAGGACAAGATGTGTTTGTGACTGTGTGAAGGGTGTAGTTTTGGTTAATCCACAAGGCAGGAAATGAGGTGCAAGGGAAGAAGGCTTTTGATGAAGTTTAGAGTGTGCATGAGGTGAATGTATGCCAGTCTCCTGCTCTACAAGTCTTGCATGCTCGTTTCTCTGGCCTATCCATGTGGAATGGCTTCAAAATAAAGCATGTGTGTCTGTGATCCACAGAAACCCAGCCCGACACAGAAGAGCTGCTTACACCAAATCATGTCTGCAGAGATGATGATGCAGTCCTGCCTCATGGACCGGAGCAGCAGCTTTTTTAAGGTGAGAGGAGAGACACATCCCCACTGTCCTCTGAGCTTTGCCTTGTTTGTCTGTGTGTGCCTGCCTGCATGCTCTGGATATGAATTTGCATGTACTGTATTTTATCATTACATGAGTTTCTCTAACTGAGCCTCCCTATATTAAGAAACTGGTTTTGCTTTTTTTGTCATTTAGACCCATCTTACAACCGTGGTCTGTTGCATAAACTGCTCACTGGTCTTACAAGTTTTTTTCTTAAAGACTAGTCATAACTATTTAAGTATGTAACATCAAATTTAGATCGGTCTAATACGATTGTGTAATTATTTTTAACCAACTGGTAGTTGGTAAGCCTAGTTCTTATGAAACAGTCTTAACATAGTGGTTGTATTTATGCAACTGGCCCCTGGTATTAAAGCTATAGTCACCAAAAAAAAAAAAAAAATTCCAAACCTTGAATGACTTTTTGGTACAAAACACTTTTTGTCTACACCATCAAAATGAATGGGGTCTGAAATAATGTTGTTTTGGACCCCATTGACTTTCATTGTATGGACAAAAAATATAGATTTTTCAAATATGTTTTTATGTTCCACAGACAAAAGTCATACAGGGATGGGATTATAGACTGATTGTTATAGTTGCACCGCCACCTCGTCTACTGAACACGATACAACCATTTCTTGTTTCAAGTTCCGTGCGGCGATGGTTAAAGCAAGTCGTTTAAAAAAGTTGTGTGAACAAATGATACTGCAGTGGCTGTTGCTGACTATTTAAATCTAGTGGGTTTGGTGTATCGTGTCGCAGCTACAATGACGCTGGTAACGCAATCAGTGATCTGCAGTGTTTACACGTCACATTTTAGTATCGGTACAGCTCGCTTGGAACCTCAACCGAGGTGGTACAAAAAAAGTACTAGGTACTAGGTAGGCTACTGTACACACAACCATGAACGTCATGACTGAACAACACTATTGTTCACATCTTCCACAGTAATGTATCAACCAGCAATAAATGACACTGAAAACCACCATCACTGGATAAGTTTGCTTTCTGTAAGTGTCCTACTTTAGAGCCAGACAGAGCGCAGGTTAGTCAGGGCCTCTGGAGACCACGTGGAATGCTGTCCGTTCTCTGCCAGCACTAAAGCTGCCGAGCTTAAGAGGTTCTCAGAGGATGATAGATCCAGCTGTTATCTCTGCAAGCTATTCTTCCAACAAACGTAAAGCCTTTTTGTGTGAATGTTTATGTAATTGTTTCAGGGTGACCTTACTTCTCTTCCAGCATGTGTTGTGATCATTTCATGCAGGAGGAAGTTGTAGTTGCAAGCTTTGTTTCATGTAAACAATTAAATGCAGCCAAAGGCAAATAAATCAGGCTTTCGCTCTGACACTAATTGGCCTTGACGAATGCATGATAAGATTATTAACGTCAGTGAACACAAATTTATATTCCTCCTTGTTTCCTTAACAGAAAACTCTCCTGTAACATCTCTTCCCTGTCATCAATTTAGATGATACTTCAGTGGAATGTGGTGAGCGGATTGAATTTTACCTTCGTCATCTATTAAAGGAATACTTCAACGACAACAACAAAAAGAAAATTCTGTCATTATTTACTCACCCTTATGTCGTTCTAAATGTGTACGACTTTCTTGCTTTCTTGGAGCACAGAAGGTGATTTTGAATATATGCCTGCCCTTTTTTTATGAAATATGGCATTGAATACTGTCATATGGCAAAAGACTTGAAATACAAGCTATATTGAGTACTTTTATGATGTTAGAGATGCACAATATTAAAATTCTGGCAGATACTGATAAGTCAACAATTACCTTTATGCTATGGCCAATAACCAGTACTTCAAATCATTAAAATTTTGTTATATTAACATAACCACTGCTAGGCTATATGATATAATTTACTTTAGTTTTTCATGGAAAAAATTGGCCAAGATGATCCTCAAAATTTAAACTTTTGTGTTTCATGGAATAAACATGTTGGAATGACGTGAGGGTGAGTAAAGGATCACTGAGTGTTCATTTTTGAGCGAACAGTCCCTTTAATTGAATAACTCTGCTGCTGTCACTGAGTGTTTATATTTCGAACACTCCTTTCAGTGTTAGGATTGTGTTTGGCTGAAACAAGCGTGCTAGTAAAATGTCAGCACATAGTTTCCTAGAGACTTTCTTGGCTGCTTTGTATGCTATGAATGACTTTACCTCACGGCTGATTAAATAGAGGCACAGATGACTGCAGCATTTGGAAGAGCTCTTGATCTCACCAGTCTCCAGAACACCAGCCAGCACCTCACAGGCATCAGAGTTTCCTAACAAATGTCCAGCGGGTGAAATTGCACCTTTTTTTCTGCTTCATCACCTCTTTTAATGGCTCATCACTAAAGCTAAAGTCATTCTCTGCTTCTGGATGAATTTATCAACACAAGCTGAATGATTTTTACATCAGACATCTCTCTCTCTCTCTCTCTCTCTCTCTCTCTCTCTCTCTCTCTCTCTCTCTCTCTCTCTCTCTCTGTCTCTCTCCATCTCAGCGGGATTGTGTCTGTTTGCTCTATTAAGTGTAAATGATAGGTGGTCCTATTGTCTTCCTTCTGGCTGACAATAGCTCAGAGGAATTTTCTGTGTTCTTGTAAATCTTTTAAAAACGTATCTTCCGTTTTTCTCTCTCATTGCTGCTCATTAGTATTGCACAATCTCATTGATACATGACTGGGGAAATTCCTTAGCAGGAAACCACTCTTTTTAGCTCTCTTTTTTCAAATAAGTGCAAATTATAGATATATTATATATAAAAAAGTAAAATTAGTAATATTCGAAAATATTTTACAATTAAAATAAGTTTTCAACGCTGAATTTTCAGCAGCTATTACTCCAGTCTTTAGTGTTTTTCATTCTTGATAAATGTATTTTCTTTGATTCATTTTCATGATAATTTTCCAAAAGTTCAAAAGAACATGTATTTGAAATAAAAATGTAAAAGTATTTACTGTTGCTTTTTATCAACTTATTTCACCCTTGCTAAATATATATTTCTTTTAAAGAAAACTCTTACTAAACCCAAACATTTGACCAGTAGTGAATACTCTGCTATTCATGCCATGGTGACAAGTATAAACTCATGCATGCCTGTTCCTGAGTGTTTTTAAGATGATAAGCTTTGTTTTCGACTTTATTTCTTGTCTGACTCAGATAATGAGCCGTATCAAGCCATTGCAGTGAGCCCGTTTATTTTATGTTGGTTTGATAATTCTTGACCTTTCAAGTGTGTAGCCCATTCAGCAATAATCTACAGCAAGTAAGCGCTTTGGTATCACTGAAGTATATTTTACGTCTTTACGGAGTGCTTTTCTTGGCGGTGAGCTGGTTGGTGTGTAATTGTGGTTTGCTGACTAAAGTCTGAGATGAAGTTAGAGAAATACCTCATGACTATAAGCGGAAAATGCTGGCTCAGATAAAAAAAGAAAAGAAACACAACCGAAAGTGTGGATGGGTCTTTACTTGTCTGGTTCATGGCCGAGGGTTTACTGAAATCTTGACTGTCTCCTCACACGTATGAGTGTTAGTGTTAATGGGAATTTGTGCAGGCTAAAAGAAGTTCAAGAAAACAAAAAATAAATAAATTTAAAAAGGGAGAGAGAAAAAAAAAACTGCCTGCCCCCTGCTGGCCATCAAGAGTAATTCAGATCTATGAAAAAATACAATGACAAAATAGCTTTTCCAAGTGCACTTACCCTTACTGACCTAAAATCACTGTGCTTCATGTCTGATCTAAGCAGTTAGGTAGAGATCATCTTGCCTTATACCACACAGAATACATTTTTCTTTCAATATTGTTTATTTTATTTGTGACTGCTGTTCATTTTAGAATAATGAAAGGAATAATCAAAGGAAACTGCTGACTGCTGTTCAGTGCTTCATTTTAGAATAATGAAAGGAAAATTAACTGCACTGTTCTTTGAAGTCTCTGTTTCTGAATTCTTTTCACTGTTAGTTGTTGAAAGGAATCAGACGCAGTTGCTGGTTTACTGGGAATCATTTCATGATGACTAATTCCAGACACAGCCACTTCCCATTCATACAAAACATGCATGACACATGAGCACATATTCAGAATGTCTTCAGATTTTCTTCTCTTCATGCTCATATGGTGTGTGTGTGTGTGTGTGTGTGTGTGTGTGTGTGTGTGTGTGTGTGTGTGTGTGTGTGTGTGTGTGTGTGTGTGTGACTACAGCTGATTGACACATTCTCCTCGGAGATCTCAGAGCTAAAGCAGGAGATGGTTCAGCCAGCAAGAGACCCGGAGACAGAGATCTTACAGGGGTGAGTCCATCATTCATTACTGTCATCCTCCTCACTGGCATTAATGGGAGTTTTAGGTTACATTATATGCTGTTTTCTTTTGTATTTGTGCTCAATTGTACAGTGGATTCCAAAGGTCTGAGACCACATTGAAAAACTTGGAAATTTAAAATAGTTTTAATAAAACAAATGTTTTAGGATTTTGAAAACTTAACAGACTCATGCCACTGGATATATAATACACTCATGCAACTGAATAACAGACATCAGCTTTAAAATGTCTTGTCTCTTGCGGAGTCTTTTTGGACTGTGTAAGATTCATTGTGTTTGTTTTTGTACTTCCTATGTTCTCCACCAGGGGGGAGCATGTCTTATTTTTACACCGTAGGACATGGTTTCGCAATACCACATTTCCATGAAATCAAAAGGAAGTGCATGGAACAAATACAAGTGTCTCACAATCAGCTTTCAAAAAATAGGAAAACAACTGAAGTGACAACTAAAACAAGCTTCTAATCTTTTTTTTTTCACTTGGTATTGATATTTATTGGTATTGCTATTTTATAATATATATATATATATATATATATATATATATATATATATATATATAAATAATAATATTTGCATTATTTTAACTTACTGTAGTCTATATTTTTAATATCAGTCACTTGAAACACTTTACAGCTTGAGAGACAAAGTCAGTAAGACTTTTCCAAACCCACACTGACCTATCATACTGTTAAAAACAAAACTCAGATCTGCCAATGAAAACATTTGACAACCACTGCTTCAATACATGACCAAGTGTTGTTTTTATCTTTTGATGTTGTGAAATAAAGGTTTCTCTCTGTTTATAATTAAAAGTCTCAGAGGAAACCAAAGTTGTATGTTATTGTATGCATATCTTTTAGTCAACATTTAGTCTCATTAGCTTAGACTCACAGTCAGGCAGTTCTAAGATATAGGTTATAAACAACCGTTCAGAAGTTTGTTGGTTAGTAAGATTTTTTTTTTCTTCAATAAATAAAATAAAATTTTACTGTTGAAGGGATCTGCCACCTAAAAACATTTGACAACCACTGCTTCAATCAAGTGTTGTTTTTATCTTATGTTGTTGTGGAATCTAAGTTTCTCTCTCTCTCTCTCTCTATGTGTATATCTGTAGTCTGGAAGGAGAGGTGAGTGGTCTGTTCCTGCAGTCTTCTGCCTGCGCTGGCACGCCTGGAGTGAGGGATTCTGGGTATGACTCTCTACGCAGACGCATGAGCATCCTAGACAGATTGATGCAGACACACTCTGTATGGTTGCTGCTGTCACTCAGCGATGAGGAGGCCAGACGCATTCTGCAGCCGCAGCCGGCAGGGGTAAAGACACTGTCTGCGCAGATGCAGCAGCCAACTTGCTCAACAACAATAGTATATTTAGCAATTTATTTTTTATTCACGTTCTTGTTCTTTCCTTTCATTTGTGTGTCTGTTTTTTACCTAGAGTTTTGTGGTGAGGAGGTGTTATAAATTGCAGAAAAAGGTGATTTCCCTGCGGATGGACAGTGACACGCTGATTGTTCGGGACTTCCCTGTTAAAGAGAGCCAATATAGTAAGTACTATACCAAATTTCTTTCCATTTGCTGACCACTAATAGTGTGTGTGTGTATGTCACCTTTTTCAGTTCCTCCTCCCCCAGGTTTTGGTGGGGTTTTTTTTTTTATTTACCTTTCCACGTCCTGTCTAATTGTTCTCTCGTCAGAGCAGCAGTTAACTTAGTAATAAACTACAGACGTTTGTTTAATCGAGAATTTTAAAGTGCCCCTATTATGCAATTTTAAAGGTTCCTAATTTTGTTTTGGAGTCTCGTACAATAGGTTTACATGCATCCAAGGTAAAAAAAAAAAAAAACCCCTTTGAATTTTTTTATAATATAGATTGCACATCACCTCATTTCTCAAAGAACCTGAAAAAGTTTTTTTCAAAGATTGTCTCTCTAAACCCCTCCTTTCCACAAGCCTACTCTGCTCTGATTTGTATAATCAGCATATTAGAATGGTTTCATCTCTCTGTCTTCTCTCTCTGCCTTTGTCTGTCACTCTCTGCACATACAGTAAGTGGGTCAGATCCTGTGCGGCTTGTGTGAAGGAAGTTTAAATGTACGAATTTGGCTCTGTTTACTTTTCCCTTTGAGAGAGGCTGTTAGGTCATTCCACTTTTCCAATAGCAAGTCCAGTGTAACCTTCTGTGGTGTGTCTTTATTATAGCTTTTTCCCTGGAGGGCTCAGGGATCAGCTTTGCAGACCTCTTTCGACTGGTGGCGTTCTGCTGTATCAGCAGGTAAGATGATCCCATTCTGAAAACAACTGAAACTGCTACAAAAACTGCTTTTGTTTCCAAGATAATTTACTGGTCTGTTTTATATCTAAAAGATGGAGGACTGCAACCTTTATGTTTTGTTGGTGTATATATTATTCATTTATAAGAATTCTTGCTTCTTCCATAAGAAAGTCTAATGAAGTGTATACTAAAACTACATGTAGTAATGATTACCCAAGCATACAGACTCCGCCTAACTCTAATGGCATGAGTTTAGGGTGGGACTATCTGTTGGACTGGGCCAATGGAAAGGAGAGGTGTTGTTATTTTTGTAATGCAGGGAAATTATACCCTGCGCCTTTAAGAAAATCTCCTGAAGTTCTGAGAATAAATTAAAAAGTTTGTGGTAAAGTAAAACCAGATGATGCTGATTCAATTGCATTCCAGTGCAACACAGATAATAACAGGAAGGAAGAGTCTAAACTGGAAAAATGGCCTCTTTTTGATTGAAAGAACAGATCGTAACAGTTTGTTTTAACCTGTTTACATACCACCCATATGAGCTCTGTAATGAAGAGGCTTGCTAGACTTAACAAATCCAAGCTAGGTCTGTGCCAATGCCACGCAGAAAAGTCAGTGGATAAACACAGACCTCTTTCTCCCTCACCTACTTATTCTTTCTTTCACTCTCTCCACGAGTGCAGACAACAACTCTCAGCACGTTTAGTTTTTAGTATTTGTCATCAGTCTTTTGAAGAATGTTTGTAATGATTCTCAACATTCATTTGTGCTCTTTAGGGACGTTCTGCCCTTCACCCTGAAGCTCCCTGAGGCCATCGCAGCTGCAAAGACTCTCACAGATCTGGAGGAAGTGGCTCAGTTCGGAAGAGGTGAATTTTCTTCTCTTTGCATGAGTGTTTTACTGAGCCTAACTGCTGACTGTTGGGTTTCAGCGTTACTCAGACAGCATAACTGCTCCTCTAATGGCCCTCAGCTTTTTTTGTGTTTAAAAAAATGTGTTATATGTTTGTGAGTTTGGGTGTAATGCTGTGTGTACTTTAAACCTAATGCAGATGTTTGCATTCCATCTTCAATTCAGGTCAAAGTTTTAATACTGTACTCAGTGTAGCAAAGTTCAATCGTTAAAATAAAGCATTTAGCTAAGCATTTCATTTACAAGTAACCACCAACTCTACATAAAGACAAAATATTCAGCATAGAGAAGGGGTGCACATATTCAAATATGATAAACTGATACTTATTTTCATGTTATTGCAAATAATCAATTGATACCCATTATTAAAACTCTTTACTGTTATACTGTATACCATTAGAATCAGTCATTTTAAATTCTACAAGTGAATTTATGCATCACAACATAATAATGTGCATGAAAAATGCATATTAGTTTTGACATTTGTTAAAGATTAAATTTATCAGTGTTATTAAATTATTAGTGTTTTTAAAGATTCACTTTAAGTGAGCGTTGGATGACATCAAAGGAAATCTAAATGTAAAAATGTAGGAAATTCACAATTAAAGATCCAATATACGCTAATAACCATGGTGGCACCAACCATATGGTGTCCTTATATTGTGCATCCCTAATATACAGTATTGGAGTGACCAACTATGGAAAATTAAAAAGGCAGCCAATTCAACATAATGTTGTATGATCTTTCCATCTACTTGTATTGTTTTTAAGTCTTAAAGCCCTAAATCCGCAGGCTGTAAGAACATGCTAGATTCTATAGTACAGTCGTACTATTCAACGTCAGTCGGATACATCCTGGAGTATTGACAATACAGGTGTCACTGTGCCAGCAAACATACGGCAACATTCGACACGTGGCATTTTACAAACAGCTCATGCGGACAACATATGCGGATAAGACTTTGGCTAGGTGAAATTGACCACAGATGTGTTTGACGCTAGTGAATGTCTCTGTCAAACAGAGATCTGCCTGTTTGCTTTGTTTCTGATTCATGTTGTAACTTTGTACTTTAATTGACGTATGTGATGTACGACATTCCTCTAGTAAGACATATAAAAAGTAAATTGTTCTGGTTTTGTTTGATTAGCAGAAATTATGAGGTACATTACAAAAGAAAATGATCATTATATGATTAAATTGTTTGATTTGGGTCAAAAACATTTCTTTTATCATAATCTGAGTATGAAATCAGTAAATGACTTGTTTAGGGTCATATTTTTATCTAAGAGTTTAAGAGCAATAAGATCATATTTTAGTTTTGTGAAATGGCATACTTGAAATCGCAGAGGGGATCATATTTTCGTCTGGAAAACCAGGCAGTCTGAATGGGATAGGTGAGACAGCGAGTCTTGGTTATGCCACCTGTAATAATACGGTTAGGCAGTAATGAATGCTAAAATGGCCATGCAGAAGTTAAGCTGAGAGCAGTGATGGGTGTGGTACCTCAAACTAAGATCCTTTCCAAGAGGAACTCCACCAAGACAAAATTCCAGCGGCTCATTGACTGCCGATTATGATCAGGGAACTGTGGGGGTGAGCTGAGGATAACAAGAGAAGCGTTAAGAATGAGAGCAGACAGAGCAAAAGAGACAAAGGCAACACAACATAATGGTAGCATTTTAAGTTTGTTTACAGAGAGCGAGGCAAAGAAGAGACAGAAAAGATCAAATAAAAGAACAATTGTATACACAGGTGCAGGTTTCCAGTCATTCCACGCCTTTACAGGTGCCACTTCGGCAGAACTGATCTGAGTGACGCAAAAACTTCCCGCTCTTGTCTCAGATGTCATCAGTTAGGAGATGACTATGACTGATCAAGAAAAGAAATCTGATTTCCTGTCAATCCTATATTTCTGTTCTAGCTTTCGGGCAATTTACTATTATTATAATTATTGCTATTATTATTTAATAAAAATAATTTTAAATATCTGGCCATACAACACCAATTTTGTTCTAAACTAAATTGGCAAAGGTTTCAATTTATTTACCTTAAAAATATATTAAATGATGCAGCACCCAGTACATGCGAAACTTATCTTTAAATATGCTAATTTACCTCAATTTATTGGTAAATTAATCAGCACATTATTCTTAAGTACAACATTTTCCCTTTTTGTTTATTTATTTTTATATCTTATATTGTATTGTTATAGTCGATACTTACAGTGTTGATTACCTAAAACTGAAACTTGATCAAAGTACAAAAGTACAAAGTGTCTGTTTACTGAATTACAAAACCAAAATAAAGAAAAGTCATTCTTGTATAAATGAAAACGTTTGAAGGGGCGGCATTTAGTATGAACAAGTGAGTAATATGAGAGGAGGAACTGAGAGCCGGAGCGTCTGTGCTCCTCCCACCGTCTCATCAGCATGCATGATCTCACCATTCACTGCGTGTGTATCAGCACTACTCTACCACTCACAACTCAGACAGCAGAGTCACTGCATGAACTGTAGACGTGTAAACTTTTCTGCTCACACTATTTACGTAGTAACTACAGACTGAAGAGAAGACTTAATTATTAGATGTAGCGTAAGTTTAATTCTCCTTTTCTTGTCTCATTGTTTTAAGATTTTGTTGATTGTTCACTTTAATGTTTTTTTCATTAGTTTCTGTCATGGAATTTTGTGGTTTTGTGTTTGCGCCCACTCGATTGTGTCATTGTGCTCTAAAATGCCAGTGCTTGGATTTGTAGGATAAAGCATTATCTGAAGTGTCTGTTAATGTTCTTGAGCATTTTTGTAAATCATTTCTGAAATTTCTCTTTTATTTGTTTTTTTGTAATATTCTTCTGTAATTAAGTAAAAAAAAATAAAAATAAACGATTCAGCTGTCAAATTGATAAATGCCTCTTAGTTCATCTAATTCAGAGAATGAGCTTTTCTTGAGAATTTCTTGTTTTTTCTTTTTCTTCTCTTTATTCAAAGCCTCATTGTGTTATCTTTCTACAGGTTTCTGGGACTCTGAACTGTGCAATAAGAAGAAGACTGAGTCTGGGGAAACTGTTTGTGACAGTCGAAATCTAAAACAGTTGGGCATTAATTTCTCCCCAAGAGTCCCGGGCATCCCATTCACTCGGACCCCTTCTGAACTTGAATACAGTCAATCCAACGGAGCGCTGTGCTTCATCAATCCCCTCTTCCTGCAGACACACCAACCTAGCCCTTCACCCAAAAAGCAAGAAACATCCCCGGATAACGCAAGTGGCTCTCAGCACCACCACAGTGCTCTGCATAGAATAGATCGCAGCATCTTCTGCCGTACTAGCAGCACACAAAACAAACCACACGCAAGTGTGACTAGATCCAAGAGTGAGAGATCCCCACCACCTCGACCCCCACCTCCCTGCTTTGCCTCCGGCAAATCAGCAGTTCTCCGTAAACAGAAGACCATGCCTGAGACGGTCTGTTGGATCAAAACGCCTCAGGAAAAGAGCAGCCTGCTGGGGAGGTTGGGATCATCCTTTAGTTCCTTATCTCCCTCATCCTCCCCACCCAAAAAGTTCAGTAAGCCCATCCTGGTGCCCTCATCTCGCAGTAAGAATTCCTCCGGTCTGCTTGACGCAGACGGCCTCCGCTGCCACATGGCCCTGGATGACCAGACAATTGAGGAAGCCGTGTCTTGGAGCCTGGCCAAGCTTTCTTCATGCAACTCCACCACCCTGGAGAACTGCAGCCCCGCAGATGAGCGCTGCTCCACAGGACGAGAGCGTCTGAGTGACCTCAGCATCTCCACCTCGTCCTCAGATTCTCTCGACTTCACCCACAGCTTCTCGCTGCCTATGGAGGCCAGTCCCTCCAGAACTGAACGTCCCACTGGCGACAGCAGCCTGGAGGAGGAGGAAGAAGAGGAAGAAGACGACGGCATCAACTTGGAGAGCGACCAGGAGGCGCCACCACCCTTCAAGTCAAAAAATCGGAACGGTGCTGGTACGTTCGTGCTGCCACGTGCACTGAGAGGACATTTGCGCAAAGTGAGCGGCGTTCTCAATTCTCTGATGACGCCTGAGAGGAGAGCCATTCGGAAGATCGTTGAGCAGTCCAGGGATAAAGGGACTTACTTTGGCTGCCTGGTGCAGGACTATGTGAGCTTTTTGCAGGAGAATGCCGGCAGCCACACGTCGGGCTTGGACCTGCTGCAGACTCTCAGGCAGTTCATGACTCAGATGAAGTCCTACCTGCTGCAGAGCTCGGAGCTTGACCCACCTATTGAGTCCCTTATCCCCGAGGATCAAATTGGTAAGGCTTCCTTCCTTCAATACAAAAGGGAAGATTTTGCAAAAGTTTGCTGTGACTCCACAAAGTGGGGTGCTATGTGGTCTTGAATTGACACTCTGCAGTCTCTTAGAAATTCACAAGCATGCAGCGTTCATCGCAAGACCACAAATACACATCAGATGTGCCATTTGGGGCTGGCCCATTGAGCACTAAACACACTAAATTGACACTCCTCTGCAGTATTAAGGCACTTAATGATCTTGTCAATGTTAATTAACTTACTCTCAATGCAGAGGATTTGAGGAAATAATATTTGCGCTGACATCTGGTAAACTGTCTTTGTAGTAGAGGTTAATATACACTGATAATACAATTACTAAAGACAGATCTCATCTTGCAAGAGCTGTGTACCATAGGCTTACCAACATATTCATGAATTGATATTCATATAGATTCCTTAGTGAACTATTAGGAATAATCAGCTGTGCATCAGAATGTTGCTTGTTTTTAAGGGTATGTAGGATCGAAAAGTGACATTGAGAATGAGCCAAGGCTATTTTGTGGTTAACAAACATTGGATGAGAGTCTCACAGGCTGAGACTGTCATGGCGGACTGTTTATGATCTGAATCTTCTTGTAAAATGAGGCACTAGTCTGTCTCAATTTCCACTGATTTACAAGGAACCTGTGGTCCACTGCTCACAGCACAACAAATAGGACCTTTTAGCTAGAATTTTAAGTGTACAAATAAAATACTATATTTAAAATTCCAGAGTAGCAGGTCATAATATTAAACCCGTAATAATTTCACTTTGCTGTGTGTGTGGAGAATTCTGTAGCTGGGAAGTGTTTAGAATGTTTCTCATTATGTCCAGTGGTATGTTGAATACTGTCAGGTTACAGTTCTTTTAGCCTCAAAGACCCATTGTAGCAAAATTACTCACAAATCTTTCACAACAAGAAATTTGGCAGGGAAATATTTACTGTTTGAATGTCATAATATGCACAGTATGTAATATTACACAATACGGTTACTGCTTATTGACATCATTGCACCATTGCTAACTGTTTTGGATAATATATATCTGCAACATTTAGAAGAAATGGAAAGTGTGATATATACAGTATGCAATAATTTCTTTAAATATATATAAAAAAAACAGTTTAAACATGAGACATTGTTTTCAGATAAATATCATGATTTTTATAACCAGTGCCTTCCTAAAAACATTATTTTGGGTGTAAACAAAAAGTACACCATCATTATGAATGCTTGTGTCTAAACCTGTGAGCGTGTGTGCATGAGGCAAAGCTCTCATGTCTATTCATCTTGGCCTGGAGGCGTTTTACTCCACGTGAGCGGCACACACAAGGGACATTGAGCTGAGATATACTCAAACTCTTGTGTGGGTAGAGAACCATTAGTATGGCTTTTGTATAACTGGCCACACGCCTTTCACTGTCTGCGACAGGCAATAATATACTTTATACAATGACACACTAGCTGTAAAAGCCTAACTGATCTACATGCTGAAGTAGTTTAGTTATCACAAATTTGGTTGAGGTTAATTTTGATAAATTCTTAAGTATTAATGATGATTTTCAGCTCAGCCGGGTTTTGTTTTGGTTCTTCAGGAAATTTGCATCATCCATCGCCCTGAGCGTCCTCCTCCTCGTCTCTCTCTTATGGGTTGTAAACAAATTCTTGCTCTGCAATGTGTTTTGAGGAATAAATCACTTTCCAGATGTTCCCAGAATGGACCTCAGCCAAACATGCCAGTGTCTCCGATATAGCTCTCCTATAATCCGGCGTAACCCCTCCTGCTTGTTGATTCAGGCATCAAGTATGTGGGTGTTAGGCAAGAATGTAGAGAAAAGGGCTCTTGTTCAGAGCTCCTAACCTGATGCTACTGCCTTTGTGAACTGGCAGATTTTGTTGTATGCGTGTTTAAACAAGCACAATAAGGGCCATAGCTATGAGATCATGCTGCCATGGACAGCAATCCTTTTCTGTGACTTGACAAAGCAATTAGAACAAGCTTGAATGCACAGTTAATGACCTTTGACAGAGAATGTCACCCTTTTTTCCCCCGAAGTCTGTTTTTAAGTCCGTGTTCCAGCTCAGCTCTCATAACTCACTTTTGAGTCATAACAGGGTTAAGACACTGTTTTATCGAGATGTGTCTGGAAAGACTTATTGTTTCTACTTCAGGCCCAAGGATTTTTTGTTGTTGTTGTGCCTTTGCTCTATTCTGAGTACTTCCTTAAAAACCCGTCTGAGACTAGAGATTCAGTTTGGAGTTATCATTCATTTTCCTGAAAGACTTTGTTTATTTGGAGGGGTCAATAGAAAATTCAAGGGAATTTTATTTGGCGTGTTGGTCTGGTTTACCGGTAATTTGTTCTGTGCTGTGACGTACTTTGCGGCCTTGTCTCCTTACTTTAGCGCTAGCGTGTGCTTGTTGTGTGGGAAGCATCAGTGGATTCACTTCTCCTGTCACTGCGGCTTCATTTTCCAGACTGCAGTGCAGACATGGAGTGAGAGAGAGACAGAGAGAGCGCTATAAATGAGAGACACTGAGGAGAATAGGAGATTGTTTGAGGGGATGTTTATAAGCCTTGGAAGATAGCCTTTCAAGTTGAGGTGGCCTTGACGAATGAGTGTTTCTTATCTGAGATGCATTTCCTGTAAACATTCCTGTTTCCATCACTGCTGTGGTTTCCTGTTGACCTGATGTGCAGTGACATCCTAACCAAATATTAGGGGCCCAAATCACAAGAATTTGCGAAATAATGAAGGCAGTATACATAACATTATATAGTATGTAATATGTACCCCTCCCAGTCCCATCGCTTTCACTGTGTCTGCGGTTGTTCCACAGAATTAAACTCTTAAGTGGAACTACAAACCAGTTCAGTTCCTCTAAATCTTTGGCTCTGTGCCACCCTCACGCCTTCATTAGCAGAGCTCTTTTCATTTCTCACAAAAGTGACAGGAGCGGGGCTTGTTTACTGAGCTGTCTGCTCTCTCCTGGGACAGATGACCATGTAAACACATTTGCAACAGCTGATTCTGTTTAAGCATTCAGCTGTGTCAGAGTTCAAGTCAGACCTCTAAAACATCCTGATAAAAGGCACAATAATCTGTCTATTTATTAGTTGTGATTCTGATACATCATTTCTTGTGAATGGAGTGACTGAGTGGGAGTATATGTAGCCTTGGCTGGTGAAAAAAAAGGAAGCTGATATTTCCGCCTGGCGATTGTTGTGGACACTTGTAGATAGCATTTGACCCCATTGTGTCCACTGACTACAAATAGCTTTGTTTTACATTTTGCAATGATGCCATATGGAATACATCTGGGGAAAAAAAGGTTTAGTTTGCTTTATTTCCAAAAACAGGTTTGACAAGTTGTTTTACGGTCACTTGCAGTTGAGTCACGCTGCTACACGTTGAAGACGTTTACTGACAAGTGAAGTGTAAACTGTCATGTTGCAAGTTGTGATGGGAAATCATCTAACCTTTCATGAATATAATGCACTGTTTTCCTAGAAAACAGTCTGCCTAGAAAACATTATGCTATTTACAGTATATTAACTTAAAAACTTATTCATTTAGAATCTTTACACATACGCTTACAATTTACATTTGTAATAGACCCAAACAATGAAAAGGAAGCACACAAATGTCTTCCCTTAGTGGTCTAGTGTGCTGACAGAAGCAGCGCTGTCAGCATTTTCCAAAGCCTGATTAAACATTACATTCTGTTCTTTAGATCAGATGATTTTAGTTACACATACACTCCCCTACAGTTTTAGATGATTTTACAATTTAGGTATGCTATGGTTTTCAAGCCCTGCTTGCACAATCAGAGTTACAAGACAAAACTTGTTGTCATATGGGAGCAATACCGGAGACTGTTGAGCTGTCAGGAGACATTTTGTACTTGTTTTGGAAAAGTAGGTGTAAAAATACTGCGAGCAGGTATTCCCCTATAAAGGAGGAAATGGAACGATGAGCCACGTCGGATATCCCAGTCAATATACTCATGGTCACAGTCATTTCAGCCACATATAGGCTCGTCCACAAATAGATTTGTCCAAATTTTTTTATTTATTCATGTTCCAATGTTTTTTTCTGTTCCTTTTTCCTTCTATAGTTATGATGGAGTGCACCAAAACAAATTCCAAAACATAAGAGACATATAAAAGACAAACCGAGAGACAAAACATATGAGGTTATGGCCATATACTTATATAAGAATTAGTGCTTTTAATCAGCAAGGATGCATTGTTGATCAAATGTTACAGTGTAGTAACTTTTACTTACTTACAAAACCATTCTATTTTAAATAAACGCTTTTCTTTTAAACTTTCTATTCACTAATGAATCCTGAAAAAGATATTAAGCAGCACAACTGTTTTTAACATTGATATCAATAAGAAATGTATAGGAATATATAGGAATAAATAGAATTTTAAAATATAATAAAATTGAAAGCAGTCATTTTAAATTGTAATAATATTTCACAATATTACTGTTTTTACTGTAGTTTTGATCAAATAAATGCAGCCTTGGTGAGTATAAGAGACTCAATCATCAACAAACTTGAACAGAATTTCTGAGATTAAATTAACAGGTTCACTGTCAGAAAAAAAGGTACAAATGTTGTCACTGGGACAGTACCCTTCAAAAGGGTTCTAATATGTACCATTTAGGTACTAATATGTGCACTTTTGGAACTAATATGTACACTTTTGGTGCCAATATGTACCTTTGAGGGACTAATATGCACTCTTTAGGTACAAAGGTGTACCTTTTGAAAAGGTACCGCCACAGTGACAGCTTTCGTACCTTTTTTTTTCTGAGGGTGTTTTTTTTTGTTTTTTTTTTTTTTACAAAATGTTTTTTTGTTGCATTAACCTCATCTAGCTTAGTCATATTACCCATTGTTATACAACTGTTTTATGTAACTATTTCAATATAATTATCATATATCTACTTCTTCCTCCATAGATCAGGTGATGGAGAAAGCCATGCACAAGTGTGTGCTGAAGCCCCTGAAGCCTGTGATAGAGGCGGCTCTGCAGGACTTCCAGGTGAGCAGCGGGACTTGGCAGCAGCTGAAGGAGAATCTGGTTTCGGCCAAAGCCAAGCAGCCCCAGGAGATGGGCGTGGATGGTGCTCTTCCCCCTGACCATGTGGCCATAGAGAAGATTCGCCACAAGTTCCACAACATGTGCAAGATGTACTCGCCAGAGAAAAAAGTGTCTCTGCTTCTCAGTGTGTGCAAGCTTATCTACACCATAATGGAGAGCAACTCAGGTACATTAGTGTGATGTAGTTGTGTGAATCCATTAATGTGGTTGTGCACAGAATGCTTACAATACTTCTGCATAGACTCATGATTTCAATCTTTGTTGTAATAATGGCAGGGAGGATGTATGGGGCAGATGACTTCCTGCCCATGCTGACATATGTGATGGCCCAGTGTGACATGCCACAGCTGGATGCTGAAATACAGTACATGATGGAGTTACTGGACCCATTACTCCTTCATGGAGAAGGTACATTAGACCCCACTGTGTGTGTGGGGGGGCTACAGCAGTAACTACTCAAGTCATTGCATAATTTTGTCGGGCATCAAACTTTTTTAATGTTCCAATATTTCTTATCTGATTTTAGGAGGCTATTACCTGACCAGCGCATATGGGGCAATGTCTCTCATCAAGAACTTCCAGGAGGACCAGGCAGCTCGTGTGCTGAGCTCTGAGACCCGGAACACGCTGCACCAGTGGCACCGCAGACGCACAACCCAGCGTTCCACGCCATCTGTGGATGATTTCCAGGTAAATCCCTGGTAAAGTTCTAATCTATTCTTCCTTAAAACAATATACATTTAAGAATACCAATAAATAATAATTACTATTAAAATAATTATTACTGCTAAATACTTATTAGCTGTAATACTAATATATATAATTATACACAGTACACACACACATAAATGTAAACACGACCTTTTATTTTGGATGCGATTAATCACGATTAATCGTTGCACAGCCCTATTACTTTCAATAATCAAGAAATTATCATAAATTTAACTAAATTGTGTGATTATTAAGTGCAGAAAAGGCTATTTGCAATAATAATGATAGTAGCAATGAACTATGTGCAGTAATGATAATATGTAGGGGTAATGTGCTTTATATATATTAGTATGTACCTCTAAATTTCTTCTTGTCTATATTCAGAACTACTTGCGGGTGGCACTGCAAGATGCAAGCAATGGCTGCACAGCCAAAACCCTTCAGGTTCATCCTTACGCCACAACGGAGGATGTGTGTCAGATATGCGCGGACAAGTTCAAAGTTTCGGACCCGGAGAACTACGCCCTTTTCCTCTTGACAGACGAAACCACACAGCAGCTGGCCCCGGACACTCATCCACAGAGGATCAAGGCCGAACTACATAGCCGCCCACAGCCGCAACTGTTCTTCTTTGTGTACCGCCAGATCCAAGACCTCACTGTCCCTTCAGACCAGCTCAATGAAAACACTTTGTCCAACTGAGAGAGCAAACCTGAATTCATTCAGGTCCTCTCGAAACTCCTTCCCAGCCCCATTTATTCATCTCCTTCCTTAGGATCACTGCTAATATCTGCACTGTTTTGAAAAAAGCTGGAGGGAAGCGGAAAATGTGCTTAGGGGGAAATAGGGAAGGAAGGATGTGTCTGACAGATGCAGCGTTTTTTATGCTCTGTCTTCACTATTTTCAAAACGTTTTGGGAAGTTGCACGCGACCATCACGAGAGAATAGCTGTATCCAAACTGCAAATGTTACAGTATGCCTGTTTATATCTTCATGAATGCCCAAACATACACAACATTGTGTAAGCTTTACACATTCCACATTGAACGCACTCCAGGACTGTGCCAGGATTGTACATACTATAGCTCTCCTGTCTCTTATTTTTCGTGTGACTGCTCTCCCTGCAGAATGAGAGAGCTGTTCAGTGCATTGAGGTGAAGACTTTCAGGAAGTTCCTTCCTTCAGCCTTTGTTCAGTAACATGGACATCTCAGTCCCTAAGGCCACTGTGGACACTTGTTTTCTAATGTAAAATTGATTCATGATATTTTTTTGCAGTTGCTGGTAAACTGCATTCTTTTTTATATATATATGATTTATTGTTATAGTTTTGCATGTATCTCTGTGATAAGACCAATTAAAGAACCAGGCATTGTTGCCAGTGATGTTTTATCATATTGCTTTTGTATGTTTTGTTAAAGTCATCGGTAGTAATGGAGATGGTAGAAATGGTGAGGTTTAGTTCTAAAATACTGTACTACTACTGACAAGCTAAACATTTAGGGCTTGTGGTAATCTGGATCTCTGTTGTACTGATATTGGTTCTGATTTACAGGTTTTTAAGAACAGACACAAAGGGCTTTTGGCAAGTAGAACAAATGGAAAGATCTATGTAAAGTAAGAAATAATAATAAGGGAAAAAATGACATGGACTTTTAAAGCAGGTTAAGAGACATTGGTAGAAATGATCAGCAAAGAGAAATGATTTGTGTCACTAAAGTGTATCAGGGAATACCGGGAAGGATAGTTCTTTAACATTCATAACTATACTCATAACCTCTTAACTGCAATAACTTACCAAGTATGTTCTATTAATGTACTTTACATTTGCATGTTTTGATGTAAACTCGGGGCATTGTTTTTTTTTAAGAGACAGGGGTGCTGAAATGCTCTAATCCCATGTAACGATGATATAGAAACACTAGTCACATCTGAAACACGAACTACATGTTTCAAGTCTTGAAATGTATTTTAACAAGATATTTGAAGTTGATAAGTGTATACATATTTATATGCAATCTGTGCAGGAATTTTTCACAGATTTGAAAATCAAAAATATTGTGTATTCATTTGGAGAAAAGCTCATCCTCATTCTTTAGTCAGTTCTTCATATTTGCCTTTTTTAAATGTACTCTTTTGCACAAAATAAATTGATGTTGAACGTGTATCGTCTCTGTCATCTTTTATTACAAGCTCCGACAAGTCTGCGCCTATTCTACGGTAGAGGGTGGTTGTGTACCCTGTCTGTTCCTTTCTGGAAATAGGTAAATACTTTCCACTTCATCACCATGAGGGCTTGTAGTAACCACATGTATGATTCCAAGTAAATCATTGCAAGGCCCATCTGCTTGTTTTCTCAGGAGGATCAGGATAAGGATCATTCAGGGTGCGTGTGTGAGAGAGACCGAAAAAAAAGAGAGACAGAACGATTATGTCTGTGTTACTTGTATATATAGTGCTTTCCATATTTCAAAGCAGCTTTACAGAAAAAAATTGCTGAAATAACACTTTGTAATAATTTTAGACACTGCATGTATTATTGGCTGATTGACAGGAAATGTCAAATTTCACATTGACAAAAATGATTTAAAACAAGAGCAACTACCCCTTTTAATACAGTGCTATGCATAAGTTTAGACACCCATACTAAAGTTGACTAAAAAGAGGAATAAAAAATCATCTTTTGGAAACTGAACTTAATGCCTTCATTTAAAAAATTAGGAAAAAGCCAACCTTTAAGGACACCAATTTTCTTTGTGAATGAATAATGTATCGTAAATAAATAAATGTTCTTCCTTAAAATACAGGGTGCATAAGTTTGGACACCCCTATGTTAAATTCCTATAGAGGCAGGCAGATTTTTATTTTTAAAGGCCAGTTACTTCATGGATCCAGGATACTATGCATCCTGATAAAGTTCCCTTGGCCTTTGGAATTAAAATAGCACCACATCATCACATAGCCTTCACCATACCTAGAGATTGGCATGGTTTTATTTCACTTAGCCTAATAGCTAGTTTGATTTGCATTGAGAGATGATCTTATGGAAAGTACCCCATGCCAATCTCTAGGAATGGTGAAGGCTATGTGATGATGTGGGGCTATTTTAATCCCAAAGGCCAAGGGAACTTTATCAGGATGCATAGTATCCTAAAAAAAAAAAAAATACTTAAAAATAAAAATCTGCCTGCCTCTATGGGAATTTAACATAGGGGTGTCCAAACTTATGCACCCTGAATTTTAAGGAAGAACATTTATTTATTTACGATACATTATTCATTCACAAAGAAAATTGGTGTCCTTAAAGGTTGGATTTTTCCTAATTTTTTAAATTAAGGCATTAAGTTCAATTTCCAAAAGATGATTTTTTATTCCTCTTTTTAGTCAACTTTAGCATGGGTGTCTAAACTTATGCATAGCACTGTACATAGTCACTGTAATTAGATGATCTTAAAAGAGAACTGAACCCTGCTGATTTAGACTAGATTTTGAATTTCCTTAACCCTTGTGCATCAATTTAAAAAAGTTACTCATAGGTCCAAAGAGGACAAAAATGTCCATGTCAAAAAACGGTCATAAAAAGTTGAAGCTTGGGAGCACAGACTTAACTTTGGTATCATTTTAAAGAATACCCTTGCCAGATTATTGCTGAAGTTAAATTTTTTTTATAAGTAAATCCAAAAAAAAGTTATATAGGTTTAAGTTTATGAAAATTATTTATGAATATTATTTTATATAAAACATATATTTTATGAAACAAGTTGAACTCTAAAACGGCTAGAAAATCAAAGCCATAAATCTAAATAAGTTGTGTTCCAAATTTGAGGTTGATATCTCAAAAAATGAGCTTTCAGTAAGATTTTGTTTGGGCGCAGTACCAAACTGTCCCCATTGGATCCCAGCAAAACTCCTCTGGTCACACAGTGATTGGCTTTGTTATTTGCAGTTGAGTTTTTCTCTCTCAATACTACAAACACACACATGCACACAAACACCTTTTTTTTTATAACACACATACCAACCACACTCTGACATCCATACCAACACACCCACACAATTATCATTGCATAATTTATCCAACTGGCTCTATAATAGCTCAAAATTCATGCAGTTAACAGTAACAAAAAAAAAAAAAAACTTACTCATAGGTCCAAAAGGGACAAAAATGTCCAAGTCAAAAAAACTCTCATAAAAATGTTATGCTTGGGAGCAAATACTTAAGTTTGGTCTCATTTTAAAGAAGACCCTTGGCAGATTGTTGTTGAAGTGAAAAAAGTGAAAAACGTGCAACCAAATTTTTTTTATAGAAGTTTAAGTTTATGAAAAATATTTATGAACATTATAATCAATATTTTATATAAAATATATATAAGTATTTTGTGTAACTAGTGCAACATTTTTTTTTTCAAATGAAATGGGGGTGAAATAGTAAAATTACAATAAAAATAGACACCTGTGCCAAAATTAATGCAGTTAACATAAAAAAAACAAAAAAAAACTTACTCATAGGTCCAAAAGGGACAAAAATGTCCAAGTAAAAAAACTCTCATAAAAATGTTATGCTTGGGAGCAAATACTTAAGTTTGGTCTCATTTTAAAGAAGACCCTTGGCAGATTGTTGTTGAAGTGAAAAAATTGAAAAAAAGTGCAACCAAAAAAATGTTATAGAAGTTTAAGTTTATGAAAAATATTTATGAACATTATAATCAATATTTTATATAAAATATATATTTTATGAAACATTTGGAACTCTAAAACTGATATAAATTCAAAGCCATAAATCTAAACAGGTTGTGTTCCGAATTTGAGGATGATATCTCAAAAAATGAGCTTTCAGTAAGATTTTGTTTGGGCGCAGTACCAGACTTTCCCCATTGGATGCCAGCAAAACTCCACTGGTGAACACAGTGATTGAATTTTCGATTTGCAGTTGAGTTTTTCTCTCTCAAATATTACAAGCACACACATGCACACAAACACATTTTTTTTTTATAACACACATACCAACCACACTTAGACATCCATACCAACAAACCCACACAATTATCGTTGCATAATTTATCCAGTTGGCTCTATAATATGCCGAAGCGAAAAACTGGAAAAAAATGAGTATTTGCTTTATAGGCCTAACCTGAAAAAATGGCACCATCTGATAAAAAATGGTAAAAATGTCAATTTTGAAGCCTTGCCAACAGAATGAAAGCCTATTAAAAAAGATTGCATCATTTTATAGTTAAACGGCACAGGGATTAAAAAATGCAGTTTTAATGGGTTTCAATGGGGACATTTTTGTCCTTAAGGTCCTAAGAGGAAGTATTTTGTGTAACTAGTGCAAAATAGATTTTTTAAAGAAAATTATGATGAAATAGTAAAATTCCAATAAAAATACACACCCGTGCCAAATTTTATGCAGTTAGCATTAACACAGGCAAAGTGATCAAAAAAACAAAACTGAAAAAGCCAAAAATGTCCTCAAGGATGCACAAGGGTTAAAGGGATAGTTTACCCCAAAATAAAGGAAACTTGTACAGGTTTGGAACAACTATACATCCACACTCTCTGTCTGTCCTCCTAGACCTGAACATGTCGGCACTATCTGTTTCTCTGGGTTAAAGCCTAGCAATTATAAAATTAGATCCTTGTTTTTAAGAGAGATTATTTCTATGCCTTATGTTATTTTCTACTGGAACAGTTTCTTTGATAACGTAAATTGGACTCAAGTTTGGTTATTACCTCAAAAATTCCTCCTTACAAATAAGGTTAAGGAAATCTCATATAAATTAATTCATAGAGTTTATCCTACAAAGGTATTCCTACAAAAAATTAAAATTGATATTGATTTAAAATGTTCTTTCTGTGAATGCTCCACTAAAACAATTTCTCATTTGTTTTGGTCTTGCCAATATAGCCTACCCAGAATTTTTGGAATAATATTCATAAATGCAAGTTTACAAAAGGCAAACCTCTTTTTATGGTGCTTGAAAAGGAGATTAAAATGTATGTAGATGCGATGTCTAAATCTAAAAATAGTAAAGCAATTAAAACGATTAATAGATGCTCCTTCTTTAACATTTTCACATAATATAAAAAATAAAATATAATGAATGGTGCTGACCTGTAAAGTATATTTTCTGTATTTAAATTGCATTGTAATATCATATGAAATTGTTATATGTATAATAACGTATATCTGTTTGTAAACTGATGCTTATGTAGCCTACCTCTCGTCTTTTTTTATTATTACTATTATATATATATTTTTTTTCTCCCTTGTTCCTTTTTGTTATATGAGATATGGCACTGTACATGCTGTTGACAATAGCATTTAAAAAAAAAAAAACACGGCCACGGGACTTTTATTTTGGTATGTGTTTTCGCTGACGGTAGAGACACGGGTGGTTCCGCTGTCGATGTTGTTGTGCTCCTCCTGGTCACTCATCAGGCGGACAGCAGCCGCTGAAGATGATGGAGCATTCAGCATCAGACACAGAAACTGAAGATCATGTCCAGCCTTTACTTCGCAGAAGAGACACCGGAGACATTCAGAAAGGTAGAAAGATATTAACTATGCATGCCTTCTATGTACTTATGCAGGTTTAAAACATGTGTACCATGGTACCATACGTTCCATAATAGGACTTTCAAACCAATATTAAATCTGTAAATGCAGTTATCGTTGTGCTTATTGACAATGGCTCATTCATTGTTAACTTAATTTACTAGAACAACCCCATGTTGTTTCCCATGAAATTCCTTGTTTATATTTAGTATCCATAACATGTCAGAATTAATTCATCCCAAAAGTGCAGACTTCATTTCTTTAGTTCAATGTGATTGTCGCAGTCTTCATAAATAATATAAATAATGCAAGAGCTGATCAGATGTGCTTTCAAAACAGCCCGTCACGTGATGGAGGAAGTGTGTTAGTCATGCAGGTAACGGCCCTAAAAATGGCAAGCGGTTTTAACATTTAATCTTTAAAACGTACTAGTATCTATTTTCATGCTACTAGTAAACAATTTTTTAGATACTAGTATCTATTCCACTAATACATTTTTTTTTTTACATTTTTAGTTACTAGTAATTATTGTTTAGGTACTTGTACCTTTTTAAAGATACTTGTACTTTTAATTTATTAGAAAGTACTTATTCCAATAGTGTCTAGTATACTTTAGCAGCTACCTGTTAAGAAATATTAGAACTAGTTCTTATTTTTTTAGTTGCTAGTAGCTTTTTAGACCAAAAATATCCTGAACTTAATTGGTACTAGTACTTTTTAAATGTACATTTCTGCATAGTATACTAATAATACATTGAATATTAATGAACCAACAACATATAAGAGAGGGATTAGAAATAGAGATGGCACTTGAGGTGATATAAAATGAGATGGTGTGTGTGTGTGTGTGTGTGTGTGTGTGTGTGTGTGTGTGTGTGTTTTTTCTATCCCGGTGAGGACTTCAACCTGAATGCACACAGATTAATGGGGACCTAAATGGAGGTCCCCATGAGGAAACAAGCTTATAAATCATACAGAATGAGTTTTTTTGAAAATGTAAAAATGCAGAAAGTTTTCTGTGATGGTAGGGTTAGTGTAAGGGGATAGAGTTAGTACAGTATAAAAACCGTTACGTCTATGGAGAGTCCCCACAAAGATAGCAAACCAGATGTGTGTGTGTGAATGTAAAAATGCAGAAACTGTATGTGTGTGTGAAAGGTATAGAGGAATAAGACACCTTTTTTTTTTTTTTTTTTCTCTTTATGCCATTATGTTTCATTGTTTGGCAGTTCTCATGTTTCTTTGATGTTATTTTTCATTTCTTCTTGTGAATGTACAAGCGAAGTAGTTTCTCCAATAATAAGACCATCTCTGGTTTTGCTTCTGTCTGCTAGAAAGAACAATTAGTACATTGAAAAGACACATAATTCTTAGCATTTTGCATTTTATTACCATCATAAGGGCAACATAGGCCTAAACCTTTTTTTATTATCAAATGGCCATACTCATAAACAGAAATTCACAAACTGTAGCAATCTTTAGCCTTCACATAGCTGAAAAATATTTTGAGCAGACCTATTTCACAGAGAGAATGACTCTTATTTTTGACATGCCTCACATTCTCAGATTTTTTATTTTAAGGAATTATAAGTACTCTCCAAAAAGGATCAATCTCCTGTGGTGGATGTTGTGGGTATTGATTAATTTAAAGAACTGGATCATAAAAGTATTTTGCCCGTGAATCGGAGTACACTGGTCGAGCTGTATGTTTTGGGCGCTGTACATAGTGTGTGTTTTTTTAGCTCACCACATTCAGTTGACAGTTAACGTTCACAACTAGGGTACAAAAAGACATACAGGCTTTGGGAGAGTCTTTTAACCACTATTTGACAATGGTTTCTGTTTGTTCTTCCAGCTCCTGCTTGCTGCTCCTCGCGTTACGGGTTGGCCTTTTTGTCGTGTTATGGCTTCTTTGTGGCATATGCCCTCAGGGTGAACCTTAGTGTGGCAATGGTGGACATGCTGAAAAACCGTACCAGTGCCAACAGCAGTTCCTCAGTCTGTCCTCATCACAGCATCCCTGTTCCCAAACACAATCACACCGTAAGGCTCTCTACTTTATGGTGTCACATATTACATATGCAAACTGCCATTGTTTTATTATATGACTTGGGAAAAAAACATATAACTATACTAATTTTAAGATAATTATATTAAAAATATATTTACTGTTTCATGTGTATTTCAAATAAATATTTTAAAGGAGTATACACATTTTTTCATTTCTATATTATGAACAATTACAGAAATTATTTTTTAAATATTTAAAATTTAAATAAATGTTTTTTTTTTTTTTTACAATGTCACTTATTTACCTAAAAATACTAAACTCTCATTTTAAATGGTATGAAAAGAAAGGGACATCATTTGAGTTTTCTGAGTTTTTTTGCGACAGTACACATTTTAAATAATTTAAGCCCATTCATGAGATTTTAGAAGCGTTTATCATATTCAGTTCGATATCTCAACAGGCCAGGGTGTATGACTGGGATTCAGAGACTCAGGGCTGGATCCTGGGCTCTTTTTTCTATGGATATATACTTACTCAGATACCAGGGGGCTACTTGGCACGCAAGTACGGTGCCAAGTGGCTCTTGGGTATTGGCATCCTTTGCACTGTGATCTTCACCCTGCTGACTCCAGTAGCTGCTGATCTAGGAGCTGGTTACCTCATCGCTGTCAGGGTGTTGGAAGGTATTGGGGAGGTAACCTCAAAACTCATTGCCTAAAATATGCTTTATAATATGTTATATATGGTTTATAATACATATATATCATAATATTATGATACATATAGGTGTTATTCATTTTGTAAAATAAAAGTTCTTCTTGGGCTTCTAGGGAGTGTCATATCCTGCTATGCATGCAATGTGGGCGTCATGGGCACCACCTCTGGAGAGAAGTCGACTGCTCACTATCTCTTACACAGGTGCCCCTAGAACGCATATGGTTTCATGTGTAACAATCTCCTTAAGATTTGCGAATTTGTACTATTCTTTCTTTCTTTCCTTTTAAAGGTGCTCAGCTGGGAACTGTAGTGGCTCTCCCTCTTTCTGGTCAGATATGTTTTTATTTAGACTGGACATACGTCTTTTATATATTTGGTAAGTTTTTATTATACTACTCATTTAAAAGTGAACTGTATGCACAAGCAGCATGAAATGTAATACTAAAGATGCGATCACAGGCTTGTCTCTGAGTATATTCTTAATGTACACTTCATCTAATTAGTATTTTTATTTAATCATAGGAGTTGTTGGACTTCTTTGGTTTGTCCTTTGGGCTTGTTTAGTCAGTAACACTCCCAGCTCACACAAAAGGATAACAGAGGCTGAGAAGACATACATATTGGCATCTTTAAAAAATGAAGTAGGCAGTGATATCCTACAGTGCTTTATGTTGGCATCTTTATTGTAAAACTAGTTAATGTTTGACTCATTAATTGACTATGCATTATAATGTGTCATTTCTTGCTGCAGCTGTCCCCAACCACAGATTACATCCCATGGACATCAATCCTCAAGTCTTTGCCATTATGGGCCATAGTTGTGGCACACTTCTCCTACAACTGGACATTTTACACTCTGCTGACACTCTTACCCACCTACATGAATGATATTCTTGGATTCAGCATCCAGCAGGTGAGTGTAAAGCAGGATGATTATCAGAACAATTTGAATTTTACCAAATGTATTTTTAATTGAAAGTTCAAAAGAACTGCTTTTATTTGAAATATAAATATTTTGCAACATTATAAATGTCTTCATTGTAACTTTTGAGCAATTTAATGCATTTTTTGCTGAAAAAAGTATTAATTTCTTTAAAAAATATTCGCCATTCGCTGTGTAGTAAGTGTGAACTCATTGTGTTATTCTCAGAATGGAATGCTCTCAGCTCTGCCCTACCTTGGTTGTTGGTTGCTGGCTTTGCTAGGTGGACAGCTGGCAGACTTCTTGAGAGAGAAATGTTTTATGCGCACTGTAATTGTGCGCAAGGCTTTCACTATAGTAGGTAAGGTATTCATAGACCCTTTACACTTTTGTTATGCTGAACTGTGCACAGTTGCAGAAATGTTGATGGGATGATTGGACTGGTGCTGTGTGGTTTGTCAATTCTTTAAATAAATCAGTGTGTCTGTTTTTAATGTGTCCAGGAATGGTGGGACCAGCCGTCTTCCTGGTGGCTGCTGGCTACACTGGCTGTAACTACACCTTGGCTATTGCCTTGCTCACCATCTCTTCCGCTCTAGGGGGCATTTCAGCGTCTGGATTTAACATCAACCATTTGGATATTGCTCCCTCGTAAGACAAGGCTTTTTGTTGGCAGCTTTTTATGGTTTAGAACTGTACATGCATGAAATCCATATCGTATGTTAACTAGTTTCAACAGTGTATAAAGTGCCCCTGCATTTTCTGATATAGTTTTATCAAAGGTTTTTTTCTTCTTAACAGCTATGCTGGGATATTGCTTGGGATCACAAACACATTTGCCACTATACCTGGAATGGTGGGCCCAGTAATAGCAAGATCTCTGACCAAATCTGTAAGTTACAGTTTCTTGCAAAATTTTTTTAAATGTTTTTATTTTATTTTATTTTTTTATGTAAAGACTGCATTATGTTGTGAAATGTGCTGCATAAACTAGGAAAGGTGCAGTCAATTTTTAAATACTATGCGTGTTGCGGATGTAAGGGTGGTCAGAATTCTTAACATAATTCATAACATTCATTTCAAGAGAAATCCATTTTTCATGTACTTTACATCATTGTTCAGCTTTTATTTAACGATTATTTTGACTGTTTTTTGACAATGGAGTAACAAATGCCTAAATATTTTGTTTTAATCTAGAACACCATACCAGAGTGGCAAATTGTCTTCTACATCTCTGCAGCGATCAATATATTTGGAGCAGTTTTCTTCACAATATTTGGCAAGGGCACAGTCCAGCCTTGGGCTGTTCAGAGAATAAATATTCAATAAAGCATATCTACCATTAGCCATTTCCAAAAGGCCATAGGGATGTACCTATTTTAAATTCCATAGAGATCCTGTAGGTAATTGCATATGGTTTGCAAACTAATGAATATTGCACAATCTAATGTTATTGTTTAAAAAAAAAATGTTTTATTGGTAATAGGCCTATCTGTATTTGTTATACACGTCAGTAGTATAACGTCAATTTCTTTTCTTTTTTCCTCAAATGAAGGTGCGATAAATAAAAAAGGTGAAGGGAGGAAACACATGTATCTTTCACGGTACATCCAGTCATGATAAGGAGATAGTATATAAAGGTTTAATCACACTACCAGTATAGTCTGATTCCTGACAAAATCACTCATGATTTGAGTCTGTTTAGTGAATGAAACCCCTGTATGAATCAGTCAGAGAGAGTAATGAAATAATCTGACTCACTGCAAGTTACTACATTCATCATGTCCAACTCATGAATTGGTTTGAACTACTTAAGGCTTGTTAGACCCAATGTAGTTGTTCTTACCACACTTGTAAGAACTAAATGAATCTACATCTGTTTTGTTGGAAACTGAAATAATTGTTTGGAAACAGAGCGCTGAATGCAGTAAATCGAATGCTTATGGGAATATCTTACTTAATATTTTTTGATGATCATCCCTATGAAATATGCCATAATTTAGGCCTATGATTAGCACAACATGCCTTAACCTTGCTCAAGCAACAGGACAACAAGGGACATTTTTGTTTAATTCATGTTTTGCCTTTTTGTACAGTATAACTAAATTATGTGTATTTTTTTATTTCTTCTGTTTTGTGCAATCGTTAAAAAAATGACGAATAAAACCCGTTGTATAATGTCAATTATCAAGATGATGCAATACATCATCGCCTGTCAAGTGTACATTCAATAAAATTATTGCACTCGTTTATTTTGTTGATGAATGTATTCATTGTTAGGATTATAAGTTCTATTTCGCCGAATAATTAACTGCGTCGTCACCTATGCAACCATCTCCGCAGTTTAGGTGCACCTGACACCTTTAAAGCCAATGCGTCTGCAGAACAAACTCTTATTAACCTTTCCCGTCCGTCAATTCTAAATGATTGTTTCTTTACAATAGCAGTCTGACCTCAAGCATCCTCTGTGACTGATGTAGACAGCAATATTGCGCTCGTCTGCGCATGCGCAGTCGCTTGCGTCGGGTCTGTATAATAACAAGATCAGACGCTCAGCCTCTTCAGCACCGTTCCAGTGTCCCGAACTCACGCGCAGGTACAGTACCGCACATTCACGCGCATCTTTAACTGCGAATTTAAAAACAAACCAATCAAACGTGTCCGTAATTATATAATAATATATCGTCTTGCTATTTATGTCTTCAAGATAATTGCCTTTTGCAATAGATCTTACTGATGCTTCGACATTGCGCTAGATACAGGCTGGCAATGGGAGAACATGGCGGCAGCTGCAGAGGAAGGGATTGCTCTATTAAATCCCCTAGATATCTAAATGATCTCTTCGCCTGCTGTTCGTTGACGACTACACTTGCAATGTTTCTGTGCAAATGAACACCAAAAGGAACAGACAATTCGATTGTCACGCATAACAGGAATAATTTCAAGTCCTTTTTAAAGAATGCGTCTCTGTTAGGTAACATCAACAAGAATAGCCCTTCTGTTAACCTCTCAAGTTAAGCTGATAATTAGCTTCCTTACACTAATGGCAGTCTAGGTTTTGCCTTTAAGGAACATTTTGGAGTTTTGTCCCTGACGAATTACTTAGCAGCTCATCTGAAATGATGCTGATGCAATAATCTTGCATGCTGAGTTCATGATGCAGCTTAATCTTAATGCACTGCCTTAGAATTGAATATTAATTCTTGCTTAAATAACTGCTCCAATATTTATTTTTCTTTTAACAATATCAGCTACATGAGTGGCTCACAAATGGCTGCCAGTCTTTTAAATCGGTAGGCGAATCTTTACAAAATGGAGGTCTGCAGGACAAATATGTACCAGGCATTAAGAAATGCATGCCTGGTCTTTTAAAGCAGTTGCTAGTTACTTGGCTGAGCTAGAAACCTAAATAGCCCGAAATGATAAACTTACTGCTGTTTTAAAGGTTGAAAAAAGGAGTGTGAATACTGTATTTGTTAATCAAATATCTTTGTCTGTATTTCTTTCAGTGTTCATTGAGTGAAATTCAAATAAGACATTTAAATTATGGTATTTGTAAAGGTAATTCTAAAATAGTTAGCCTACATAGATTACCGCAGCCAAAAATACATATTTCAGGTATTGTTCATCCAGATGTCTCGTGTGGTTTACTTTAGCAGAACACCTGAGGGGACTTTTTGAAGAATGTGCAGGTTTGTCTTTTCCTTGAGGAATTTGCATTGAGCCTTTTCAAGGCTTTACATCTTCAGTCCCCTTTATTGTCATTCAGTGGAAAAGAATGACTTGGACATTCTTCAAATTTCTCCTTTTATATTCCATAGATGGAAGTCATACAAGTTTGGGACAACATTGGATGAATAATTGATATCATTTTCATTTTGGACTACACTGTATTGTCAGATGTACTGAAGAACAGTGCTTGTATTTGAATGGGCGTTTCTTTAGTCCTTGGAATGAGTGGGTTTTAAATTGGATAAAAAGCATCCTCTAGCAAGGGATCATGCGTTTATCTTACTGTTTCTTGGTGTATGTGTAAAGCTTTACAGATACATTGGCACTTTAAAGAAAGCAATCAGCCATGGGAAAGGAGAAGCTCCACATCAATATTGTGGTTATTGGCCATGTGGACTCTGGAAAGTCCACTACAACTGGCCACCTTATCTACAAGTGTGGTGGGATTGACAAGCGAACGATTGAGAAGTTTGAGAAAGAGGCTGCAGAGGTAAGAGAGATATTTGAACTAATATATGATTAAATCAATTTCAGCTGATATATAATGTTATGTTTTTGTCCATCACTCCTAGATGGGAAAGGGCTCTTTTAAGTATGCTTGGGTGCTGGACAAGCTTAAAGCAGAAAGAGAGAGAGGAATCACCATTGACATCTCCCTGTGGAAGTTTGAGACCAGCAAATACTACGTCACCATCATTGATGCTCCAGGACACAGGGACTTCATCAAAAACATGATCACTGGAACCTCACAGGTTTGGAGCTTAACAGGCACACAAATATATAGTTAATTGCTGCTATTTATTTATGCTTAAGAAATAATCCCCAACGTGTTTTCTGACCCTCAGGCAGACTGTGCCGTGCTGATCGTTGCGGCAGGTGTCGGGGAGTTTGAGGCCGGCATCTCGAAGAACGGTCAGACCCGAGAGCACGCTCTTCTGGCCTACACATTGGGTGTGAAGCAGCTGATTGTGGGTGTCAACAAGATGGATTCCACTGAACCCAGTTACAGCCAGAAGCGTTATGAGGAAATTGTGAAAGAAGTTAGCACCTACATCAAGAAGATTGGCTATAATCCTGACACAGTAGCATTCGTGCCCATCTCTGGCTGGAATGGAGATAACATGCTTGAAGCCAGTCCCAATGTAAGTATGACAGTGGAAATAAAGCATTGTTTCCACTAGGGTTGCATAATTAATCGGTATAAAAACAAAATAGCATTTTCCATTTCTTGGAATGGCTCGGTTTGCGGTAAATGCTGCACCACACAAATTTATCTCTGTCTCGGTTTTGAGATTGGGTCGCTTATACCGGGCATTTTGGAACGCAACATATGCCAACCATCTTCCAAAACATGTAATGAGAAATGTTTATAAACCATCTGTTGCCAAAAGAGATGCTTTAAGGGCTGCCTGTGGTTTTTCCACCAATATAAAAGCTTGATTGGTTTAACATTTTAAAAAAATGAAGAAATTAAGACAGCCATAAATGAAATAAATAATTGAGATATTACAATAGTGATTCTTATTTTAATATTTTTATTTAGTAATCCTACTAATACAAATATTTATTTTTACATATATTATTAATATAATAATAACAATTATTATTATTATAGCCATATCAATGGCCAAATTATGCAGCATTACAAACAAGCACAGCAAACCTGGAGCTTAAAAAAAATCACATTTTAAAATCGTAATCACACACTTTGTCATCACACAAATGGCATCCCAACTGGCTGGTTTCCATCAGTGTCTTCATTAGGTTTCTGCTTTGCTTTAGATGACTTGGTTCAAAGGTTGGAAAATTACCCGGAAAGAGGGAAATGCATCTGGGACCACCCTATTGGAGGCTCTGGATGCCATTCAGCCTCCATCACGTCCAACCGACAAACCCCTCCGCCTGCCTCTTCAGGACGTCTACAAGATTGGAGGTTTGCATTCCTGCAAGCTATATTGCAGATAGGCTACAAATAAAATAGATACCAGTTATCATCTTTTAACCATAAAACATAAAGGCAATACGGCTAACATAAAGCAGAGCTGAATGATAAGCAATGTTTTCAATAGGTATTGGAACCGTCCCTGTGGGCCGTGTGGAGACTGGCGTTTTGAAGCCAGGTATGGTGGTGACCTTTGCCCCTGTGAACGTGACTACTGAAGTCAAGTCTGTGGAGATGCATCACGAGGCACTTTCGGAGGCCTATCCCGGGGACAATGTTGGCTTTAACGTTAAGAACGTCTCCGTTAAGGACATCCGTCGTGGCAACGTCGCTGGAGACAGCAAAAACGACCCGCCCCAGGAGGCCGCCAGCTTCACGGCTCAAGTAAGCTTGATTAACTTCTGTTTTCATTACTCACTTCAGCAAGCCTGAGTAATCATTACAAGCTTCATTGTTTCCCATCAGGTGATCATCTTGAATCACCCAGGGCAGATCAGTGCTGGCTATGCCCCTGTGCTGGACTGCCACACTGCGCACATCGCCTGCAAGTTCGCAGAGCTGAAGGAGAAGATCGATCGTCGTTCTGGGAAGAAGCTTGAGGACAACCCCAAGAGCCTCAAGTCAGGAGACGCGGCCATTGTTGACATGATCCCTGGGAAGCCCATGTGTGTGGAGAGCTTTTCAGAGTATCCTCCTCTGGGTAAGTGCTATCCCAACATTCCACTCAAAGAGTGAAATACTTCATTGCTCATTATTCATTAAATTCTTAATATTTTATACCTTGATATTTTGTAATTCCTCTTTTATGGATATCTAAAATCTATGGCAAATAACTAAGAAACATTTGTTTGCTGATTTAATGATAATAGGTTGATGACTGATCATTGCTTGACTTTTTTGAAATATTAAAGACATAGGAAATGAAATATTTCCTTCTAAAAAAAGATATTTTAAAAACAACGTCCCAGTGTTTTTTTGTCCATGAAGTGAATGGTGTCCATTGTCATTTTGGGCTCCAATGATTTTGATTTTATTGACAAAAACAGTTAAAACATTTATCAACATGCACATTTTTTTGGTGGTGAAATTGAGGTAGCGATAGGTAATTTCATCCATATTGTGACATCTAAATAACACAAATGAAAACAATAATAATAATAATGTAGGGTGGGACTATTCTATCCATTGGTTGTAGATTGGATGGAGACCGATCTGGGGTCATATGTATAAAGCCACTCAGAGTAAAATTGTAGTATGTGTCAAAATTCTAAGAATGATGTCATTTTCGTCTTGAGTGTGACTCAGAAAGGTTCCTATGTGTTAAGACTAGGTCTCAGCTCCTAAATTATGTGAGTGCTGGAGAGGTATCCTAACCTAGTCAGGAGTAACAAGATGGCAGCAGAGAAGAGGAGACAACACACTTTCTGAAAAAGATATAATATATTGGAATCTATGATGACGAAGAGTTGATAAAAGTATTCAAAGTATTCTTTTTGTAACTGACTAGTAAGAAATTTAATAGCTTCTCCCACTCTACAAATTTATGCTCTAACTGCAGAAACGACAGTAATAATGAAATATTTAGGCGACTAAAAAAAACCCCCGCATCACTGGTGATGACTTAAGCATGCTCTTAAAAAGCACTATTGTTGCACTGACCACACCAAACATACAGTAGTGGCCAAAAGTGATATCTGCAAGTGATATTTGTTGTTAATGACCCTACAAGTTTGATTAAACCAACAAAATATGAGGAAAATATTTTATTTTTTAAATATTAGGGAAGAAAACACTAAACTTGGTTAAAGTATTTATCAGACAAAATAATTTGGCCAAAAAGGCACTTTTTTTTTTTGAAAAACAAAAAGCTCAGAGAATTGACATCATTAGTTATTAATAATTCGTTGGTTCTCTCTTGTTTTTGCACCATAATTTCTTTTTATGACAGCCTGACAAAATTATGTCTGCATAATTTGCCATGTTTCACTGTGTTATCACAAATAAGCACAACTATGCAAAATGCTTTCAAAATCTTTTACACATTTTTAATATTTGGATAAAGGGTGAAGATGTCAATTTTCCTATGCTGGACATCACTTTTGGCCGCTACTGTATGACAGTTCATTGACTTCCTAACTGATGTTCAATCCATGCGGCAAAACGAAGCCACTTTTATGAGGATTGCAAGCTTCCCTGGAGTTGTTTGGGCCGTTGATGGAACTCATGTTTGCATCATTGCTCCAACTGTAAATGAGGAGACGTATATCAATAGAAAATGATTCCACATCATCAATACTTATTTGTGATAATTTTGCACAATGCAAAATATGTGTGGGTATGTTTGCACAAGCTCTGCAATTCGGCACTCTAGTAAAGTCACGTCACGTCTATTTATATACCACTTTATTCACAATAGATTGCTTAAAAGCAAGCAGCTTTACCGTATTAAACATGAAAAACATTGTCAGTGTCTTGTTTCATCAGAAGAACGGCTTCATTTTCTACTAAGCAGCTCTCCAGTGTGTTCATGTTTTCACCAACCGACGTCTGACCTTGACGGACTCAACAGGAGAAATGAACTGGAAAAGATTTCAGCGTGAAAGAAAGCGGAGCCTCAGCGCACACCTACCTATTACGCAATCGCCACGGACCAATGGTAGAACAAAGGCGTTTATCAGCCGGAGCGAACTTTTCCGGAAAGTTCGCCTTGGCAAGCTGTTTCTAACTCCTGAAACGAACTCCAAACGAACTTCGTTTTGTTCAAAATGACGTTACATCAGTTCGTTCTTGTTCTTTTTCATTCTTCGTTTAGGGGTAAAATGAAGTTCGATATACTATTAGCAAACATCTGACGCCACCCACACTGCTTAGCGGCGTTTAGATGCATATGTAAATATGTGCCGCGCGCTTTCCTGTCAATAACAAAATGAACAACAAAATTGAGAAAACGGCAAGCATTTTTAGTAAAGCATAAGAAAAGCATCTGACCATAGCAACTATATGTTTGCATAAGCTCTGCAATTCGGCACTGTAGTAATGTCACGTCATGTTTATTTATATAGCACTTTATACAATAGATTGATTAAAAGCAGGCAGCTCTACTGTATTTAACATGAAAAAACAAAGTCATGTCTCATTTTATCAGAAGTACATCACTTTCTACTATAAAGTGAGATTCCAGTGTATTCATGTTTTCACTTGTGGACGTCCGTCCTCGACAGACTCAACAGAAATAATAAACCAGAGAAGAGTTCCATGTGAAAGAAGGCGGAGCCTCAGCGCACACCTACTTATTACGTAATCGCCACGGACCAATGGGAGATTCAAGGTGTTTACCAGCCAGAGCAAAGTTTTCTGGAAAGTTTGCTTTGGCAAGCCGTTTCGAACTCCTGCAATGAACTCCGTTTGGGCCGGGTTTTGTTCGAAATTGTCATGTCAGTTCGTTCTTCGATTTTGCTTGAAGTATATCGGGGCCTTAAGACATTGCTGAAAGTTGCTTTTAGCTTCTTTATAAATAGCTCCTAAACAAGTCCTACTTTTTTGACACTTAAGCCTATTCTTAAGAGCATTTTTGAGAAGTTTTATACATATGGCCTCTGAATCAGAGTTTGCAGTTGATTGTAAGGAAGGGGCGGAGTTTAAGAGGACTAAATGATTGGAGAAATCTAGTATACATCACCAGAGCAAAGTCTGTCTTTTCACTAGAAGTTTGAGTTATGAACCCATGCATGGCTGAATCATTCACAATAACATAGGCTACCTTTAGAAAATAGATAGGATTCATTTTCTTTGCATTCAACACACCTAGACCTTTTCTCTTACTGTTAAAGTCATGGCAGTGATGGCACAACTCATCCAAAAGGCTTTTTAGGATCCATTATAGTACACAGATGACCTGCTTGGATCAAAACCATCCTTTTGGTTTGCAGGTCGTTTTGCTGTGCGTGACATGCGTCAGACAGTCGCGGTGGGTGTGATTAAAGGAGTGGAGAAGAAGACCGCGACGAGCGGAAAGATCACCAAATCCGCTCAGAAAGCCCAGAAGGTCAAATGAATGTTGTGTTTGACTGCCAACTCCAGAGACACATATGGAAAAGCAGAGGTCATCCAGCTCTTCTATCCTATTGGCTGCCTAGGTTCCATAGTTAGAGACTGCTTAATAGTTCCAATGCATCGCAAAAGTATCAGAAGGAAAAAAATATATTAGCAAAAGCAGTCCTTTAGATAACTCTAGTTTGTATGTTGACTCGTAAATCTTAAATCCACGCAATTATTTGTGTTTTGATAGTTGTGCTCTTCTCTTCGATGATGGCTGTTGAAACCATATGTGATTTTTAATATCTTGAGAGGTCTGACTTCTTCTCTGGAGTGCAGTTTTAGCCTGGTTCTCACAATGTTGTCTTTGCTTGTTTTAGTGCTTGTTTGCAAAATACCATGTGTTCAGTATCCACTGGTGGTGAGCTACTTAAACAACACTATTTAGTAGACTTTGAGAACCTGTATGTTTATCTCTTAATTAGCCCATGTCTGGGCTCATGCAATCTTTGGTGCACTGACAGCTTTATGTTTAGCACTTTGACTAGCGTAGGCTAACCCCCGCACAAGCACTTGTTGACTTTAATTGGCATTAGCTACTGCACCTTATCATAAAAAATAAAAGCTTTCATGTCATATTAAAGATATCTCAACCATGATAATGGTGTTTGTGTTCATTTCCCTCTCAAACAGGACACTACATAAAAGCTATATAGAAATGTTTGATCATTTACCTTTGTATTTAGAAATTACCAGTATGTATGGCTAGTGAAGGTGACTCTAAATAAAGTTGACAAAGTCCATAAAGTAAACTAAGAACAGTTTCCCTCTTTTTCAATGACAATTAAGTCTTTTAATAAGTCTGAAGTACTATTCTGAATGTCTTCGCCTTTGGTAGAGCAAAATCTTTAAACGTTGTGTGGAAAAATCGTTTCTTCTTTAGCCACAAGATGTCGCAATCCGTTTATAAAATGATTCATTACCAAGTCATTTAGTAAAACAGGACGGGTTTACACTAGTCAGTAATTATTTTATCAGTCTATATAGCTGGACTAATTTACAGTATATGAAATATTATCCAAGATTAAACAATAATTTACCACGGCTGAATTACTGTGGTGCTTTAATATAGGAGTAAGATTTCAATTGTAATGCCAGTTACTGTCACCGCATATACTGGAAACTTTGTGTGCACTTTTTACGTTATTGAACAATATATCATTCTTTCTTGGCAATAATGGTGAAATGACCACCAATGCAGGGCATTGTAAATGGTAACATTTAAAAATATCACACCTTTTGTTTGGTCAACAGATATTGTAATTAATAAACAGTCCTTCTGAACGGAAACCCTTATAAATAGCCTACAATATGGCCTAGATGGCGTCACATAAGTACGTAATAACACCGAGGAAGTGAGATTTTTAGTTTTTTTTTTTTCTAAACTGGCATACCATCTGCATCCTGACGTCATAGTTCTATGCAACTGTAAACCTTCCTTTAATGCAAAACTGCGCGCGTCGCTTTCGGTACACCTGCAGTCATGAGCAGCCAGAGAGGACAACGCAGCGTCCGCGCGACAAGTCCTGACCAACACAAAGCTCCAACAAAAGCGAATAGGAAGAAGAGTAAAGAGCAAATAGATCACCATAGTGACATAAAGGAGAAATCTACGGAACGCGCCGAGGACGACGGCGCACCAAAACGGGAAAGCGGAAAGCGACAGAGTAAAAAGAAGAAAGATCCTCGTGATTGTGAAAGTGAGGACAAACCTCGTGAAACCGAAGAAAAACCCAGTGCGGCATGTAGACGACCCTCTGTTCCTAATAAAGCTGGCGAGAATGACAGACAAGACAGTGCAAAAAGCAAACATCAGCAGACTGCCAAGGACAAGCCGGGTGAAAAAACAGCACCAACACGACACAGTAAAAAGCAGAGAGACCCTTCAAAACTTGGCAGAGAAGAGTCTCTGGAGAGCTCCGAAAGCAAATCACAAGACCGTTCTGACCCCAAAAAGAAAAGCGCAGAAAAACCACCTGCAATGAGAGAACTTAGCGTCGATGACACACTGGGAAAGGTTCTTAAAGCAACTATTGACAAATTAAAGATCAAGAAGTCCGAGAGGTCCGAAGCATCCAGTTGTGTTAATGACATCACAGATAAAGTCATTGCACACCTTAAACAAAAGACGACCTGGTGTACAGATATCGAGCGTTTACGTACGGGAAGTTATTATGAAAATCTTAAAGTAAGTGTTGCACTGTAACACATCAACCTTATGATTAGGAGAGCGAACAATTGGCCTGTTGCAATTTATTTTTGGAATGAATGTGCAAGTGTGTAAAAGGCATTACTCTGTTAGTTAATAAGACAGATGGCATATGCCTGTATTGGTCTAATATGAATTACAGGACATACAAACACCTTATTCATTTTCATCAGAGCATGTCCAAAAACGATAAGACTTCGTGATATTAGATACAGGCATTTGTGAAAGTTATAGAGTTTTGGCTGTTTTTATATTGTATTATCAAGGATATGATTTAGAACTACAACGTTGATTCATTTATTGTAAAAAAAAAAAAAAAAAAAAAAAAAAAACATAAGAGAATTCCAGAAGAGATAATATGCATAGTCGGATAACACATGCAGGATGGAATGTTACAATAGCATTGCAGTTGTTTTACAGGCAAGATGTAAAAATAGCCTATATTCTAGATAGAATATGTGATGGAATGTCTCTTTAAGAATAAGTAGCCTAAATGCTTTATATGCCCGATTGATTACATGGCCATGATACCTTCTAATTAATGGGGTCCAAAATGTTTACAGTTCAAAACAACCAACATCAGTTTTAAATTTGTTACATTTTAGATTTGTGAACCAGATGAATTTGATGTTATGCTGACTATTCCTGTGGAGAGAGTGGATTTAGAGCGGTTCGATGAGGCTGGCGCATTTTACAGTGTTGCACTGAAACGACATCCGAAGACACATCCTCTGGACATTTTCCTAAATGAAGACAAGACCATTCAGGCCAGCGAAATGCTAAGTGAATTCAGAGATGCCGTTAAGGAGGCTGTGAAGAAACTGCGATGTAGGTACAATCTAGATATATTTATTATCTGTTACACGCACACACGCGCGCACACCTTCCAGCCAATCAGAATCAAGTATTCAAGACAGATCATGGTGAGTTGCGACACTCTTTGATGTCGCCGCTATGGCTGTCACGTGGATCCTTCCCACCAACTCTAAACAAAGGCTACAACCATTGTATTGCTTTTGGTAATCTTTGTATGTATATTTTTGCATTCTATAGACAAAATTGTGATACAGCGAAAGAAGGCAAGGTGCCCTGCAGTGACACTGGAAGTAACAGAAAATGGAAAGACAATTTCCATTGACTTCGTTCTTGGTCTTAAGGTTCACAGTGCAAGCTGGCCAAACTTTACAAAAGATGGCTTCAAAATAGACAACTGGCTTGGTAAAAAGGAAAAAGTGGATATGAAGCGTCAACCATTCTACCTGGTGCCTAAATATGTGGGGAAAGGAGATGCAGAGCATGATGGAGTTGTTGCAAAAGGTATACTGCTTATTGTTGTCATTAATTTACTTTGTGTTTTATATGTATATGAGCTAAGCTGCTGCAGCCAAACAAAATGTTTTCTACACAGATGCATGGCGAATCTCTTTTTCACATGTTGAAAAAGAAATTCTGCAAAGGCACGGCCACTCCAAGACATGCTGCGAAGCCGGTGGAAAGAAATGTTGCCGGTAACTATTCTGTGTTTCGATGCTTTGATGTATTTGAAATTTAATTGCATACAACAGACCAATTTTAGTTTTGGTGCATACATTCTGTTTTGATAGGTCTTCATTGCTTGCATGAAAATACTGGTCTGTAAATCCATGAATTGTTTTTTTTTTTTTAAACAAGCTCTTCAAGCACTAAAAATGAACGGATTAATTTAACTTTTGTCTACTTCTACAGGAAGGAGTGTCTAAAGCTTCTGAAGTATCTTCTTCAACAGTTCAAAGAGGATGACTCCAAATCCAATAAAATGTCCAACTTCTGCTCCTATCATGCAAAGACCACCCTGCTTCACGCTTGCGCTAAAAGGGGAAATGACAGCGAGTGGGCATACAGTCAGCTGGCTGACTGCTTCCAGCAGCTTTTGGAAGACTTTGTCGAACACCTAAGAGATCGTCATCTCCCAAACTTTTTCATTCCATCCCATAACCTCCTACATCAAGCCACTCAGAGTAATTGTGATTTCCTGGCCAACGCAATTGAAAGTCAACGCAATAATAACTTTCCTATATTCAGTTAATTCTGATTTTCTTTTAGTTGCATTTATGTATGATTTGTTTTTTTCCTCTTGATAGTCATCTGTAGTTTAATTCAATAAACATCTTCCAAATAGTTTTACAGGCTTTTATTTGATACACATTCAACTGAACAAGAAGTTTACATCATCTAAAGTTAGGGGCATTTTACCTCACATCAACGTAGATAACAATAATAAAGGTTACTGAACTGAAGAAAAAAAATCCCATTAAAGAAATACGTCATGCATATAAAATGAATCAGTGTTTCTCAAACATAACAAAACTTAAATGGTCAATTACAAGTACTTCACAAGCCTCTCTACAAATGAGAGGATTAACACTTTAAAAGTATATGAATTAACTCAAGTGAGTACAGTCATCAACCTGAAAGACAGCATTAATGATCAATATTACTACTGGCACAAGATACAAATGCTTAAAAAGTACACATTTGGTTAGGAAACATATGGTGAATGCTGAACAAATTTGGTTAAATTGTGGATGATTTAATGTATTCTTAAAAATCTGTTGTCATTTAAAACTTTATGTTGATGTGATTAAGAAAGCAAGATAAAAATATTAGCCAACCTTTCAAGAGATCAGAACCTCCGGTCTGAGCCTCCTCTGAAACGACCTCTCTGACCGCCTCCTCCACCACCACCTCCTCCTCCTCTGCCTCTGGGCGCAAACATTTCCTTCTCCTTCTGGTGTTTTTCATAACGCTCAGCCATCAGTACCAGTTCTTCTGGTATATCCTAAAGAAAGGAACAATACTCTCCTTTATCCAGATGCTCAATTAGGATGTTGTGTACATATACAGTATGTCTTCAAAAACAAACAAAAACAAAAATCCTTTAGCTAATGCAGGGAGCATTTTAGTAACATCCCAACTGAGCATTTGAGTAACAAATCTTCAAATTTAAACCTTGCAATGAAGGCAGATTTTAGTTGAACAGATGTTTTGCCATATTAGTGGATGGATTGAAATATATTATTGAGAGAAAACCAAAACATCTGGACACACTAAGCCAATGTTCCCTTGAATTTCTCTTCTTACGGAGCAAAACTTATGTATTGGGCGTAAATATTTCGCCACATGAGCAAAACATTCTTATACCAGATAAACGGTAGGTAAACTCACACAAAATGAAATGATTTTTTATTGCTTGTGAATTTACAATATTTTCTTTTTCAAGGGGTTTTCAAACTTTTTAATGGCAAGGAGCCCTAAACAATCCCCTTCTGAGATCAATTCTTTATTAGGCTTATACTATAATAAAATAAAATATAATATAAAAACTAATTGAAGTATTTAAAATGATATAATATCATTGTTATATTTATATAAAGTATAATATTTTCAATAAAAGTGATTGTGAACTCTTTTATAGTCATCTAAACATCCCTGAAACTATAATAAGAAAAAAACATTTTTTTATCAAATAAAATATAATAAAATAAAAACATTCTTTATTTTACATTCTAAATATACGTCTATTCTTTCTCCACAGCATCAGAAGCGCGCAGCTCAGAGGGAACATTGCACAGAGCCCAACGATTAAAAATGCTAATATTAAATTGTTTGAAAATGTATTAATTATAATGCAAGGATGCAACGATATGGTCTATATTCGATCAATCCATATTTCTGAGAATGAATAATATAAATAAATAAAACAACCCCTGGAGAAATCTACAGATTTTAAATGACACCAAATATGTATTTTTTCAAATGGCAGAAAATGTGAATAATGTGCCCATGATAAGTTTGACTATTATTTATTGTCTTAAATATACTGGACTATTTCACTTATTGGGCAGATTCTGAAGTCCCTTTTATAGTGATATGATCATAATATACTGTGCATTCCAAGTAGGGCTGTCACTTTTTATTCGATATTCGAATATGCATTCCAACATGACGTGAAATATCTGAAACCGAACTATAAATAAACTATCCGGTTTTTAAAGTGCCATGTTTTGCGCATTTTTTACATTCCATGATTAGACCGTTTGCTTTTTATTTTATTGTTTGCCATCTCATCCAGTAGCGGCCGCTCTAAACGTATTGTAGCGTAGGCCCATGACCAAATCAAGCGAATAATAGCCAATAGCCAGCTTGTTTTGAAAATGGAAGATAACGACAAGACAAATGAGTCCGCGCTGTAATTCCTGCCTATTACACACACACACACACGACCCACAGAAAAGACGCGTGTCAGTATCGAGTTCTCTTTCGGGCTTGAACAAACCATAACACACAAATTATGCCAAATGTCCGTTTTGTCGAGTGTCCTCATAAGAGCAGTCTTAAATTATTTAAATAAAGTCTTAAATGAACGTAGAGATTTGTGAGAAAATGCGACGCGTGTCAGATCGCGTCCCTGTCCGCAGCGGCTGGTCTTAAAGTGTCATTAATGTTAATCAAATAACAAAGGTAAGAGAGTACATTACTCAGACCCGGCGCCAGGAGGATTATTATACCGGTAGCCTAATCATGAATGCACTCCACTATCTTTTAATCTCCGGCAAACGGCTTTTTCACGCAAAAGAAAAACTCTTCATGAAGCACAGTGAAATTCAGCGACCATGTGGCGTTTCCTTATGAATCGAGGTTGTTCGTTAACTTCCTTTTACATTTTACTCGTAGATATTCGAAATCCGTTCGAATTTGATTTTTCTCAAAAGTGACAGCCCTAATTCCAAGTACATTTTTATTTTTTTATTTTGTCTACATACAGAGAGGAATGTGTCCCAATGACTATAAAAGGTGAACTAAAAAGGTCTCAGACATTTCAGCACATCCCTGTTTCATATCATATGCCTGCAACATACATTCTTACCAACACAATCTTCTATGAGAACTGAAGCTTCTGATTTGATTAGCGTTCTTCACATAGCAGAGCGTCATAAACAATGAAAGGAGAGGATGCCTGCAGGTGTGTTTACCTGACCAGATCTCTCCAGGATGGTGATCAACTCGGAAGCTACTCTCCAGTCATCTCTTGTAACCAGGGTTACAGAGGCACCGGACCTCCTGAATAAAGACATGGACTCATGTACATAAAGAGCCTGAATGGTTGCATTCTTATTACATTTCTCATTGTTTCTATAATTTCAGTCACACCCATCCCTGTTTGACTCACCCTGCACGACCTGTTCTCCCAATGCGGTGCACATACTCCTCCACATTTCGAGGGAAGTCATAGTTGAAAACATGTGTGATGTCATGAACGTCTAGCCCCCGGGAGGCCAGGTCAGTCGCCACCAGAATCCGCACACGACCTTTTACATCGCCCACGGACAGGTAGAGAGCAATCTCAGAGATCAATTTTGGTTAAATCTTTAAGGTCCAGGTACAATTCTGGTGCTATTACAGAAATTACACAATTCACTTTTCTATTTACTGCTTATCAACATACATACCATCTCTAAAGTCCTGCAGTGCCTCTTCTCTGTCACATTGCTCTCGGTCTCCATGCAGAGACTGAACCGTTAAACCCTGCAGACACATGTCACTGGAGAGGTCATCGGCTCTACACAGCAGCAGGAAAGAGAAATCAGTGAGAGTCGGATTTCTCAGATGGTTTTGCTTTAGGATTTTACTTCGGAATCAACAGTTTGGCCTACAATTTAGATCATACTCTCGCAGGCCATTAATTCTCCATACAAAACAAATTGTGGGCATTGTTTCTCCTTGATGCAAGTAAAGTCTTAATGAGGTCAGGCTTGTACTTTTACCTGGCAGAGTTTTTTTCATGGTTTGAGGATAAACGATCCCATAAACAGCAACTCTAGAATAGAAACAACCTTTGCTGCTATAAAAACAATAAACCATCTACAACGCAAGCAGGTATGGGGCTCTTGCAGCACTGGATCCAATAGCAGATCTGTTCTGGGTGAGATTAAGCAAGCACTTAATCATACTGTCAGGCTAAAAGTGTTATAAGGAATCTGTTTCAAACTGAGAATCTGGTTCTAATATTTGCACAACTTTTAAAATGAATTACCTCAAGCTGCCCATTGTACTGGGGTGTGGAAGAACAAAACCTATGGCTATTAAAGCAAGCGACAGGAAGAATTTAATAACCACATACTAAACGGCCACTCCCTCTGACAACGGAGAAATGCTAAGTTTCATTTTTTAGAAAAGAGAAGCATTTCCCCACAATCACACATGAGCTGATGGGCACTGACTGATGGTCACGTCAAGTGTTCAACACAAATTATATTATGCAATACCATTTCATGAGAACTGTGTGTGAACGGAGTGTGCTTGCAGAAACTCCTCCCATTTCCTGTTTCTTGGAAACGAATCAGGGTTAAAGTTTCGTTCTGAGAAACTCACTTTATTTTTTTCCCAACAAATATTAGGACTTTGTCTTGAGGCTCCATTCGGTGGATGAAGTCAAAAACATAGTCTTTTTTTTCTTCCTCCTGCACGAACAGCACTGTCTGCTGAACAGTGTTCACCGCCTGAGGGAGACAGATGCAGAAGGGGAATAAACTGGGGACTTTTAATAAGAAAAGATATATTTGACCTGGTATATGGGCATTACCCATTATAACTGTAACTGTTCACTCACTGCTAGATCTAAGGTGCCCACATAAACCATCATGGGGTCTTTCAGGTAGGATTTGGCCAGCCGCCTGACACCTGTTGGCCAGGTGGCACTGCAGTAGAAATAGAGAAAAGTACATTAAATTAATGCAGTAAAAGATTAATCATCCAAATGTCCAAACTTCATGATAAAGCATTCAAACTCTTTTGAAAATTAGCCCCAATTCTGCACTTAAAGTAGGGATGTTGTTAAATTTTCCCACCGGTTAATCGACACCAGACATTGGAGTTTTTCCCTCTTTTGCACCTCACTACTTGCTAATTCGCAGTGCGGAGCAGAGTGAGCATTTTCAAATAATTACTATAGAGTGCAAACGTGAAGCTCAACTTCCATAGCAATGAACTAAAAACGTTCGCTCTGCTCCGTGCCAGCGAATTAGCACCAATTCAGGGGCGGCAATTACTTGAATGGTGGGTTCATAATTATTCTTAATGAAAAACACAACAACTAGAAAAATGTGTGTGCGGCTGAACACTGGGTAACACCAACTTATCACAGCAAGCCTAATTTAAAGGCTAATTTACGTGGAATATCTGAGAAGTGATGTACTTTAATATGGTGAATGTCGCTGTTGAAAATAGTTTTCAGAATAAAAAAATAAAATAAAAATAAAAATCACCTAGTCATTAAAGTTTGTCTGTCAGGTCGAATATCCAGAATGATTTTCATGATTTGAGGTTCAAAGCCCATATCCAACATTCTGTCAGCCTCATCCAGTACCTGAAACAAGAGGAAAAACAAAAGACAATGTATCCAAAATTAATTTAAATACATTTTTTTTAATTGTTTTTTAAATGCTCACAAAAATAATGCATAAAAACACATTCATTACTGTCCCAGTATGCACTTTTGCCATTTACTTACCAGATAGGTGATGGAGCGCAAGTTGATGAGCTCGTTCATCTGCAGATCGTGTAATCTTCCTGGTGTGGCAATGACTATGTCCACACCACTGGTCACTACTTTAATCTGGCCTTTTCGGTCACCTCCTCCATAGATACAGATGCTACCGTAATGAAAGGGATTTTGATCAAACAGACAAAGCAGGACACTGGAGGAATTCATAAATGGTATGTTTTGCATAACATTTTGAGAACTTATGGTTTCAGCACCTTTTAAACCCTTTGTAGCTGTATTTGTTGCACTCGGCTTCAATCTGGAGGGCCAGCTCACGGGTGGGAGTCAAAACCAACATGCCGGGGCCATCTCTTCTGTCCCTGCGCCTACAATAAATATGTACAGTTGGTACTCAACCAGAATAATACTTTTACTGCCGCGGAACGGGAAAATTGGGTGTGTGTATTTGCTGCCATTTACCACTAAGAGGCGCTACAATCACAGACAGAAGTGTCAGTTTATTCTCTCTATTGCTAATCTGCTGTGGCTCCTTGAAAACTGGCCAGCAGATAAATTCAAGTGAAACATAGTTAAACAAATTCATAATCCCAATACTGAAATTACAGTACAAATTTAGAACTGAAACAATTGAAGGTTTCTATTATTGCATCAAATTTAAGCAAAGTAGGCTAACGTTAACATTGCCTTTCTAGCTATAGAAAAACTGGGCACACAATGCATGTAAAGGTTATGTCTCTTATACTTTGTTTTATTTTAATTTGTTAGTAGGCCTAGATTTATGAACAAACATAACAGTGAAATAAATTCAACTAAATGATCGTAAAATATAAACATTGTCAGGACTTGCTAACTGATGTTAGTCTGCAGCATTTGTGTTTTAGGATTAATTAAGAATTAAATAGGCTTACAATAGGTTGTTATGATTAGCATAATTTTCTTTAATAAATGATAAAAACATTTCAACAAACACTGCAATAGAAAAATGTCACATCAATGAGGCTTTGCGCAAGTATAAGAGGTTAAAGGCACACTGTGTAGGAATTGTGTTTGTCAAACAGCGACCCCTAGAGTCGCTGTGGATTACTTGCACTGTCGTAAATACCCCTCGTCGTATTACACTCTCACACACGTTTTTTTTTTTGTTGCTTTTTTTGCATTTTTGGGAGGAGTACAATTTACATATGTGGTTTCAACAACCAGATGCATTTACACTTGTCCAGTTTCGTCTGGAATGCGGCAAGACCTCCTCCTAAAGTGGTTTGAGCGATCGGATTCAAATCCGTCTTGAATGCGTTTCAGAGGGCATTTACACCTGGTCTTTTCACGATCGGATAGCTATCCGATCTGAGAAAACGCATGAAGTGGCCAGGTGTAAACAGCCCCCATGACAAAAACATACGCACGAAAGCCGAAAACAAACGCTGGTTGGCCTCTCACTTCCAAATTTGAGGAAGTGGTGGGGGAAGTGACGTATGCCGTAAAGCAGTCGAATTTTGTAGTTCTTTTTGTGCTCAGGTAACTACCCGAACCCCGAAGTTACATAGTGCCAGTAAAAGCGATACAGACCCCGTCAGGCTATGGCAGACGTGTCATTAAACCTATTGTAAGTCGATGTACCATCACAAGGGTCTTGGAAATATATTATAAAGGTTGAAAAGCTACACAGTGTGCCTTTAAGCTCATGCTCAAAAGACAGCGTTCAGACGATCGCTGTGTGGTCAACGCTACAACATAAGCCTCGCGGGGCTTCAAACGGTCTTAGTTCGAATCTCAGCTCTAGCTACCATCTTCATAATTTTGTTTCTAGTTTAATATGCTATTTGTCAAAAATAAAAACTTCTGAAATGTTCATTTATTGATTCGAAACACTTTTCGGAGCTTTGTTATTCATTGTCTGTCATTTTTATTAATAGGTGTTTAGATGATAACATTGTAGCCTACATGCTGTTAACCGATGTTGGCCGGCAGCGTTTATGTTTTACTGTTCTTGATGCTTAAATAGGTAACAGATTATTAAAGTCAAGTGTTTTATTTAATTAAAGAGGCTACATGCGATTTTCTGAAATTTAAACTCGCGACTGACACCTGTGGCCAAAAAACGGAACTGCTCTTCCTTTCTGCTCGCTCTCGTACGTGCACACTTCACAAGTCATCCGCTGCAAAAAAGTCAACATTATGTTTACAGAGGTAAGAACAGTCAAATACATATATTGTTTGAGAAACTAAGTTTGTTTGCTGACTAGCGGTGGTGGCAGAGTGATCTGAAACGTTTAACATGAACGCGCTTGACGTCACATCCGCAGACAGCGCGCGAAAAATCCGACCCGACAGAAAATAGGAAAAATAGGATACAGGATTATAGGTGCACCCACTGTGAGCTGACAAGGTGTCAGTATGCTCATCAGGAGATGTTTGAGTCATAAATGGTCAAATAAAAAGGCTATTGTTACGTTTATTTTGGGGAAAAAGTTGCATATAGCCTCTTTAATAATGGCACATTACAACATAAATTTGCTACATTCCAGAAGAGCCTCTGTTGCACTACACAGACGACAAAACCCGAAGGTGCTGTTGAAGGCAGATTTTCGATTATCATCTGATCGCAACAGAAAATTAAGATGATGAAGCTCGTCTTTAACCTGCTAAATTATTGATTTGTGAATCATTCACAAAATTGATACGATTGACAGTGATACCCGGCCATAGCAACGAGACATTTTTCAAAACAGATTTTTAATTTCCATACATTGAACAAATCAGAAAAAATACTGATTTTGTTGACTTGGCTACAAAAAAATAACAGACTATAACTAAATAGTAAATAAAAATAATTAGGGCTGTACTGTCCTAGTCGATTAGTCGATTAGTTGGTCGATACGTTCTGGTTCGACCAAAATTCTGATTGGTCGATTTTCTGCCGCGTTTATTTCATCAGTTTTGCCGCGCTGAGACGCGCTCATTTCATCATGTGGAAAGCACTAACTGCTAATGGGGGTGTTTTCAGAGTAACCTTGTTTCACTGTAACAGTCTGTCTTCAAAACACACCCCTTGTTTTCACCTTTTTTGGATTAGTCCAACCCAAGAGAGAGCGTCGAGCATAGAAGGTTTGATGCTGAATATTATTTATTTAATTATGAGAGCGTTTAATAGTCAGTCCTCTTCTAACATGTCAACAACAAAGAAATCGACAGTGTGGCAGCATTTTGTTAAAATTGATAACAGGAAAAAGGTGGAATGCAAAGTTTGCAAGCAACAGTTTTCCACAGCTTGACGACAAACATGACATATCATCTAAAAGTGGTAACGTTAAGCTTACTTGTCTGCGTTAGCTTGCCCTGTCTGTTTTGAGTAGGCTATGAACATATCAGAATTTGCATATTTCAATGTTTTAGTGTGATAACCTAACTTTTTTATTTTTTATTTGGAGCCTAATGCGCAATTGCGCTGTGCTGTTGGTTGTGTTAATTTTGAGCCTAGGATGCTTTATTTTTCAGTTATGCACTTTATTTCGTTTCTGCTCTTGATCTGGTTTGTTTAATAAATATAATTTTTTTATTAAAGTGGACGTGCCTTTTGTGTTTATAAAGCTTTAAGTTAATATTAATAGTCTATTCATGTGTCAGCTGCGAAGCTAAGCTCATGTTCAGCCTCGCTCGGTGTGAGGACATGCACGGTGAAATGATAGTGTCTGACAGTTATAACTTATTATTATAACATATGACAAAAATAATTGTCTAAATTATGTTGCATATTCCTCAACAGTTCTTGTGATGATATCACTAGTTGACAACATAGCACTATTTTCGGAAATCATAAGCTATGATATTGCGCAGGTGCACGTGATGCAGCGCCGTCAGAGCTGACAGACTCGAGTGTCAGACTCATTTCAGTGCAAAATAATTAGGTCAAAAACGATTTAATATACTGCAAATAGCCTACTAGTTGTTTATGTTTATTTATAATTCATTTAGGCGGACAACAAGGCTACCAAGTCCTGCGCACAGTGCGCATCTAATTAATTTAACTTTTTTTTTTCTAACGTCATTTTTAGTCGATTTTTTGTCAAAAATTTCAGGACTTCAGTCGACCAAGATTTTCTTTGGTTGAGTACAGCCCTAAAAATAATTCAGCAAAAGCAGGGATATTTAGACCAAATGGAAAACCCCGCACCCCCCTGACAAATTGCACCTGGCTTACAACCATATTTTTTATAAACTCTTTCTGTAGAGGGAACCACATAAAGGTTTTTTTTCTGTTTTAAACAGAACTGCTTTTGAAATTACGATTGGAATTATTATACAAATGCAATTATTATACAAATGTAAAATCAGTCATTCTGTTGGATAATATTTGTTCCTTGGTGTAAAATGGAAATGCATGGTCATTTTATTTTATAAATATAAAGCAAATAAAACTATATGGTGTAACAGTTTTAGAACTAGACAAATCTCTCTCCATTAATAATAGCCTGTTTGTTCAGGATCTGAACCTGTGTCATCTAAATGATTAAAACGTTATACCACTCGACCACGAATTTACTAGAATTCACACGAGAGAGAAGCGCTCTTCATTCCTCAATAGAATAGTATAATAATCAGCGTCATTGCACCTAATTTATTTTCACTGACTGCGAGATATGCCTATAATGGTCTTTTGGTATATTTTTTTGTTTGTTTGTTTTTGCTCTGCTCCACCGAGAAATAGGCTTCTGTTGCCCACCGACGTCTACAATATGAAATGTAGGCTATATTGTCGTCTCTATTTTTAACTTTTGATTCTATTTTTCTGTTCTAAAAGTTTGTTCTATTCTGTTTAAAATGTACTTTTACATATTTAATTTTTGCTTTTGTTAAATTTAACCAATTCTGTTGTAGCCTAATAGGCATATAAAATAAAAATAAAACATTTTTTGTTCTAAAAGTTTGTTTCTGTTCTGTTTGTTAATTTTTTTTTACATATGTTATCAGTCTCATTCTTGTTGAAATAATGAAAAATGTTTTTTACAAGACCTTGTGCTGTGTTATTTTTTTAAATAAACAGATAGCCAACAGACAGAGATACGTTATAGTTCACTGTTCGTTCAAATAATAGTCTATATTTATGTATCGTTTGTTTAAACAACATTAACCATTTTTTTATTTATTTAATAAAGTTATTACTTAATAACATGCAGGTTGTTTCATTATTGTACAGCAAATGTCAATAGTTCTTTTTTTTTTTTTTATGTTTGTTGTAAGCTTATTAGGAAATTACCATAGTATTTCATCCTTACTGTTAATTGACATTTTGTTTTTTTTTAAATGTCCCTTTGCGCCACCTGGCGATCATTTTGCGAACAACTTTGAAATGCGACTGGTGACTTTGCAGCAGCTAGTGTGGCGGTAATAGAAATTCTGGTTGACTACCAACTGTATACCAATCAGATAGAGTGAGGTTAAGGAATGTACTCGAGTATAAACATAAATAATAATACTTGTTAACAAAAAGGTGAAAAGTGGAGCACTGATACTCTTCTACAGACTTACACAGGTTGCTCATCCATATGAATAAAGCCAGGAAGCAGGTACGCCAAAGTTTTGCCTGTTCCTGTCTGGGCTATTCCAATCAGATCAATTCCTTTCAGGACGACTGGCCAGGCTTGTGACTGAACCATGAGACAAAATAACCAGGATTACATTCATCCCGACATGTCAAGTTTTACATCCAGTGAAAAAACAATATGTTATAAACAAACAAATGAGATGGATATTTCTTCACCTGAATGGGAGTTGGCTTTTGAAATCCCACTCGGACAATGTTTTCCATTATTCCAGGATAGTGAGCAAAAGCCTCCTCAAATGTGCACACTGGATTGGGAATGGTTCTTTTCTCCTCGTCTTTCAAATCATCCACAAAGATGTTGTTGTTCTCTTTTCTTTTAGAGTAAAGAAATGTAGAGGTACAAAAACAATACAAACATGCAGAGTGTTGCAATAATGCCATCTCAATAGTTTTAGTTGTTTCTGATTTGTGTCAAAGAAATGAAATTTAATTCATTATCTTTTTGCAAAAAGTGATTTCTAACTTATGCTATAATGCAGCCTTTCAAGGGGGTCTCAATCACAAAATAAGCTAAAACAACTAAAAACAAGATATTTCATATTTTAATTCACTCCCTTAACAACTGTTTGATTCCTTTTAAGAACCAGGAAAAACTGGATATATTGTTAGCCTAATTTTAAATAGTACAATTTCTAGAACTGGAAACTTTATGTAAAATAATAAAAACCTTAAATTGCATCAAGCATTTTTATAAAGAATATATATTTTACTAGTAATGCCACATATTCAAATATTTTACCAAACAGAATTACAAGCAAAACCTATTTTTTTTTTTTATCCTTGTCCTTAAAGAGTCATGTAAATTCATCTAAATTCAAAAGAAGAAAGAGTAGGAACACTCGAAACTTCTGGAATTCAATTGTTTTAATTTTAATTATTTCTATTTATTTTTTCAGAAACTAAGAGTGCAAAACTATGGCTAGAGGGCCTTTGAATATTTTTTTTGGACAATGTAGGGTCTTGGAGTGAAAGGTTGAGAACCACAGCTACATGGCTTCTTTTTAGATTTAGTATTAAAAGAGACTATAAGAGGAAAAACAGAACACGTCAAACAACAAACAAAAGACATTGTACTTTGCTAAATGTATCATTACGGAATGATACATTGTTTTTCTCACCTACAACGTTAAAATAATAAAACATCATAATTAGGATAATATCCAGGCATGCCACAATATATTTATCTCAGATCCTTCAGAGGGTTTATCATCAACAGATAAATGCCGCCATCTGTGGGCTAATGTGAAGAAAGCAAGTTCAGACAACTCTTACCTCCAGATTTGGACTTCTTCTGCACTACGAGCAGCCACTGATTTTGCTTCGATATAGAAATCCTTTTTTAGAGTGGGAAGATCTGCAGAAAGCAAAATGATTGTTGAATCAGTTATAGTACTTATAGGCCTGGTTTCACAGAGAGGGCTTAAATTAGGTCAGGATTATACTTTAGTTCAATTAAGAAATTTAAGTAGCTTTTATAACCATGCCATAGAAAAAAAAACACTTCTGGTGTGCATTTTGAGACAAAACAATGGCACTGACATATTTTAAGATATGCCAAACTTGCATTTAAGTTTGGGACTAGTCTTAGGCCTTATCTGTGAAACCAGGGGATAGAACTTTATATCTACCTATTTATTACATGCAGTAAATCAACCAAATTTCTTAATCTAGTTTTAGTTTACATTTTAAAGTGTGCACATAAGTGTAAATGTGTCCGAATGGTTTGGGACAACACGAGGGAGAGTAAATGATGAAAGAACTAATCTGAAGTAATGATCACATTATCTAGACTAGAGCTTCTAGAGACTCACCTTGCCATTTAATAGCTTCATATTTGTCACGGTTTTCTCTAAGCGCAGTCCAGTCAATAGGTGCAGGAGTTGGGGCAGCTGCAGACACTGCTCGTACAGCAGAAGTTGGCCAGCATGAGTCATTCTGATATCCTGCATTGCTATTTCCTGGAGATTCAAATGTAAATGTTAAACCTAAAACATCAGTAATTAACAGCAATAATATATTTTTTTTAAAGCACAGATTCTTGTAGCTTAGGGATTTCCATGCTCTCCAACCATTGCGGCAGCCAGGACCTCTGACAGAGTTTCCATGAACCAGATCTTCAATCATGTCTTTGGCTTTGAGCTGAGCATCACCGCTTCCAAATATAAGCACCTCAGCTTCATAGTCACCACGGTTTATCTGCCAATCATACATAATTCAGTGCCATGTGTTAAACTAAATTTGATTGTCATTGCATGTTGTTATAAACCCATATACCCAAATTCACAAAAAAAGGTGAATTTTCAAAGACTACCACATACAGGTTTCCCACCACCTTGGTTAACTTCAAATTCAAGGCTCTTTCAAGGGTTAGGTTAACCCTAACCTTCCAGGTCCAATACCCTCCAATTCGAGGTTACAAGCAAGGTTCAATTTTTTGCATTTATTTTTGGCCATATGACAGATCTGATATTCTATTTGTCGTATTTCTGTTTTGCATAAAACTGAAGAATATTCGGTACATCCTATACTGTATTCTAAAATGATCTGATATTAACTTTTGCATGAAACGTTGAGCTACCATCGTAGTAGTTTTGTGCACGCGTGAACGTCATGGCAATATACAACACAAAGTACCTCACGTGGGGAAACACTTAATGTAATGCGTAAATGCACGTAACAAACGTAAATCAAGCAAGGTAGTATGCATCAGGGTTTCTGCAGGTTTCAGTAAGTCAAATTTAAGACCTTTTTAAGACATTTTAAGACCTAAAGATTGAAATTTAAGACCTACACGACGCATTATCCAAGTTAGATAGTTAGTTACCTTGGGATCATTAGTAGCCTGGTTAAAACCAGACCCTTCTCAGTTGAAACTGAGTGAAGGGTCTGGGGAAGCTATGTAGACGAATCATTTCCAAAGGGGCGTCACCAACCGACGTAGCTCAGCTTGATTGACAGGTGATCTGACCAATCATACTTCGCCATCCGCCATTTTGTCCGACAAAGCAGTCAGGAGAGTAGATTAACATAGGAGCAGTGTTTCCCCTACAATGTATTCAGCAGCGGCGCAGCGCCGCCACTGGATTTTCAGCGCCGCTGCAAAATCTTCACATGATCAGTAATATCACGACATTCACTTCATTCACTTAAAAACACCTAAAAACACTGAGATATGACGACCGGCGGCGCTGCTAATGCGGTGGCTCTGAATCCACTTGTTGACAAGAAAGGAGGAAAGAGCCACATATGGAAATATTTTCGATTAAGCTAATGTCACGTTGCCATAAGAGGCCGTTCACATAGCGCGTTTTTTGCGCGTGCAAATTTAAAATGTAGACGCGGCGCGCTCGTTTTTCCAGGCGCGCCTCTCTGTTCATGTTTGCATAGCAACAACAGACGCCACGAGAGAGAGAGAGAGAGAGAGAGAGGCGTGTAAAGTGTTTACTTATATGTGTGTGCGCGCGCGCGCGCGTGTGTGTGTGTGAGGCGCGATCGAAATAAAAACATACTCCCATCATTTTGTTTATACATGACATCATTCAAACTGCAAAGTGTTTAAGTTACTGTTAATTAAAATTTTAAGGAAAACAAATATATTAATCTGAAATGTAGCAAATTAATTTAATTCATTCAGGTACAATTACCACACATATCTCAAGGTCTTTTATTAATTTAATTAATAAACTAATTATATAAAACTATTGTTAGTGCACTACAAATAAACTGGTTCTATGCCTTTACTTTATTAATAAAACTTATTTAAAAAATACAAGGCTTAAGTAATTTATTTTCCTTTGGTGGTAGCCTGAGACATGCACAAGCCTTCTGCATTTTTGTTTTGCTTTTCCCTCCATTTTACCGAACTCGTACCGAACCGTGATGTCTGAACCGAACCGTGACTTCTGTGTACCGTTCCACCCCTAATTTTTACTGAATATTAACATTTTTCAGTGAAAAAAACAAAAAAATAACTGAAAAAATATTCACCTTTAAGTTATTTCTAGGTGAAGACAGACCAGAGGAATAGGCTACATGGACAGCATGGCCACGTGCATGCGTGTCACCATTAATGCCCCCCCACAATAGCATTCAATTACCAAAGAGCCTTAGAGATCTTCTATGAAAAGCCCAGAAAAATTAAGTGCTCACAGATTGGGTGTGGCCTTTGCCATTAAGATCAAATTTTCAATAAATTGTAAATAATCTTTCTCTGGGTTGTTCTGTTTCATTTTTCCCCTATCAATTTCTACCTTATAGCTGAAAATTAACACAAAAGAAAAACATGAATAATCCTGTTAACATGAATTATAAAATGACGGTTTCTGTTTGTGACCAGTTCAAGGTAGCCTACGTGCTGCAATAATCATGCCTTGAATCTGTTGATGGTATATTTGTATGTCTCAAAATGTCCATTTCTATCCACAAAACTTGCCAGAAGTCATGGTTTAAGGGGTTATTTAAAAAAAATCTTCCGGAGGTGCATGCCCACGTAACAAAACGTAACAGCATAACGAAAAATTTCTAGGGGAAACACTGTAGGAGGATTTGAACTTGAAAAACGGAGTGTACTGACGCCTTTCCGTGGTTAAAACAACATTCCTTCTTATGTTTGTTCATGTTTATTTGAGGCTATAAATTAACTAGAAATAAGAGATGATCGGTTCACAAGAACAGCTTTAACTGATGCTCTACAGCGATCTGTCACGGCACATTAAAGAGCAACAAAACGGTATTTATTGTTTAAATTTCTTTAAAAAAAATAACCAAATTTGAAAGCTGAGACTTTGTTTAATATGTTTAATATCAAACGTAACCGAAAAGTAGCCTGCTCTGTCCTGTCTGTCAGCGTGTTGTCAGTCTCCTCTCTGCTCCGCAATGTATTTTTCACTGCGTGAGAACTCCTTCAGCGTCGCTGCGCTGTAGTCATCATGTAAATCCCTCCCCAAACGTTTCTGATTGGTGCCGCGATTTCGGCGGCACAGTAATGAGTTTGAATGGGCTCTTCTCCAGACTATCCTGAAGAGAGAATTGAAATTCGCCGGAAGTAGTCTGGGTTTTCCCAGGCTAGATCATTAGAGTATCTATCTATCTATCTTTCTATCTATCCATCTAGGATTATCTGATGTGTGTGTGTGTGTGTGAGAGAGAGGGAGAGGTAGATTTTTTTAATAGAAAATTGTACTTTTGCATATTATACTGTAAAAACACAATTATTGTTGATTTTAGTTGATCATAGTTGATCATAACTAGAGAGGAAATGATGAGATGTTTAAAGTGACCAAAATTATCACGGTTATCACAGAATCCTGTTCAAAAAGTACTAATCCTACAGAATGAAGTCAATTCAACAAGTTTTATGCTGAAAAACAGCAAATAACAAATTGATTAGCATCAATATGCACTTTTTGTTTACGTAAACATTAAAATACCATTAAAAAAGATGGCCAGATTTTAAAAGAGTGTCTTGCAACATGTTATCTACTAACATGTACAAGTTCAAATAAAGTTTTGACAAAAAAGGTTTTATACAAAGATAAACCTCATATTTCAGCCTTTAAATATTTTTTTATAAAAAGAATGAGTCAAAAAAGATAAATTACTGACATTTACACATTAGCTTATATTTATTAGTAGTGTTTGGTTGCACCCCCATCCTTCATGTTGACTGAGCTTTCGATGTTGTTATGGAAAGGGGTGATTGGTTGGTTCCTGTCACATGACCTGCGGTGCGTTTGCGGCATTCTGAAAAGTTTAGATTTTTTTCATCTCGTTGTGCCTGGTAAAAAAATTAGCGCATCGCCTCAATTATGAGCGGGCTTGCCGCGCGGCTACATTTGAACAAACTTGAGCGCGCAAAAGACGCGATATGTGAACGGCCTCTGGCGAGCTAGCTCATATCAAGCCACGAGCTATTGGTAGCACGCGAGCAACGTGTTGGAGACCCCTTCTCTAGGGCTCCGCTTTGTAGGCTACAACTCGATACTTTTTTGCTACTTTGTAATAACTTTCTGCGGCCAGCGTTTCTGGAAATGAACGAGGGTAAACACTTTTTTAGACCTGACTAAATGAAATTTAAGACCTAGGATGAAATCTGGCTGTTTTTAAGGCCTTAAATTTAAAGTTCAGAATTTTAGACTTTTTAAGACCCCACGGAAACCCTGATGCATAGGCCACGAAGTGTTGGCGAAATAACACATTAGCGGACCAGAGGGAATAAAATTGAATTTTTTTTCTTGCACAAAATAAATTCAGGCACTTTCAAGGACTATGTATGTTTATTTTCAAAAACTTTCAAGGATTTCAAGGACCCGTGGGAACCCTGCACATATATGACAACAGATTCAGTTGAAATGAATCGAATCAACATTGAGCTGAATTGGACTGAATAATGACACTATAGTCTTCTGTAGAGCTTCTTAACAGCTAGGGTATCTAACTCTGGGGGATATGGTGAATAAGCTAAAGTCCCAAAAAGTCGGCGTGTTCCTTTAACTCTTTCCCTGCCAGCGTTTATTTTTTAAGTTGCCAGTCACCTCCAGCATTTTTTGATAAAAAAAAAAAAAATTAGAAAAGTTTTATCAATACTTAAATGTGGCTAAGTTTAATAAAAAAGCAACATTTTGAACAAAAAGATGAGAAAATCACGTTTTTTTTTTTTTTCCAAAGACTATGACATGCATAAGCAATGCTTTGGTCGCTTGTTTCTACTACTTTTTTGCCTGTGTTTTGCTCTTATCTGCGAAGATTTTCTACTCTTTCAGAAGTTGATTAATAGCGTTCTCTATAATATTACAGTGAAAACACGGAAAGTCAATGACGGGGAAGCGATGCCTCATTGATGACGCAGAAAATTCCGTCAATGGCGGGGAAAGAGTTAAGCTCTAGTGTACAGGCTCTTCTGAGCTTTCCAAATAGCAATAGTGTATTTAACTTGCCTTTATCGATGCTCCACTGCTCTCTTCAAGCTCCCGAATTTTCGCACCACCTCGACCTGGGCAAACAGACAGAGAGACAATCACACAGCAGTGAAGAAAGTCCAACCAACTTCCGCGAATCGGTTCTTTCGAACAGTTTCAAAGACCAGGTTGAAAAACCGATTAAGCCAGATCCTCGGTTCACTACAAATTCACTCATCGGTTGTCGGATCATTACGGATTTGGGGAAAGGTTCTCTGTCCTTGAGAACCGCTCGGGTCGAATACGTCGCATAGTTGAACAAATCGATTTTCTGATTCTTTTCAATCGATTCATTAAAAATTATCTGATTAGAACGCTAGAGAATCGGACATTTTGAAAAACTGCAGCATGCCTAACGTAAAATGTTCCTCAGACACCTGTGTCTTACCTATTATTCTTCCCACCAAAGAGTTTTCCACATGCACAGTTACCGCTGATGAACCTGATCTGTCTCCATTACCACGGCATTCTGTAGGTCCAGTCCTGGAACGACTGTAACTGCTGTTTTTGCCGGCAGCACCATCACAGATATTTGATTCAAAGTCTCGGGTTCTACGGTTTGTCCACTGCTCGCCCTCTCCACCAAACTTCGCGCCGACACTCGTGGTTTCTCGGCTTCGCGCGCCTCTTAGAGACGGAGGCCTCGACGACTTTACGGGCACGGTTTGAACGAGTGACGGCTTTGAAATCGCCACACCATCCGCATCGTACTCATCTTCCCAGTCCGACATTTAAAACAAACATATAAGAGAACAAGTTTGAATAAGAGACGCTTCCCTCCCGAAGGACCCCAAGACAGTCACTGATCAGAAACCTCGATCAATATCCGCTCACGTGATCTCAAATGGCAACCATGGCAACTGTAATTTACGGTAGTTACTGCTGTGAAAAAAAAACGAATTAATATGGGATAATGAAAAAACTTTAATAATATTTCTGTCTATCTTGTTTATTTATTGACAGTGGCAACTAATATCAAATGACCAGTTGTTTTTTATTGTAACAGATGTATTTTGGCTGACGACTTTGTTATATATTTATAGAAAATATAATTAAAGGCCTCATACTAATTGATGCAGTACCTCTGCTGACCACTTGATGTTGACAGCCACTTCAAAAAAGGGCTTTAGGACTAATAAAGGCCCATAACTAATACTTTTAGACAAGGCACACAAAGACATTAACATCAAGTACACCAGGCCGAGTTTCAAGTCTTTTGTTTATTTAAGTATTACCATGATCATAAATTTTCATTTTGCATTTTTCAATCACAGAGCATCAACTCTGTTATGTGCACAATGATGAAATAAATTATTCTGAATGACAGAACGCTAACATTATCAAGCATGTATATTAAGGCCAGTTTCTGTGTAATAAATTATTTGATCTAGTGGTAAAACAAAGAAATGCTGCTTTAACTGACATACGCTTTAAGTTCACAGCCAAACAGAGAATGTGCAATTATCGAAATATAAACATAACCATTTCAATAAGAGTTTAAGGTATGAGTGCTGTTATGAATACAGTTTTATAACTGTTTAATAAAATGCAAAAAGGCACCGTAAAACATTGAATTACAAATTAAAGAAAACTTTCAGAAAATCAATAACAATAGTAATATTAATTATAATGTTAATTATAATATGACTAATATTTCTGTACAACCTTTTTCTGCATTTCAAGCATCAATTAGTTCCACAGCTGTTGACATTTTCTCAGGTGCCTATATTATTTACCTCAACTCTAGAGCAAAATAAGCATATCAACTACCAGGATTATAAATCTTATTTAAAGCATAATCATGTTAAAACAATTAATCACATTTGCAGGTTTCCTCATCACATCTGAACAGTTGTGCTTCCAATTGTACAGTGCCAAAAACATCCTCAATGTACACCTCAGATGCTTTTAACGAAAAGGAAAAACAAAACAAATTAACACAGCTAATCAGGATTATTCGACATACACATAACGATACAAGTTACATTCTCTAAGTTATACAGACAAGCATTTTAGCTAAAGCACTCATTGTCTCATTCACAATTATGGAATATAAAATTTTGTTAGAACAGAGGTTACAAAGCTGAGGTTTATGTATGGGGGGGGGGTCGTCAGAAAATACAACAGAAATTAGATATTGCTGCAATTCCAATAGAAACACATTTGTGAGACTTTCTACTTGACATTTCTGATTAAATGGATGCAGGTTACAAAGCAATCAAAATACACGTAAAATTTAATTACAATCATTAGTTGTGATATTGTGACTGTGATTTATTGTCATGATGAAAAGGATGTGTTATCTCCCTTTTGTATTTTACACTTTAGCAGCCAAATATCTACACAAGAACTCGGAATTAGTCAATTCAAAAATGGGTGCTCTTCAAAAATCCTGATTGCCACGAATATCTCCTCACAGGACTTTACTCCAAAACAGACCATAACATTCCTTTAGTAACAGCATTCATCTTTTTTCAGATGCTAAGACTCTCAGGTTTTAAAGGGCATGGTTAAATTAAGAAAGCTACAAGTGTAAAAATGCATTTGTTAACAGTTTAAAGGGTTAGTTCACCCAAAAATGAAAATTCTGTCAGTAATTACTGTTCCAACCCCGTAAGACTTTTGTTCATCTTCAGAACACAAATTAAGATATTTTTGATGAAATCTGAGAGCTGGCTCACTCCTTCATAGGCTGCTAGGTAATTGATATCTGCCAGGCAGCCCAGAAAAGTTAGTAAAGACATCGTTAAAATAGTCCAAGTGACTACAGTGGCTCAACCTTAAGTTTATCAAGCGACGAGAATACTTTTTGTGCGCAAAAAACAAACAAAAATAACGATGTTATTCAACTATTCATTTTGATCTGTGTGGGCCTCTGAGTGAGTTCACATAGACTAATAGCGCAGCGCTTCTGGGTTGTACGTCAGAACGTAGGCTCACTATTGGCCAGCATCACACACATGACCAGCATCGGCCAATAGTGAGCCTACGTTCTGACATACAACCCAGAAGTGCTGCGCTGTTACACTACGCCAACAGCTTAGGAGAATGACATGGAAGAGAAAAAATGGTTGAATAAAGTCATTATTTTGGGGGATTTTGCGCACAAAAAGTATTCTCGTCGCTTGATAAACTTAAAGGACAAATCAAGTGAAAAATGAACCTAGGGGTAATTAACACATGGTTACCGAGTCGATCGTTCCTTGCGATGCGTTTTCATGAAAATCGAATGTAAAGAGTTTTATTTATAAAAACAGATTAGCTCATAACACTAGTATATGGGGCAGAGAGTAAGTAAAAGTCGCAAGTTAATACCACTAACAAGGCTCAAAATAGCCTCACACTAACACGGGAGCATGAGGGTCCCTACATGCAAAACGAAGCATTGAGAACTTTGTAAGTGTACAGACAGTTTAATAAGAAGATACTTTATAAAGACAGTACATTACGTGTTTACAGGCAGGAGCCATCTTGGAAAACAGTCTCGACTAGTCGAGCCACGAACGCCGTGCGATATGAGCTGGTCGATAGGAATTACGTTTGTGAAATCTAATGTAGCACGGCTTTCGTGGCTCGACTAGTCGAGACTGTTTTCCAAGATGGATCCTGGCTGTAAATGCGTAATGTACTGTCTTTATAAAGTATCTTTTTATTAAACTGTCTGTACACTTACAAAGTTCTCAATGCTTCGGTTTGTATGTAGGGACCCTCATTATGTTACCGTGTTAGTGTGAGGCTATTTTGAGCCTTGATAGTGGTATTAACTAGCGATTTACTTTTACTTACTCTCTGCCCCATATACTAGTGTTATGAGCTAATCTGTTTTTATAAATAAAACTCTTTACATTCGATTTTCATGAAAACGCATCGCAGGGAACGATCGACTCGGTAACCATGTGTTAATTACCCCTAGGTTCATTTTTCACTTGATTTGTCCTTTAAGGTTGAGCCACTGTAGTCACTTGGACTATTTTAACGATGTCTTTACTAGCTTTTCTGGGCTGGCAGATATCAACTACCTTGCAGCCTATGAAGGAGTGAGCCAGCTTTTAGATTTCATCAAAAATATCTTAATTTGAGTAATTACTGACATAATTTTCATTTTTGGGTGAACGAACCCTTTAAGACCAAGACCATCTGGTTTACTGCTATTCCTCCTATAATTCTTAACACATGCAAATGAGTGGACCGCCAAACATTCAGAAGGAAGTGAGAAATGAATCCTAATGCTGAGCGAGGGCTTATTACTACAGGAGCATACGCGCTTCCAACTCTATTTGCCTTTGCATTTTAAACATGCCGATCCCATGCAAGACTGAAAGAAGTACTCATTCAGTACCATAACTCTTCATAATAGTAAAAGGATATTATGGGTTAAATACAAGTTAAGTTCAAACAACAGTGTTTATGGCATATTGTTGATGAACACAAAACTAATTTCAATATCACAACTCATTACTTCTAAAGTTGGCAAGAAATAAAAATTTACCCTCTCTAAAAGCATAAACAGTATTATAGATTAGGGTGAGCCACTTACAATGGAAGTGAATGGAGCCAATGTAAGTGCTGTAAGCTTCACATCAATCCCTTTGTTAAAACATATTATTTGATCTGTAAATCCCACATTCTATAATCGAACTCAGACCCGTAAAACTGCATTTTCGGTGAAGCCATGCAGAATGATTGGTACTGTACTAGACAACTAATACTTCATTCATATGTGTGTCTAACATGTTGAAAGTGTTACAGTGAGGTTTTGGTAACTTAAGAAGATGCATCATGCAGATATGATTTGTGAGTTATCTTAAGTTTTAGATCCAGTCACTGTCTTAACGGAACTGCTCCTGTTAGTTTTGTGGTCTGTTCGCAACTCAAATGCTCCATTTTCAGATATAAAAGCTATTGTCTGTTAATGAAAATTTGACAGATGAACTCGTGCCTCAAATGAACTTGTTAAGTGAAATTATGACTTCTATGAGCATCTATGATATTACTTTAGTCACAGTTACTGTTGTTACAGGTAACAGATTTTGATTTTATTGTAAGCTGATGTGTGAACACGACATTTTGAGACTCACACCTGTAAGTAAATAATAAAACTGACAGGGTGAATGTAGCCTTAGTAGGTGATTTTTTCCACACTAACTTGTACTATTTGTCATGTGGCTATACTATTGAAACCGTGAGTACTGTATATTAATGTTTTCCAATTAGCCACATTCACTTCCATTGTAAGTGCCTCACCATAAGTATTATGCCACAAATGCTGTCGATTGAGTTTAACATATATTAACCCAAATATTTAATTAATGTTTCTTCCCCAACAGTTTCTCATTAATATAAATTCTCCTTCTTGACAAATTGTCCATGCAATGATATGTACGTATGAACAGAAACGTATGAACATCATGTCTTTTTCTTGTGAAAATTAGAAAACATATAGAGCGTACAGGACGCTCCATTTCCTTTGGAAAAGAAGAACATGAGGGACATGAGGTTGTGTCCAGTCTCCACAGTGAGGCTCCTGTGCTCCGGGGTTTTTTCGAGTTATACGTGAGGCAAGTTTTGGGACTCGAGACTATCTCTTGATCCAGCGTGGCTGGGAGACGGCCCACTGGCTCCTGTCCGTAGCAGCTCAGAAGAGAAGGTTGTATCGTTGCTTTGTTGGTCGAGGAGGTCGCGGCCGCCCTCCGTAGTGTCCAACTCTTTGTCATTGATGAACAGCTCTGTATCGCCCCAGTCAGCCAGCGGCTCGCGGTCGCTGGACTCATTGTTGCTGTTGCTGCTGCCGCTGCTCCGAGTGGACAGGCTGGGATGGCAGTCCGCAGCAGTCGGTAGCATGAGGTTCTGAGCGGAAAGAGACTTACCGAGCCCACGCTCAACCTGTAGCGAGGCTGCTGCTGTGGAAGACATGAGCTTTAGAGGATCAATGTCAAGGCTCAGGTGTCTTCTCCACGACCCATCTTCCTTGGAGTTGCGCTCGGGCTTCTCCCGTAGCTGTACCGTGCTTTGAGTACTCTCAGCCTCCCTGTCCGACGCAACATCGGTTTGGGTACTCACGAGGCAATTGCTCAGACTCTCTGCCCGGCTCTCCAGTAGCGTCTCTGGGATAAGGCTGGTAGGCCGGCTTTGAGGCGTTGGTACCATAGGGGGGAGCTGAAGGGTCGCTGAGGTCGAATGGATTGTCGGGACCGGCCTGGTCAGCTCACTGAATCGTTGGTGACTTCTGGAAAGGTTGTTGGGGGTGAGAATGGGAGGTGGGGACACTGGGTAGAAACTGTCCGGGCTGGAGGGTTGGTTGTTGAGAAGAGGAGAGGTTGAGTAGGAGGAGGCCGAATGTGGGTAACCAGTACCCAAATTGAGTTCACTGGGGGCCAGAGCAAGATGCAGACCACGCTGTAGGTTACTGCTGCCTGAATGAGACACGCTGCTGCCGGTAAGCTGGGAGGATGACGACAAATCCTTGCTATGGATGGAGCTTTGGTAGTCGGAGGTCTGATCCAGCTCGAACAGTGGAAAAGCAGACAGACCAAGCATCGAAGATGAGCCTTTCTGCAATACCTGCCGGTATATATCCAGCAAAGAGTCCAGCTTTGACTCAATGGACTGGACCTGTATTAAAGAAATAAGAAATCACATCGAATGTTCCTGAATTTTATGCTTAACTGTCATAAATGAGTGCAAGTACACAACTGTTCAAAAGTTTGGGGGATGTATAATTTTTGTTTGTTTGTTTGTTTTTGAAAGCAGTCTCTCACCAAGGCTGCATATATTTGATTAAAAAACAACAACAGTAATATTGCGAAATATTATTATAAATTAAAATAACTGTTTCTATGTTAATATATTTTAGAGTGAAATTTATTCCTGTGATGCTGTATGTTTAATACTTCAGAAATCATAATAATAATATGTTGATTTGGTGCCTAAGAAACATTTATTATTATCAATGTTGAAAACAATTGTGTTGCTTATTACTTTATAAAAAAGAATTCAGGATTCTTTGAATAAAAAGTTAAAAATACAATTTGTTTTGTTTTTTAATAAAAATCTTCTGTAACATTATTTATAAATAACTTTACAGTCACTTTTTATCATTTAATTTATCCTTGCTGCATAAAAGTATTAATTTCTTTCCTAAAAAGAAATTAAATCGTACAGACCCCAAAGTTTTAAACGTAGTGTAGGTTTCATTAGACCAAGTTAATATGGCTTACTTGTCTCTCTACTTTACAGACACGTCCAAGCATGCTCATGTCATGCTCCAGGGACTCTCCTTCTGGGAGGATTTTCTCCCTGCCTTTCCTGTCTACCGAAATCTGGCCTTTTCCTAGTATCTGATCCACCCTATGAGAAAAAAAGTGATTTTGAGCATACGTGAGGATGTACACCTTTACACTTCTGTTCCTCAAGCTTGATCATGGCACAGCACAGCAGGATAAGACTGGACTTTGGTTAGTGAAAAAAGAAGTTAGTGCATCACCATCATCTAATTTTTCTATGTTACAAAGACAGTAAGAAAGAGATGCTGATTTATTATTATTGAGAATTGGATTATTTACATTTTAAATGTTACTTGTTCTAAATGTAAGGATTGGCAGTATCTAATCTACCTATGGTTAAAATATTACATTCAAAATGATACAGTAAACGATACTCCAGAGAAGCCCCTAGTGTGCAAGATTAATGTGCTAGTGAAATGTAGTTTATATTTTCAGGTGAAGTGTATGATTATCCAAGTGTTTCCATGCAGAAAGCAGACTATGTACACTATTTATAATCATTCCTGGATTTCACATTTCAGTATTTGACTTTCTGTTTTTGTGTTGTTAGAAAAACTGTCTAATGTTTCCTCATCTCTCCAAATATACCATGCAAGAGTAGTTTGCGTTAAACCAACATCAATCAGCTGATCAATCAGCTCAATTGTGTAGAGTGTGTGCTACACAATTTATAATCATCTCCTTGATTGAAAACATATCACTATTTATTAATCACCTTGAAGTCCAATGATGAAGATTATGTTTAATACACTGAAAAGTAAAGAGGTATGCAATCCTCATATATCAGTGGTTCTCAACCAGGGGGCTGGGGCCCACTAGGGGGTTTCAGCAAACTTCCAAGGGTGCCTTAAGATAGAGGTCTGTGCGGGACCGTTTTTTTCCGTCCCGCTCCCGCCAAATTCTATTCCGCACGCACCCACTCCCGCTCCCGCTTAAAATTCACTCTGTGTTTACCAGCTATCCGCTTACAATGATTTTCTTCCCGACCCGACCGATCCTGCTAAATTTATATCTCGTTTCCAGAATCTCACATTTAAATTTCCCCAACTGAAAGAGAGAGATTTGGCATAACAAATATAAAATGTAGGCTATACAAAAATGGTAGCTAGGCTATTTGTTATTTTTATTCGTCATCAAGATACAAAATTCTTTTAACATTTTACTGTCAAGACGGTAGAAAAAATGTCACAGAGAAAAAAAATAAGCAAAATATGAATGAACGAAAATCATTGGCTTATAGGCCTAGCTTTTGCGAAATGAAATCACTTTTTTAACAGAACTATTTAACATCCATGCAAAAAAAGAATGCCATGACGACCGTTTCAGCGTCTCTCGTCCAAAAACTGACAAAAGGCTGAATGCTCTCTTTTAAGGTGCAGTCGTGACCGGGATGCCAAGGAAATAATTTGCCAGGTTGCTCATATTATATACAGGTGAAACTCGAAAAATTAGAATATCGTGCAAAAGTTATAATTTTAATGATTATGGCTTGCAGCTTATGAAAACCCCAAATTCAAAATCTCAGAAAATTAGAATATTACATGAAATCAATAAAAAAAAGGATTTTAAATACAGAAATGTTGGCCCCTCTGAAAAGTATAATCATGCATTTGTATATAGTTATATATACTATTAGTTTCACCTTTTAATTAGAATTACTGAAATACACAAACTTTTGCACGATATTCTAATTTTTCGAGTTTCACCTGTATATTTTAGGCTACAGCCAATGCAAAATGTCACAGAGAATAGTAAATTAAAGCGTGGATACGCTGAATTCTGATCGGGTCCCGTGGTATCCGCAGGAGAGCCGCGGGAATGCAGACCTCTACCTTAAGATGACTTAAAATTACATTAAAATAAGCTAAAATGACTAAAAGCCAAGACAATTCTTATTTTAATTCAGCCACTCAACAGCTGTTTTTTCTTTTCTTTCAGAATCAGAACCAGAATTCCCACAGTCTTGACAACCTTGATACATGAGGTGGCTTCATTTGAAAGTGCTATTTGTAGACTTGAAAAGTCATGTAAACGAATAAATCTTAAAACTCGGTGGGCAATTTTATAATGGATATACATTTCTAGTTATCCAGAAAATTAATCACGATTGGCATGGGGCCTTTGAATATCGTTGTGGACAAAGAGGGGGCCTTGCAGTCAAAAAGGTTGAGAATCTCTGCCATTTAGATTCATTGTGGATACTGATTTTGTTTACTAGGGGAATAGGTGTGTAGGTATTTTCAGTTCTAATAACATATGGTAATAAACCCTTTGAATAGTTTTAGTTAAATACATCATCAGCATTGGACCCAATGTACAGTATGAACTGATTGAGGTAAGTATAGCCCCATGACTAGTCCCCTAGCCTTCTACAGGCCTCTGACCCAGCATGCTTCTTCTTGCTTTGGCTGTAATACAATTGTAGAGAGGGAGAGGAAAGGTTCCTGGCTTTGGTGCTGAGTGTCTGATGTGGACCCACGGCTGTGGCAAGTCTAAATGAGAAAACATACGGGGGTCAAGTACATCTTAAAGGTTGTGCCATCAAGGAAAGGAAGGAAAGGAGGAGAGAGAAGGTCGAGGAGAAGGAGCTTGGCACCAAGGCAAGATACTACTGATCTCAGATACATGCGCGACCACATCTCAGAAACATATGAATGCCAATCAAACCAAAGGTCTCAGTAATCTAGTTTAAATTCTGTTAACTGTTGCTTCAAAGTCAGCGTTTCAAAGTCAATCACTGAGGTTTCAACAATTTAAGCCTAAATGTCAGTTAGAGATTGTTGTTCAAATCAGAGTGGTTGATTAGACACCTGTTGGTTCACAATATTAATGACTAAATTTGATTATGCTTCTCTTTGATTAGCAGGTCATTCAATGCCGAACGAAATGTTTTACAAACTGTACAAAAACTACGCTTTAAGATACAAACCCAAATGCTAGGGAAAGCCAGGAGAAATCAATCTAAAAGTTAGTCCGATACACAGGCACATTTGTTCTAACACCATGCACTGCATAACAGTTATGCTGGTTTAGCATTGGCCAACCTTGTTAAAACAGGAGAGTTCTGCATGATGAAAAACAGAGGAATCAAGGATTTGTAGGACAGAGCAAACAGCTTGAGGCTTTGGGTCCGTGACGCATGACAAATCTCATGTGCAAAAAGCGCTTGACCGCAAAAACATATATATAGTAAAAAAATAATAATAATAATAAAACAAAATTATATATTATATATATATTCAAATAAATGTGTTCTATTTTGATACATTTTAAAATATACATCACAAGAATAAGTTAAATATTTAATCCTGTGATGTGTGTTCAGTTTGTATGTATATATTACTGACCCTAAACTTTTGAACAGTAATACATATATTATTCTTATTCAGTATTTTTGTCTTGTTTTGCATTAAACATCTAAACATCCTTAAATAATATTGCATAACAACGTTTTCAGACGATATATATTGAATTTTCTTTTTTTATAAGCATTAATGTAACAAAATATAGGCAACTACAAGCAAAAACTATTTGCCAATGAGCTAATAAACTTGATTCAAGATGTGTTCTCTGAAAACAAGTCTTATCTTACAAAATGTATTTTGATTTAAGGATGTATTATTTTCTTATAGCGTTTATCTCTGTGATGTTCATGTCCAGAAGGTAATGGTCACTAAGGATTTAGACACACAGCCTCAGCAAATGACTCATGTCTGGATGTTTCAGAGTTAAGTGTAAAAGGGTTTAGGATTGGGGATTATGGGTCGGCTGACCCTGGGGCAGAGTGTTTCCTCTTGGCCTGACTGTAATACAAGTGCAGGGAAGGAGAAGAAAAGGTCTTGGCTTTGGTTCTCAAGGTCTGTGGACCCACAATGGTGTCTAACCTGAATGGGAGAGCGCAGACAGGGATATAAGACAGACACGGATATGTAGATGTAGAAAGTATGCATAAGAAAACAAAGTTGTTTAACTATTTTCTGTATGGTGCAGCTCAATAATAGCTTTCTTTAATGTCTTTGTACTTACTGCATTTGTTAATGTGTATTGTGCAAGTGAGAAATTTATGCAATAAAAAAATAATAATAATAAAATTAAAAAAATGTTACATAAATGTTATAAATGAATTTATAACTTTCAGTCACATGTTGAAGTTGAACATATTTTTGCCATACAAAAAGGGCTGGTTTGTCTCACCTAGTCTGGAGACTCTTGATACGGCATAACATATCCAGGTGGCCAGCAGAGTACTGCTCAATCACATCTTTCACATCATAAGGTCGCAGCGTCTCCTTAAACTTCTTCTTGGCCACATGGAATTTCATTATCCTTAAACAAGAAACAAGACTCAATTAACTTTTGATGAGAAATTATATAACAAAATACTGAAACACAGGCAAATGTAAAAAGGAAAAATTATGTGATATTTCATCTTTTTATGACATTTTCTGTTACAAGATATATTTATTTCAGACGCAAAATAGTAATTAAATGAATAAATCTTAACTTCAGTAAATACACCTTGATTTTATTTTTTTTTTGGATAGCTTTAATACAAGAATAAAGCAAAAAGGTACGGAAAATGAAGTTTCAAAATAAAATTTGTTCCAATTATGTATGCAGTTACATCTATAAACCGTACAGTATATTGTGCATATATGAAGTCAGCTCAACATAAAACAAACCTCTTCGCAAATAAACAAGCTTGCAGGTTGTGTAAGCTTGCTCATAACCACTAGAGGGCAGAAATCAGTCACGAATATCAGAGCAGTTTATGACCCAGAGAAAAATATAATCAGATATACCTCTGCTTTAAAAACACAGTTAATAATAATATTACTCAAGTAAGGCTCATGTTCGAGTAAAGCTATGTGTGATAGATGGCATTAGCTGTGTAAACACAGGTATTACCACAAGCACACAGAAACCCAAACCTATTCTATGCGTGACATTCTTCTGAGTGAAGATGGAACTACAAATATTGACACAGAGGGGAACAAATCTCAGTGATCCGTCTCTGTTACGTCTTACAGATTCAAGCCCCTGTCAGTTTTTGTTAATGTCAGATGAGCTGATGTGTAAGCAGAACTGACTGTGAGCATGTCTATCCGACACCCTGGGAAAGAGGAGTTGGAAAAATCTCAGCCCTCCTGGGAGTCCCTAATAGTAAAGGGTGATGGAAGTGAAAGAAGTCGTCACCTAAAGCAACATCCGTGGCCTCACCCAGCAGGAGAGAGACAGCACTCACGGTCTAAACCTAATGTCTCCATCAACAGGGCAGGGAGGTCAAAATGAGTGCGTTTAACTCTGCAACCACAGTGTCAATCCTTCAAACTTTCTTTAGGGGAGAACAAAGTACTCTGGGAAGTCAAACTAACCTGATGGCCCTGATCACGGCCTTTAGTGGGGCAGACAGATCTTCCACAGTCACATCACAATGGCAACCCTTCTCATCAAAAGCATCATCCGGTCCAAGATTAGTGTCAGCTGTGTGTTTGAGAGAAAGGGAAAGAATGTGAATCACATCGAGAAGCAGATCGTCAAAAAGGCTGAAAACAAAACTAGGCTGAAAAGTAGAGAAAGCCAAGGGCAGATCAATACAGCTATGAATCAAAATAGCATTCAAATCAAATCTTTCCCTTGACCGACACATACAGACCACAGGCCACCCCTCTCTCCACAGAGCTGTACAGCATAAAAAGGAGATGCAAAAGATAACTCAATTTGCTACTCGCTGTGTGAGAAGTTTTGTGTGCGCACACATCCATAGCGTGCACCCAGAGAGCCGCGTCTCAGACAGCATGTAAATACTGAATTGATTTCTCTTTTGCTTCTTCTTGCGCTGGAATGGTAAAATTCACACAATTTTATACAAATATGCTCATCTTGGCGAGTATCCTAGTAAACACAGTCGGTTGTGGCCAACCCAAAGTGACAACTCAAAAAAATAGACAGCAGCGCCGCAGGAATATTAGGCTGCTGTCACTTTATGAGTTGCACGGATCCAATATTTTTATTTTTATGTATTTTTATTAATTGTTTACGTTCACTTAAGCCACAACCGGCTGTTCTGAACAAAACTTCTCACACAGCGAGTACCAAATTGAGTTCTCTTTTGCATCTCCTTGCGCTTGAATATTTCAATTGGCACGGCTTAAAAACACAAGCAAAGGATAAACTTTCCTTTGCACCCTATAGGGAAAGTTCCGACAGTTGTCCCGAGTGTTGTTCCCACTAGCACCTGGCAGTACATATTGTCAAGCCCTGCTATATTTTGCATTGGTTTCATTTTGTTTTGGCAAGTATTTAATTACTTTACCCAGAGAAAAAAACTTTAGATTATGAAAGTGCCTTCACGCAGTTAATCAAAACTATCAGTATTAGTCTTTTGCATGCTATAGCCGATCATTTTAAACTGATCTATAAATAAATTTACTTCTTTTTTGTATCTTGAATCCAATGAAAGTCAAGTCGCTTTAGATAAAAGCATTTGCCAAAATGTGTAAATCAAAAACAAAAGGAAACAGATCACAGACAAAATATCTGGATATGATGCTTGTAGAATGAATGAATTCCTCCATTTAAACTGTCAGCACTTGTAGTACATGACACAGATAATGCTGCCTGGAAGAGAGATAGCTATCAAGATGTGAAGAATTGTATTCCCCTTTGCTCCACTGTCTTATAGGCTATCATATGTGGTGGATCTATAATGTGTGTATAAGAGGATGAAGCCAGTGTGTGGTAACTGCAGGTTTGAGATTAATTTTAGCTTGATGGGTCTCACACAGGGCTGAGACTAGTTTGCTGCTTGCTGACACTCAGATGCTACCTTTGCAAATTCTGCTGAATTGGGCTACCTTTGTTGAAATGTTACAATAAATCTTACTGTACAACAACAACAACAAAACACGTAGGTGCAGTGTTGTAGAGTGACGAGAAGTTGTGAACTATTCTTTAATAGACTGACAATTTAGGCAGCTTTTCCAGCAACAAGCTAGTTTTTAAAACACAACATTTCTGTGTACAGTTCACATTTCTGTATTTTATATCACATTGTTTGCTAACTCAGCTTTAATTAAATGTGCTCTTCTAAACCAACATTTTATTTAGCAAAATAATCTATTTTCTAAATGCTTGTTATTAATCTTATTATGAACGGTACACCCATGAACACATTCAATTATTAATTTTTTTGACCTCATAATTTTTAATCAGAAGAACTTATGCTGCGTTCCAGGCAGGTTTTTGAGCACGTAAATCACGACTTCAAACCATGACTCACGACTTTGTAGCGTTCCAGGCCAGTCACAGTCATCAGTGTATTCTCACCGTGTACCGCCTGCAGAAACACTGCATCCGTAGGGGCTGCCATTGTTGTTTTGTATGGTTTCCCCATATATATGTATGGTTGTTTTGTATGGTGAAGTCAGAGCTCGTAACTGGGAGTACATCGATCTAGTACGAGTTCACGGGTGGGAAGTCACGGGTTTGACTGCTGTTCCAGTGCACTTTCACGGGTATAAGGTTGGAAAAACACGGGTTACAGGTTGCCTGGAACGCACCATAAATCTTCTGGTGAAAATGACAAACTTAACTTTCTCAGAATTGTTTAAATGTTTTCCAGTACAAATATGACTGAAGATACAAAGTGCCTTCTGAAAAATTTATTAAAATTAAAAAAAAAAATCTTGTTTTAAAGGTGCATTAAGCAACTTTTCATGTTAAAAATACCCGTTTTCTAACCCATACATGCTTTAACAATTGCCTGATGGGCTGAATGAGCCCTTCTCTGATCACTGAGATTGTCTCTATAATCCTGTAGGCTAAAGTAAAATAAATAAGAGGGATTCGGGCCGGAATTTTAGACTGGGCGTGACGTCATGCGCGTTCACGGCACGCTCACATAGCTATGTCTGGCAGGTTTGTGTATTCGCCGGCATTCTCCGTAGAAGATGGATTGTTAGAGACCTGCTTGTAGTTCATTTCAAACACCAACGCAAACTCCACATAAGATAAAAAAAAGAAAACTTTTGTCTAGTGAGCGTGCACATCTCTGCACATTGCCGCCAGAGGTGGCATAGTTCTGCAAAAACTCAGAATCTTGCTTAATGCACCTTTAAGCATTAACTCACAAATTAAAAAAAAAAAAAATGTTCCCCTGTTTCATCACGACTTTCATGCTGTCACCTTGGACACATAACTTACCATATCTGCTGAAAAAAAAGATCTATGTAACATTTTATACTTGCTGTGATGTGGGCCACATGGATCTATTGATTTACATCATTGTTCAACATTAAAAAAATCACAAACATCTGTTTTCACATGCAAATTCACTATGTTGACAAGGCCAATTAACAGAAAAATTGTATTGCAATATGTTGAGTTTTGGTTTTAAAAGTTTTGCTAAAGATTCATTAAACAGGTTATTAAACATTCTCACTATGTTTTCTTTTCCCATGGGACTATGGGTTCTCGGCCCTTTGTGACTAACGTACAGTATTCTGTCAATACTAAAAATCCTCCTATAAACAATGTCTCTATCTCTGCTTTGCTCTCTTCTTTCCCTGAGGGGCATTCTGGTGATGGGAGCATGAGCCAAAGATAACTAGTGCAAACAGAGAGTGCCATGAGAGACCATGTTCTCCCACTGCAGCCCAATAGTGTGTGTAAATCCTGCCTTCAGGGATAAATCCAGAAAAACACCAATAACAATAAGGTATATAGGAAAAGACTCATTCTTATTTCTAAAAGGGCCAAATGGTGTGAAGACTAGCATATAACAGAAAAAAAAACTTTGTAAACAAAATGAAGTAATTTTTTGAAGTAAATAAACCCCAGGAATGATTATCAGCTAGTAAGAACTGGGAAAATCAGTGATTTGACCAATCAAAAAAGTCCTTCACCTTCAGTCGTTGTGCGAGATTGGCTCTTGAGTCTGAGTGATGGACGGAAGCGTGTTCGGTCATTGAAGCTCCAGCTCTTCTGGACCTTGGCAGGGCTGCTGCCCTCCACACCCACCTCTGTGCCAGGAGAGCGTCTGTCGTTCACTGACATCTGTCTGCTCTTTACACTCTGACCACGAGGACTGGCCATCCGCACACGCTCACGAAAACTTAACTTTTGGCTGCAGGAGAGGAAAGGGGAGGGATGGAAGAGGCCGGGAAGTGGGAAGGGACAAATAAACAGAAAAATAATTAAACATGGAATGGAGAGAAAGAGGTATTTAACTAAAGTTTAGTTAAATAAAAACAGCTGTGATGGTTTATTTTGGACCTACAAGCTTCCTTTCCTCAGTTTTTACCAGATTCCTCCAGTAAAACAACACTTTTTTTTTTGATCATTAACTTAGATCTTACTAGGATTTTCTTTGCCGAAACCCCATAAACTGTCTTATACTTAAATTGCATCAAAAGAACATCATGCAACACAAATCCCATTCCAAGGTTTCCACCAATCAGCAAGCAACTTTTTGAAGCATGACTATAGTCCACCCTAGTTCTGTTGCTACCTTCAATGTGGAGCAGCCTGACAACATCTCCATAAGCCGCCTTTCTAGGCCTGACGTAGAGGCCCGGAGAGGCATGTCATAATAAACAGTTTATGTGCAAAGCAACTATATACATATTCCATCAAAGACAACAACTCCATAAGCTGGGGTTCTTAAATCATGCTGGATATATACATACTACACTGTGCTTTTTAGCTCATGCTTAGTAGTTTGTGTGTGAAAGAGATGTAGTGTAAAGGAGAGTGGAGACATAATGCTGTAAAGATGATTTACTGTACAATAATATAGAGCCAAAGTTCATGCATATGCAACATGCAAGTTTATGACTAATGTGTTTAATAGGTGGGATGCAAACTGAGACATATACAGTACTGTCATAGATATCCTTCAAAACTGAACTGAACATTTAAAACGGTTTGAATTAATCATCATTCCTGCATATATTACAGTATGGGATGCTGGTAGTTTAAAGGTAAAACATTATTTTGCTACATGGATGTTACGTATACTAAATAACAATTGTATCTGTAAAAATGTATATTGTAGAGTAATTTCTGCATGTCAGATAGGGGGTGTTGGATAAATCAGTCAGTGGCAGTTAAATCCTTCAGGCAACAGGCACAGGACCCTCATATTAAACCCTCTGCAGGGTCTGTAAGGGGCGGGGTTATCTGAGGTGGCCCTCATCATTCATGCATAAGGTTAGTCAGCATTCACATTGGTCATATTGCTGGAGCAGTGGGGGATGCTGGGTACCTATATATCCGTGTGGTATACCTCCTGAAGAGCCTCTGTCTATTACTATGACCCTTACTATGGAAATGAGGGAGACAGATGGTAGATGAGTTAGACTGTGAGCAGAAACATCTTCCTTATGTGGAAGAATTATATGGATAGTGCAACACAGAAACAGAGCCACCACTTGGTGGTAAATATGGAGCAAAGCGCAAAATAAATTGGTGTGTTTTTGCAACCAAACATGGTAATAAAAAGTTGAATTAGTTTTGAATTACTTTAGAAGTGCTCCAAACCACACACACTCACAAACTAGAAGTATATTCACATAAACAGTGTACAAAACCTGTCTAACAACCAACTAACTTTGACAAACGTTCTTGGATTTGTTGGTTAATTATACATTTTCTTTCTGTAAATATTTAATTCTTTTCACTCTATCCAGTACAAATGGATTATGTGGATTTTGGATTATACCTAATGTTTCCTTAAAGACTTCATGTTCGTCCATTTACTGTACAAAGTTCCACAAGCTATGAAAAAAGTATTCACAGCTTAGCTTCTTGCTGTAATGCCTTTGCAATTGGAAGGTTAATTTTCCGTCATACTTAATGACACATTTGCCACACACTGTGAGCTTTTTCAACTGTAAACGACTTCATTTAAGTCTGAAAACTGGTGCTCTGCTCTTCACATATCTAATATGAACCATGCAAACATCCAATTCCAGCACTAATTGAAAGTGTGAGGATACAAATAAGGAAAAGGCTTTGGGGGCATCCATTATTTACAAGCACTGAGCAATAAGCTCCACTCCTGATGGGATTCTATGAAAATTAAAAGACAAAACATCATCAGCCTGACTAAAAACATCTGACTACACTATGGCCTTGCAGATACGACAGTCTTTAAAGTCCCTGTAAAGGCAATTCTACAAAAAAATTCTAAACGCATAATAAATGTTAGAAATGTATTGCTAAAACACATTACAAAGACTGTTAACTGAATTGTGGAGTTAGACCGATAAACAGTTTTTCACCATTGCTGTGTTCAGGATTTTTTGGGCGGGGCTAAAACGGTGGCTCGATGACGGACTGGAGCCGCTGAGCTCCTGGCTCCGCCCCTACTGTCGATGACGCACTGGAGTCACCGATGCTGCCCCCTCCCCTATCAGTTCGCCGCTCAATCGCGAGTTACTGTCAGTACTATTTACTACAGCCTACAGTTTGCTAGCTAGCTATGCCTTCGTCACGGAAATGCGTATTACCTGGATGTGATCACTTACAAAACAGATCGGTGTCCTTATTTAAATTTCCGAAAAAAGATCATATCAAGAAGAGGTGGATTGATTTTGTGAAGAGCCACCTCGATGGAGAGCTTAGGATCACCCTAAACACTCGCCTCTGTAGTGATAATATTACACAGGATAGTTTTATAAACTTTCGTCGGAGACAACTGGGATTCACTTATAATCCGCTGTTACTGGTGAATGGGGCCGAACAGACTATCTCCCGCCTTGGCCTTCATCTTCCCGCGAGTGGGCGTGGTTTCAGCGCAGCCAGCAGACATGCCCCCAGCGTTTGAGAGCAGAGAATACTGCTCATTTTTTCAAGTTTTTGATAGCTTATTTTATTTACTTGGCGGCTTTTTTTATCATTCAAATTTGGCTGAGTGGCTAATAACACATTTTTCTGTGGTGTGACAAACTCAGAACACATACTTAATTTTGACTTTACAGGGACTTTAATGCAAATAAACAACATGCAGAGTCCTAAATGTCAACAGCTAAGTCTGTAAATGAGTCAATATTTCTTACTGCTATTACATAGTAATATGCAATTTTTATGGGAGGGGATAAAGTATAAAAAAAGTAAAGGACAAAAATGTAAAACAGAACTTAATGCATGCATGCAGTGATCTTTGCATCTTTCCTGACTGCAGTAATATTTATTGGTCAATATAAACAATATCTTAATGGAAAAAAGTGCATCATGTTATATAGTCCATGCACGTAGACAGAGAAAAGTAGGCTAAAGTACTCTACAATATTATAGAAAGAGATCTGCATGTGCACACACACAGTCACATGTGCACACAGTTGCACGCACACACACACACACACACACACACACACACACACACACGCACGCACGCACGCACGCACATTTTAGTACAGATGGACACCGTTGTGTCTATTAACAGTGTCTTGCACACTCACTCAAGGCTCTTCTTTGAAAGTTAGCAAAGAGAAGCTGCTCCACATTTAAACTACTACTCTATGACTTAAACGGCTTTCTGGAATACCTGCTGATTCTGACTAGACAATTGCTGCTAATGCAGTAGTGGAACTAAACCACTAAACTATATTTGACTGTTGTCCAAAACAACATACTGGTGCTACTTTCATGTTTCACCCATCACTCTCTGGTTTCTCTCTAGCTAGAATATTTATGTATAATATTAATACATTTATATATGTAATTATATATAACAATATATTGGTCAACTTACTAAAACAATTATATGTTAACTTACTAAAACAATTATATGTTATATTAATAATATATTTATTAATAATATCTGGATTCAATTATACTTCTGTTCAAAAGACTGTCGTTTATATTTTTGCAACAAAGGTTGCATTTATTTAAAAAAATATATATATATATTATTACAATTTAAAATAAAATTTTTCTATTTTGATATATTTTAAAATGTATTTTATTACTGTGATATCAAAGCTAAATTTTCAGCATCATTACTCCAGTCTTAGTGTCACATGATCCTTCAGAAATCATTCTAATATACTGATTTGGTGCCTAATTAATATTCTGTATTATTATCATCCGATATATATATCATCAAACTGTTGTTCTGCTTAATATTTTTGTAGAAACTATAATATATATTTTTGAGGACTCTTTGATGAATAGAAAGTTTGAAAGAACAGCATTTATATATATATATATATATATATATATATATATATATATATATATATATATATATATTTTTTTTTAAATAATGTAAATCTTTACAGTCTCTTTTGATCAAATGAATGCATCATTACCGAATAGAAGTATTAATTTCTTTTCTTTTCTTTTTTAATACTCACTGACCCCTTTAAGCTATGTAAAAGTAAGATAAAATAAAATATATGTCATGTCCATGAATAATAAGAGAGACAATATAATTAGCTATACACTGGGATCCTGATCATCCTGTCTTGGTTTACTTTGTGATAATGAGCGATGACTGTACATACCATATATAGCTACTACTTCAAATAAAGGAAAATCAGAAGGAATGAATGATAAAGCAAGACATGTAACATGCCATGACTGAATGGACTTAGTTCTTCTCCCTATTCCTATTGAAGCCATGGAAGCTAAAACACAATTGATACTCAAGAAAGTAAAACATTCCGGACACTAGGATGATGTAGATACGAGAACAACAAACCTGCTGATGGATTCCCCCTGGTCTTTCCTTCAGGTGTTAGTTAAAAAACAGAGAGAAAAGAGGCAGGATATTAACACTTTACATGAATGACAGAAACTAATAAGGAGACTACAGAAGAGACACAGATGCCTCTGAAATATACTGAGTGATTCATTTTGGGAATGACACACCAATATATTTCACACTGTGTCACAAAATACAGTTTAAATGTTAAAAAAGGAAATTAAACACAAGTAAGCCTTAGCACACACACACACACACACACACACACACACACATTAAGAGTAGAAAGAAATGGAGAGTCTTTTTTAAGACAGTATAAACAAGCAGCAAACAAGCTGTCATGCAAGCTATGAGCAATGCACAGTCAAGCTGACTAAGACAAGCGCTAGCAGAGGGACAGCTGTGTTATCAAGGGCTGTTTAGTATGTAATTACTCAAGAAATTGGCCTTAATACAACAGAACACCCATTTGTCAGAGCATTGCCGTGTGTCTGTCTTCAGGTGTCTGTCCACAAACTGTCCTGGCTTCTGTGTGATGTGATTTATCTATTCTGGGCAACGAAATTTCAGTTAGCCGCAGGATCTACACAAGGAAGCAGGTGTGAGTCTGTGGCTCTCATCCAAACTGAAACTTTGACGCTTCAGTTGTACAGAAGGCTTGGGTTCCCAGTAAAAAACTGAATCTAGCTGTACATATGGCTGTGAGGTATTTCAGTAACTGTACTTCATTAAGAATTATTTGGGTCATTTGTATTAACTAAAGTTTACAATTATTAAATATCATGAAGAAATGTCTCATCAGTCACCACCACAGTCTTTGACCTAAAGCAATACATTATAGTTATAACTGTTGTCAAAGACTGACAAACTTGATTTGAGCGTGAATACAATGAACACGAGAATGAATATATTACCATCTGTAAACAACACTATTCCAATGTCAAAGAACTATAAAATCATCTGATTCTGAAATTCAAGTTTAAAAATTTCAAGTAACGTATTGTTCTTTATTTTTAATAACTGAAAATTTGACCATTTAGAATAGTTGAGTTTTTATTAATGAAAACCAAATATCTACATCTACAGTTTGTTCATTTCAGCAATCTATGGAAACACCATGGAATAAAATATCTCACAATTCTAAGTTAACATCTCACTATTCAGACTTCAAATCTGCAAATTTCTTAAGTCATATACTGCAATTAAAAGTTTAAATCTCACAATTTTGAGCCACCCCTTAAAAGATATATAAACTCTTACATATAAACTCAGAATTCTGATAAATAAGCCTGAATTGCGAGATATAAACTCACAGTTCTAAGAAAAAAGTCTGAATTGCGAGATAACTCCAAATTGTGAGATCTAAACACATGAAGTGAGAAATAAAGTCAGAACTGTGTTATAATGCAATTCGAACTGCAAGATATAAGCTCAAATAAAGAATTGTGAGATTAAAAACACAATTACCTATTATTTTTTTGCATTCAGTGGCAGAAACTGCTTCAACAGCAATACATTTCAAAAGCTGAGAAATAAGTTTATTTTCCACTTTGAAATATTATTTTTAAGTTTTGACAAAGTAACCATGCTTAACTTGGTATCATTTCTATGTATTGTTGACACCTGGCCATGTGCCTTTGTCCAGTGGCTTAATGAGTCTTTAAAAAAGCTTGGATATCTAACAAGACTACAGTAGGGTACACAGGAGATGATTATGCTTAGGAAGAGAGACAGATTGAGTGAAAACAGTTTACTTGCTGAGGGAAGTGGGAAAATGAGAGCTACAGAAGCACTGACACCAAATACGACACCAGCTGCCAGAGTTGTACCTACTTTGTAGGGCTGCAGGTATGCAACGCCTTCAAATGAGGCTTCCAGGTAGCAATGGAAACCGAGTTCTCATCAGCCGCATAGCTACGCCACACACACTACGTGCAGAATATACAAAACCAGAAAAATAGGGAGGGAAATGAAGAGAGTAGAAAATAAAAAGATAAATACACAAGGCCAGGAAAAAGCAGGGATTGGAAAAAAAGGAGAACAACAAAAGGAAAAAAAAAGATTAGTAACAACCGGTTCATGTAAGCGCTCTTCCATCAGTTCACTGCATAGATACATGCCTTTGAGGAGGGAGAACACTTTTATAGAACAGCCATGTGGCACTCAGGTATGTTCTGGAGAGGTCTGTGGAGTAGAGACGCCACGCAGCCTGGTGCAGGAGACAGACACACACACACACACACGGGGACACAGGTGGAGAAAGACAATAGCATGGTGAGGGAACAGCCAGTGAATCACTGATTGGGCTCAAGACATTTCTTCAAACCACTGATTTCATTTTGTTCAAAATGCTAGTATTTAGTATGTCTCTCTTTTGCTTTAATAACAGCAGCACCTGAGCTGCATGAACTTCACAAGTTTATGTAAAACCTGATAATCATATTCTGCAGAATTATTTGAGAATGATCCGAAGAGCATCTTGAGCTTCAATGGAATCTGTCCAGAGAGTCACATGATCATAATCTCACTAATTTGCTAAATATTTTTTATTCATTTTATGTCATAATGTTTCATTTTTCAATTTTCTAAAATACTAACACTTATTTCCAAGATTAAATTACAGTATACTTTGAATTCCAGATTTGTGAGGTTTTTGGACTCCCTTATAATTAAAATAAATTGTGAACGTAAATTTCACATGTCCCATGTCCAAAATGAGAGTGGATTAATGTTGAATAAATGTCTTGGTGGCACACACAACATTAAAACAGCCAGGGGACTTAAAAGTGATGTGGTGAAAAGAGGCATACATTATCCAGTGAAAAGAGTTTATATGCAAATATGTGTTTATAAAGCACAATCCTTTTAAAATAAAACAAATTTTTACCTAAACAAGTGCAAACAAAGTTGTTTGCGGCCTCATATGTGTTAATATGTCATATGTTTATGTGTGGCCATCTGGCATTAAAATATACTCAGCATTATTTCAATCTAAACAGAATTACATAATATTTATTATCAGTATTTGGATAAATAATAATAAAATAAAATTCGGCATTAAACACTGCTTGCATTTAATTTCTTCTGAATTCGTGATGTATATAAGTGAACTGAAAAAAATGTGGGTGCAATTTATTCATTGGAAATTAGAACGATTATTAGAATGAAGCAAGACTTGAATGCGAATTTAAGAAAACAATACCTAAATTGTTATCTGACTACATTATCCAATCATGACCTAAGTGACGCCAGTATAATGGAAAGTGGTTGCTAAGGAAGAAGTCATTTTCATTCAAAATTACAAAAAAGACAAAAAAATAAATAAATCTAATAATGTGAACTGGTGAATCATTCACAATAAAACCAGGAATATGCATTTACGAAAGTTATTGTTTCATGCTGACTTATAATAATGTGATAATGGATAGAGTTGTATGTGTTGAGATGAGTAACTGCGTTAAAAAACAATAAGCAAGAAACAGAGGATGTGTTGTGAAAAGGAAAAACATCACAAGAGTGAAAGACTGAAGAAGGTGCTCTCAAATTGCGTGACAGGAGTGAGGAGGGAGGGGATATTTTCCATCATTCTGTACAAAAATGTCAGTAAAGAGAAAACAGCAATCGTAACATGCAGGAAAGAATCCAAACCCAGACATAGCTGACAGTCATACTCCACAGATCATAATTAAGATATATATTCATGGGTTATATAAAGACCTGAAGTGATTTAAGAGAGGGTGAGAGAGCACAAATGATGAGAAATGATGCACCGATGCAGTCCCTGCAACATTACACCTTAAAGAATACACCATGGTCAAAATACACAATTACTGATAACAGTAATTGAAGCTGGATGGTTGGATGCCAACTGAAAGGCCTTTGGAAAAAGAAAAGAAAATTAAAGTCAGGGTTAAAGACAGAGCAGGAAGAGAGACAAAATAAACATAAGGACCAGTGTATATACAGTATGAGATCTTCTTTGTCTGCAATATCAGAAAACAATCTGGAGAAAGAAAAGGGGTCATGGTGGTTAAAATAGTTGAGAAATTGCTTGTGGGTTTTCGACAGCAGCCAAAAGGAAGTAACTCATTTCTATAATATTACAGGACCTTCATTTTTTTTTTGTAGATATGTGTGTGTGTGTATGTGCACATTTTCCTGGAGTAAATCTGTTTCTCCTGCTAGAGGAGAAGGATGCACCTTCCATTAGGAAGAGCTATTGTCCTCAGGGAGGCCCTTGCTCAGAATTCCTTCCGTGGAAACACATCATAAATATCGGCAAGTGTTTCCTTTGGCTCTGATGGAAGATAATAGTCCCCATGTAATCAATGCTCGTGTAATTGTTCGTTTTCTCTTCTTTTGTTTTAAAAAAATTAACATGGTTCACTACAAAAACAATCCTTATTAATCAGTATTTTTGTCTTGCTGTCTGGTAAAATATCTAAGTATCCCTCGAATAATATCTCAACATATACAGTAACATAAAATTGCATAAGATATGCAGATAGAAACTATTTGTAACTATTACTATTATTCTTTGTTTAGATGTTTTATTTGAAAAAATGTATTTACTTGAAAAGCAAAACCATATCAAAAGCATAAGATATGCAGATAGTAAATATATTTTTAAATATTATTATTATTATCATTATGATAATGTTTAGATGTTTTAACTGGAAAATTAAATTATTTTAATTTTGTAATTAACCATGTTTTTTTGTGAATTATTCATTTCAAACTGTCACATTAAACAATTTAAATGCCAGAGTCACTGTCTTCCATATGTTCCTTTATCAAATTTGCAGGCATGAAATGATATTGATATTAACATGGTAACTGTGTGCAGTGTATGAGTACATTGCAGTGAAACTGACCTTTGAGCATCAGATCAAGATAGGGCAGATCATACATATAGAAGATATCTGGCCAAGTTCTTTTTGGTTTTAGAGTTGAGCATTAGCTATTGATGCAGTAGCACTGAAAGTTTTATACTTTTTTTAAAAAAATGCTAATGAAGCAGCATGTGATGAGTTACTTCCAATCAGAATGTCTGACTGATCAAGTGTTTCAAATGAGGTGAGCTTACCTGTATGAGGCTGGCTGCTGGGTTTCTCCTCTTTTCAAAGTGCTTCTGCCTGTGCTGCTCTTGGACCTTTAGAGCAAAGCCAGAGCCAAGAATACCCTACACCCACATCCACCCACAGAAAGAAAACAAACGTCACCTATTACTAAGGTTCAATCCGCTGATTTGGACTAAGAGACTGTGAGTGTGCAGCACACATTTGTGAGCAGAGAATTACAGAACAATTGACGAGAGTGAGTCAGACAGGCCGCTGAGGGGCTTTACAGGCACACACACTGTGCGTTCTCAAACACATCATAAAAAATCATCACAGTACAAACAGCCTGCCTGGGCTCACAAAAATGCTATTAGTGATTTCAAGTTTTCTCCTAAAAGACCACAAATCCCCTATCGCTCGTAAGTGAGATCACTTAAAGAGTCAGGATAAGAAAGGTCTCATGAAATTACACCTAACCTAATGCTTAACCTCAGAACAATTTAATCGCTTGTTTGTTAATTTATTTATTTATTTTTAAAGGAACAGCTCATCCAAAAATGAAATTCTCTTCTTTTTTTGTCTTTTGAAACCCACATGGCTTTTATTTTTTTCTATGGAACACAAAACGAGTTCTTTATATCCGAAAGCGAATAGTGACCAGGTTTTCAGATTTTTTTTTTTGTGAACAACATCTTAAAGTAGGCACGACAATTATGTTTTCTTCCCTACTGTGTCATATATTCCAGAGTGAATTGACTTTTCAAACGAGAAGAAATGTAGAGAGGGACTTGATTTTGTCCATCAAGAATTGATCAGATTGTTGTTGTTGTTTGCTAATTCCTGCAATGTTTATGTAAGTGACGGGTAGCTGGTGGGGAAGGATTATAGTTCAACCCTTGTGCCAGTGCACGTTATCAAAGAAGAGATGTCATTGGGGACATTAATGCTAGGGTAGGCAATGTTTAAACACTTTTTGTTACATTGGTTTGAACTCTCTTCACATCCTGATAGCAATCAATAATAGAAGTGTTCTAAATGTACATATCTCTTCTATGGAAGTCCCTGGGCCAAAGAATGTTCGTCCAATGATAGGATATCCTACCTGCCTGTCAACTTATTTCCATACCTCCCCACACCCTGCTTGCACAGACATCACACGTCATCAGTAGATTCCGTGAGGCTATGCAGAGTTGTAGACACAGTCACTGAGTGCCACATACAAACAGCAGCCAGCTTTTACAGTTCCTCCTGAACCAAAACAACAAGCTTATGCTGTGCTCACGCCATGACGTAATTACTGTAATTAAGAGATGGCAACCCCTGACATTCTACTCGGAGCTGTTCACATCCTCATACTCGGAATTATGCGTTTCTAAAGCAACACTATCAACGCCGACATGAATCTGCAGCAGTCAGGTCAAAGCTCTTTAAGTTGTTTGCTTTCATTATTATTGTTATGTACACACTAAGTTATTATATGACTTTAAAAGACTTGGGGCCCTATCTTACACCCGGCGCAATGCAGCGCAAAGCTCGACGCAAGTGTTTTTTGCTAGTTTCAGTCTGACGTTTTAACAAATGCTTTAAGTTGAACTTAATCAATTTTAGTTCAACTTAATGCATTTGTTTAAATGTAGCTAATAATTTTTTTCAGTATAAAAAGCCAATGTTAAAAAACATTATGGAAGTATGACTTTAATGTGGAAGAAAGCAATGTTTTGTGTTTCATAAAAGCAAATCATTTGGGTTTGGAAGAACATAAATGTAAATGATGGCAGAATTTTCATTTTTGAATATACACTATACTTTTAATTTCTATTTTTATACACCCATTGTAATATAAAGCACTGTTTTTCAGAATATGAGTGCTACAGTAGACTGTACATATTAGTTTCCTTTCAAGGGAACTTGCGCTGCGTCGATTGACGCTAAGGGAATGCTTCGCCTGATGATGTATTTAAGCACATGTAAAATCAGTCCAATGGTGTGATGGAACATCAGAGGCGGGTGACGTCATGAACAAGGACACTATAAAGCCTGCCCAAACTTCTGTGTCTTCAGTAGCGCTCATTGTGAAACTGTCCTTGTCATATTTGGTGTTGTTTTGTCTTTATATCTAATATATATATTTAACGCGTTATTTAACGGGTGGGGACACACATATTCTTTATGTAGCTTGTTTGGGTGTGGAGCATGCACAGTCAGCACTCGAGGGTGCTGGCTGTGAGCACTGTGATGTGCTTCCAATGCGGACACTCCGATCCCACCTGGCGTTCTTTAGCGAGGACGCTCAGGTCCCGCTGCTGCCGAGGCACAGTGGCGATCACAGACATGGGGTTCGCAAATGGATCTATCAGCGGGGTTAGAGACGGGCCCAGCCTTATCTCTGCCTTCACCTGATAGATCCAGTGCCTTCTCTCAGGGTTTAGAAGCACGCGCTGCGGTTCCTTTCACCCCGATTGAGGTACAGACACTGCAACTATCTAGTTGTCAGTGTCGATGCAATAGATTCTGAGGATTCGCCACCTCAGTCTCATGCATTTGAAGAGCTGGATGAGGTTGTGACAAGAACGGTTGAAAGACTGAGTATTGACTGGCCAGCATAAACAAGACGTTCGTTTCAAAAGTAAACTGGACGAACGCTTCCTATCATCACGGTCACAACCTCAACGCCGGGGCCTACCGTTTTTCCCCGATCTCCACACTGAGGTGTTGAGATCGTGGGAGAAACCGGTTTCATATAGAGTGTATAGTGCACAAACATCCAATTATTCCTTTATATCTAACTATAAAGAGCACGGTTATGGGGAGATGCCAAAAGTGGCAGAGACGCTTGCGAGCTATCTCCCCCCTGAAGCGGCATCTTCCCTAAAGGCCCCGGCATTACCCACTAAGCCAGTCAGAACCACATCATCACTAGTGGGTAAAGCTTATTCAGCCACTGGTCAGGCTGCAGTATGCCTTCATACAATGTCGCTGCTGCAGACCTAACAAGCTGAATTGTTAGGAGACATGGATGAGGGTGGGGGAATTGGCCCTGACCTAGTTTGCGAACTATGTCGAGCCACAGATTTATCTCTCAGGGCCATCAAGGAGACGGCTAAATCCACTGGCCGCTCTATTGCAGCCCTGGTGGTCACTGAGAGACATCTGTGGCTCTATCTGAGTAATATAAAAGAAATAGACAAGAATTTTCTTATAAGTGCGCCCCTGTCACCTTCTGGCCTTGAGTCGTTGAGAGGTTCCAGGAGGCAGTCAAGCAGGCAGCTGCTTTCCAGAAGCTCCTCCCCCGTCGTTCTCATATCTCCGGGGCTGCTGAGCTGGATCCGCCCCAAACTTCAAAAGCCAGCTCTTCATACCGTGCCACCCAGAAGCAGAGTGTTGCCTCCCGTGCTCCCCCACAGAAAGGCTGGGGACAGGGAGTGCACTCTCACCCGCAGTCTTCGAAGGGTAAGACGGATCTGAGGACCGTCATTATCTCTAAGAAGGCTGCGGGGAAGAGGTCCTGATGCCCTGAGGGCTCAGGCCAATGAGGGCCTTCCCCCCTGAAACGGAGCAGTCAACACCACATTATATGGTGCCCGTCTCCCTTCGGTGCCCTCAGGGGACCGTTCTGCCTCAGGACGCAGCGGTCTCCAGCGAGCACATATCTCAAGGACTACCCAGAAACGTAGTGGCCTTGGGATGCCTGCCCCCTCCAGAGCAGTCAGTTCGGTCGTTCCCTGCCGGTTCATCGTTACAGGGTGTCGGGCTGATTGCACAACAAAAACCAGAAGCCAGTCTCGAGAGGCTGGTACCACTAGTAGAATTTTTGGCAGTGTGGAAGCTACTGCCAAATGTTTCTCGTTGGGTCCTGCAGACCATAGAAAAAGGGTATCAAATAGAGTTTGGGTCTCGCCTGCCCAGGTTTATGGGGGTCCTATCCACCGTGGTGGGCCCCGAGCAGGTTCTGGTTATGGAGAAAGGGGCCATAGAATATGTACCTCCCTCCAACAGGGAAATCGGGTTCTACAGCCGGTATTTCATAGTTCCAAAAAAGGATGGGGGGTTGCGTCCCATTTGGATCTTCAAGTGCTAAACGAGTCTGTCATGTAACTATAGTTCAAAATGTTAACACTGAGACAAATCGTGCCACAGATCAGATCTCAGGACTGGTTTGTCACGATAGATCTCAAGGACGCGTACTTCCATATATTCATCCTTCACTCTCAGAAAAAAAGGTACAAAAGCTGTCACTGTGGTGGTACCTTTTCAAAAAGTACACCATTGTACCTAAAGAGTGTGTATAAGTCCCTCAAAGGTACATATTGGTACCAAACGTGTCCATATTAGTACCTAAATGGTACATATTAGAACCCTTTTGAAGGGTACTGTCCCAGTGACAGCTTTTGTACCTTTTTTTCTGAGAGTGTTCCATATCAAAGGAAGTTCCTGAGGTTCGATTTCGGAGGAAAAGCTTACCAATGTAGAGTTCTTACGTTTGGCCTAGCACTATCACCCCGCACTTTCACGAAATGCATAAATGCAGCTCTGGCGCATCTGCGTCTGCAGGGTATTCGCATCATGAACTACATCGACGATTGGTTGATTCTGGCTCAGTCGCATCAGTTGGCGGTTCGACATCGAGATGTCGTTCTCGCCCACATGAAAGAGTTGGGGTTACGGCTAAATGCCAAAAAGAGTGTGATTTCTCCACTACAGAGGACCACTTCTCTAGGCATGGTGTGGGACTCAATGTTGATGCAGGCACGCCTGTCACCGGCACGCATAGAGCCTATCCTTTCAGCTGTGAAAAGAATAAAGCTAGGCCAGTCACTCACTGTCAAACAGTTTCAGAGGCTGTTGGGTCTGATGGCAGCAGCATCCAACGTGATACCGGGACGCTGTCACTGTTGGACTGTTGTACATGAGGACTGTTGTACATGAGACCCCTGCAGTGCTGGCTCAGGGCCGAAGGGTTTTCCCCAAGCAACCCCTTTCGCATGATCAGGGTTACGCGGCGATGCTTACTGTACATGCCCTGGTTATGTGGAAGAAATCTTGGTTCCTGTCCCAGGGTCCCGTGTTGGAAGCTTCTTGTCGTCGCAAGATGCTAATGTCAGATGCCTCTCTCACGGGCTGGGAAGCGATCCTAGAAGGACGCTCGACTCGGGGTCTGTGGAGGGACCACCATCTCTCATGGCACATCAACTGTCTGGAGATGTTGGCTGTATTTCTTGCTCTAAAGAATTTCCTTACAGATCTCAGGGGCCATCATGTGCTTGTCCGCACAGACAACACATCGGTGGTCGCCTATATAAATCAGCAGGGGGGTTTGTGCTCGTCCACTCTGCAAACTGACGCACCAAATCCTCCTTTGCTCCCAGGGGAAGCTACTGTCACTCAGAGCGGTTTACATCCCTGGGGCCCAGAATATAGGAGCAGACATCCTGTCGAGACAGGAGCTGAGGCCCGGGGAATGGAGGCTCAACCCAGAGGTGGTGGAGCAGATATGGAGGGTGTTTGGCCAGGCACAAGTGGATCTGTTTGCGTCTCGAGAGACGTCTCACTGTCCACTTTGGTTCTCCCTCACGCATCCAGCTCCTCTCGGACTGGATGCTATGGTACAAACATGGCCGAGGTTACATTTGTATGCATTTCCCCCAATCGCTCTGCTCCCAGGAGTTCTGGAAAGAGTTTGCAGGGAAAAGGTTTGCCAACATCTTATAGCCCTGCGGTGGCCGGGCCGAGTATGGTTCCCCGATCTAGTGTCTGTGTCTCTCCTCGATGGGCCTCCACCTTCTATCCCAAGCAGGGGGCTTGATTGTTCACCCCTGTCTAGAACTGTGGAACCTCTGAGGAGGCCCAGCTTATAGGGACAGGTTTCTCAAATGAGGTTGTAGAGACCATTCTACATTCCAAAGCTCCCTCCACGAGGAAACTTTATGCCTTGAAGTTGAGAGTTTTCACTTCATGGTGTAATGACCATCAGTTTGACCCAGTTAACTGCCAGGTTGGTACAGTGCTGGAGTTCCTGCAGGAGCGGTTCACTGCAGGTCTATCTCTGTCCACTATGAAGGTTTATGTGGCGGCCATAGGTGCTTACCACATTCTTTGGGTGGAATGTCTTTAGGTAAAGATCCGTTGGTATCTCATTTCCTCTGTGGTACTCTGAAGCTGAGGCCTGCAGCTCGTACCAGGGTGCCGACATGGGATCTGGCCATTGTCCTTCAAGGCCTTTCCCTGGCTCCCTTCGAGCCACTGGAGGAGGTTCCGGCTAAGTTCCTGACCCTAAAAGCTTTGTTCCTCCTCACTATCAAGTCTCTTAAAAGGACAGGAGATTTGCAAGCACTGTCGGTTGCACCCTTGTGTTTGGAATTTGCACCTGGCATGGTTAAAGCGCTCATTCATCCTAGACCAGGTTATGTTCCAAAGGTCCGAAATAATAATTTGCTATGCCCAGTCAGGGCGCAAGATGCCTATATCCACAAAGCTGCCCTGTGGCGTAAACCAGAACAGTTGTTCGTATGTTTTGGGCCCCCTAACAAAGGGTCCCCTGCATCTAAGCAGAGAATGAGCAATTGGATGGTTGAGGCTATCTCACTTGCTTATGAATCGGTCAGTCAGCCTTCACCTATAGCTGTCCATTCCCATTCTACTTGGAGTATGGTGGCCTCCAAGGCCTTTATAACAGGAGTTGCTCTCCAAGATGTTTGTGATGTGGCAAGTTGGTCCTCACCGCACACATTTGTAAGGTTCTATTCTTTGAACTTTGACTCTACAACAGGGTCCCAGGTGCTCTCATACTAGTGCTGCTCCTCGCGATTTCACACTGGACAGACACTTGTCACTATGGTGGCGTTGGTATAGATGTTCCCTTAGTCAATCGACGCAGCGCGAGTTCCCTTGAAAGGGAATGCCTCGGTTACGACTGTAACCTCGGTTCCCTGAAGAGGGAACGAGACGCTGCGTCACCTTGCCATTTCTCCTACGTGCCTGTCAGCGACTACTTCAGGCTTTTACGAAGCTAGCATTTTGGGCAGGCTTTATAGTTTCCTGGTTCATGACGTCACCCACCTCTGATGTTCCGTCACACCATTGGACTGATTTTAAACGTGCTTCAAGACGTCATCACACAAAGTGTTCCCTTAGCGTCAATCAACGCAGCTTCTCGTTCCCTCTTCAGGGAACCGAGGTTACAGCTGTAACCGAGGTGTTTATGGGTTACTCACAGCTGGCAAGGCGAAGAAGGAGATGCCCAGCAAAGCAAAACCTGCAGATAGAAGCCGTCCAGTCCAAGTCTGTGGAGTCTTATCCCCATATCCAATGGTGGTGAGCGTGATCTGAAGAAAAAAAATTGTGTTCAAAAGTCTAGGGTCATATCGCTAAGCATAACATTTTGACTTCCCACAGGCAGACAGCATTGAAATATACGTCTGGTTGCAGGACTACAGTGTACTTTTAACACTCCACATATCACCTTCACCCATGTATGAGGAGATGTAGTAACCTCTCACACTCTGACTCTATCTACATAATGACCAAACATAGATCGAATCCTGACCAAGTTGCATTGGAAAATCAAAGGCCACCAAACATGCTCTAAATTCTGTCTGTTATGCCATACTAAACAGCCATAAACACCAAAGCTAAACCAAGCTGTATTCTAAAGTTACGGCCACACAGACGCATGGTATTAGATCCATCTTTCAGCAATAGAAATACTTTGGTGGCTTGTCATAAAAAAAGATCAGTCTAACATCTCGCACTCCTTTCCACACTCATAAGTGAGCGCTTTGGATTTTTGCAGGCAGGGGATACTTAAACAAAGGCCCAGCCAAAGCAAATTCAACACATCCAGTAAAAGTGAGTGATTTGTCAAATGCAAAGAGCACTGCGGCCTTTCACAGCACATTGAGGCAAAGAGTAGGAGTGAGGGAGCTCACACACAAAGCCAGACTCCCGTTCTCCTGTTTTCCTCCTCGGAAGCCTGCCTGTCAGCTCCAGATGCTGGCTTGGGCTCAACCCAGTGTAAATACTGTGTGGCAGCTTAATATTGGCCCACTGCTGGTTTGTCTCTGCATCTGAGCTCTACAGCAGAAGACTATACCCTCAACTGACCTCACAACTCTTTGAAACAGCTCCATTTGTGCTTGGTAGGAGCAGGAAATTACATGCATTGATTTGTTAAGTCAGCTGGTGAGGAACCATGACCAGTCCTGCTGTGTGTACCACAACAACTAAACCCTGTCACGGCCAATGGTTGTAACTCATTTATTGATTAATGCATAAAATACAGTGAGACACTGTCAATGCAAATAAAGGAGCATCCTAAAACCACACTGTGAGGATGGATTCTATATAGGTATTATATAGATATGAAAAAGGGGGTTTTGTGTCCACTTCAAGGAAAATTTGCACAAATACGGTTGAGGAAGAGCTAAAGGATGACATTAAGGCATTTAAGGTAGACTTACTGTACCCCACCAAAGAGCATCGGCGTAGGTGGCAAACTGTTTGTTAAATTCTTTCTCTACCAAGTAGACCAAGAATGAAGAAAAGATCAGCACCAAGAAGCCAATGTACCAGGCGGTCACAAGTTCCTGAAACAAATATCACAATATTAAACATCCAACAAATAGAGACATATCTACAAATATTTTTTTTTATAGACATATCTATAAATATGAATATTTCCTGCAGAAACATAATTGTTAACCTTCAATTCAATTAGTTTTTAAACATTTCTGGTTTTAAAGAGGTTGCGATCTGTTCAAGTTAAAGGATCAGCTAAATCAGATGAGCATCAGAATGGGAGACCAGTTTAAACCAGATAAAACCAGCATGGCCAGGCTGGAAAAACATGTGTTATACAGTAACAAGTTAACAAATCAGCTAAAAAACAGGCAGGAGGACCAGTTTAATCCAGGCTGAATTAGCAAAGACAAGCAAACCAGGTTGGTTTAAGATGTTTTTTGTTTTGTTTAGTTTTTTTGGTTTGATCAGAGATGTCAGGAAAATGTAAACGCTTAAGCCTGAGAGGAGATAGAAATAAGTAACTCTGCTATTATATCGACCATAATGATTCATTGCGGGGACCCCTAATCTCTCCACTAAATGGCGGGTAACTGAGGACTGAGGAAGCTTGTGGTTTGGCTGCAGCCAGTGGATGGAGTTTCAGTCCAAGCAGTGCTGGAAAGAAAGGTTGATTGTGGGGTCACATGTCTGCCTCGACATGAAAACTCACACGCAATGTCATGACCTGAGCTCATTTACTAATTTTTGCCATCAAATAATATTCAGTATACCTTGCTGTGAGCGTAGACTACAGATCCAAGCAGTTTCCAGGTACCGCCTCGCCTGTCCATACGCACCATGCGCAGGATCTGCAAAAAACGCAGACTGCGAAGTGCAGACGTGGCAAAAATATTGCCCTGGCTACCAGCTGAAACCACTGCAATGGATGCAATGAGCACAATAATGTCTGAAACACAAAAAAGAGAGAGAGAGAAAAGATTCAGTGATAATTTGTACAAGCTTACACCTATAGAACAATATAAATATATTGATAATTGCACAAGGACTAAGACCACCCACCACCCATTTCAAAAGCACAAAAGCCCTTTTACCTATAAACTCAGCTTGCTGTATTTCTCAGTAGCACTCAGATATCAGGGACAGAGATATTACAAAAATTAGGCTGTTTCACTTGTCTGTTATGTTGTTTTCCCTGAGTGGGGCCAAGAGAGAGCAGGGAAGCCACAGCCTAACAGAACAGCAAATCTAATGCTCCGCTGCACTCTGAAAAACCTCTCTAGATTAACCAGGGTTAGGGATAATATTGTTCTTTACTCAAATCACCTCCGTCATATTTTCCTTCTGAATGTTACACTTGAGGTTTGAAATAAGATTGTTCTTGTGTCACACATTCTGAAAGTGGCCTCCTAAAAGTCTGTTATTTGAAATTTGAATCTCACAATGTTTGAAGGTTGCTACATGGTGAAAATGGAACATTGAGGAACACAAACAGATGGGAATGAAAGCAGCTGTTTAGGGTCCTTGTGAACAAAAGCCATTCTAAAATATAGAAATAAAAAAAATCATGGCCAATAGAGAAACTACGAAAATCATAATCATGGTCATCTGAATCAGGCTTGAATTGTTTTGAAATTGGGGGGTTATGGTAAGGGGCGTGACATTGGCAAAGCTTAGCGCGTGTTCGGGAAATCACAACACACTGGGCCAGCTAACCAATCACAGCACATTTCGAGTTTCGGAAGGAGGGGCTTCATCGAAACAGGAACTACATGGTGCGTTTGAGTCAGTTTTTAACAATCAAGCGTGAAAGCATATTCTAGTACACCCCAAAAACAAAAACACAGTTTTTAACAATCAAGCATGAAAGCATATTCTAGTACACCCCAACAACAAAAAAAAGTTAGGTAAATCAGGTCACTGCCAGAATGTTTCTCAATTAATTAGTTGTTTAAACCTATTTATTTTTTTAATCACTGAAATGTTTTAATAGTTGCTGTGTTGCCATGAAAAAGTGCTGCATGAAGTTGAAGATGAATATGTTTATATTAGTGTGCAAAGAGAACAAACAACAGAGGATGTGGTTAATTATCACATAAAGTCAGTGAGCTTCATTAAGAGTCTGTCGGTGTATATAATATGCAAAGAACTTTACACAATTTCTAATGGGACATTAGAAGACAGAGAGGGGAAATTGTTTCCTTTTTCTTTCTGTTTCATAATTCAGAGTTAGTCAGAGTGCTGATGGGGTTCTGATGGGACTCTGTCTCTTAATGAATGGAGATGAGGTTCATTGTGTGCCACACGACTCTTGACATATTCACACAGGAGCCTAAATTACCCTCATACAACACAATACCACATATACCCCACTTGTGTAATAAATATAAATAGCACTGTTTACTTATTGCCTGTAATCCTTCATTGGTAGTTATTGCTCGTTTTCCTTTAAGAGGGAATTAAAAAATAACTCTTTCAGTCATTATGTATGTTTGAGTAAGTCATCAATTCTGGGCAGAGATGTTATCATTAGCCTATCGAGCATCCGCCAACATCCACACCAATACAGCAGATCCATCACCCTCTACAAACACACATACACGGGTGGAGAGCACACTCACAGAACACGTTTTTTATCTTACCAATGACACAGAATGGTTTTCTAGCAAAGCGCAGTCGTCCTTGCCATCCCCTGTAACGACAGCAGCATCCAGCTGACCAGATGCGAATGATGTACTCCAGACCGAATACAACAATCATCACAAACTCCTGCAAATCAGAAAAAGACCTTTCATGACATCAGATGCACCACTTAATGGATACAATTAATACAATTTGGCAATGGATTAAAACTATCTCACAAAAAATAAGTACAGAATATGCTTATTGTATATATGCTATGGGGACATTCCATAGACATAATGATTTTTATACCTTCTATCCCCTACCCCTAAACCTACCCATCACAGAAAACTTTCTGCATTTTTACATTTTCAAAAAACATCACTATGTATGATTTATAAGCTCTTTACTTCATGGGGATCAAAAAATGTCCCCACAAGGACAAGGATTTCGGATATTGCTAACTTTGTGAGGACATTTTGTCCCCATAACGTAGGGTTTACCAGGACCATATACAACCTGGTTCACCACAGGAGTCTAGCTACTGTAACATAATTAACCTCTCAGCTAATCCATCATTGGCACATTCCTGGTGCCTGCTAATTGCACTGTTAGATAAACCCCAGTTGAGTTCACAGAGGGTTTCACCTGATTAAAACATCTGTCTGCATAGAGTTTATAACACTGCACCACTCATACAGAAACACCACGCACTTACATTACACTGCAGTGCTCACTGATGCTAAATGCGCATACAATCGGGTGAAAAGTTGAAACTCACAAGCTTTTGGAACACCTGGCACTGATTCTTGAGTACTGGGAAACAAAGCAAGCAAGCGAACAAAACAAAAAAATAAACAAAAAATAAACAAACAAAAAGTAACAAACAAACAAATAAATAATGCAGTCAAGCTTGGAAGATGAAGTCTGGCTTTGTTAGTGCCTGATTTATTTTTAAAATGTTTTCATAAATATCAAATGGGGTTGAAAAATACTAACCTTAAAAAATATGTATACTGTATTTAGTAGTTTCTTTAACTACTAAACTGTAGTCCATTACTGAATACAAATTACATGATTCAAATTGTAGTTGGAAATATACATTTTACAGGAAATATAATCTGATTACTTTTTGATTACTTTTAGATTACTTTCAACCTAACTGGTTTATAACATTGATTTAAATAGTATTATCTTGTAAGAAAAATTCAATTTTCCATTCCATTTTTTATTATCAACAACATGAAGTGCACTAAACATTACATTACATCAGGGTTTATATATATGAAGAGTTCAGATGCAAAAGCCTCTAAGTGCCATCTGAAATTCTGAATGATCATTTTTATCAAGCTCATATATTTAAGTTCAGTAATTTAACTTAAATGACAATTAATAAGTCATTTGCATTGTCATGTAAGTGAAATTATTTAACTTAAATATACGAGCTTGATAAAAATGATAATTCAAGAAGAAAATTTCAGATGGCACTTAGAGGCTTTTGCATCTGAACTCTTCATATATAACTGTGCAGCCTCTCAATTTTTCGCCTGGGTAGTGGTCAGTCTGTGTGTGCAATTCCACAAAACTTTTGATAAAAGGACAATTTAAAAGATAAAGAAGAATTAGGGAAAATCAATTAATTCTGAATTATTTACTGCAATTTGTGTGAATATTAAGTAATCATGTAATAAAAAATAAAAAATGACAAAAATAATTACAAGTATTTCATTTTTGGAATCTGACTGGTTACTATCAATTATTACCAGCATTGTTATATTGTTAACATTGTTAATATGTTTATATATATATATATATATATATATATATATATATATGAATTTACTAAATTCTAAATTCAGGATTTTATGTAGATCTATATATATATATATAGATCTACATAAAATCCTGAATTTAGAATTTAGTTTTGGGGTTAGTGGTTCATAATTTTAACATCCCAAAGAGAAAACCAAATTAAACTAGGTGTAAAGAATCTTCTCTGATGGATCTAATTTTCTTTTGTTTTAGTTCTTCTCAAGAATCAGTGCTAGATATACAGTACTTTGCATCTCGAATATTCATAATGTTTATGTCTAAATATCAAGTACTCTTTGCAGCTGTTGATGAATGAACCTTTTCACAGGCCATATTTCAAGTTTGCCCCATCTCTAAGGGGCAAGAGGCCTGGGATAGGCTTTAAACTGTCCTGTCATGATCCACTGTGACAGCAGGCTGAGCTTCCCACGGCTTCACACAACACTGTTTGTTTATTCTGAGTACTATCTGATACGGAGGCTGTGTAGGTCCTGCTTTCCCACCAGTGGGGTACACGCCATCCTCTCCTGCTTTCATTTCAGGTCAGCTCAGAGTCTATGAATGTCTCTCAATACAGACTCTTTAACTGAAACAGGAACACCTTGGCCCAACTCCACCAAGAGTCCAATGGGACGGAGGTGCTCAATCACTGAAAGCACCATGCTGCTTTCTGTTGTCACCTGAGAGGATCCCATCAGCCAGCAAAACATCTCAGTGAAATGATGAAACTAATCCGAGTTATCGTCTTTTAAGGTGAGGTCCTGAACAAAGTTTTTAAAGGGATCTTGGAACACCAAATTAGAGCAAGACATTTGACACCTTGTTTTGATAGTAGTGATCCCAACACTATAGTTTTCCTCTGTAAAGTTATCATTATAGTTGTAGTAAGTGGACTCCCCTATTCTCATAGAATTAGAACGATTATTTACACTATACTTTCTATTTGAATATATATTAAAATGTTTTTTTTTTTTTTTTTTTCTGTGATGACAAAGCCATGAAAAGACATTATGCAGACATTATGTTTGGTGCTCAAGAAACTGGTCTTATTATTAATGTTTAAAACTGCTGAAATGTGCTGCTTAACATTTTTGGGAAACCAGAATACTTTTTCCAAAAAATTTAAATTAAAGGTCAAATAAACAGCTTTTATTTCAAATTAAAATCATTTGAAACAATGTAAAAGTTTTTACTGTCATTTTGGACCAATTGAATATGTCCCTGCGGATTAAAAGTAGGCCTATTCATTTCTTCCAAAAAATAAAATTGTACTGACCTCACACTTATGAATTTTAGTCCCTGCTGACATATGGCCATGTAGGATAATCTTAACAAATAGCCAAAGCTATGTAGCAACAGTTAAAGCAAACTTTTTTTCCCATAAAATCAACTCCTTTTTTTGCATTTAATCATGTTTTACTCTGAAATGCATCATTACAGAAATAAATGGTTAAACAGCCATTCATGTTGAGTGTTTCAGGTGTGTACTTTGGCTGTGCATACAGTACAGCAGGGGCGGCTGGCCAATAGAGGGCGCTAGGGCGCCGCCCCCCCATGAGCCAGACCACAGTTTATGAGCCACACTCATTAAATAAATAAGTAAATATATACATAAATCATACATACAAATTGTCAGTATTTGTGTGTTTGAGATATTAAATACACCCAGTATATGTGAAAAATATAATAGAAATTCAAAATATCTGCTTTTTCAACACGTCTCCTCCACCTGCGTGCACGTCGATCAGCTCTGGGGCGCTGGAGAGAGGCGCCCCAGAGAGGCGGGTCTGTGGATCAGTTTAGCCAATTGCTGATTTAAGTTTGACATGTTTGACATAAACTGTAGCCAATCAGCGAGCTCAAATCTAGTCAGCTATGGGCGCTTCTGTTTAGCGCCCAAAGCTGCGCGAGCCCGAGCCGAGGCACGCCCATCTCTATCAGACAGCTGTCTATCGGGCTAGCTAGCTGGATGCGTCATGCTAATGCCTTGTTTTGCTTTCCGTGATTACTTTTTAAAACAACAGCGATAGATCCAGCATGGACAGTTACCGGAGCGAGGGACCTGTCTGAGAAAGTAACTACTGTTTTAATTAAATTTCAAATGCAAATGGAAAGTTTGTGCAATTTGTTTTGTTTTTTTTGTGTAAGAATGCCTCAGCCTTGTAATATGGCATTAAATAATTACTGACTTTTTGACAGAGCACTGGTATCGTGCAGTTTGTGTTAATACTAATAATTATTTGTAATATTATTATTATTCGCTTTACAAAGATATGTAAAGGCAGTGGTTCTCAAACTGGGTTTGTGGTGGTTCTCAAACCGTGAGGTGACAGAAGGTGGTGCGGGAACAAAATGCTGAATTTTGCCGTTCCTTTAATACTACCTCATCTTAAAATACGATTTAAACTGAGCATGCATTTCTCTCAGGTTAAATGCTGTAAATACATGACATCCGATCAAATTACCTCATCTTTTGCGGTCAAAACTGTCTGCATTTAAGCAGCGTGTAGTGGGCTGCTATATGACAGGTCTCGTGCAGATTGCTGCCTCGGCAAATCGCGCTATATTGCCATTCTCGACCATGTGCGTTAGCGATTGCAAATGTCACATTGATTTTATACAACAGTTCAACAAACGAAATATTAATATTAAGTGATGTTCATTTTCAACACAGTTGTCATTATTTTTACAATAAAATAATAGCTCCAAAGCCACAGCAGAACTGCAGCACACAGCAGTGTTTGAGAACGAATCTGCGACTTTGAACGAATCATTAGAGTCAATGATTCAATGATTAATTCATAAATACTACCACTTGCTTCATTTCTGAATGACTCGATGACTCACCACCTACTGGCGGTTTTAATTTAATATTTAAAAGCATCACTTCGTTTTTACCATCATTGCATATTTATCTATTTAACTTTTTTTTTAAAGCATTATTTATTTTATAAAGGTATGTGTAAAGGTAAAAATGCACTTGAAAAAATCGATTTAAGGGGGCAAATATTGTCCCTTGGTGTGACGAGTGTGGGTACGCAGAAGGACATTAAGCCTCTTGGGGTACAACTCTAAAAAGTTTGAGAACCACTGGGAGTGGGTTAAGGAATAGAACAAAATAAACATCAAACACAATACACATACCAAGGGCAGAAAGTAGGCCTAATAGCCTACTCCCATGGTTTGAATATGACACAGCCCCACCTAAGATATTTTTCACCAGCCGCCACTGCAGTACAGTAGGTTTGTGTGCATCTCACCAGTATAAGGAGACAGTGATTGGAGAGGTCCATATGAGTAGGGATGGTGGAGAACACAGAGAGAACCAGACAGCCAAACACCAAAGTGAACCTGCCAGTGAACAAAAGAGGAAAAACATTAGTAACTGTATCCTGTTCTGTGTGACTTCACCTGAGCAACTGCGAGCTGAAACTAAAGGTTTCACTGTTCTGGAGTGAAAGCACCTTAACAAATCCTCAAGATGGACCCCATTAAAGAACATTACAGAATCTGAGAGCTTTCAGAGTGGCATTAGATCGTAAACAAATCCGGTGGTGCTTTTCTACAGACCTGATGACATTGTGCGCATACAAATCATCACTTTCAGCATCATTGAAGGTGCAGAGTTTTGCTAATGATGGATGTGTGTCTTGTATAACTAGTATGTCACATCGCACACCCTCTGACTCTCTGCTATTGTCTGAGAGCTATTTACAGGAACATACAGTACAATACACTTTCTCCTGCTACCTCTCTATCTGCCCTGTTTCCTTTCTCTCTCTTTTGTTCTCACCCTGTATAAACAGGCTATTAAGAACATTGGCCTGAGGTGGTTGAGAACAGAGATGGACTCTTCATCTTCAGAAGCATGCAGCTGTGTGAGACGTGCAGCCGTATGCGGTTATGTGCTGTCTGAGTGAACTAGCAGACATCACCATGTCTTCCAGCGAATGCTGTTCTTATGTTTCCTGTAAATACAATGTGTCTGGGAGCCTTTTTTTTTTTTTACACATCCAACACTGTCTTCTGTATTTCACCTTTCATCTCCACCTTCCTCTTATTTGAAAGGGACCATATTCTATAAGTTTGTAAATTATTATTTCCAATACAATTTTCCACCCTCTCACTGAACCTTAGGCCTGTTTTAGTGAAAGCAGCTTCTTAGCAGCTATACTGTATACCAACATTAACTGTTAATTGTCAATTTGAACATAAGGAATGTGGTGCCGAATAGCACAATAGTAGATTTAAAAGTTTCAACGTGAAGCCTTTTGCTATATTTGCTCTCTGTATTCATAGTCTTTCAGTAAATAACATTTTATATAATGCAACATACTCCAGTAGGTCTGCTGCATGCAGGGTAGGCACCAGAGGAGCACTTAAAAGGGGGCTTCTGGAGCAACTATAAAGGGGGCGATGATGTAACACAAAGTATCCCCAGCTAGAAAAACATATGTGGCCCATTTACGTATTTGTCAGACCGTAAACAAACCTGTCTCGCTACAAAAACTATGAAACTAAAAGCTACTGAACAAATACAGATGGCAGTGCACTGAATAATAATACATAAAACAAAAAGGAAAATTGCCCAGGCCAACATATTCGAAAATTCAACTCATCGAGATCCATGAAATAAACACGTTTTAAACCACCAGATATACGTTTTAGATACACAATTTCAGATGTTGTTACTTGTTATGCATTAAAGCAACATGTTCAGGTCTTATTTTAAGTTATTTGGCTTATATTTACAAAATGAACAAGAATTTAAGAACAATCAAACCAGGATATATATATATATATATATATATATATATATATATATATATATATATATATATATATATATATATATATATATATATATATAAATGTATTAGTCCACAGATACATTTTATACAGGTTTATTTCAGTTATTGCATTCAACAAATGATAACAATTAATAAAATATAACATTTTAAAGCATTGCATGGTACAAAGGAAGAACACAAAAAAGTGCAATCATTGTATAAAACTAGTTGAAGTTTGCTTCATCCCAACATTACACAAAGAGAATGCCTGCAATCATTCAGTCAGGGACGACAGCACAAAATGTGCAAACTACTGTAATAAAAACATAATAAACTGTAATGAAACGATAAAATTTTTTCGTTTAGGCATAAGTTTGTGCAATGCTGAAACTATATTTACCTTTTTTTAAATTTGTAATGCTTTTATATACAGTGAGGAAAATAAGTATTTGAACACCCTGCTATTTTGCAAGTTCTCCCGCTTGGAAATCAAGGAGGGGTCTGAAATTGTCATCGTAGGTGCATGTCCACTGTGAGAGACATAATCTAAAAACAAAAAATCCAGAAATCTCAATATATGATTTTTTAACTATTTATTTGTATGATACAGCTGCAAATAAGTATTTGAACACCTGTCTATCAGCTAGAATTCTGACCCTCAAAGACCTGTTAGTCTGCCTTTAAAATGTCCACCTCCACTCCATTTATTATCCTAAATTAGATGCACCTGTTTGAGGTCGTTAGCTGCATAAAGACACCTGTCCACCCCATACAATCAGTAAGAATCCAACTACTAACATGGCCAAGACCAAAGAGCTGTCAAAAGACACTAGAGACAAAATTGTACACCTCCACAAGGCTGGAAAGGGCTACGGGGAAATTGCCAAGCAGCTTGGTGAAAAAAGGTCCACTGTTGGAGCAATCCTTAGAAAATGGAAGAAGCTAAACATGACTGTCAATCTCCCTCGGACTGGGGCTCCATGCAAGATCTCACCTCGTGGGGTCTCAATGATCCTAAGAAAGGTGAGAAATCAGCCCAGAACTACACAGGAGGAGCTGGTCAATGACCTGAAAAGAGCTGGGACCACCATTTCCAAGGTTACTGTTGGTAATACACTAAGACGTCATGGTTTGAAATCATGCATGGCACGGAAGGTTCCCCTGCTTAAACCAGCACATGTCAAGGCCCGTCTTAAGTTTGCCAATGACCATTTGGATGATCCAGAGGAGTCATGGGAGAAAGTCATGTGGTCAGATGAGACCAAAATAGAACTTTTTGGTCATAATTCCACTAAACGTGTTTGGAGGAAGAAGAATGATGAGTACCATCCCAAGAACACCATCCCTACTGTGAAGCATGGGGGTGGTAGCATCATGCTTTGGGGGTGTTTTTCTGCACATGGGACAGGGCGACTGCACTCTATTAAGGAGAGGATGACCGGGGCCATGTATTGCGAGATTTTGGGGAACAACCTCCTTCCCTCAGTTAGAGCATTGAAGATGGGTCGAGGCTGGGTCTTCCAACATGACAATGGCCCGAAGCACACAGCCAGGATAACCAAGGAGTGGCTCTGTAAGAAGTATATCAAGGTTCTGGCGTGGCCTAGCCAGTCTCCAGACCTAAACCCAATAGAGAATCTTTGGAGGGAGCTCAAACTCCATGTTTCTCAGCGACAGCCCAGAAACCTGACTGATCTAGAGAAGATCTGTGTGGAGGAGTGGGCCAAAATCCCTCCTGCAGTGTGTGCAAACCTGGTGAAAAACTACAGGAGACGTTTGAACTCTCTAATTGCAAACAAAGGCTACTGTACCAAATATTAACATTGATTTTCTCAGGTGTTCAAATACTTATTTGCAGCTGTATCATACAAATAAATAGTTAAAAAATCATACATTGTGATTTCTAGATTTTTTTTTTTAGATTATGTCTCTCACAGTGGACATGCACCTACGATGACAATTTCAGACCCCTCCATGATTTCTAAGTGGGAGAACTTGCAAAATAGCAGGGTGTTCAAATACTTATTTTCCTCACTGTATATATATATATATATATATATATACAAAATTCTCAGCAGTGTATTTCCCTAAATTTTTGAATGATCACTCTATAATTTTTAATGCAGCAGCATAACCACTGAAAGGCCTGAATTGAGCATCATACTCTCTCAAAATCAGAGGTAAAATCCTTATTTACTGACATTTCACTTGAGACTTAATGACATAAATAAATAGTATAATTAAACTTTATTTGTAGTTCTTCTTGCACTCTGCACATTTCTTAATATTAAGCCTAAAATGTGTTTTAATATCACTATTAGTAAGGATAGTATGATCACTGTATAATATGTCTTTAAATGCAAGACATTTAAAATGTACCTAAAGTATACTTGCAATAGTTCCACTTTAGCACAATCAAATATACTCAAGTATATCTTTAGTTGAACCTCAGCACTACTTCCAGATAAATGAAGTGCATTAAGTACAAAATTAGTTGTTCCAATTTAACAGACTAAGTATATCAATTTAGTATACCAAAAGTAAAATTGCAGGGTATTTCTAGATGTAAATGTATTTGTAGAATACTTAGCATAAAATAAATGTATTTCAAATACATTGTGGAATATTTATTTTTCACTAGGGATAAAAGAGAGTTTGAGAGGTGTTTATTCGGGATCTGTGTCTCTATGTCTGTGATCAATAACAAACACATTGTGGCATTTGTCTGTAACTGTGTTAACAGCTGTTATCAAAGTCCTGCTGACAGCACCTACATGTTCTTCTGTCTTTCTTTCTCTTTTTGTCTGTGAGACAGTCTGTCTGACCTACTCCTCACCCTTTTAGTGCTTGGCTAACACATGCACACCCACACTGGCCAGACTCTTTCAGTTAGTGTGAGGGCTTCTGTGAATCTCATAATACTTCATAGTATTACAATCCCCAAAGACTGAATCGTGACAGAGTTTATGAGTCATTGCAGGATATAGCGCTTTCCATATCCTGGTGGTACAGCAGACCACAACTATTACACTCAAACTGGTGTCGTGCTACTCAACTAGAACATGTTTATCGCATTTAAACATGCATACAGACAAATGTACACACGCACACAATAAGCCTAAGAAAAGGGCTTCTGCTACAGTCATTACTGTAATCCAATAAACATGCAAAACAGTAGCAACAACACAAAAACATAGTCAGCTTGAAAAGTATGAGACCAATAGTGTAATGTGTTTATTTTCATATTCATAATATATTATCACCATAACAATTTGAGTAAAAAGTTGAATAGAAAAATTGACATGCATTTCATAATTTCAAATATTTCTTAATATTTAGTTTGACCCATTTTTGCTTTAATAACAGCAACACTCAAGCTCCACAAGTTTGTGTATCATGTGATCCAGCATGATTTGAGAGCATTGTGCTTTAATGGAAGCAAGACAATTTGTTAACATAAATAAAAATGTTCAATGAAAGAAATCCAAGACTTTTTGCACTATACGTGCACCCAGAAACATCTTCCAGAGCTATTTGAAGGATCTCTCGCACTCAGATGTGGGGGGAAATGAAAATATTAGACCAGGAAGGAATGACTTTTTTGAACAAACAGCTGCAGGTACCAGAGCTCTGCTAAACGCTTAGGCCAGACAATGTGTCTTTCAGCATTCAGAGCCGTGTGGTCACAGCGCCAGGCTCCCACAGACTCCGACATCTGAGCTTTCAAACCTCTGAACCCCAGAGATTTTCTTCCATCGGCAAGACAAAACACAGCACCACCTACTAATTCAGCGGTCTCTGCGTGTAAATGTGCATCAGAGTGTCTGAATGCAAATGTCAGCTTGCAGTTCTGTCTTAGTGCTGTTTTACGATGCAACGGAGAAATAATAAAGATGGAAATAGTACAGTAGCATATAATGGGCTGGACACCTGTTTCTGTTTGCCCATGTGTGTGAGACTGTCTGAGATTGTGTTGTTTTTGAAGCAGGTTCTGAGGGATTTGAGGAGCATTCAGGCAGACAATGATGACATGCTCAGAGTTGGAATTTCAATAATTCCCCCATGAGTCTGGCCACCTGCAGTGTGTACCGTCTGACCAAACATGACACGGTAGAGGGCGGGGTTGTGGTCTACCACACCAAACACACAAAATCAGCTTATGTGAAGAAAAACCTTTAATGAGACAAAGAGACAAAAAACAAAGAGACAAGACAAGTAGAGGAGATGACATGAGGTAAGAAAAGAGATGAGAATAAATTAGGGGATCTCATAAGACAGATGAGATCAGGTGAGATGGGATGAGATGAGCAGAAACTACATTTTGCAGGAAGTGAGAAGAGTGGAGTAGAGAAGAGTGGAGAAGAGACAAGAAAAAGAAAAGAAAAGAAAAGAAAAGAAAAGAAAAGAAAAGAAAAGAAAAGAAAAGAAAAGAAAAGAAAATGTTAAGATGTTCCTGTGATTCAGAGAGTTGGCTGGTTTAGAGGTCAGTCTTTTGCGTTCCTGACAAGATGAAAATGATAATTCATTTTCCATTGGATTAATATAAAATATAACATGGGTAATCCAGCGTCCACAACACAATACAGCCTGAATTATAATGGCTGTTCTCTGAATTATTGAATGGCTTGTACAAATAGCCTGTGGACATCTGGCTCTGATTTGGCTCGAGTCTCTAATGGTTCTCCTCCGTCTGAACAGGAAGGTCTGGACACTGGCTGCTGTTTCCACTGCAGCTGGAACAGACTGTAGAACACAACTCAGACCTCTGACCAGAGCTTCACACAGCCCCATGGTTAATGACAGCCATAACACTCAATCAGGAGGTGGGTTTTATTATGTCACAGCCCTGACATAATAAAAGCCACAGGTTATATATAGGGGTCTGAATGTTAGAATTTGTCCCAAAACATTAAGGGAACGGCTGAATTCGCTACAGTAACACAACAGAGCAACTTCTTTTTCACAAGAAGTTTGACTGCCAAAACTGGAACAGTAGGTTCCACCATGCAAAAATCCAGAAAGCATGTAAAAGTGAGAGAGATGACTGATCGGCATCAGACAGAAGGGAACAAGCTTGTATTACTTGCACCCCATGTGTTTGTGTGTAAGAGTGTGTGCTTATTTGATAACATGATGCTGACTGTATGATCAGCCATTATATGTGTACATGTTTGAGTTAATATTGAGCCAATTTAAAGATGTTTTTTTTGGTCTGCTAGATTCCCAGGCATTCCTCTGGCTGGCTGAACGCAGGCCTGTCATGAGTAATTAGGGCTGTCATCTAACACTGCACATTGCTGTTCCAGGTTCAGTGAAGCCAGTCTTAAAGTACCCCTGTAGTCAAAAATGTAGTCAAAACTCATCTTTGACCACCAAAATTACATATTTAAAAGTTTTTTCCTTGTATAATATTTTCCTTAATAAATAAATAAATAGCCTGAATGTTACTCTACACGCTTCTCTCATTTAGTATAAGTGGTTCTACGAATGTGCAAATTAGCCCCGCCTCCACTCACTCACACCAGCTCAGAGGTCCACTCGTTGACGATCACACGTTGACGTGATTGGTTAAAAAGGTAGTTTGTGACGTCAGAAAACCCAGCGATTTCAAACCGCAATTCTGAGACTGTCTTTGGTACACTGCAGTTTTAAGGAGAAAATACCCAGCAATGGTGCTGACTTATGAATTTGCACATGGTTTGTCTTAAAGCATATTAAAAACACCACATAGACATATAAACAACATTAAAAGCTTGATTTTCACCACAGGGGGACTTTTAAGAACAAAAACTTGCAATAAAGCCCAAGTGAGGCAGCTACTCGAAACTGGCAATTACTGCGTTATATGCAACCACATGATTCACTTAAAATTAATTTTGTCAACTTAACCTGGTGCTGAACAGTTTCACCTGGTGCACACCAGCATACAAGCTATAAGTAATTTAGAGAGCAATTAGATTTGCTTTTCATGAAGAAAACAGGGTTTGCAACTTTCTGTCAGCTGCTCAGAAGAGTTGTTACAATTACTGTAGCATTCAAGACCAATCAAAATTCAGTAAACAAACAGATGCAAGACAGAAGACCAATCGCAATTCAGCAAATAGTACAATGAAGATGTCATCACTTCAGTTTCTATTCTAACAGTTCAAATTCAATGGGAGATTCTCAAAACAATCTTATGTCCTTGAATAGAAATTTGTTCAGTTTAAATGGACTCTGGTAAGCAGTTTGGGCTGAATTAACTGTAGACGTTTAAAACTTGGGTTAGGGGTTTAGAACAAAGCCAGAATAATTGAGGAATATCAACATAGTGGAGCCATGAATGCACTATAAAAAGAACACAGGCCAGTCAGGCGTATGCTTACAGTTGGCAGGAAAAGAGGAGTTTGTTGGAGTTTAATTGTTCTCAAATTGCACTAGGGATTTTTAATTAACTGTGTTAACTGCTGGCAAACAGACTATACAGAAATTTGAGGTGGCAGTGTGCAGAAGTGATCAAAGATGAAGCCTAAAAATAGCTTGCTAAGGTTTGAGATAGAAGTAGGCCTATTAATGCTGTTATATGCATGACGGCCTCCAGAGAGGCATCATAACAACATAAACTAATACACAAACTAGCCTACTTAAAAAATTCCTGTACGTCCATTGTGAATCATGCCTCATAAATGAAATGTTTTGATCTACTGTTCTTCCACCAGCAACTGCTAAGCATATAAGTATTTTAAAAAGAGGACAACCACTGATATGCGTATCAAAGAGAAATGCAGGGATCCAACTTCAAAGGGAAGAACAGATATTCATTGTCATACCTTTGAACACCAAAAATCACATCTTGTACAAAATGTAAAAAAAATACAAAAACATTTTTTTTACAGCAGTGTGACTCCATTGCCACAATATTACCGTTTTTACTGTATTTTTGATCAAATAAATGCTCGGTGCAAGACTTCCAAAACTTTTCAGCAAATCTGTTCCTATATTCAGTATTGGGAGTACAACCCTTAGTATCAAAGTGCTTGATATAACATGATATAGATCCTTAACATTGCATCATCTGTTTTGCATAATATTAATAATAATAATAATAAATGTTTCAGTTCTTTAGAAAGTAAAATATTTGAGGGAGTAACAAAATATGGCACCATTAACAGAATACAGCTATTATTTTATTAGATATAACAGACATAAACCCTGAACACACCTGAAACTCTGCAAGGTGAGAAATGATGGTCTTTTTAACATGAGGTTCAGTCTGATCAAGCATGGCGCTATCCATGGTCCTGAAGCTGATCACATTATGCCACTGCTGCATCAATATGATGCTATGGCTACAACACACAGAGGCTTAATCAGGTTTGTGACCTTCTGTTAAAATCGAAAGGCTACCTGATCATAATAGAAAAGAACACGGCGTGTCAAATTATCACATTCATTTGGTCTGTGCTCTATCTGATTTACAGACTGTGTAAATAGGAGTTCAGTAGTCCATCAGTTATTCATAACCTTATTTATCATATTTATATTTTATAATATCCAATATAATATTTCTATATTCTACATTCTAAACTACTTTAGCTTTGTATAGGTCTTTTTTTCAGGAGCTTTGGGACACATTATCCCAAAAATATCAGCGGAATCCCTACTACAAATCCCCCCAGCACTTTTACATAGGGAGACAGTTCCCTAATCTCTTCCTTACAGACAAATAGAACACAATGTACTGTAAGCCCATGGAGTTCAAACAGCCCCATCGTAACTGCAGGCTCCCAGACACCACAGAAGTTGGGTTTCTTTTCGAGCCTTACTTCACTGGGGAGGAGTGTGGGGATGGGGATGAGCTACGCCGTGCCGCCCCATTTCGCCTCCAGCAGTTTGTCTTAAGGAGGACAGGTAGCAGGAACAGACAGGATGTTCCCCTGCCAAAAGTCTATTAACTAATCCTGATGTTTATACAATCTACTCAAGTATCTTACAAGGCTGATCGGTTAGATGAAACACGCTGTTTTTTTACTAAGCAACTACTTAACAAAACAAGCCAGCCAAAGGCATCCAACTAAAGTTCACTGAAGTGAATGGAAACACTTAATCATTTAAATAATAGAAAGAAAAAAATAATTTATAATCATTAATTTAAATAACCATTCGTTGAGATTATGACGGTCATTATTTGATGGTCATTACTAAATCGTGCCTTCTTATTGCATGTTGTTGCTGTAGGCATAAATGTAATATGATAAGTCTTTGCCTTTATTACTTTCAGCTATTATATTTTGTGTCGCCATGTACGCTACCGTTCAAAAGTTTGGGTTTTCAGCAGTCATTCTTCTAGTCTTAAAGGTGCTGTATGTAGGATCCAGCGGCCTCTAGCGGTGATGTTTCAGATTGCAACAACAGCGCTCGTGCGCGTGCTCAAACTCAAGAGCGCGAACTCACTACCGGCGGCCACACTGAGACTTTCAACACAACGGAGAAAGCATCACACAACATGCTGGAAACTCTTGTAAACTCCCACTGCAACATTACCATAATAGGCTACTTTTATCAGCTTGACGTAGAACTAATGCTCCATGCTCGTACCATGATAACGTTACATTGACTGTATTTTGCCGACATGTGGTGTTATCTAGCATTATTTCACTAACTATTCGTGTATCTTTCACAATCAGCAATGTCAACATAGGTCAATGAATGAAAACGAAAACGGTTAGTCAACTAGACTGGACAATTTCAGTGTAACAATAAGACAGTAGGAAGTAATATTACTGTACTGTACATGTCTGGAAATGTGTATTATAAACAATATGATAGTAGTGGGATGAGTGACGTTAGACAGTAGATCTAGTACATAAAATAAAAGTTACATCCTAAAGCACCTGCTTTTTGTTATCATGGAACAGTCTTTTGTATTCATTTCATGTCTTATGTATGTTATATTTTACCTTGCTATTTCAAAACGGAGGTCTCTCCATAATTCAAACGCTCTGCCGATGTTGATCCGTGTTTTCGTCCTGAGTCGATCCGATTGACGTTTGGCCTGACGAGCTTCAGCAGATATATTTTTATATATATATATATATATATATATATATATATTTGGAGTTTGTGTTGGAGTCTGTGTTGTGCTGGAGGCAGGTCGTTTTTTGGTGTTATCAGACTCCATGTCGTTAGCTGCAGTGCAGTTGCAATAGACTGTAGGCTCGGGAGCGCGCATGCACGTCACATCCGGTGGATTTCGCAGAAAATCCGACCCGGAGACTTCACATAAAAATAGGATTACTGGCCTTCAGAGGTAATAGCAAAACACGAAAAGTGGATCAATGTAATGTGTGATTACAACCCCTTCACAGACGGCCAATAAAAAAAGGATTCATTTTATAAAAAAAGTTACATACAGCACCTTTAATTGTGTCACATGATCCTTCAGAAATCATTCTAATATGCTGATTTGGTGCTCAATAAATTTTTATTATTATAATGTTGGAAACAGTTGTGCAGCTAAATATTTTTGTGGAAATCATGACACTTTTTGCAGGATTCTCTGATCAATAGAAAGTTAAAAAGAACTGTATTTATTAGATTTTTTTTGTATCATTATTTAAAAAAAAACAACTTTACGGTCACTTTTGACCAATTTAATGCATTATTGCTGAACAAAATTATTCATTTCTTTAATATATATATATATATATATATATATATATATATATATATATAAACTTTCGTTAGTGAACAAAGAAATTAGCATAATTTCAGAGCATCCAAACTTTTATCAAAAATATCTGTCTTTGAAAAAGTTAAGTGGATATTCTCTTATTATGCGTTAAAGGGAGAAAATTAATTTGGTATTAGTTTTGAAGGAGATGATATCTGGTTATATAGTATACACAGAGTTTGCTCTTTTTATTTTAGCTTTGTAATATCATCTGGTTTCTGTAAAATATAATTTGCTACATAAGCTGTAAAATGCAACTGCTATTGATAGTCAAATAAGCTATCGTATAACATTTCTTAGAGCACAAGAAGGAGAAATGAAAAGTACACAAAGGAGATTTAGTGTAATGATTCTTATGTGTAGTGAACGTCACCCGCATGGCTGAGGAAACGGGGCCAAATTTCCATGATGCAGCATAGCTTGGCTTTGAAGGTGTGGGCCACCTTCTCTCCCTCCCTCCGTCTTTTCCTTTCCTTTCCTTTCCTTTCCCTTTTGGGTACCATTAGGAGAAGTGGGAGGAATCGGCACAAGCTGTTTTCCATGTGATGAGCACAAATCCTGCACTAACAGGATCCAGACCTAGGGAAGCTGGTGAGCTCTAGCAGCTGACAGGGTTCATAAACGCTCCTGGCATACAAGGAAACAGCAGCAGGTTCTCATCAAACACCAAACGGCCTCTCCTGTACTCCCTTGCTACCTCAGTGGGTCTCATTCTCTCAATCTTGCTCTACAGTTGCTGGTGCTAACCAGATGTCAGCCTGTGTCCAACAGTGCAAACTATCACAAAGAGAAAAGAATATGGAGTGAAAATGGTGGCGACAAAATCTTAAGAGCAAGTTTAAAGAGATGTTTTGTCCAGCAAATTAGAAAGAGTACAAACATATGTACAGAGTACATATAAATGTATTATGGAAAGTGTATATTTGATGTAATGCAACAGGCCACTATTTATTTTCTTCTCCATTTTTAACCTAGTAAACTTTAATGTTTTTTTTGTGTGTGTGTGTGATAAATAAATAAATAAACTAATTAATTCATTCAATTAGTTTAATTTAAAAAATATATATTTCTAAAAATATTAAAGGTGCATTGCGCAAGTCTCTGAGTTTTTGCAGAACTATGCCCCCTTCTGGCGACACGCGAAACTGCAACCAGAGTTGTGCACGCGGTTACGTGGAGTTTGCATTGGGGTTTGGGATGAACTAGAAGCCGGTCTCTTTGAATCCATCTTCTACTTTTGCCAAAGTCGCTTGAGTTGTCTTCGCTGATGCAGATAATGGCGGCGAATACACAAACCTGCCAGACATAGCCAGGTGAGTGTGAACGCGCATGACGTCACGCCCAGTCGATTCCATCCCGAATCCCTCTTATTTATTTTACTGTACAGGATTATAGAGGCAATCGCAGAGATCATAGAAGGGCTCATTCAGCCCATCAGGCAATTGTTTAAGCATGTATGGGTTAGAAAAACGGGTATTTTTAACATGAAAAGTTGCTTAATGCACCTTTAATGAATTCTTTAAGAATTTTTAAGGCACCTTGGTTGGGAAATGCTGGTCTAGACCCTGAAAGGAGCTTATAGCACCCATTGAACCTCATGCAGTGGAAAGGAAGCTCAAATTCACCTGTTCTCAAGCAGTTACCTATACTGAAACTCACTCCACTCCTTAGACATTCTCGTGCCTGTGCCCCTTTTCATCAGTCCTACATTTCATTCCCTCTGTCTTCATTGATGCTTTTCACAGCTCTTTACCAATGCTATCATAGAAGAAAAAAAACTGCAAAATAGAAACCAAAACCATATTAAAGACTAAATCGTGCTGAGTCACAACGACAGAACATATTTTAAAAAATCATTTGGGCAACCAAAAGGTGAAGGACTGATAGAAGAAGAGCTGCTAGTGAGTAAGATAATCTGTTCCTCAGTAAGACTTTAGACAGATGGAAATCTCCATCATTTACAAACACTTTGAACTCATTCACCCCAGAAAGTTCAACCACACCATGAAATCCCACACTCACTGCCGCTGCTGGCGGTCTTGCTCCACTAGCTCCATTAAACACACAAATGTGCTCAAACACAAATGTTCACAGGAAAGACTCTGTCACGGCTGGCTGTGCTGTGTGTTGAGTCGACATGCTTCCTATGGTTATCACAGGTAAATTGAACAGGGAAACAAGAAATAATCCAGGAAGAACTCTAGACATGCTTCAAGGAGGGATAAGAGGAGAGAAAGAGTCATTATAGCTTAAATGAAGCTAATGCATGTTCAAGAAGGAAGATTTTCTCTCACACACACGCACTCTCTCTTTCTGTGGTGTGTAGATTTCAGGTATATACGCATCTATGACTGACATATTTTTAAATAAATTTCCTTTAGTTAAAACAGCTCAATAATGCATTTTAGTCTGGGACAAGGTTTAAGCCTTGTCTGTGAAACCAGGGTGTAGAATGGTTAAAACGTGCTGAACTGCATAACGGTATCGGTACCTATGATCATAGTGTCTGTCTCTCTTTCTTCAGATGCAATTTTGCCCCTGGTGGGTCCTCACACTTTACTTATGGATGGGATCACTGCAGAACCCACTAAAGTGTTCTTCACATCTCGCTTTAATTGGACTGTTTACAAGCAGTGTGCCGAAACTCTATTGTAGACTTGAGGTTAATTTTCACCCCGGCTGCAGTAGTAAATCTGGCGCATCAGAGGGGGATTTTCATCACTGGAGAAACCACAAGCATCATACGAGCACATGAAAAGCTATTTGGGTAACAGCAAAACTAAATTGACACAAAACTATATTAACATGAGAAGATTATGACTGAATTGTCTAAAACTAAAACAGCTGATGAGGTTTTTCCAGCCTTATCTGCACGTAAAAGAGTTTCCACTAAGTAGCAGAGTGACAGAACACACACACACACACACTCAGTTCTAGACATAGCCTATGTCTATACAAACGCTCACATGTACCTCTGGCTTTTTATGGCATTAATGATATTTTGAGAAAAAGCAGATGGGCAAAATCTGTCAAGCTTATATTGACATTGTCCATATAAGGATACAGTAGCCAGAGAGCCTGTCTATCCAAGCTCTCTTGCTCCATTTCATACACATGAACACACACCTCTCTCTTTTTGAACATAAAAATGGTATCGTTCTGAAAGATTTCCTACCCTGTTCTATCCTAGGTGTATGGGACTTTCTTCTTTTAGTCAAACACAGTCAGAGTTATATTAAAAAATATCCTGGTTCTTCCAAGCTTTATAATGGGAGTGAATGATATCCTAGATTTTGAAGCCGAAAAAGTGCATCCATCCATCATAAAAGTAATCCATAAGGCTCCAGGGGGTTAATTAAGGCCTTCGGAAGTGAAGCGTTGCACTTTTGTAAGAAAAATATCCATATTTATAACTTTACAAAATATAAATCACTGGCTTCCGGCCATATGCGAGTGGAGTTCCTGCGGAAGAGTGACCCCTGACCCGACGCATGTAGGAATAGCGTAAGAGTAGACGTCTCTTGTGGTTCAAACAAATAGGGCTGGGCAACAAACTCAAGCTCCTCTTTTCTTAAATCGAAATTCTCATTTTAAAATGAGACATTTCTCCTTAAAAATTCTCGTTTTAGACTTTTAATTCGTGAGCGGTGTTTTGTTTTGCTCTATCCTCTGCGCTTCCGCGTTCGTCAATACATCACGCGTCGGGTCAGAGGTCACTCTTCCGCTGGAACTCAACTTGCATACGGCCATTACCGGAGGTAATATGGATATTCTTCTTATGAAAACGCATCACTTCGCTTCAGTAGTCCCTTATTAACCCCCTGGAGCCGTATGATTACTTTTATGATGGATGGATGCACATTTTGGGGGCTTCAAAATCGAAGGTACCATTCACTCCCATTATAAAGCTTGGAAGAGCCAGGATATTTTTTTTTATAACTCGGAATGAGTTTGGCTGAAAGAAGAAAGTCATAAATCACCTAGGATGGCTTAAGGGTGAGTAAATTATGGGATAATTTTTTTATTTTTGGGTGAACTAACCCTTTAATGCCAAATAACACCTGCAATGGCTTGTAACTCATTGTTCCCTGAGGAATAAAAATGCAAATGGCTGTGGTATCATCTAAATTTGACAAGCAAACATATGGTTAGATAGTACACTAAGATTACTTAGTGTGTGTAAAGATTACTTATTCTTTAGATACTTATCTACTTGTCTACTTGTTGTCGTGTAAATGAACAGCCAGAATGCATTAAAAGTTTTCTGTTTTCAGTTGAAAACCGTGTTGTGTAAACGGCCCCTTAGTTAATAACTAATGATTCTTACAACAGAAATGAATCAATTAAAAACTTAAGCTGGACAATGACTTTCTTCTAGAGCTGCTGTACAGCCAAAACTATCTTTGTTGCATTCATTTCCTATTATCACTGCAAAGCTGCTTTGAAACAATCTGTACTGTATAAAGCGCTATATAAATGAAGGTGACTTGACTTGATATATTCTCTGAAAACAAGCCTTAACCCTCAGAGGTCGGAGATCACGCCGGCGTGATCTGCTCGCTTTTTTCCTTATGAGTTGAATTGAGACCCGAAATACTCTTTTGAATTTGATTTTACAAAACAAGTTTCATACATCAATCGATTCTGTTAAATGTGTATTATTTTTGTGTATACTCACAATAAAAACAAAGTGCTGTGCTTTTTGCCAAAAAAAGAAAAATAAACACGAAGCGAGTTCTGCCTTCTCTCTGCCAGTGTAGTCCATTCTGAAACGCGTCCGAAAATGAACAATAACTCAGCGAATACTCAGTCAAACAGGCATACAGTCACACAGGCATGAAGCTTGAATTCTCTACTTTTTAATGAAGTAATTTATATAAAAAACAAATATTCTCATCTTGTGAAATCTGTATTAAAAGAGAGCGATTCCAGTCGAGCTAATTACATCTAATTCAGATGTAATGTGACTCCGCCCACGGAGAGCGCACGCTATTCAAACGCAAATGACTGAGGCAATCCGCGCAAACCTGTGAACGCCCCCATATCAGCGTGAGAAAACACAAGTTTATTCAGATCATTACTTGTTTACACCGTCTTGCAGCTGTGAGGAATAATAATGGAAAATGTCCCCCAGAAGTGCGGGTATATCGAGGAGCGAGCTGAGGAATACTAGTAAGTTTTTTTCCTTCTCACGTGAATTTCTTCACGTGGGTTTCTGTTTATGAATGAATGAACGGCAGAGATGCGCGCTGTTTACCACAGCTGGTAAAGACAGTTTAAATTTAAATCGCGTGTGTGAATGAATGATGATGTTTCAGCAAACTGTATTGCTATACTGAGATGAGTAAAAATCGACTGAAATATGTTGAAATAAAATGTAGGCTATTTGTATAAGCAACGTATTAAACTGCAAATTAACAATATGCCCTAATATTTCATGAAAACAACGTTACAGTCAAGCGAAATATGAAAGTAATGAATACATAGATAAAATGTAGGCCTATAATCATTTTCTTTTTTTACAAAGAAAGAGTACACTTGAAATATTGTTGAAATTGTAATATTGTTGTAATTGTAACCTTTTTAATAAAATGGCAAAACATATTTACAAGATAGATGTAAGCAAAATCTTAAATGGTCAATATAAGTCTTCTTCTAAATATCCTTTGTCCTTGCATTGTGGCTCAGCCAGTTTCACACCTGTGTGAATAGCTCATCATTATGCAGAGTGGGTGTTCTAAGTTGTAAACCACTCCTCGTCCACGCCTCCTCGCATATTGGCTTTCCAAGCAAAACCTGTTTTACATCAATTTAAATCAATGTATGGTTTTATGTGAACGATAAAGCAAGACTATTTTCACATGATTTTGAAGAAAAAACACTAGGCGAGGACATCCATTATTCAAAAGTCTTATTGACACATATTTACTATGTGTTTTGTGGACTTATTTCAGAAATTTTAGTTTTTAGTTTTTTCAATAACCATGCATAAACATTATTCTCTCAAAAATGAAAACATGTACATACACGTGGCTCACATATTATGGTAGCCCTGTTTGTGCTTTATAGAGTGAATTTACACCTTTGCCATTAATATGTTTATAAGCAACTGAAAAAAGCACAAATGTCAGGGCATGTCAGAACATCTCAAGGGCCCCAAAAACAGCTCAGACCCCAGAGGGTTAAAGGTAGTGTAGGATTTTTCTAAAAAAAAAACATTCCAAATTTGTTTAAACTGTCTTTATATACCACTACATAATTAAAATGTAAGTACTCTGAAAAAGAGAGTATAAAAATCGAGTGACTGTAGACCTTTTAATCTGCAATAAACACAGCTCATTATTTCCATTCACTCCCACCCCCTCCCTTCTGAGCTCCTTCCAAAGCCACGCCCCCAAAACACATGAACGCGCGACGCCAAACGCTCAGGCTCAGCTGGAAGACGGCGCATTTATTTACCTGAGACGAGTGGAGAGGAAGGAGCGCAGTACATGCAGTGACATCATGTCAGAATCACATGTAATAAAATACCTAACTTTATCACTATAAATATAAACATAAGATTTGTTTTAGTACTCACTATCAAGCTAGCATATCGATACTGGTAAAGTTTGATTCGGTAACGAGCTATATTTATAGGTAACGAGCTATATTTATAAGGCAAAGCTAAAAACAGGTTGCATTGATACACGTTTTTCCATTACCATCAGTTACACTGTGATGAAGGTGAATTTCATGTAAGATTCATAACATATACGGTGTTTTGCATGTAAGAGTTTCCATAATGAAAACATTGTTGACTCTAATGAAGACTAACGTACACTCCGGAGACAAGTAGCTGCTACCGCATCGTCGGTTCGAGGACAGGTCAGGGGTCGAGAGCGAAGCAGAGGAGGTCGTTCAAGAGTGCGGGCAGGGTCCGAGGAAGTAGTTTTTGCCTTGTTTGCCTTCGCTGACTGCATATGCAGGTTCTTTTTAATTTTGAATGCTCTTTCTCTGCCATCATTTTACCCTTCGTAGGTTCACCGCCTCTCAAATCAAACGGGTACGCGCGCATATGGGCAGATCTAGCGACAGGGGTGGTAGCCATTGGTTGCGAGAGTGAGTGACAGTTGCCCAAACCAATCAATTGTTTCGTCCCGAATGGAAATAATGAGCTGTGTTTATTGCAGATTAAAAGGTCTACAGTCACTCGATTTTTATTCTCTCTTTTTCAGAGCACTTACATTTTAATTATGTATTGGTATATAAAGACAGTTTAAACAAATTTGAAAAAAAGTTTTTTATAAAAATCCTACCTACCCTACCTTTAATTACACAAAATAAAAAATATTAAACCATTAAAAACGTATTATACCATTAACAAAAATATAATTATCATCATCATGATTATATGTAAAAATGACTGTTGTTGTAAGGATGCAAAAACAACAACAACAACTATTATTATTATTATTATTATTATTGTTATTAACTGTAGTGTTCCACTTCACATTCAGTGTGGATTCAGCGTGGGCAGGTGTCTTTGTTAGGCTCTGTGTGATCTTTGAGTGATCCTTACCCTTTTTACAAGTCTTGCTGAGATGAGGCGTACAGATTAGAACTAGAAGATGACAAACAAACAAGCAGATGAAGTAAAAGGGAAAAAAATATTTTATATTAAGGGTGAGCAAGAATCCAAAAACACTCTTACTCACTCGCTTTCCCTGCTACCACCCTCTCCTGGGTAGTGTTATTTAGTGGCAGATTTGACATAGATTGATTTGTGTCATTTCCTGGGTGAGGGAACCATTGATCCTGCACTGACCTGTTCACCGTAGCATCTGCTTTCATTAGCAGACTAAGGGCTGTGTAGAGACCCACCCGAACAGGAGCCATAGGGAACAGCACACCTCTTTAACACGGCCATCTATCACAGCTGTTTACCCTGTCCAGCAAACACTCACTGATCAATACTGCAAGCATCACCCCTACAGCCCTGACTCTCTCACACATGCACATATATACGTACTCTGTAGGTACTCTGTATGTGCTCATCATACGAGTAACACAACAAATATCAGTGATACTGTCCTTCATTCATAGTACTAAGTAGGGGTTTGACGATACACAATATTGGGTTTACGAGAACAAAATCATTAAAGAAATCTTCAATGACAAAATATGACTGGAAAAAAATGCACAAAATGCAAACCAATGCAGGTGCATTTTACTTTTCATGTAACTAATCTAGAGCTGTCACGAACAACTATTTTGGTAATTTTGACAATTAATTAATTAATTAATTTGAATTAATGAATTAATAAATTCATTACATAAAAAACAATTTGATAATAAAACTAGAACTAAGTGAATACCCTTTAAAATGACTTAAAATACATATAACAACGAGGCAATAATAATTGGTTTACATTAAGTATAAAAGCAAGTAATTGTAGTGTCTTGTTGAACACCACTATTAAAATACATAATGTAATATACATAACATTATAAACAATCAACTTATGTACATTATGTATTATAACAAATGCCTTCAGAGGGCACCAACAGCGTGATGATTGTTGTTACACTTTACAGCATGATCAAATCCTTGTTTAATATTGGCCAAACAACATTTAATTGTTCTTTTTACGATAGAAATTCTACAGTCACTGTAATTTCTTAAATAAGAACACAAAATATGCTAAATTTGCAAACTCAGAGTGAGGGTTTACATTTTTATTTTTAAATCACGATGAACAACAGTTCGCATATTTAGAAACGTACTGATGTATTCTCCTGTGTTGGTGTAGGTTTATAAATGAGAGCATATACTATTTTATGCTTTTTAAATTATTTTAATATATCGTGCAGCCTTAAAAAACAATCTAATGCGGTTCATGGATTCTCGTCTGAGGAATGTCCCACTTCCTGTATTTAATTTAACCCGAATTTAATCGAGGCATTGTGACAGACCTACACTAATCATCCTGCAATGAATGTCATTTCAGTTCTATTTTCTAAGTATGAAATATCATATGCAGAAAAAGACAGAATAATATAATGCAATCACTGTAAATGCTTTGCCACAAACTCAACTCAGTCATGCTGATATCTTGAGACAGCTTTTCACCTCAATGACAAATATTGTCACGTTTTAATATTGCGTCACTCTCCTACTAAATAAAAATTAAAATAAACCATCTTTATGCTGTTTCTACATTAATTTGGAGATTCAATGTGATATTATTTTAATATAAACATATAGTAAAAATGTTAATGTTAAACAATAATAATACAAAATGCTAACTAGGATTTTTACATTTAGGGTACAATTTGATTTAAACTGTATTATGTTCCACTTCCTTATAAATGCACAAGCTAAGCTTTCTTTATCCATTTTTTTTAATCAAAGCCACCAAAGCCACTTTTTACTCACATTTGGCACTTATAAAGTGTTACCTTTGGACCTTAAGAGAGACAAAACTCAATTAAGTGCCCTGAGCTATTAAATAGTACCCACTGAGCAATAAAAGTTTACTTTGGGAAGAGAAAAAAAAAACCCTCAAACGAGATATGAGAGAAGCTGAGCAGGTGGGTTTTATACAACTGAGGTACCAGCACAAATAGCTCATAGTATACTGAATAAGGAACCGGTTATGCAACATGCTGGTCTTGCTTTGTGGACTGGATGAGATAATGGATAATGTTAAGCAATATTTGTTTACAGAGTAGACTAGACAAGATTCTCTCAGGCAGGCATTCCATATGCAAATATGAAACAAGAGAGAGAATGTGGTGAGAAAAACTATTGAAAATTGTCAGAAACAAGGTTTGGCACAGGAGGGAACCATAAGATAGGTGGTGTAAATGGAATATCACAAGCCTCAAAGGGTTAGGAAGCAGAGAGAAGACAATGGAAGAGAAAGAGGAAAAGGAAATGAGACATTCACAGATAAATGAGTAGTTCACTGAAGTATGGCATAATCTACCTGCTGGGCATGGAAAACGGAGAGGGAGATAAAGTAGCATCTCTCAGGACTAACATTACTATACCACAGCTCTATTGTTGCAGGATTAATAGGCTTATATCTCTCAGACCAGACTGTAGCTTCCTGGGACCTCAGTGTCCCAAAGGAAGACACTGAGATCTCTACAGATGCTGAGTGTTTGCATCTGAGCACTGACACGCCTGACTGCTTTTGCTAGTCTCTACAAATCAAAATCCCAAAACACTTAACTTACAGTTTGACTGGACAGGCAGAAAAAAAATAGTTCTAAGCAACATCGATATGTGGTTTGAAATCCAATTAAAATTACATTTTGAATGCATCTCAGTCTAAATCGTCTAAATACAAAACATTATCGGAGAATGTCCAAATACACTAATTCTTTCGTTTTTTTACTCATATACCGTTTACAAAAAAGTAAACAGCTCAAGTTGTATTTTCTGACTACTAGATTACAACACAACAGCACAACACTTCCAGCAACTTATGTAAAATCAGCTCACAATCAAACGGTGTGTGGGCTGATTCGAAATTACAAGTAATAACAGTGAGTCCTCAGAGTTCAGTCATTAGTGCAAATGTGGTGTTTCACATTGTGCCGAATACTCAAGATTCTCACCAACATCTGTACTGCTGCAAAACACAATGAACATGAAGTTCATTCAGGAGCAAGCAATTAATTTAATGGAGCTTATTTATAACAAGGCTCACATTAGTTTCAATATCACTGAACCCAGAATAATGCAATTAGCAGAGCAAGCAGCATTCGGATTCACAATGAATCCCTACGCAGTGTTCACTGCTCCCTGTACACGCTGAGCATTTGGAATGCCATAAAATGGCGACTTCAAAACATGAGTCATGCAGATAAAGGGTTCAAAAATAAATATAGGTTCATGCATTGCCATATTTTCTAATTTTATACAATATTAATTTTACTTAATATATTGTGTAATCAGGGTTGAGAAGTTAGGGAATACATGTAATGGTGTTATGTGTTTAAAAAACAAAATATGATTAACTGTATTCAGTTACAGTTTCAGGTAAAATTGCTGGTAATCATTAAAAAAGTATTTTGATCACTAAATGGATTACTTGTTATTTTATTTTAAAATAATTCATTTAATTTAATATTTAGTCCTTTCAGTTGAAAAGATCTCGATGTGATGTGTGTTGTGAGGGGCAGAGGTGAAATACTCTCTTATAATGTGTGTTAAATTCCTACAAGTAGACATTTCTGTAGACACAGAAACTGTTAGAAATGCTTTGACAGACAAAAGACGAATCCAGTGAATACAAGACAATGTATGGTTCGTCTAAGTTCTTTATTCTGTCTCAGGTATTTTTAAATGGATAGTCATTCTTAAGAGGACTTTGATTGTTTTGAATAGTCAAAGACTTTAGATACAAAGACGGTGTACTCGGATTACTATGAATGGGAGATATAGAAACGCGCAATATGGCTGAATAAGTCGTCCCGCCTACTAAGTAAAAGAGCCAACCGCCGATTGGTAGTGAGGAAAGAGCCAAGTCATTGCGTCACTGCAGCTGCCATTAAAAGCTCTGATTGCTATTGAAACAGTCAGTGTTCTGAGTGGCTGTGCAAGCGCATTGGCTGGTCCACATGAAAAAAAATGTTTTTTCTTGTCATGATTTGAACATTTAGTAACAAAATGTATGAGACAGTTGTCAGATTTCAATGGTAATTCAATCGTAAGCTTGGTGAACAGCTTTGGAGAATTTAATGCTTCTCCATTCAAAGAGATAGGAGCTGCACTTGCATGACTGATATAGCTGCCAGAGAGGCGTTTGGTATAGTGTAGTTATAGCCATTTTACCTGCTTATTTGTTCAATTACCATATTGAAGGGATGCGCTTAGTGTCCATACAGTATATCCCAGAGAAATGTGTCTGAATGGGTTTTGGTGGACCTGACAGAGTCTAATTAATCATACATGGCTCCCTCAACACTGACTAGTCAGTCATGATAATTGGTTGTTTTTTTCACAATCCTATAGTGAGACATTTGACAAAAAAAAAAAAACTTACTTACTTGAAAAGCAACACTGGCCAGTTTTCTACTTCAAAGTATTTATTCACATTATTTAAACTGATTAAAATATACAGAAAACGATCAAAGACCAATCCCTTTCCAATCCCCCAAGCTGTCAATCACTCAGCGCGAGTTTATCTGGACACTTGTCAAAACTCGTTTTGAAATCAATGACGCTGTAACACTGCACAACTAAGCTCTTACTGTATTTACATCATGTTTGCATTGGTGAAAGTATTAGTGAGAGTGCAGAAACTGCGTTGCAATGATAAGATCTTTATTCGCGGCACGCGATCAACAGACTGTCATCTGCTCAATGCTCATCACTGCAACCTTTCATGTGATGGGAATAGATCTAAATACTTGAAAAAATTCTCACAATTTGTTAATCTCGATAGCTGTAATAGTAAAAACGTTTAATAGCTGTAATAGTAAAAGTTTTCAAGAGAGTTCCACATGTAATGCTAACTATTTCATATGCAAGCATGTCAGCCAATCACAGCAGTGAGCGTTTACACTAAAGTCTCACAGCAGACACGCCCCTTCATACAGAGCATTCAAATCAGAGGCTAAAATCAGGGTAGGAAAAATACCTTTTTTTTTTAATTATGACAATTTTTGATCTAAAAAACATACTAACATCATAAGGGCATCCCAGGAAACATTATAAAATAATATAACTTTAACAGATATATGTTTTGACCAATTATCAAAATAATGTATAGTCCTACAAAGCTATTATTATCAGAGCATGTGAGCAGATAGCAGGGAGCAGATCAGTGAAAGAAAGGGTTACGTCATTTTACCAGCGTTGCCAAGCACGGCTATACCACACCATTTTACAGCACAGTAGGGCTATTGCAAACACAAACAAGTCCAGAGAACTTGCGCAGTGCACACACGGAGCGGAACATTTTGAACAGAGGCGGAGCACACACAGAGTGGAGAGCACAGCGCACACAGTGGAACACTGAGCCGTCGCTTCGAAGTTGTACATCTTCCTCGTAAGTGGAGCCGCTTGCAAAGTCACAAAACATGCTGCGCCAGAGTAAAACCTGATCGCTGACCACGGAGGGGCGGGGCGGCATATTTTCAGCTTATATCTTCAGCCTTTTTTCTCTTTCGGCCAAAAAACGAAAATGCCATTTTCGCCTGATAATTTTCTGCGGCCGAAATTTCGGTACATCCCATTAAAATATAATACAATATATATTATTATATATTATATACTGTATATATTATTGTATATCCTTTTTTATGAAAGTGTGTGTATAAAAATAAATAGATTTTTGATCATTTAAATATATATGGCCCTATTTTAACGATCTGAAATATCAAGCGCAAAACGCAAGTAACTTTGTGGGCGGGTCTTGGGCGCTGTTGCTATTATACCGGCGGGATAAATGACTCTTGCGCCCGACGCAAATCTAAAATGGGTTGGTCTGAATTAGCTTCATTATTCATGTGGTTTGGGCGTAACGTGAAATAAACCAAACCAGTGGCGGAACTGTTTTCTAAACCTGCAAAATAGCATAAGGGAACGTTTGTGCCGGAACACGCCTTCTCTTTGCGCTGAACCGCCCCGGGGAGCGCAAGTGTATTTCTTAGTTAACCGACGTGCGTCTGTGGAGGGAAAAGTCCGCTTTGCGCTGGGTGCAAGATAGGGCCCATAATATGTGAACATATTTCATGAAATATTAAAGATATTCAGCAGTCTCCAAACTCCTTACATTTAGTTATATGCCTGTTGTGATTAAAACAAAAGTAATTTGGTTGATTGTGATGGCAGAATATCCTGTCAAATCAACTTTGCAAGGCACTATTGGGCGATTGGAATGTACAGAGAGAGAGAGAGAGAGAGAGAGAGAGAGAGAGAGAGAGAGAGAGAGAGAGAGAGAGAGAGAGAGAGAGAGAGAGAGAGAGAGAGAGAGAGAGAGAGAGAGAGAGAGAGAGAGCAGAGAAAATCTGTGACAGGATGCTGACTCAAGTTCAGTCCTGTCCATACATTATTTGAGAGGATCGGAATAAAGTGTAGGCGCAGTCCGAAGAGGAAAATATACCGTTTCTGTTACTGGTGTGTGGCGTAAGGGTAATGTGCCTCCATATTTCTGTGAACAGATCATATTACAGTGTCAGACCAATGCTGACTAGATATTTTATATGCTGATCTCCACAGAGGCAGTCCCCCATCAGCCACCAAAATAGCAGCAGGGTCATCCATCACCTGGAGAAGAGGAAACTCTATCTTTATCCTGCACAGACTCAAAGAAGCGTGAAATGGCTAAAAATCTTACAGTCCCCGAAATAGAGAAAAAGTGTATGGGTGCATTTTCAAAATAATTCAACTATATATCTACCCAACTATCTTACTGATCAATCTATCCACCTATAGTATCTACTAGGTGTGTGTGTGTGTGGGGGGGGGGGGGGGAATTTATTCACATATGAATCACAATTCTATCTTCAACTATTTTAATCGATTCTTTTTTTTTTTCTTTTTTTTTATATTCTACAAGTGTTAATAACGTGATGTTGACGGAACAAAGAACAGTGCAGCAACCGGACAGTTTAGAGCGCGCACAGGCTTGCAACGGGGGAAAAATTAAGCTTACTTGACAACAACAGTTCCATATCAATATTTTAACGAATAGAAAATACCCTTAAATAATGTATAATTACTGGCAGTCTGGCACACGTCAAGCTTTTTTTGTACTTTTTACACATGAGTAGTGCGTTCAACGTGGACGTGCAAGCGGTGGCCGTGGTAACGAATAATATCTGCTTGTATATCCTGTATCTATGGATGCTTGTTTCCGCCACAGAATAAAAAATAAAGAAGGTAATTACTCACAACTCTGAAAAACCTCACAATTTCCATCCCGCAGTTCAGATATTTTTTCTCACAATTGCGTGATATAAACCTGCAGTTGCGAGTTATAAAGTCAGAATTGCGAGACAAACTCGCAATTGTTAGGAAAAAAAGTCCAAATTGCATTAAAAAAACTTGCTATTACGAGAAATAAAGTCAGAATGGCAAGATATAATCTCGCAATTGCGTGATATATATAGTTTATATCTCACAATTCTGACTTTATAACACACAATTGCGACTTTATATAACGCAATTCTGAGATTAAAAAGTCAGAATTGAGAGATGTAAACTATATAACACTTGCAGTTACCTTAATTTTTTATTCAGTGGCGAACACATACAGTATGTGTCTGAGGCTAAATCACTAAATATTACTAAAATTCCAAGACAAGTTTAGAATCAAATCTAAAAATCAAATCTATGCATAAATTTAATCGAAATAAGATTCAAAATCGAGAACCAAGAATTTTAAATCCAAAAGATTCCCACCTCTAGTATCTAGTACCTACCTACCGATTTATCTACCCGTCCACCCACCCACCCATTCAACTATCCATCTATCTATTAAACTACCCATCCATCCATCTTACATTCAAATTGAATATACATTGTCCTGGGCCACTTGATGAAGGGGCACATTAAACCTGTTTTTGTACTGCAGTGTATAAAATGTGTCCCTGGCCCAGTAAACTGAAACAACAGTGCTGGTTAGGGGTTTGCTCTTAAGTATGTGAGACAGTAATTGTGATACTTGCCCACTAATTAGATGCAATCACCACTAATTATGTGTATATATAAATGTATTATTATGAGGAAATTCCATTATAAAGATAGAATAAAAATCTCCACTCCACACTTGTCCTCCTAGTCTAGAGAGGTCTATGTGCATGTGTGTGTGCTTGTGGGTGTCTTTCCAAAGCGATCACAATTCAGTGCAAGGTTCAGACTGAATCGATCTCTGACTCAACAACTGAAACAGTCCCTGACCAGAGACTTTTTACAGATTTTTTTTTTTTTGGACTGAGAAGTGTGAAGAGTACAGCTAATCTTTTAATTTTGTTGCGGGAGACGATACTTTCTGAATTCCAACTGACAGAGAGAGGGAGAAAATGTGATAGGCTGCAAGATGAATGAATTGGACTGATAGGCTGCAAAGCCATCAAACAAAAAATGTAGGAAGCCACAACAGTGGCTCGGATGTATTTAAATTCTACATCCCTAAACATAAATTCAAATAGCAATACTGCATCCTCCTAATTGTTCCCTCAATTCTCAATTTAATTCTGAATGGTACACATGCCTGTTGTATTGTTCTTCTTACCAATTCCCAATATAATCTGATATCTTGTTCTAAATATACCACACATCACTGTCAGGTGGGTCAGGTGGGAACAGGAAAAATGTAAAGAACCTAGCAATCAGAGGACCTCAATGGGAGAGAATGAATGGAAAAAAACATCCACTTGTAAGGGCTTTTAAAAGCACATCAGAATTAAAGATGTCAGGGGAAATAAATCTTTCCCCATTTTCCAGCCATTCCATCTCAGTAAGATAAGAACAGCTGGCAAATGAAGCCCAAAGTGAATATAGCCATCTGATTGCGGGAACTGAGTATTCTGTGCTGGTGAGGATACATACACATGGGACTCTAAAGTTTGTGGAGGAAGGTGGACGCAAGTATGTGTGAGTTTGCATGAATGTGTGTGTGTTGGTCCATGGGTTGTTGCCGTAAAGGGGAAGAGAGATCACAGTGCCTTGATCAAAAACATTTTTTGCTTGAGCGAGTTGCCTTTGAAGCTTAACACTGCTTTAAACACTTGCAGTCTTATCAGAGGGAAAACATTATTCTACTTGATTAAACCTTGATTTAGATCTATATATTACTCATGTTGCGCCTATTACCAGCAATTTAGTTCAGCGCAACGCAAATTCCTTTAATGTTTATGTTAATGCCCAGGAATAATTCTCTGTACAGGAAAACAAAAACAAAAAAACAGATTGTCTGCTTAATATTGCCACACATTTCCACAACACTAACTAGCTGTGCATGATACTACTGAGACCCTAAGGGGAAATAGTGCTGGAAATAAATATGAGATGGAAGGGGAAAAAAAATAGGCCAATGCTTTTGCGTTCAGTTCCCCCCAAGAAACTGCGTTTGCTCACAAAACCGTAAAGCGGACGCAAAGCTTCTAGGGCGGACGCAAAACATTTGCGAGAGAATGCAAAAACATTACCAAATTATCTCATATTTTTTTTCCTTCACCATATCCCTTTAGGGGCTCTGTACGATACCAAGTCATATTAATTTAATTCAATTAACAAATGAAAATATAAAAAGCCTTTTTCATTATAAAAACATTGTTTATTTTTTTCATAAATCTTTTTTTTAAAAGAGGTCTCTTAAGCTCACCAAGGCAAAAATACAGTAAAACAGATATATTGTGAAATATTATAAAAATGTAAACTGTTTTCCATATTAATATATTTTAAAATTTAATTGATTCCAGCAATGGCAAAGCTGAATTTTTCAACATTATAATCAATGTTGAAAACAGTTGTGCTGCTTAATATTTTTGTGGAAATCATGATATTTTTTTTATTATCCTTGCATCCTTGCTGAATAAAAACATACATTTCTTACACAAAAAAAAAAAGTTTTACTGGCCCCAAATTTTTGAACAGTAGTGAATACACTTCTGATTCTCAAGATTGTTATGCAAATTTGATCTACTATTTATGCATGCTGTTGAATGTGATTTCTCACTAAATGAGGGCTGTCAGAAGAGGTCAAAGATGTGGGATTAAAAGGGTGGTCACACTGCCACACACTACCATTCGTTGTGGGCAAGAGGACAACATTAACTAGTTAGTATGGCCCATTTGATGTGACACCATCTGGACACACAAAGCATCTTTCTCCAAATACCTGAGAATGAGAGTATCAATGGAATTACTGTGAATGTTTTTCCTCTGAATTATATAAAATGCACTGTACATAGAGAAAATATGTTTCCTGCTACACATTAATATCTGTGAGTTTATAAGTTTGAAATGTGATAATATTAATATCACTGCATTCCTTTGTAGAGAACAATGGTGAAAAAAAGGAAACACATAAATCAAAGTTATATTGCAATATGCTGACAGTAAGCAAAGTGCTGAGAGAGGAAAAAGTGGTGACGTGGCAAGGAATTCAGAGGAAATTAAAAAATAATAAAATCATTTAGTTGAATGATTTCAGCATAAACAGTTTGTCCCGGACGGGCAAACAAACAATTTTAACATATTCATATAATATGTCTGGGTAATCAATAAACAACAATAATACTAAATTCAATAGGAGCTGGGATGAAAGCAGAAGAATGAAGAAAAGTCGAGAGTTCATATCCACATTCTGACAAGTGAAACAAACAAGCTACAATTAAATGTAATCAGCAGTTTTTAGGAATTGAAGTCAGCCACACCCACTCAGACCATGACATCACAACAACATGTGCTTATGCAGCAGTCTAGGATCTATGCATACAAATGCTCTTTTACTGCCACAATAACACAATACACAACAGAGTCCCAACAGCATGTGGCTTTCGTGTTCATAGCTAAGCCTCTTGAGCGCTGGTCTTGTTCTTCCAGAAGAATCTTGCCTGAAGACATTATTGAGAAGCTCCCAGGGACCAACACACACTATGCTTTCCCTGATTCAGGTTTTTCAGCAGACGGCTATAAGCCAATCTGCTGTAATTGCTGTGGCAGCCTGCTGAACACTGAATTCTTCAGAGAGGCCAGTCATTAGCTACACTAGGGCATCATTAGAAGAAATATCAGGTCTCCACAGATACGAGCTTAAAGGGGCCTCAGCATTTGTGATTTTTAATTCATGTACAGGTCTATAAATAACAAGCTGAGGTAGAGGCATTCACCTGAGGGCTATGGAGCAAACTGCTGAAAGCACACCTTCTCTTGCTCACATTATATGCTCTCGTCCTCGTATCCTCGCTTACACTTTGCTCCTGTTTCTCTACTTTCAGTATAGTTTTTATTTTCATTTCTATAATATAGTACCACAAATGGTTTAATCTTTCTTAATTAAGTTTTATTAGTAAAAATTCATAACAGTACCGCGTACTGCAGTACATGCTGACAATGTAATGTGCTATAAATGTGCAATTGCTGCTACATTTAGCAGTAAATTATAACTAGCATCACTCTGACATCTCCGGGGCATTTGTGATTCAGCGGCGCTGACTGGATCTGCTCAGATCTGTGCTTCTGATGGCCAGCACCAGAGAACAAGTAGTCACTGCCAATGGATCTGCCAACGTTTGTGAAGTTTATAGCACAACATCTCTGAAATATATCCAAAAGTTAAAGCTACAGTCCATATTTTTTTTCTCTTTGTCGCCATCTCTGTTTGAAATCTGCAAATGCAGTTATTCGCGGAATTATCAACTTTACGTGGGTTGTGCCTCGGCACGGCACAGCGCGGATGAATCCAATGTTTTGAGGAGAATGTGCGGCTGTCAGTGACAGCGCCGGTGTGGATACTGTCATTCGGAATCACATCCACAAGTTAAATCCACTTTTGTTCTGACCAACTAAGGGAAAAAAAGCATTGCAGTAAATCGCGCTGATTAAATCTAATGATCGCTTATCATTTCACATCAAACCGTGCAAATTATACTTTGTTCTCAAATTGTTAATGTTAACAACATCAGCATTGCATGACTACATTTAATGTGTATTAGGGCTACCTGTAGTTCAGTACTCCGTAACTGTATGAATTAAGCGAACAAGTGCGCTACTGTTACATAATTGAACCACTGAAATGTCTTACTTGACCAGCAGAAAAAAAAGCCGTCTCTGTGTTCATTTTGAACCCCGTCAAAACACGGAGTTCACGCCACCTTTCAAATGCCCTTCCGATATTTATCCTTGTTTTCGCATGGGCCCGGTTGCAGTTTCTTTTTTTCTGTAGCCACTCCGAAGTCTGAAGTCTTTTGCATTTTACAACGGGTGAATCTCCAGTTGTCGCTGGTGATTGTCGTTTGAACCATTCTGGATCCGCCATCAAATTGATAAGTTTAATTATATCAAGTGCTGTGAGAAAAGGCAAAAAATCTTCACCTCCAACATCCTCACACGCAACATAGCCTACTAGCCGAGACACCATCTTTATGTGTACAGATGTGACGTAATGACGCAAAGACATGCTCAAATTTCCCACGGAAATCCACCAGTACCACTGGAAGTAAAAACATTATTATAAGCTTACCGTTTTGAATTGAGCTACGGCAAGCAGATAGTTTTGAACACTTGCTACTGTAGTTATGTACTTGCTCAAAAATGTATTTTGGATAATTTTTAACCCAAAAAAGTTACGGACTGCAGCTTTAACTAAATGAGGCTTAGCAATGTTTCATCAACAGTTGTCCCATTATTTACTTTAACCTCTTTGCTGCAAAGTCTTTATTTATTGTCCTGTCATACAGAACCACTCAGACATATTTACCTGCCCACAAAAAAAAGAGCAGACTGTGATAATTTTGAACATGAAAATACAAAAATTCAAGTCCTTTTCTCTTTAATTCTATTTAGATCTGTGCATTGATACAAAACCATTAAAAAATTTGAAGCAGTAAGATTTTTTTTTTTGTAAGAAGACTTTTAAGTTAACGACGGCTGCATTTAATGCATCAAAATACAGTAAAACAGTAATATTGTTTTCTATTTTTAAATATTTTAAATTATAATTTATTCCTTTGATGGCAAAGCTGAATTTTCAGCAGCCATTTCTCCAGCCTTCAGTGTCACACAATCCTTCAGAAATCATTCTAATATGCTGATTTGGAGCTAAAGATTTTATTTTTGTCAGTGTTGAAATTAGTGCTGCTTAATATTTTTGTTCACAAAAACATTATTTATTTGAAATTGAACTCTTGTTTAACATTAAATACAAGTTCTGTCATGAAAATCTAGATAGCGCAGGCTGATAAGTCCTTAACTCAATCTTCTTGCAATCACATCATTCTCTATAGGGCACTGCTGATTGGTTTCTGTTGTATCAGTAGCCAATGAGCTCGCTGCTCAAACTTCAAATACTCGGTCAGCACTTTCTGGAGTAGTTGCAGCATGTTTTCGGAAACCCTCCACCTTCCCCAGCTCCACCTGTATAGATCTGCTACGGGTTATTCTTGTATACAATATTGTACAGTAGCAGCAGCAGCAGCAGCATGTCTTACATGGAATAACAGCAGGAATAACAGCAGCAGCGTAGCAGATCTATTCTGCAATGAGCAAACATATCAACATTGTCATATCCATTACCATGCCAAACACTCAGTCGTCATGACAAAAATGTCTTTTACTGTCACTTTTGGTCAATTTACTGCATCCTTGCTGAATAAAAGTATTAATTTCTTTAAAAACTTGCTGACCCCAAACGTTACAGTAGTGTATGCGTGTGGCTAGTTTCCACCTTCATAATAAATTCAGATATCAATAATAACCTTCTTGTTAATGGTACATTTTTCAACATGTAGCAATTCAAGATTTTAGGAGTGATCACATAGAATTGTAAATGTATTGATTAAGTAAATTGATTTGGAAAGGAACACACATCTGTAATCCTTTTAACTTCAGTTAAAACAACTCAGACTTAAATCAGATTTAAAGCATAACTGTCTTCTGAGCAGGGACAGAAGCCAAAGAAAGCAAATGGAAAAAGAGCCTTCTCTGGAACTACTGAGCAGCTTTTTTTAAGTGTGCCGAGAGTGTGGAGATATTTTCCATCCATTAGTTGAGCGTTAGGCCATGAAACACACACACACACACACACACACACACACACACACACACACACACACACACACACAATGATACACGCTTCCAACCACACACTCACACATACATGCAGGCCAACATTTAATTGACTTTCTATGTTCACATTTAATTAAGTAATCATTTCACATCCAGATCAATGTTATTATTGTATCTGCTTGAGCTTTAAAATCAACCCAGAATGAAGTGCAAAACTTCTCAGACACCAAACAAACCACAATGAACAACAATATATAAAACCTACTAGCAACGAAATGTGTGCAAATTGGTGCACATTGACACAAAACCACATCCTGACTCTACCAGCTGTACCATATATTAATCTGATTCAAATGCACCATGTCTAAAAGATCATTTCGATAATAAGGCATGAAGGATGTCTAAATTTCCATATCTAAGTCTTCAAACTCCCCTACGTGTTGATTCAGTAGCAGAGGAACAGAATGAGCTGATTCGTTCATTCTGCAATAGTCTGCTAAACAACACAACCTGCAAATTCAAAGTCCAGTTATTGCATTTAATCATTATTCAACGTGGGCACATTATCTACTTTAAAAGCAAAGCAAAAATGTCTATTTGACTGCGTTTACAAGTGAATTATATGTAGTTGTTGAATTGCTCTACATAATGTCAGTGTATGCAGGTGTAAAGTGTGTTGGCCCTGGTCTGATGTTGAGATATAGTACAGAGAGTCTGATGTCTCGATGTGTATATACTGGAACGAGGAGGCTCAGGTTTGTTTGAGCATGCAGAGGCTGCCGGCTCTTGTGTTGTTGTGCTGAGAGACACATGCACTACGTAATGGAATCTCTGTAGTCTCGTGTCTGGCTTCCATTGAGCTGTCCCATCCATCCTCATACAAGCGTCTGGACGCCTGGACATGATCACACACTCCTCCTCAGCCCTGGGCTCCTTGCACTGACACAGGAGCTGAGAAAACACACAACTTGCTGCTACTTACTAACAGAAGCTCAATGGATACACACATATGCAAGGATCAATCAATTTGATGTGCATCACTGCAGTGACATCTTTGTTTGCAAAGGGATTTGCAAAGTGCAATCATTGTCTTTCTTTCTGAAGTTTTTCTCTTTTGGTTCATAAGAAAGGTGCTTTCGTAAGATACTTTCCTATGCATTTATATCGTTTACTGACAAATGGTTAATACTTCATGAGGAGTGAGAGATGTCATAGCACATAGGTTTACTAAAGAGACAGGCAGCATTGCACTAAGGATCATAACGAGATGGGAGGTTCATGCTTCTTTCCAGCACAGTACTGCTAAAAGCCTATCCTATTCTTAACATATTTTAGTTGTATTTCCCAGTTAGATATAATGTTACAAAATCCTATAAACAAAATTCAAATTTTTTGAGAATATATTAAAGGGGTAGTAATTCATCCAAAAATGAAAATTCTGTCATCATTTATTCACCCCAATGTCATTCAGAACCAGCATTATTAAACTAAAAATAAAAAAATACTAAACACTGTTTCTAGTAATTGTAATAGAGCTGAAAGAACACACAAATAGTTAGATGAAAAGTTTTAACTTATTTCAGTTCAAGTTTAAAGGAATAGTTCACTTAAAAATGAAAATTCTGTCATAATTTACTCACCCAAGTTGTTTTAAACCTGTGTGAATGTTTTTCTTCTGTTGAACACAAAATAAAATATTTTGAAGAATGTCGGTATCCAGACAGTTGATGTACATGATGTACATATCTAACTTTTCATTTTTAAGTGAACTATTCCTTTAAGTATTAACATGAATAAAACTGAAATAAAAAATAAATTCAAGAATACTTTTTCTATACATTTTTATATAGAAATATGTATGATAAAAACTAATAAAAAATGACAATGTCTCTAACAAAATCATTAAAAATAAAATGTAAATAAAATTATTCAAATATTAACAAATATTATGATAGTATATAACTAATACTAAAATAATGCTGTTTCAAACCTGCATGACTTAGCTTACTTTCTTCTATGGAACATAAAAGGAAATATTTTGAAATGTCTCTATGTTTGTTTTTTAATTATTTTATTTTATTTTATTTTCATGGAATGGAAGTCAACATCACCAAAATGGTTTGCTTACCAACATTCGTCAAAATATCTTTTTTTGTGCGCTCTGAAGTCATTTTTGCACTGTCTCCCAAATCTTCTTTAAAGTCTTTCACCAATAATCCCTTTACCAAAAAAATAATCGTATTTGTGTTCATGTTCTTCCCAAAAAGTGATAACTTTGTAGCTTGAAACACATGGTCATATAAATTATTGCTGTATGTAAAGGTAACATTCTCTGTAGTTACAAGATCAAGAGGTGATGGAAAAAAAGTTTGCAAGTGACTACTGAGGGGAAAAAAGAAAAACTGAGGCAGAAAAAAAAGATGACAAAAAAGATGAGCAAACAACAAATGATACTTCACAGAGAGAGGAAGTGGAAAGTGACTGGATATCAGCAGATGAAGTGTGAACACATACCTGCGGATAGAGCAGCAGATCGCAAACAGTGATAAAAAGTGCAATTCAGCAAGAAAAACATACGCACACTGATCACTGTCAGCTATAGCTCTCATGGGACCCCTATAAGGTTATTAAGGGGCTAAAACTACCCTCATTTCCTCTAACCCACTACAGGGGACAGTCCCAAGACAATGCATAAAGTAGATCAGGTACTTTACATAAGAACTTGATAGAGATTAGTGGGGATGCAGTGAGATTACTCAGCTTTAGATGAGGAATATACAGCAATGTGTTGGAGATCTGTGGAGCAGAGCTGAAGAAATCAAACTGCTGTTTCAAGAGGCTTTTCATGAATGTGACTGGCAGGAAACTATAAGGACTGTCTGCTGTTTGATATTTGATATATTGATATATACAGTATTTATATGAAACTCCATTAAAATATCAAACAAACACAACAGAATAAGAATTTTAGAAGTTTGCAGATGCTTTTACCCAAAGCGATCGCATTCAAGTTACGCATTTTATTAGTTCTTACTTTCACTAAGAATCAAACCCATTATCTTGCCATTGCTAGACAATGCTCGAGCTACAGGAAGGCCAATCATTTCAAATAATAACACTTTTCTCCTAGTTTACCTTTAGTGCAATGTCTTAGACATTATTTGAAAATATAATTGATAGTAATATGCTGAAAAGAACATTAACCTAAAAATGGGCTTCATGGTAACAACATCTTAATAAATTGATTTTATTCAAGTCAGAAATATTATTTACCATGACTGAATCAACCTAAATGTACACTAAATGTATGTGTATCAAGTAGAAATAGCTCCTTAAGTCTATACAGTGTTTAACCTTTTTTTTCTTCAAAAATAATAACATTTAAATAATGAGTGATCACATAATAAAACCATCTTCCCAACTGTGTTTCTCCCTTACCCCAAAACACTAAGCCTATAATATTTCTTTATATTTTGCAGGAAACTGCATACTTCCATCATTTATCTGTGAATGTTTATGTCATATCCATAAATAAAGGAAAGAAGGCCAGGCTACTATATGCAGTGGAAGGCGCCATAATCGCTTGATGCCACAACTGAACTGAAACAAATGCAATCAAAAAGGGAAAGGGACAGTGCCCATAATAAAACACAAATCAGCACTGGTTTGGCTCTTCAGAAATATAGTTTAATTTCTGTGCATTCTGTGCCCTAGGATCCTTCTTACCTGGCCAAGTAACTAAAACGGAGCATGTAGATGCTGTAACAGCAGCAGAAAAAGGACAGAAAATATGCTTCCTTATCACAGGTACATGAAAAAAATTGTTTCTTGTATTCAGCTTAATATACATAGGCTACAATTAGTATCTGTCATACCTTTCTCTGGTCTATACAACATCAACCATACATTATGTTTGAAAATAATAACTTTTGTGTATTGTCACACTCTTCATCTTACAAGGTGTTTTTAAAATATGGATACTGTAAAAAGTTAATGTGAGTGTATTGACAGGGCCATAAACTGCTCTCATTTAGTCAGACTACATTAGACTGCTCCTTCACTTCTACTGTTTAGACACAATCAGGTCCCTAATGCAGCCATAATAGCTTATTTTATGTCCTGCTGGTGTACAATGTTTGTGTGCTTGGTTGAGGGTAAGAGAAGAGAAATACAGCAGGTCCAAGAGCATTTTCTCTATAACATGAGACCTTGGGGATAACAATGCAAGCAGCTGCCATTAAACTGAGCAAATAACCATGTCAGGTTTCCAGACCATTATCACATTTCCCACAGCTTGCAGCATCTCTCTTTCTACTTCTTTCATGAAGCTCGACTGAGAGTTCAGGGAAGGTTTCCCTCACATTCTTTGCTTTGGGTTTGTGTTAGTTACAAATCTCTGAGTCTCCCAGGTTAATTATTTGATCAGTTTAAACACTTCTTACTCCAGCAGTCCTTCCCTGATAATTGCTCCAGCTAATTTATCTATCAGCAGTTTCCCCCGCACAGATTATAGTGGAACAAGTGCAACAACATGACCCCAGGCCTGGAGATAAACACTGGCATAACTAACAGACTTACACCAGATATATCCACATTGCAGCCGCCCTTTGGTCAGATGAACAATTCATTCTCCAGGATTCCCTATTTCCCAAGAGGCTTGTTACAAATCTATTATAGGCTCAGGATAAGTGGCGAGCGGTGACATGCGTCATGTTAAAAAATGTGCCCGAAGAAGATACGTTGGAATTATAAACGCAACACTTTTGTTTTTGCCCCCATTTTTCATGAGCAGAAGATCTCAAAGATCTAAGACTTTTTCTATGTACACAAAAGGCCTATTTCTCTCAAATATTGTTCACAAATCTGTCTAAATCTGTGTTAGTGAGCACTTCTTTGGCGAGATAATCCATTCACCTCACAGGTGTGGCATATCAAGATGCTGATTAGACAGCATGATTATTGTACAGGTGTGCCTTAGGCTGGCCACAATAAAAGGCCCCATCTAAAATGTGCAGTTTTACTGTATTGGGGGGGTAGGGTAGGGGGGGGGGTGACCATCATTTGCCTCCCGCAGTGCAACACATCTCTGTTGCATAGAGTTGATCAGGTTGTTGATTGTGGCCTGTGGAATGTTGGTCCACTCCTCTTCAAGGGCTGTGCGAAGTTGCTGGATATTGGCAGGACCTGGAACACGCTGTCGTAAACGCCGATCCAAAGCATCCCAAACATGCTCAATGGGTGACATGTCCGGTAAGTGTGCTGGCCCTGCAAGAACTGGGATGTTTTCAGCTTCCAGGAATTGCGTATAGATCCTTGCAACATGGGGCCGTGCATGATCATGCTGCAACATGAGGTGATGGTCGTGGATGAATGGCACAACAATGGTCCTCAGGATCTCGTCACGGTATCTCTGTGCATTCAAAATGCCATCAATAAAATGCACCTGTGTTCGTTGTCCATAACATAACAACACCGATTGTTGCATCAGCTGTCCGCGTGGCTGGTCTCAGACAATCTTGGAAGTGAAGATGCTGGATGTGGAGGTTCTGGGCTGGTGTGGTTACATGTGGTCTGCGGTTGTGAGGCCAGTTGGATGTACTGCCAAATTCTCTGAAATGCCTTTGGAGACGGCTTATGGTGGAGAAATAAACATTCAATTCACAGGCAACAGCTCTGGTGGACATTCCTGCATTCAGCATGCCAATTGCACGCTCCCTCAAAACTTGCGACATCGGTGGCATTGTGCTGTGTGATAAAACTACACATTTTAGAGTGGCCTTTTATTGTGGCCAGCCTAAGGCACACTAGGGCTGTCACTTTTGTGAAAAAATCCTGTTCGATTTTTGAGACATAAGTGTTTATTGAATCGAATGTTAAATCGATTTTCCATGTCTAAAGACGTTCCCATTTTAAACGGCAAATATGGGGAAATCCACGGACAACTAACAGGCATTAGGACGAACGTAAAGAGGGCGCTTGAGACGCACACAAGTCAGCAATATTCCTGTTGATTTATTGGCGTGAAGCTTCGTGCACAATGACAAACAGGAGTGCAACATTCTCAAAAAACAATATGCAGAGTGGACTGCCATAACATCAATGAAAAACATTACGGCAGGCTTCAACATGGCTGTGTTTACAGTTAGAAATGTCAAACAAATTTCGCCTACGTAGGCGATTGTAGACCGTAGCCCGAATCTGTATCTGTATGCATGAGACTGTCTGAATACTGGCAGAATTCACATTTTTGTAGTAAAAAGAGAAACATTATGCAGAAGTATAATTTGCTGTTATGTGTGTTTGTTAGAGTTGCTGTGTGACGCGCGTTCGCTGCGGGTGTATCGTAACGAGCTGGACGCGCTCCGAGAAAAGACCTTTAAAATCGATTCCCTATTTTTGTTTTCGAAACTTGTGTTGGTTGGTCCGATCGATTGTGCAATCGATTTTCGAACGTAAGGTGACAGCCCTAAGGCACACCTGTGCAATAATCATGCTGTACAATCAGCATCTTGATATGCCACACCTGTGGGGTGGAAGGATTATCTCGGCAAAGGAGAAGTGCTCACTAACACAGATTTAGACAGATTTGTGAACATTTTTTGAGAGAAATAGGTCTTTTGTGTACATAGAAAAAGTCTTAGATCTTTGAGTTCAGCTCATGAAAAATGGGGACAAACACAAAAGTGTTGCATTTATAATTTTGTTCAGTATAATAAGCGAGATGCTCGTGCTCACTCTAGACAAAGACTTTCTTAGCTACTTACTGCTTACTGTCATGACACATAGCAACACAGCTAAAATCATTCCTAATATGTTGGACCTTTTATTGACATTAGCCTACATTAACCTGTTGAGACATGCCTTCATAAGCAACTCCCTTTGAGTTGAGGGAGGCACGAAAGGGCCATTTGCAAAATATGCTAGTGTCACTAGTGTCGCAGAAACTACATAATTCACCTTTAAACAATACGGTGCATCGGCTTAGGACACACAAAAGACCAAGATCAGAGACGACACATTATACACTCCATGGCAGGCGTCAATTTAAATGTATGCTGGAAGTATTTTTTAAATTAAGAATTAAAAATATAATATAATATAGTATAATATAATACATATTAGTAGTCAATTATAAGTAAAATATAATTATAATTATAATAAATAAAAATATAAGTATTAGGCAAAAATAGATACTCTAAGTTTGAGAAAAAAAATAAACCCATCATGACACTTTCATCTTAAATGCCAACATCTAACCTAAATCATAACCTTTCTCTTGCTATCTATGATTAACCTTTTCATGCCAGGCAGCTTTATGAGTTATAAGCAGCGGGTAGATGACCTCTGCCCCTGGATTAGGTTGCACCTCTTAGTATAGGCCCACACTCCTTGCCTAAGTCTTTCCAGACTTGCTGCATCTGGAAAGCATTGCACCGCCACTATTACCCATTACCCAGCCCTACGGCTGTCCATACCACCTGCACACACACACATGCTTTAACAGGCAATGGGCTCATACACCAAGCCCTCGTTAAGCAGCCAGCAGCCGACTTTGAGTGCTATTTCATCAGGCTACTGAGCCAGTGAAACGGCTGATAAAACCACCATCAGAAACCTGAGCCCTTGGAGCTAAAAGGGCCACCGGGTGAGGAGCAGGTCACAACACCTCTCATCCAGCTGTGTGGACAGGAAGAGAGGTCAAATGTGCAGGGGCAAAGGGAGGGTACTTGTTCTTCAAGGAATGCTGATGAGGACCATCATGAGGAATTTAAAACAGACTGTAAATTCAGTGATTCAGTGAAAAAATCTACGAGAGGATTTCTACTCGTTTTCTAAAAAAAAATATTTTTTGGACTTTAGGACTTAGAGAAAAAAGAGAAAAAATGTCCCAAATGCATAATGATTGAGGGACCTGATTCATATCTAGATATCCGAGTATAATAGATTGGGGCTTTTTTGACTTGGACCAATATTTAGATGTATATTTAAAGATGTACTGAATATATTTTAATTGCATATAACATTTCCATCCATTTGGATTGCACAGTTTGAACAAAAACAAATGAATAAACAAAGATTTCAGATGACCCAACACCTGTGAAAAGATGACAACTACACCTGCAAAGACTTGACACAAAGACATTAGATGCCAATTCTAAATTAACAAACACAACTGCCAAATTTTCAGTATACTGTAATTATTAAAATCAAAATAATTTGCTTTAACCATTGCTTTAATGACCTCATTGTTTGAATACATGATGTTAGTTAACTGGATGACTTGTATTGTCTTAGAACTGTACATTTCTGACAAATGGACATTACTTTGACACAGTGATGAAGTATTGTAAATCTAAATTGTGATGTAGAAACATGCATTTTCTGTAAAGCTACTTTGAAACAATATGTATTGTGAAAAGCGCTATATAAATAGCAACCACATAGCAATATCATGGAAACCAACTAGAGCATCATGGATGCAAGTTTTGCATAAGCAAGCCACTCTTTTTTAGAAAATTATGCAGAAAAATTACTAGTCTTTTAAAGAGGGGTGCATTGAATGTCAAGTTGGCTAGAGTATGACACAGTGTAAGTTAGCAACAGCTGTCAGACAGAGACCTGCTGGGAGAGAGGCTGCATATCACAGCCAGCCAAACCAATGACTCTTATCCAGAAACAGCAGCACGGTCCATGGCCAAGAGCAGAGAGCAAGACAGTGGAATTACATCCAGGCCCCACTGCCACACAGAATGGAGTAGGGGTGTTTCACCATTTAACACACAAGCTGTTTGCTTTCAGTGAGAGAAGGCAGAAACAGCCAGTGAATGAGCTGGATTTAGATACACTACAACAATCTGGGAGCAATATTTACTCACAAGCTTCACTGTCTGCTGTCTTAATCATGATGAAAGGGGTACAACACAACACAAACAAAAGATGCACACCAACACGCACACCAGTTAGTAAAATAAAACCTCAGGCTTCTCACTCACCACTGGTTTTGTAAACACATAAATGTCTGAATTGTAAGTTGCTTCTGCACACAAGGGAATGCAATTTGAGGCTTTTCAAATGACAAACAAGTGCACTTAAAAATAAATGCATATGTAGCTTGTGTATTATTTTTCGATGCTGACTTCCTCCTATCCCAGCTTCAGATACAAGTAAGCTATTTGCATGCTGATTCCCCTGAAAAGTGTAAACACTGCGGCTGTGTGGTGCTATCAAAACATTGCTATGTTTGTTTGGAGCATCCAACAAGCACAACCTAGCAACATTGGCTCAACCAATAAGGTGATTCAGGGGTGGGACTATCTGACCAATGGCAGAAAGAGAGAGGGAGAGTGCAGGACCTTGCAATACCCTAGCAACCATTAACAACAACTTAGCAACAAAATTTGAGCGAATCAAGCTGTGGCCTATTTTAATTCACCTAACAATTTCAAAGTTGTCTTACGTTGCTCTATAACAAATATTTAATTTTCAAATAAGAGCTGTTCGTTTGAACTTTCTATTCATTAAAGTATCCTGAAAATGTATCATGGTTTCCACAAAAATATTAGGCAGCACAACTGCTTTCAACATTGATAATGATACCTGGAATAATGGCTACTGAAAATTCACCTTTACCATCACAAAAGAAAAAAAAGTAAAGATTTTAAACTAGTGCTGCACGATTAATCGTATCGCAATCGCAATCGCGATGTCAAGCCTACGCGATTATATGACGCAAAATGTTGCGATTTTATATTAAATAAACAAATTAGCACTGTTAACGCACTTATTAATGCAAATGCTTTTAAACCATTCATGCGCGATAATACATAAAAGAACGAGCTGCCTGTGAATGTCCTCCACACACACACACACACACACACACACACACACAGATAGACACTCGCCAGTATCAAGTTCTCTTTCGCGGTAGAACGAACAACACACATGTATGCCAAAATGAACGCGCTGCCTGTGAATGTCTGACTGTGACACACAGAAAGACTCGCGCTAATATCGTGCGTGTGCACAAAACAGCATGACAGAATACAGTTCTCTTTCGAGCTTGAACGAACAATAACACAATTATGCCAAAATGTCTTTTTGTCGAGTGTCTTCATAATATAAGAGTAGTCTTATGATGAACATGAAGAGTTGTGATGACTCGTGAAAGAATGAGGCGCGTGTGAGATCCGCGTCTCTGACAGCGGCTGGTCTTAAAGGGATAGTACACAGTAGCCACTAATTACATCTGTCGCTAAAGTTACTCTATTTTTTTTTTTTTTTTTGCTTTTTTTTTTTTATTATTTTTCTTTACCCCTGACATGTATGGTTATATGTACTCTTGTATGTAAATAATGTTTTGTTCTTGTTAAAATGCAATCAAAAAAAAAAAAAATCTGTCGCTAAAGTTAATCAAAGAACAAAGGGAACAGAGAAAAACACTCACTGCTCTTGACTAAAGAACTTTTTTCTTTAGGCTGATTATCACTAATCTGTGTGTGCATTTATTTTCCTTGAGAACCAAGCAAGTTGACCATTTGTTTATTATATCGCATATCGCAATCGTAATCGCAATATTGACCTCAATTATCGCAATATGACATTTTCCCCAAATCGTGCAGCCCTATTTTAAACTGTAATAATATTCACAATATTAGTGTTTTTACTGTATTTTGATCAAATAAATGCAGCTTTGGTGAACCTAAGAGACTTACCGACCCCAAATTGTTTAACAGTAGTGAGTTACAGTGTGATTACTTGCGTGTGAGAAAAAGCAGTTTCTCTGTTTGTTGGTTTTCCATAACATCCAAAACAATTACTATATTCCACTGGGTGGATCAGCTGATAATCTGGCTGGACCAGTGACACCCTGTGGGCTATTGCTGATGTGTTTACTCTGAACGACTACTGACAAACACATAGTCTGATTGCTTTAAAAAAAAACAATACAATTATTGTTTTTTTGGATGTGTTGCGAAAAAGACTTCTTCGCCTTTTTTAAACTAATCCAGAGTGCAATGATGTGAAGGTTAAAGAATTCCTTGTGACACTGTAAGTCTTTTCGGCATCAGAGAGACATCTGCTCCATTAGGGCGCAGTCTGTCAGTAGAAGCTTTGTCCACAATTGTATTACTTTTCAATTTTGTCTTCCACAGTCTCCACCTGTCCTTCTTTCATTCATTTCATTAGTCTTCCTTCCTTATTTGAAGTCAAAACCCACAGTAGCCCATCTCAAATCTCTCAGCCATGATTTACAGCTGCCATAGTCATTCACACATTAATTGATGAAAAGTGCATTTCTCCACTCATAAAAATATTTATATTTTGCACTTCTTTTTTTAACATTTCCATATTTTTTACCTTTCATTCAAAAGAATTCACAAGGACAGCTATTGCAAGGTCAAGTCACTAGTGACCCAGAAATAGTTCAGAAAGTGTAACATTTCTTTAATTTACATTTATCAAAGTTTTAACGCTCTCTGTTCATTGCCAGGTTTAAATTCAACTTTGAAGCCAGATTTGGAGACTTAGACCTATAAATGGCACAGTATGTGTGTACATGTCGATCTGGAAGTACATAAAATCTCTCAGGGATTTGAGGAAATAATCAAATAGATTGGTGCAATCTGACAGACCTCGTCACTTGAGCTTTTTTCTGTAATGTTGTAATGCACCTTCAGTGTCAATGAGGGATCACAGCAGCGTCTCGTAATAGGCTGATGCCCACTTTTCAGGACATTTAATCCTCTGACCCCATAGGTAGGAAGATTTCACACCCCACTCTTTCCCTCATCCTGTCATCATCCTGATTAAGAGGTAAATGCAGAAAAGAGATCCGCTTTACGGTAGTAATGTGGATGACCACAAAATATATCGAGAAAGAACCACCATGCTGGACACAAGATGTATTTTAGTCATCCTTTGTTGTCTTCCTACCATTTATTTTTAAGGTAGCCAAAAACCCACAGGAGCAGTTTAGGGACAGACTGTTCTGTGTCTGTCTACTTGTGCATAATTCATGCAGTACACACTGATTTTTTTTTTTCAACAATCCTTAAAACAGCATAATTGTCAAGTTTAGTTCACTTCGTTTTTACTGACTTTTAGTTTGTTTCTCTTCAGTTACCTGTTTCCTTTGTTCTAGCTTCCTGCCAATATCAGTTGTCATGGATACTCATTTAACAAGCACACCTGTTTGTAATTAAGTTTGTCACCTTGAGTATTTAAGTTCCTCTGTTTCTCATGGTCATTGTACAGTATTGTTTGTGCATGGCACACTGTTTCGTTTATGTTCGATGTTTTGTTGCATTGCCTGAGTTTAGCTACGTTTTATCCCAGGGATGAAGAAGTAGACTTAAATATAACTTGATTTATATTAAAGTCTACTTCTTCATCCCTGGGATAAAAAAACGTGACAAGAATGAGAAGAAAAACTCATATAAACCTAACTAAATTGTATGTTTAAAATAAGAAAAAGAAAAAAACTACGGTCACACTTTAGTTTAGGGTCCAATTGTCATTATTAACTAACTATTAACTATGAATTTTGCATCAATAAACTCATTAGTTAGTAAGGTAGCTGTTAAGTTTAGGTATTGGGTAGGATTAAGGGATGTAGAGTATGGTCATGCAGAATAAGCCATTAATATGTGCTTTATAAGTACTAATAAATAGTATATATCCTAATAATATGCATGCCAATAAGCAACTAAAGTTAATGGTGAGAATTGGACCCTAAACTGAAGTGTTACCAATACTATTTTCAAGTGGAGTAAAATGCAATGCAACGCTTCTCTGGTAAATTAAATTAATATTTACAGTATTTATAACGGACACTTTTTAGTGGACAACAAAACAAAAATACTGATTAAGTTTCAGTGCACATTCTGGAATCAAATCCAAAAAAAGTATCATCTTTTTAAGACTTTAAACTTTAATCTTTCAACAAATAAAACTAATATTTCGGATTAAAAAATGCTAAACCCCAGGACAGTTTTAGAAGATATCGTTCTCTCTATCTCCCTAAAGTCAGTGGGTTTGAATGAGATGATTATTCAATAAGCCATAAATCAACAATAATATAATTAGCTACCAAGAATGTTAATGGTGGAAAACAATTTATAGCCCTGTGTTTTTTCCGTCTTCATCGTTGGCTTTTTTCAGGGCCAGCAATGCATAACTTTCTACTTTTTGATTATGACAAGTTCTCTAACCTCACAGCTGCTCTGAGACCTCAGCGCTCTGCTGGCCTCCAACCAGTTGACGTCAGCCTCTGGGAGCAACAGTCAGCAATGCAAGCAATACCCAAATACACACATATTATTTGTGTGAGCACATATACAGACATGCACACAAACACAGCTGAGCACAAATATGCACACACACAAACTTCAAGAGATGTGTGCTAATGAACAAAATACAAATATGAATGCATTGCAGACAAACCACATGTTTTTGCAGGTTGTTTTTGCAGTTTGTTTTGTTTTAATGTGAGGGCAAAGACTTGAGATATTATGATAACTGCTTTAAATATTAAATCACTCTCTTACCTACATTTCTGCAAAACTCTGCAGATTTCAGCTGAAATGAACACTAGTGGCTGTAAAATACCAACAACTTTTATTCCTTTTAACACAAATTATGATTACAGGGCGGATTAAAGATTAAGAGATATTTTCTGCAGTTCCTTGCAAAATCCGATGTCATGACCTCAAAATGCTTTTACCATAGTGCATGATTTCTAAACTAATACATTTTGATGCCTGCATCACATATTTATAGTTTTCTGATATAGCAACTTGCTCAGTAGCTCACCTGATACAGCAGCAATGCACATGAGATGCAGAGCATCTGGTTACAACTCCCATGAAACACAAGTCACAATAAAAGAGACAATCAGAAATGCCACAATACGTATAATAACCAACGTAATAACACATTGCAGACAGAATAACATTAAGGCTAGCCTATCTGTTTCTGTTAGCGCCACTGACTGGACATTTCACAGTGAAAGTGTCGCAAAACGTGAAAAGCAATGTAAGCAACTTTTTTCACATTTAAACGTGTTGAGAAATGTAAAAACAAATAAATTATTGTAAAAATTATTAAATGTTTATAGAATTACTGTATGTAAAACGAATAAGAAATAGATTCTGATAAGATTCTGCACAGATGCAGCATAAATTAACTTTTTGTTCTAAAGCCAAGCAGATGGTTAAAAAAAAATTTTTGTCCACATAACCAAAGCCATAGGACTTTCCACATCAGAGTAGAGGCACACACACACACCGCATACAAGTGCACCCAACCATCTTCCAGTGATGTCAGTCTGGGATGCTGTTTGCTCAAGCCTAACAATGCCTTACCCATCATCACTGACAGGTGCTTTTAACCAAGGCATTGTGTCTAGAAACCCTATTCATTACTTTAACAGCCATCCCATTAAGAAATCCCTACCTCTGTCCAAATTAAATGGTCCCACAGTGCACCGAGCAAACCCACAGGCACTATATCAGTCAGAAGGATGACAATGAAAACCGCCCTGTAATGTACAGTCAACTAAACAGTTTTTCATGATGAAGAGGGGGAAAAAGGATGGATGAGTGAAAAAAAGAAAATATCATCTGAAATTTGGTCTGAAGCTGCCTGCCCCATTTACTCATGCACATTTATCATCGTGTTAATTGGCTAATTAATCACCCACTGCAGTAACCTTTCCCCTAGGTGCTCCCTGATACACTGGAATCCCCCGCCTCAAACATCCTCATGTTATGGCTCATACTGTAGCTTGACATGTTTGTGAGTCTGTGTGTGAATATACTGTGGTGCAGCATAAACACATACAGTCATGTGAAAAAGAAAGGACAACCTTTTGAATTCTATGGTGTAACGTAGGACTCCTAAAAACTAAAAATACTTTGTTCTGTTATTCATTAGGTAAACATGACTATTTATGTTGTGGCAACTTATGATTTTAACATAATCTTTTGAGTTACGTGGACTTCAGTCCCTGTTCGTGGAGTTTACCCAAAAAAGAGCTTGCGATAAGTTGCCTTATTTTTTTAAGTTGACCCAACTTTTTTTTTTTTTTTACAGTGTACAAATAGTAGGCCTGTGCATTTTAATATGGGCTATACAGTTATTGGCAATATAACATGACAATAACTATTCAATTTAAATTTAAATTTCAATACATCCCTATTTTTATTATAAACATGCTATGGATATACTTGCAAAATATCACATCTGAAAAATAATGTTAAAACACCTACACGTTATAAGACTATAAAAACAGATCCTGTACATTACTGTAGTGTCAATATGTATGTGGAAAACATGTTATTGTTAGGTCTAGCCTAGCTAAACAATTCCCTATGGAACAAATCAATTAGCTCCCTTATTACATAACTCCTATTTAAACTGCACAAATATACAAGCTTGAGGGCCTCAAATCGTTTGCGTCTCTCATAGTTAATGTGCACTGGCGGTATGCGACATGCTTTGTGCTGTAGGAAAGCAGCACTAAACTGGATTAAAATACTGAGGACTTGAGCAACTGGAGTAAGGCCAGCCAAAAGCCATTAATTCCACTTTTTCAGCACACGTAATCCTGTCTGTGAGAGACACAGCTCACTGAATCCCCTAAAATACAACTCTATTAAACAGGTCTATAACCCCTCAAAACCACAAGTCAACATGCCGGAGTCCTGGACTAAACAGACAGCAAGTGTTTAGACAGGTTCATTTGTATGTGTGCTGAGAGTTGGGTCCAACAGTTTGAGAATATCTGATTTGTTTCTAACTTCGTATTCTTTCTAGTTATTTCTCTCTTAATCTCTCTATTGCTGTTCTTTCATATCATCTCACAATCGGTTTCTTATAAAGCTTCTTTTCTCTTCTGCCTGAACAAATTATACACTATACTGTTCAAAATGTTGGGGTTGGCAAGATTTTTTAATGTTTTTGAAAGAAGTCTTATGCTCCCCAAGGCTGCATTTACATGATCAAAAGTACAGCAAAATTGGAAAGATGCATTGAAAAGCTATTTGATGCGTTGCATCTATTGGCGCAACTGATGAACTGATGCCTTGCGTCTATTGGCTCTGATTTATTTGTATCGTATGACATTTTCTCCCCCAGTGTGGACAGAAAAATTGCTTCTGATTAGATAATGACATTTTAGCTTAAATCTCAGCCCTTTTGGGACCGTTTCACATTTGTGTTCATGTTTGTGAAAGGAATTGAAAATGTGTGCATTGGTCATATCCCTTCTTGTCTATGTGTGTTATCAGTCACAAAGTGTGACTGGAAAGGGATTATTGTCATTACAGATGATTATCGGACAAGAAGACAAACAGTTTGTGGAGCAGGTAGAGCATTGTAGACTTAATTCCTAATTAAACAAACTCTCAATAAGCCAAACAGAGCTGCTTTCCCCTCCAGGCTTTCTAGTCCCGTCTGTATCAGACTAGGATCCAGTAATAAACCCAGGCTCGGCTGCAGGATGAAATGCCTGAGGGGTCATGTGGAATAACTTTATACCATCAATGAACAATACACACTGAGAACTCGCTTTGGAACGACAGAACGTTTTTTTTACTTTCTTAAAGGACAAGTTCGGTATTTTACACTTAAAGCTCTGTTTACAGATCGTTTCTGATGAAATAGAACGGTTAAGATTAAAATGTGGACACATGCTGATGTCCCGAGAATTTTAGGTTTATTTCGCTTTCCCCCCCACCTACACAATGGCAGCCTATGGGCACTGGAACAATCCTTCATAAAACGCATTAAACTTTCGTTTACAAAGACCTGAAACTCACCGAGTGGTCAGGGGTGTTCACTGATATGCTCACAAAAAAATCGCTGCAAAAGATGCTGTCCAACAGCTGTTTTACCATTCGTTGTAAAACTGTGGACCTATTTTTCCAAACGTCTCACACCCGTAGATTCTTCCGTTGAGAGCTTGAATAATAAACACTCCAGCCCAGTTGGTGGCGATAATGCACCTTTGCCAATTACAAGCAAACCACTGGCATTTCATTGAATACACAGAAGAAGCAGAAGAAGAAGCGGTGGAGTAATACCGTACCGCACACAGCCCATCCAATTCAAGTCAATGGAGTTGGACAAAAACTACGATAAAACCTGTTGGAAAGCATCTTTTGCAGCGATTTTTGTGTGAGCATATCAGTGAACACCCCTGACCACTCGGTGAGTTTCACGTCTTTGTAATCGAAAGTTTAATGCGTTTTAGGAAGGATTGTTCCAGTGCCCATAGGCTGCCATTGTGTAGGTGGGGGGGAAAGCGAAATAAACCTAAAATTCTCGGGACAGCAGCATGTGTCCACATTTTTATCTCAACCGTTCTATTTCATCAGAAACGATCTGTAAACAGAGCTTTAAGTGTAAAATACCGAACTTGTCCTTTAAGATGATTTTTGTGCATCTGACCACAGCTTTTAATTAAAGAAAAATGTATTTAAAAAAGTCAGGCGAATTCTACCAACCTGCAAGACAGTTGTGGGCGTGTCTGTGCCATTAACTGATTTGCAAAACTTATGTGAATCATGTGCTAAAACAACACAAGTGGGGCAATTTATTTTCTATGGCAATATGTGTGGGCTCATGCATGGGTGTTTTGAGCATGCGTTTCTGCCTTTTGCTCTGGATGATCCACAATTTACCATCCCAAACCAGTGACACTGGTTCCGAAAAACACTCCAAAAACTATAAAAAAAAATTACAAAATTGAGGAGAAGAGATCCAATGATTTGGAGTAATCAGTTCAGCATGGGGAGCATAGCGTTCAGAAAGCGGAGAAGGAAGCCTAGGAATTTCCGTCCTTGCACACTTGTCTGCCAGCGACAGCTTTAGGATTTTACACGGGTCTTTGCATGTGCCAGTCAAAGTCTGCCAGTGTGTCAACGGCCTTTAAACACCACAGGAGTTTCTGTGAGGTGGACTCTATTATTTGCGAACAATTTCTAGGAGTTGAAAAACCCTTTTCTAAAACACTCTAAATGTCATGCCTGCAACAAAAGCTCTTTCTTTCATGAGTACTCACTAATGTACGGTTGTCCAGTAGTGCACGACACAACGAAATTTAAAAAGCAAACACAAGTTCACAACACAACGAAATTAAGCCACAACACAATGGAAATGAGCCACAACACAACGGAAAATGTACAACACAGCGGGAATAAGCCTCAACACAACAGAAAACATACAACACAATGAAATAAAGCCGCAACACAGCGTAAATGCTCCCGATCACTAGAGGGCTCTCGGAGCGCGGTGAAGTTAGACACCACGATTAGTTTTAACAGTATAACCATTGTATATCGACATTCATTAATTCAGAATCACCTATGTGCATTATAGCTGCATATTTATATACTCTAGAATGCTTTGACGCGTTACCACAGCGCATGACTAACCCTAACCCTAACCCTAACCCTAAGGCAATGTCTGCCAATTCCTCCAAGTTGTTAAAAAGTATAATTTGTATAAATTACTTTTAACATTCAAAAACAGACAAGTTCAAAATCCAAGGCTTGATTTTATTGGTAGTAGTACTGACTTACTACAGCTGACTTTTTTCCAGGACCTCCCTTTATGTATTTACAGTAAACAATAATTTTTTTAGGAAATTTCTGTAATATAATAAAAGGTGTTTTTTTTAATGATGTTTCAGAGGTTGTAGTTCCTATTAACCAGACAGACTTGAAATTGTGCCAAAAGTTCCCTGTATGCACAGTACACAATTTGTTTTTTATAAAAACATAAGACCTACTGTATTTCACCAAAAGGGTTTTTTTTTCATGTCCCAAAGCTTGTGGTAGGTTCCTAGTGACCAGAGTGACTTATTACAGGTGCAATTGTGCCAATACCTTCCTGTAATTCTGCAATTCACCAAATGGTTTTTATTTTTATTTATCAAATTATATTATAATTACTTATATGTTTTAACCACTTGGTGGAATTGCCAGACGTTCCCTTAGGGATCATGCACTGTGGAAGCAGGTCAAAGCATTCTCGAGAATAAATACGCAGCTATAATTCAATGTAGGTGATTTTGAAGTAATATTTTATGTCGATATACAAAGGTTACATACTGTTAAAACTAATTGTGGTATAGATATATAAAGACTGCTGACTCTATAGAACAATGGCAAGGAAAACTAACTTTACCGCGTTCCGAGAGCCCTCTGATGGTCATGAGTATTTCCATTGTGTTGCGGCTTTATTTCGTTGTGTTGTACATTTTCCATTGTGTTATGGCTCATTTCCGTTGTGTTGTACATTTTCCATTGTGTTGTGGCTCATTTCCGTTGTGTTGTACATTTTCCGTTGTGTTGTGCTCATTTCCATTGTGTTGTGGATTAATTTCATTGTGTTGTGGCTTAATTTCCTTGTGTTGCGAACTTATGTTTGCTTTTTAAATTTCGTTGTGTTGTGCACTACTGGGCCACCATACTAATGGCTCTACTCTGTCCTTCTGAAGAGGCAGTGCGCAACTTGTTGCTCTCAGAGTATTACGTATGAATACACTTGAACAAACAAAACACACATGGTATGAGCAAGAGATTTTTCCAATAGCAAAAAAGAAAGAGGTAGAGAATGTATGAGAGCATTAAAGAAACCTCAAGAAGAATGATCTGAAACCAGACATCGTGAAACGTGTTCACCAGCTACTTCTGATGGACTGTAGCTCAAACACATCAGACAGACAACAGCTTTCATCTTTGCAATGCCGCCATCACTGCTGAAGACTGATTACCAATGAAAAAGTACTATCATGTCCTAAAGGTACAAATAACATGGTGTGCAATTGCTTCTAGATGCCCAATTTACTCCAAATCTATCTCACCGGAGAGGAATCTACAGTTGAGCGTGGCTAAGAGAAGGAAATGACCACTAGGTTATCATAACCGTTTTGATTGATTGACTCACTGTCCCCCTCCTCCCGAAAGCAATTAAAGGAAAAAGAATAATTTTGTAATTAGAGCTAATACGAACCGCTCTGAAACAGCGTTCTTGAAACATCTGGAATCTCAAAATTAATCATATTTATTTAAACATTTCACTACTCCAAGTTTTATTAGAAAAGAGGCTCAAAAACAAGCAGCTTTGTCATAATTAGATCAGAAATACAGGGGAAAGTATATTGTGTCCTCGCACAAAGTGTGGCATCATTTTCATTCAAAAATGTGCAAAGCTCTTATTCGAATTAAGATAATTATTGTGTGGGATCATCAGTTGCAATTTCAGATTAAATTTCAGGTGACACCTGTACCTGTGGTGACACTTGATGTGTCTTAGATAAATCAGGCAAGAAACGATTTCTGAGATAAGTCACTTTTCTGTTCACGCTGCAAGTGGAAAAAATCCAAATGAAAAAAGTCTGCAGACAAAAGTGTGTACACTTGTAACTATTTTATATGCAACTCATATGATGTCTCTCCACTTCCACACTCACTCTCTCAAGTTTGAAGTTTTATCATGAGGAGAACATGAGGATCATCAGGATTTGGGTCCCATGAGTCATGTGTGAACAGGGCTAACATTATGCACAGTAAAGCCTTTGTATATAAATTGCAGTAGTGCATAAAGCATCATATAAAGAAAATGACATTACTGTTCAAAACTTTGGGGTCAGTGAGATTTTTTTAAAGAAATTAATACTTTTATTTAGTAAGGATGCATTAAATTGATCAAAAGTTACAATAAAAACATTTGTTACAAAGGATTTATTTTTTAAATAAATGCTATTCTTTTGAAATTTATTTATTTAATTTATTTTTTGTTTCCTCAAAAATATTAAGCATCATAATTGTTTGTACATTGAAAATAATGTTTCTTGAGCACCAAATCACCATTAGAATAACTGTATTATATCACTGAATATGTGCACAGATAAATTACATAAAACAGTAAAATCCCTCACAGTAACTTTAGCCTATCCTCCAATATGCCAACACTTGACAACAGTATCTCACAGGAAGCAGATCACTTAGTTCAAACTGTCTTCACTCCTATTGTCACCACATCAAGTTGTTCCTCATTCGCATAGCATTAACTTTGTTTCATCACTGTCAAAGTTAATGTAACAAGGTCAGTTGATAAGGGAAGAAGGAGGCGGGAATCGGTGAGCGTTCAAACACTTGAATTATAAATTAAACAAACACAAAACAAAAGCAGAGCGGCAGCCCCTCACAGACGACTGCCGCACACACATAAACGAAACAATGTAAAGCCCAGGCCTGGTGCTCTCTCATCCTTCAACCGGTCTCAGTCACGCCACTGGCCTCGCACCGTTCTCACGGCTCTCAGCCCCGCCCTGCTTGCCACAGTTAACTTTGTGACCTTTATGGTGACATGCCCATAATATATGGAAGACTCAGCTTTTATTGCTTTTCGCATGTTTTCCCAAAGACTGCCTGTAAAGAAACAAAGTTAATAAACCATATGGCCTTTTTTAAACCTAATGTATAAACACTGAATAGGTAGGCTATGTTGTGGGGGTGGGGTGGTCACACTGAGAGGTAAGGAGGGAAATTGCAGAGGACTAACTTGTCATAACAGAAGCTGAATGGAGCAGGCAGCAATTCCACTGGCTAATATCTCTATTAACAAGCCATTATAGGAGCTGAAAATAGATCTTCGAGAGTGGCAAGACTTAAAATGTGCTCTTTTAAACATTTAAAGCAAATTAGCACAAAAGTGCATGAAAGCCCCAGTAAAGAAAATGAATACTGCACCTTTTAACTGTGTGAAAGACTCACTTCCACTGGCGCTTGAATTGTCATGAAAGCAACAAACAAAGCGACTACAATTAATTACATTTTTCTCTTACTGACCAAGCACAGTATGCAAACATAATTATCTTTCTCCTTTCCAATGATTACTCTAATGCTCAAAAACATCTAGTGGCCATTATAAAAAATACAGTACTGCTAATGCTGTGCTTGGTCAGCTGTGAAAGTATTTTGTCCTGGTGAGACAGACTAGATTGCGATTCCAGTCAGAGAGAGCTAGATCAGTCCAGTCTAAAGCTGTGAATGTTTTTAGACCAGCTTAAAGGTCCCGTTCTATGCCCCTTTTCACAAGATGTAAAATAAGTCTCTGATGTCCCCAGAGTGTGTATGTGAAGTTTGAGCTCAAAATACCCAACAGATCATTTTTTACAGCATGTTTAAATTGACATTTTTTGGGGCTCAGAAAAACGAGCCGTTTCAGTTGGTCCCCTTTAAATGCAAATGAGGTGCTGCTGGACGACACAGGGGGCGGAGCTTCATGAGCTCGTGCTCAGTCTGTCAGGAAAAATTCATCTCACGGAATGATGATAATATCAGAAACTCTCAGTAACGGCGTTCATTTCGAGTCGGACAATAATGCCTACAGAGTCAGATTGCTGTATAGAGATGAAACAGGTATGGTTTAGTAGTTTAATTACGGTTATTATAACGTATTTGTCATCTGCTTGTAGGCTATGTATCCATTATTTATTAATAGCCTACAAGTCTGCTGTCTGAATGATGATCAAACATGTACTGATGAGTTTAATAAAGTTTATTGTACTTCACACAAAAGATGAAGCGTCAGTTTTACTTCAGAAAATCACCGTCAGAGCTGAGTAAACACAGTACGTTAGGCTAAGTTATAAGAAGTGCGCAAGTAGCCAGTAGAGTTGAGGGAGCATTCCTGTGGGCGGAGGTTAGTCAAGAAACGGTTCTGGTGATGTCACTAATGCAGGATGTAGAGGGGTGTAGTCCAATCGAGCCGTTTTTTGTAGTCAACTTCTGTTAAATAAAATATCTCGCTTGGCATTGAACTTTGAGCTTTATAATTTTACAGATATTATTTATGCTCTAACAGCAACATTACACACTAACTAAAGTTTGAAACATGGAATCGCATGCAACGGGACCTTTAACAAACCAACTGACGAAACCCTAAAAAAAAGTTGTTTTTTAGTCTCATAGGCCTCCATAATGGGAGTTGACACATCCTGCTATGTATTTTCACACATCTGGCAGAAAAGATAGTAACAGTAAGGGCAAGTACATTATCTTCAGGGCTTGAATTTCGGCGCGGGATTGCGGGTATTGCGCATAATTTTAATCATTCCCGCAGGTCTGCCATTTATAATGCGGCAAACATTGATTCGCTTTAGCATGTAGGTTGTATTAGTAAATGAATCCACACAGATTATAAAATCAAATCAGTCATTTTAAAACTGTCTGCGAGACGCAATTTCACAAACAGCGTGAGTGATTCAGCGGGGCTGCGTCTTCTCTCTCTCGTCTCTCAAAATGGGTTGCACAAGGCAATCGTTAAGCGCGCTGCAGGCGGCGATAATACACTCTCGCGTTTCGGGAGTCGTGATAGACAGAATTGTCACTTGCATAATCGGGCCAGCATTGCATCATGAGTAACTAAAGTTTACCATTTGCACGTCTTTTTAAGTCTTACCAGTTTAAACATTCACGTAATTTTAAACTCTTCGGTACTTGCGCGCTGTCTGAGAGATGTTTTTTTTCTGGGCACACATACATGGAGTAAAGCCGCCTCACAAACAGCTCGTGGGTAACAGAAGTTATTTTTCGTAGATTATATCGCTTTAACAGTCAAAAACATGCGAAAATAATGTCAATTTCGGTCTTGGTGAGTATCCTCTAAAACCATTTTGCTCTTTATGGTGTGCAAGTGATAGAGCGCGGCAGCAACGAACCAACTGATCAGCTTGCAGCGTAACAACATTGAATGTTCAGCCGAACAGCTGATCATAGCTGTACAGGGCGCCTTATTATTTTTCATCTCCATAAATATATCTAGTAATAAAGTTAACGCAAGGGCTGGAAATCAATTAATCTTTTGCTGATACTTCCTTGTCATCATGGAGAGCGCAGTTGGTTGCATGGCAACGACAGACGCCACGAGAGTGCAAGCGCTTGTGGAAAGGAGACAGCAGCGCGCGCGCCCGTGCTTTCCACTTGTTTTTTCACATCTCGAGCTACGTTGTTGATTGTTTGAGCATGTGACTGCGCGTTTCTCCTTGTTTTCTATTCGTTATGCGCAGCATATTTCCCGCGCGCACAAACACGGCCACATACAATGAATTGTTTGGTTAGTGTAACGTTAGTTTAAATATGGACCGCTGGCTGAAGCGAAAGACAAGTTCGGATGATGACGATCCAAAGAAAAAAGTGTCCTACAACGAAAGGCCGACAAGCAGCCAAACCGAAGATCCACAAGAAAAGGTGAAGCAGTCAAAGGATAAATTTCAAACGAACTGGCTAAAAATTTACCCTTGGCTAGAAATGAATGATGGGATAATGAGCTGCTCAGTGTGTAAGATGTACAGCAGTCCACAATTTACCAGCCAATGCTACAAAACATCTACATTAATTAGACATGCCAATGGAACTGGCCATACAGCAGCTTTAAAAAGAAAGAAAGAAGCAGAAACATCCAAAAATGCTATGGCTAATGCTATCCAAACTGCACAGCTGCAGGGAGAAGAGGAGCTCAAGGGGTTACTTAAAACTGCTTATTTCCTTGCAGAAAATGAACTGGCAAATTCAAAATTTCATAATTTTGTGAAATTTATGAAGGAGATGGATTGTTCTTCTTTCAAACATCTAAAGACAGACTCAAGCTATGGAAGCTATCTTAATGACAAAGCATTGTCAGAAATGCACCAGGCTATTGCAAGTACACTGGTTGATGACATTAATAAGGCTGTCCTAAAAAGTCCAGTGTTTTCCTTAATTCTGGATGAGTCCACAGACATAAGCAACAGCAAACGGCTGATTACCTATGTTCGGTACATAGAAAACAACAAAATTCAAACAAAATTGTTCAGAAACTCTGAAATTGTGGATGGAAAAGCAGACACAATTGTGGATGATGTGAAACAACTGTTAATAGAGAAGAATTTAGATGGAAGAAAACTTGTAGCAGTTTGTACAGATGGTGCTGCTGTTATGACAGGATGCCGTAATGGAGTTGTTCAAAAACTCAGAGAGGAATACAATTCTGAATTGGTAGGAGTGCACTGTACAGCTCACCGTCTCGCTCTCTCTGCAAGTGATGCAGCCAGATCCGTTGAACAGGTGAAAAAGTTTCAGGAAGATTTAAGAGCAATTTTTGTGTTTTTCAGCAACTCTGCTGTCAGAAGCAACAAGCTTCATGAATTGCAAAGACAACTAGATGAGCAACAACTGAAATTTACCCAGCCCCACACAGTGAGATGGCTGTCAATTCACAGTGCAGTATCGGTGGTATGTAGATCCCTGAAAGCCCTAAGAGATGTCCTGGAACACATGGCTGCCTCCAACAGTCAGGACTCGGGAAAAACCAAAGGGTTATTGATTGCTGTTCGGCAGTTCAACTTTGTGGCACTGTGTCACATGATGAAGGATGTGCTTACACATATAGTCCTTCTTTCTAAGCATTTTCAAAGGGAAGACTTGGACTTTTCCACAGTCCAACCAATGACCCAGGGTACCAAAGAAGCACTGAGACAATTAATAGCTCATCCTGGTCCAGCAGAACAAGAATTCTTCAGCTGTCTTGAGGGAAACAAATTTAAAGGAGACAAACTTTTTGAATTCCATACTCAAAAGCCAGCCTTTGATAACTTGAAGAGCAGGTATGTTGGATCCTTGATTGATGAAATCGACAGAAGATTCCCTGCTGACACAATCAGTCTTCTTTCATGGTTCACCATTTTGGAGCCAAAAAAGGCCACCGCTGCCAAACAGTCTTCAGGGAATTTCAGTCTCTATGGTGTTGAGAAATTAAACAATCTGCTGAAACACTTCTCATCCAATGTGAAAATGCAGGAAGCTCATCAGGAGTTCACAAACCTGAAGCAAGTCATGGTCTCCTGTGATTCATATTCTTCATTGTCCTTTCAGCAGTTTGCAGAGACTGTGTTAAAGGTATAGCGGAGGATCTTTCCGAATTTTAGATAAGAACCGCCCTCTCCACTTTTTGAAAAAATGCACATGCGCACAACACTCTACCTGCTCCCGAGAGGGAACGCCTATTAACGTGTGCGAGGTTCTCCTCGTGCACGCTCTGTTTACAAATTGCTGTCGGCATCGCTCATACAAGATTACTTTCCAAAAGAAGATTTGCACTTTTTCTCCAAATAGCATGCCAAACTTTACCTGTCGAGTAGAAACTTCGCGACTGAGGCATCAGTGGGAACTGGGAAGCCCAACGTGTTATCAGCGCACGCCATCGTGTGAAACAATCTCCCAAAAACACTCTGATCTTGTTTCTCTCTTCTGAGGCCTTTCTCTTCTTCTCATACAGTTCGTACAAACTTTTTCTCTTGCGACCCTCAGACATTTTCAAAGGACCCGGTGAAACGGCGAGCTTCAATGAATGGCTTAGCTCTAGCTCACCAAACATAAACACCTGAAAGTGCGCATGCGCAGAAAGCGAAAACTAAGGGACGAGCCAGGGACGAGCACGTACGACGGCCTTACGTAAACATATCACCAGAATGATTGACACTTAGGTGGACCAATAGTTTACACTACCCACCCGGAAAAAGAAAATCCTCCGCTATACCTTTAAGTGAACATAGTCATGTTTTCACTGAAATGGAGAAACTCCTTCAGACAGCCATGGTCATACCAGTTGCGAGTGTGTCGTGTGAACGTGGATTCAGCACACAAAACAGGATCAAAACTAAATTCAGAAATTCACTGAATAATACAAGTCTCACAAATCTAATGATCATTTCAGAGCTTGGACCTTCCCTTGAGCAGTTTGACTTCAACAGAGCCATCATCAAATGGAAAGAGATGAAGATGAGGAGACAGATGAGAAACTTAGAATAAAGTCACATGAAAAAAGTAACAAGAAATGGAAAAAAAGTGACTGAAATAGAACTGAAATGCATGAAAGACTCTGAAACTGAGAGACATAAATACATATAGTTAAACTGAGTTCTTAATATCAATTTACGATATCAATATCAAACGTTTAAAAAAAAAGCAAAGAATTGAACTGAACTGAAACACATGAACGACACTGAAATAGAGAGACATTAATAGGCCTAGTTAAGACAGAGGTCTTAATGTCAATTTGAAGAAGAGCATGGTGTATTTTGTATAAAGTTGTTTTGTTTTGTTAACTGATTTGAGAACTGGAAATGCAAAATTCATGCATACAAATCTTTAGATATTAATAAATGAACATGATTAAATTAGACCGATGCATCAAAAGTTATTCCCCCCCCCCCCATAATCTTTAGATCCCCCCTATGTGACCCATGTAAGGGGGGGATTCCCCCCCAGTTTAAAAAACGAAATTCAGGCCCTGATCTTGCTTTCATGGTTTAAACCATATACTGTATCTACATGCTCATCTACACACGCTTATCCTAACAATACCTGACCATCCTTCATCACCATGACAACAGTACAACAACAGTGTGCTACACCCCCGAGTAACTACTGAGTTTCTCAAGTTCACCATTGCTTATGGACCTAAAAACGCTGCATGATAACATTAGCACAACAATTCTGCTTGCAGGCAAGGTGAATATAATCACTGTGGTATTTAAAAATTCATAAGTCTCTGCATATAAATAATTTATCTTCTTCACTGTCCATTTCTGATTCCCTTGGCTTTTAAGCCTGGAGAGAAATTTAGGCTACAGGAATAAACGTATATCATATTAAACAGAACTATATATAGCCTAATATACAACAGTGAATTAAGGAAATTTCACTGTAAATATGTTTATAATTGTACCTGGAAAAAAAGAAATGTAGAACTTGTTCAAACTTTTAAAATGTGAAATACTACAATTCAATATATTTTATGCAATTTATTCATATAATGGCATTAGTGACACATGGTTCTTCGGAAATCATACTAATATGCACATTTGGTGCTCAAGAAAAACATAATTGTAGCATTATTCATTTCATTCAAAAGGTTTCATTCTGGTAGTCTGAGATCATGATGTGAGCTGGCGGAGAACTTCAGGATTGAGAGTGTGAAACCACTACCATGTTATCCTAGACTGTTTTCAGAACTCTGTCTGACAATCAATATGGATACAAACTCTCTCTCTCTCTCTCTCTCTCTCTCTCTCTCTCTCTCTCTCTCTCTCTCTCTCTCTCTCTCTCTCTCTCTCTCTCTCTCTCTCTCGCTCACACACACACACACACACACACACACACATATATATATATTAGAAAAAGTCTTGATTCTATTTTCAGCACATGCATCAATCACACCACTGCTTAAATATTAACACATGAGAGATGAGAAAGAAGTTGATATGAAATATGTAAAGACTCATTAGAGCAGACCTACATAAGATTGTCCATTTAATTAGAGTGGAGCAGAAGGAGATAGAAGATCTGTATATTTCATATACTCCACATCCATGAGCCTATGCCTGCGTTGTTCTTTAGAGAGGCAAGTGACTGATCTCATAATTATTGCTCGTTCTTTGTCTCTCCTCATCCATCTGAACTTCCCCCAGGTCACTGTGTCGGGGGGCATCATGCAGTCATCAGCGCGCCTTTACACCACAGAAAGGGTCAGAGCAAATAAAAGTGAGAGGAGAGAAAGTGAGAAAAGAGAGTGACTTTTATTGGGCCAGGCAGTGCAGCGGGAGGCTTAGTGTTTCCAGATGTGCCGGCAGTCCCATGAGTGTGGCTGCCCCACTGTCCATCCGCATTAGAACGGAGCTTCACTCTTAAAAAGTGTTCAGAGACTTCACAAAGAACAGACACCAGCTCAGCTGCAGCCACAATACTATTCCTGGAAAAGGAGTTGACATCATTGATTTTTCCTACTGAGTGGGCAGCACGAGTAAGTGTTTCATTTCGGTAGGTGTTCCAGCACTGTGACTGGACACGTTTCAGAATGAAAGCCATATCATTCAGTGGAGAAAAGGACTGGAAAGTGTCATTGGGACCATATTTTTCTGTAGTAAATAAAGAGAGGTGCCACCCAGTTGCATAATGCCAAGTGTTGGAATCTTCTCACCTCTGGCCACGTCTTGCTGTTTAATCAATGGGCACTTCCTCAAATCATAAAGTGACCTTTCAAGAGAGAGGTTTTGGGTTTAATTGTATTGAGCAATTTAGGCCAACAAGCACAAATGAAATTTCCATCCAACTCACAAAACAAATAAAGCAACTGAAAACCATCAGATCCATTTCTGTTCAATTTACTGTATAACAATAGAGTGGGGAAAGGAATATTACCTAATCTCAATCTCTCTGGCTTTATTTCACTTTTCTTCTCTCTCTCTAATGAGCATACCACCCGCAGGCCAAGTGAGTATGGAGGGAAAGCTCCCAGAGTTCTCCAGGTCAAGCGTGTGTTTTCCTACTTAGCAGTAAGATGTTTAACCACTGTTTAACCACATTTTTGATTAGTCCTCAGACAAACGCCACCAATGACATTTTCTGGGCTGGAATAGGAATGGACGGTGGGAAATGAGAGAGTTGTAGAGGGTCTGATAGTGTGAGAAAGCAGTATGAAAGCTGGCTGAAGACATTGGCTCTGGCACATATATGTAGCAAGACCTACATTTTTATTTGAACCATTACCACACTGCAAAACAAACAATTATAATCAGTATGTTTTTCTGTTTTGCAGTAAAAAATCAGAATTACTTCAGTAGTAAAATTATATAGATATAATAAGATATTATATCAAGACTTGTTTTCAAACAACATATTCAACTATGTTTATTTTCTTACCCCACCGGCACAATAGTCAGTTTTTTATCAATATATATTTTTTTTAATTGAATTTTAATAATTTTTAAATTATTTGTTTGTACATACATTTAAATACATTTAAATTTTCACTTTCGGCTGCTCCTGTTAAGGGGTCGCAACAGCTAAATCATCCGCATTTTATTTGGAATCTTGTTGTTACACTGATGTAGGCTAACACATAAAAAAATAAATTGTATTCAGTAAAAATATCTAAACGTCTTTAAAATCCATTGGCACACCATTTTTGGTTTAATTAATATTATTTCCAATTCTAATTTACTTTTAATAATTTTAAAAGTTAACAATTTTAAATAAAAATAAACTTATTAGATATGTTACCAGATATGTTCACTGACAACATAATATGTTTGCAAAAAAGGATCTAGGTTTCAGATATTTTTCCTGAAAAACAAGACAAAAATAGATTTTGCAGTACTAACAAAGCACTATTATTGCATGTGAGAAGGTCTTTGAGACGAATCTAAGACAGATTTGACTCACAATACAGCCAGAAGAAACTGCTATTACCTCCATGTTCACTCACCAATCGAACGTCTTGACACACAGCTGCACGCTGCCTGGAACTGATTATCAGAGTCTTCCTGTCATACTTTCGACTCTTGCCAAGGAAAGTTGTGGTAATAGCAGCTTAAGAAACACACATACCACACGAAATATCACGAGCACACACACAAACAAACATACTAAGAGCTCTTCGCATAGATGTAAGCACAGATGGGAACATGTCTTGCATATACTTGGATAAACTTGCATAAACATCATCAATGATGAAATCACAGACCACGTCAGGGAGTATAATACCTGGAAAAGCTATCTGTTAGTATTCCCATTCATCTTAGTGTCAGTTGTTCAGCTGTCATTAAGCCCGACACAGCAATACTGACGCAACCAATGGCATGAGTTTAGAGCAAGGCTATCAATTTTCCCAACCAATGGGAGGGGGGAGTATTTGGGAAAACCTATATGAAAATAGTCATTGTTTTTGCAATTCAGTTTGGTGGCACTAGTGGTGCAGAAATTACACTTCAGCTTTAAAGGTGCAGCCTTTTCACCCTTCGCAGGAAGCTTGATTGACAGGCGATCTGACCAATCATAAGGCGAATCCGCCATTTTCTCCGACAAACAAACCAGACAGGTGAGTTAGTAGATTAACGTTGGTGGACTTGACGATTGGTGGACTTGAGCTGCACGATTAATCACAATTAACATGAAATTGCGTTTAATCCGATTTGGCTTATTGCGATTATGAAATCGCAAAGGCTACGATAATTTTTTATGCGCAGCTTGTCAGTGACGTTCGGCTCTGTGATCAGTAGTAAACGCTGCTCCATCTGAAAGCACTGTGAGTTTGAGTCGCTTATAACGTGCATTTGAAAAGCAACACGTGTCAAACATCTTTCCAAACTTGAGAAGCATTTATTAACCTCTTGTCCAAAAAAAGACAACATTTAATAAATCAATCAAAGCGTTTCAATCTTCTGTTTATTCAGCTACAGATAGTATGATGCCCATAGGGATTTCCTGGAATGACATGCATTGTCTACTTCTGCTGGGCATATTTGGAGTGTTTGCGCGAGAGCGCCCTCTGGCTTTCAGATGGAGCAGCATTTACTACGGAGCACAGAGCCATGCTGCACTGAAGAGCTGTGCATAAAAAAATCGCAGCCTTTGACAAATCGCGCGTGGTTTCATTTCGATTAATTGTGTAGCCCTAGTGTGTATGCTGTGTATTGAAGTCTTTTCTACGGTTGAAACAAGCTTCTGATGTTCATTCATGTTTACCTCATGCTATAGCTAGTAGGAAGAGATGATCGGTTCATGTGCCGCTTGAAATAAGGCACTACAGCGATCTGTCACGACACATGAAAGAGCCACAAAATGCTATTATTGTTTGAATTTCTTTTTTTAGATATATTTTTTTGAAAACTGAGACTTTGTTTCATACCAAAAGTAACCTGTTCTGTCTCAGCTGTCGGCACATTGTCAGTGTCCTCTTTGCTCCTTTTGCAACTATTTTAGTGTATATCTTTTTTATAACACTACAGTCACAGCGCAGAAATTCACACACACACACACACACACACACACACACACACACACACACACACACACACACACACACTACCAGCCTCAAACATATGCCAAACAAGCCTCACTTTTACGCTCTTTTAGAGGACACAAGGCTGACCATTAATTTTTTGGAAGGTAAACACAATGTTCAAGCCCCAGTAAAAAATGCTGCTAATTACATATGTGGGAATTACTTATTGGCTGCTCATTCATTCACACTAAACATTTGCTTCAAAGTGTCCCACTTTGACTGTTTACAGTTTATTGGAAGCTTTTCAGTCACACAACCTGAAACAGTCTCTCCAGTTTTACCATTTGAACAGGTTTATGTTAATTAAACTTAAGCTCAGTTTCCTGAGAATGGCACACAAGACCAAGTCAACCAAAACATGCCATATTTATTTAAGTGCACCACATAAGGAGAGATGAGAATTCGGCGGTAAACATCAAGCTGGGAGATTGGAAATAGAGAAACAGTAAGACTTGCAGGACCGGACCTATGGTTATCAACTCCAAACCAGGTGTCTTTTTACCAAATTAGCAAAAATGGGTGAACAATTTCAGATCTAGCCAAATATTTAGGGAGGTTCTGGCTTGAGGAAGTCTGTACCAGGACAGTCAGTCCCTACATACCAGTGCACGCTCTCTTCTCCTTGACTCCACACATCTCCAGTTATTTTAAACAGATCTGGTCCTCCCTAGTTTGCAACACAGCATAGTCCAACAGTATTTGCCTCTTCTCTTCTGAGGGAGTCTCTTAAACAAGGCTGATTTATCTTCCCCTCACACTTTTAAAGGTCAGTTCTCTCGCAGTAAAGCTGCCTGGGAGTTATGGAGATGAGCATGCTGACATTCTGTGTCTGCTGATTAGCTTAAGATGTGTTCATGGAATTAAGGTGACATGGCAATGCAGTTATGCAGTTTGCAGTTTCAATTTAAAGGATAGATGTCGAAGATAAAGCTTACTCTCAATTTTTTTTTAATAATTACAATTTTAAAAAAGGACATAAACATCATTCCCCCATGAAGAAAAAAAAAAAAAGGATAATATTTGACAGAAGCACACACGAAATGAAAACTCCGGGCCAAAACTGAAACCTTAAATTAACGATGCACTTCGCCAAAAAAACAAAATGACTTCCTTTTTTTAAAAAAATCTTTACTTAATATATAGAATTTTAGATTTTTTAAATTGATTAAACACTGATTGAAACCAGGTCCGTGGGTATCCTCTTGAACTAAAGCGGTTGCTGAGAATTTCGGACTGTTTATCAAATTCCTCTTCTAAAGCGCAAATACATCTCAGTCTATAAATCTGGCTTAAAGGTAGACCTTTTTTCAGAGGTAGCGGGTGATGACTATCGGCAGAAACAATGTATTCTTGTCTGTTGGTTTTCAAAACACCATGGAAGAGACTGTGTTGTTAATCTTCAATGTCAATACATCTAAAAAAATATATATATACAGATGTCCAATCTTTAACTGAGGATGTAATTTTAAATTTCAAATAAATGAAATTTACCCATAAATAAATTTGCATAACTTGGTGCTAAGGGAGTACCCATAGCAGTACCTTGTACTTGAAGATAGTAATCTTTTTAAAACAAAAAAATATTCTTAGTCAATATAAATTTGGTCAAATCTAGGATCATTTGTGTGGGTAATGTAGAACTCTGAAGAGTTTTTAGAAAATAAATATTCAAAGATTCCAAACCTTCTTTATGTGGAATTGAAGTGTAAACAGATGATACATCTAATGTTACTAACTAATGTCTTAGTTGAAGCCCTGAAGACCCTGTTTTGGATCGGGTTCAACTTCCACCATCCGATCGACCTCCCAGACACCTCTGGAAGGAGACCATCATCAGGTGTCTGGAGAGCATCGCACCCCGGTCCAGAACACAGCCAGACCCAGAGCCCGGATTGCAACCCTCGATCGCAGAGAACTCGTGCGTGCCCCCCGCAGACAGAGAGCTATACCTGCGGCGACGTGCCAGTCTGAGCCCGAGAAGGAGAGGACAGAGCTGACCCTCACCCCGGAGGAGGAGCTCCAACAGGAGTCTGACCAGGGGTGTGAGCCCACAACATCTGCAGACGAGGGAACCCAATCGACGGATCACGAGGACTGGCTGATCGAGACATCGTTTCCCACCCTATCCCACCCGTCATCTGCATCTTCGTCATTTTCTCACCACTCCAGTGACTGCATCTACCCTACCATCTTACCACCAAGCTCAGCCAGTCCTCCAGCCCCGCCGCTGCTGGATGTTCGCAGCCCTGCACCGCCTCTGGGGAGTCCCCCTGACGTCGAGCCGCAGGTCTGCCCTCCATCCACAGCGCCCGTGCACGAGGATCCCGCGGCTCCGCCTTCAGCCTCGGTCCTCTGCACTCCATTTCGGCCTGTCGACCTGCTGGCTCCGTCTTGGCTCCTCCCACCATCAGCTCCGCCTGACACCCTCGAACCTTCGACTACATCGGGTTCCATCGTCCTGCCGGCTCCCCCTTGGTCAGTCGTCACTCTACCTCCACCACGGACTTACGGTCCATCAGCTACACTCCGTCCCTCCACCCCTTCGGCTACTGCAGGCTCCTCCTTCCCCTCTGCGTCACCTCTGTCCTCCCTCACTCCGACTCCGCCTCAGCTCTCGGGCACTCCAGCTCCACCTCCAGCGCTCGTCGCCCTGACATCACCTCGATCTCGAAGTCCAGCGACGTCGTTTGCGTCCACCGGCTCTCCGTCTGCGCCTATGAATCCCACCGCCTAGTCTCTGTCGTTCGTCCCCCAGCTGCCGTCAGCCTCTTCACCACCTGGTCTCCTCCCTCCCTCTACTCCACCGTGGGCTGTCGACACTGGACGGCTCTGGGTCTGCGCCACCAGGCCCCTTCCATCAGCACCACCAGGGATTCGTCGTCATTCCTTCACCATCCTGTCTCTCCAGCCTCTCACCTTCACGTCACCTTCACATCGTCCAACTCCAGAACCCCCTCCCAATTGGGAGAGCGAGTCTGAGCAACGAACAGTATCAGGAAGGCCATTCCAGAGTTTTGGAGCTAAATGTGAAAATGCTCTCCCTCCTTTGGTGGACATAGATATCCTAGGTATGACCAAAAGCCTTGAATTAAGTGATCTTAAAGAGCGCTATGGATTATAGGGCGATAGAAGATCTGTTAAATAGACTGGAGCTAAGCCGTTTAGGGCTTTATAAGTCAGTAGCAATACCTTGTAATTAATACAGAACTTTATAGGTAACCAATGTAGTGATGATAAAATTGGTGTTATATGATCATATTTTCTTGATCTAGTAAGAACTCTAGCGGCGGCATTTTGGACTAACTGTAGCTTGTTTATTGAGGATGCAGGACAACCAGCAGGAGTAATGTCACCATTATGTTCAGTTCATAGACTTTCAGTTGTTTTCTTTCATCACCTGTGTTTCCCTGTCTGTTTCCCGCCACCAATCTGTTACCATGGACACTGATCACTTCCTCACAGCTGCCTGTCGTTTGTGTTCATCACCACTGTGTATTTAGTTCCGGCCTGTATTCAGTTCAGTGTCCGGTATTGTTTGTCTATGTCTGACCCGATCTCCTGTTCCTGAGTTTATATTATTAAAGCGTTTGATATTATCCTCATCTTCTTTTTCATTGCGACGAGCAGTGACAAGGAAGGTAATTGTTTCACCAAATTCATTGTAAATGAGAATCTAAATATTAAGATAACTTTTCAGTGAGTAAACCAATACCAAACTATATGAAATTTAAGAATCAATACCAGTATCGATTAAAATCGATATTGTCAACCCAGCCCTATAATCCACTTCACAAGTTCACACTTACATCAGTTAAACAGAGTAAAGATTATGCGTATTTGGCGTGCTATCCGGGGGAGGGCTCCGAGTTCGGAAATTTTGCTCCTTCCCGAACTTTGTTAATAAAACATCATATAGCTAACACGTTTAGGCTAACTGTTGTAGATTATCCATGTTGTGTGCTCAGTATTACCAATTCATCCACCCAACATCCAGATGATGATGCATCTCAAGGGGTTTACCCTAAAGATTTTTTTTTACTACATCCACTGACCATAGTACTTTTAAGAATATGTGCAGGAATGTAAATAAAAAAAGATGGACGACACCCCTTCACTCTCTTCCATTGGTGAAAAATGAAGCCGCCAAAGTCCTAATATGGCGCTGACATCTTGCGCAGATTTGGGACCTGATTTTGCGCAGTGGTGAACGTGGGACCCGAGTCTGCGCAGTAGTGAGCGTGAAGTGGAGCCGCGAAATCAAGGTCCCACCCACGCTCTCGGAGAAACCGTTAGTACAGTTTAATGCACTTATTATATCAGTATGAAATAAACAGTTATTGACATGTAGAAATTAAAGCTGGAGTTCCAATCTCCTCCGAAAATCCTCCAAAAAGTCAGTTGGTGCCTCAGTGATGACTTTGTTTAGAGAAGCTGTCAATCACAGCTGTCAATCATGATGTCAAACTCCTGTTTTTATAGCATCAAATAACTAACTAAGACCAAACTTATAAAAAAAACGAACACTTAAACTTACATCAGCGTGATAAAAACAACCTAAAATGACAGAAAACATATTTGGAAAAAATTTATTTGAAGTGTAATTTGATTTTTTCATTTCCATCGTGTCCATTAGACTACATGGAGAGGGCGGGGCTTATGACCTATACTGGGACCAACCACCGGGGGGCGATCGAGACGCTTTGGCTTCACTTTTCAAGACTTGTGCGGCACGCTTGATCGCTACTGTTCAGATCCGATTTGTGTATCCTGTCTCCAGTGGCTCTCTTTCGTCTTTTGGAATATCTGCATTGGTTTCTATGGCAATGACGTTGCGATGGAAGGTGCCAAATACAACAACTGCAACGTGGAGGAGTTTGCAATAAAGATTTGTCTTTATTTAAAACATGACAATATATCCGCCTCGCTGGACTACTATGTTTTCTGAGGCAGCAGCAGAAACGTAGGAGGCTGGTTTCTGCAGCGAATTTCAGCATGTTTCCTATAACAACATCTGATATGTTTACGTTTAACGTTGTGTGAGTAAGTTACATAAACCACGTGAATGAAATCCGATTAGAGTGGTCAGACTGAAACGGATTTCCAGAAATGTGATTTGAATAGGATTCCAAAACACATATAAAAGTAGCTCAAAACTGATTTTTTCAAACGCTTTTCTGCCGTTCACACATGCTAAATATGATCGAATTCCAATCGGATATGCACAAATATCGGATTTGGACTGACAGTCTGAACGAGCTTTAAACTATTCCCAGGTGCACACATATATATGCTCAGTTCTAAAACCTACTAAACTACTTACAGGGCAGCAGAGTCTGAAAGTAGGGCTGCTAAATTATGGTAAAACACATAAACGTGAGTAGTTTGGTGAATAGTGAGATCACAATTATTTAACACGATTACAAATTTTATATATTTTTTTATACAGTATAAAAATAAATGTATGCGTGTGTATATGTGTATACAGTTGTGCTCAGAATTAATCATACCCCTGGTAAATATGATCAAAAATGGCTGTAAAAAAATAAATCTGCATCGTTTATCCTTTTGATCTTTCATTCAAAAAATTTGTAAAAATGTAACCTTTCATTGAAGTAAAAGAATTGAAAGTGGGGGGGAAATCACATTATGAAATAAATGTTTTTCTCCAAAACACGTTGGCCACAATTGTTCATACCCCTAGAATTTTTTATGAATAAAATATCTCTGAAGTATATTCCCATTAATATTTACCTTTTTTAGCACAAAAAATCATAGCTGGACAATTTCATGTTCCTAGTCACCCTGGATTTTTTGTTTCACAGGAGTTTAAATATGAGGAAGCACAAAGGCCAAATTCCCTGAATCATCCATCACAATGAGTAAAACCAAAGAATATAGTTCTGATGTGCAGCAAAAGATTGTTAAGCATCACAAAATAGAGAGTGGCTGTAAGAAAATAGCTAAAGAATTGAAAATCCCCATTTTGACCATCAGGGCAATAATTAAGAAGTTATAATCAACTAAAGATGTTACGAATCTGCCAAGAAGAGGACGTGTGTCTATATTGTCTTAATGGACGTTGAGGATGAAAGTTTGAGTGGCCAAAGACTCTTCAATAATCACAGATGGAGAATTGCAGAGATTAGTTGAGTCTTGGGGTCAGAAAGCCTAAAAAAAAAAATGTTGTTTGGTTCCCCACATGTTGTTTGGGAGGTTTTCAAGAAAAATGCTCCTCGCTCATCCAAAAACAAACTCCAGCATATTCAGTTGTCAGATACGACTGAAACTTCAAACGGCACATGGTTCTGTGGTCAGATGAAACTAAAAAAAGAGCTTTTTGGCAGCAAACACGCTAGATGGGTTTGGTGCACACAAGGATAAAAAGTACCCCATGTGTACAATTTAATATACCGTTGGATCTTTAATGTTGTGGGCCTATTTTTCTGCTGGAGGTCCTGGACTTCTTATTCCGATACATGGCATCATGGATTCTATAAAATATCAACAGATAAAAAATCAAAACCTGACGCCTTCTGCTAGAAATCTTATAATGGGCCGTGGTTGGATCTTCCATCACGACAACGATCCAAAACAAACATCAAAATCAACACAAAAATGTGTTAGGGATCACAAAATGAAGCTTCTGCCATGACCGTCCCAGTTCCCTGACCTGATGAGTGGAGTGAACTGAAGAGAGGAAGCACCAACATGGATCTGGGAATCTGAAGGATCTGGAGAGATTCTGTATGGAGGAATGGTTTCTGATCTCTTGTCAGTTGTTCCCCAAACTCATCAGGCATTATAGAAGAAGACTCAGAGCAGTTATCTTGGCAAAAGGAGATTGCAAAAAGGTATGTAATAAAAGCGTATGAATAATTGTGGCCAACGTGTTTTGGAGAAAAACAAAATGAAAGGTTAGGATTTTGCCAATTTTTTGAATGAAAGATCAAAAGGATAAAAGATGCAGATTTATTTTTTACAGCCATTTTTGATCATATTTACCAGGGGTATGATTAATTCTGAGCACGACTGTGTATATATATATATATATATATATATATATATATATATATATATACACACACACACCACACACTATATATACACACACATTATATATAGGACATGATTATCTTGTTTTCATTATCGTTGGAAGCCAAAATCGAATTGAAAATGAAATTTGACTAATCGCCCAGCCATATCCAAAAGGCAGGCATTAGGGATGGGCATGATTAATCGACGATCGATAATTGATCGTTAAGAATTTTGTCGATCACGTTTATTTGTTATCGATTAAACTAATGCAGGTTGTGTTGCGTTAGTGTGAGTCTTGAAGCAATGGAATTAATTTTAGCGCGGAGGTAGCATCCCGGCAACGTCAGTCCCCTCAGAGCGGATGTTTTCGGCGGCTGGACTGGCTGTCACCAGGTTGCGGTCGCATCTGATCCCAGATCATGTCAACATGCTTATCTTTCTCAACCGAAATCAGTAGACTGGTGCAGAAGTTCTATGGGAACTTCATGCGTTTTCTCAGATCGGATAGCTATCTGATTTATCAAAACGATTCCATTTACACCTGGTCACATAAATGTGTTTTTGCAAAACGGATATAAATCCGATCTTGAATTCCCGCGCTATATGCATTTAAATTGTTGCACGTCACCGAAAGCAACTGATATGAGCTGCATTTTATTGATCATCAGCGAAAATGTCTAAATCAAAGACCGCAACAAGATATTGCGGCAACAGCCCTGGTAAGATCATTTCGGTTCTTTACTTTTAATGAAGATGATTGTGTGTTGATGAATGACTTTCACTTTGATTTGCGATAGATGAATAGATGCTCATCTGTGGTGATGCGTGTTGAAGTAGCGTCGTCATATCTGGCTATAACATGACATATAGCCTATAACACGCTCTCACACGTTTATTTCTTAGCATTTTTGGGATAAGTCAAATTTACATATGTGGTTTCAACAACCAGATGCATTTACTCTTGTCCAGTTTCATATGGAATGCGTCTCAGATCTCCTCCTGAAGTGGTTTGAGCGATCGGGTTTAAATCCGTCTCAAATGCGTTTCGGAGGGCATTTACACCTAGTCTTTTCACGATCGGATAACCATCCGATCACAGAAAACGGATGAAGTGGCCATGGGTCTCTGTTTAAGAACGCCGGCTCGCAACTGCAGGTTCCGCTGTTTTAGAGCACCGCAGGAATCTTCAAGTCTACCGAACGTCCAGTTTCACTGCCACAAGTTGATCTTCTTGTAATAAAGATCTCATCGAGGACAAACAAACTGTATTTTTGTATTTTCATTGCATTTTTAATTTATAAAAAGTTAAAGAAATAATGAATTTCAATATAAAAATGTTAATGATTAATCGATAGTCGATCGTTTATTCTCCCGACGATCGACTAAGAAAATTTAATCGAATGCCCATCCCTAGCAGGCATCCTAATTATGCTTCCGTCTAAAATACAATTCCTTCTAAAATAGAATTATGTGCATTCTTTGAAAACAAGAAAATTCCACAATGCGCTGCAACAAGCTCAGTAAAAAACAAACAAAAAAAAAAACATATATTGCCTTGTGGTACTTTGATTTAAAAATACAGTACAAGAACACACAAAAAAGCTTTTTTTTTTTTTTTTACCCAGTTTTAGCGAGTCACGCTTCCAGTATGGAGTGCTGCTTGTTTGGCCTACTGACTGGATTCAAGTCAGACATTTATGAGGTTCATTGATGGTTAGGATGCCTATGAAGGCAGCAGGCAGCTCACGGAATTTTGGAACCAAGATGTAGCCTACACAAACACACCATTTGATCTTGGTTGTTTCTCTGAAATCCATAAACACTGTAGAAAAATCTTTACAAAAATAAAAGTTCACATTATAGAGAGTTACATAAAAAAAAAAAAAAAAACTTACATGCAAGTGTAGAGCAAATGTCAACTCTCTAGGTACAGTTTTACCGTATTTACACTACAGGTACAGTATTGTTTACACTGAAATCAAATCAATACAGCCATCACCAATGCCACTCTCTTCCTCCAAAATCACAATTTCTCATTCCCTGCTAACCTACTTTACACCGAATATTAACTTGCAAACCATTTTTGATCCCTGAAAGAGCTGAGCAAGAAATGAAAGCCATTTATCATACAGCGGTAAATGTCAAAACTCCAGACTCTTTTCTGGGGTCATTTGTCAGATTGCGTGGTGTGAAGATGGGTCATGTTTTGGGGTACTTCACTGCTTTTATCAGCTGTTAAAAGTGATCACCAAATGAAAAACATTAATGACTAAAGAGAGTGAGATTAGAAAGGAAATAGAGAAAGTATCAAAGATGCAGAACAGAAACAAGCCAGCTGAGCTCATATACACCAAGCTTTACTCTTACACACCATGTATATCCCCACTGGCTCACAAACATATGTTATGTGCAGATACCTTATAGCTCACTGAGCAGCATTATTTAAATAATAATCATGGTATGATGGGAATACTGGGATATTTAAGAAGCAGACAATTTCCCTCAAATGGTGATTGTTTACCCAAAGATGAATGATGACTTTTCAGTAAACAACATTCTCATTCCATGACACTTTGTTAATGAATGATCAGATTCAGCACAATTAAAATTTTGATCATATCAGCAAGCAAAACGTAAAAATATTGAGGGCATCTTTAAAAATGAAGTGGATAGATCCAGAAAATGTAAGAACCACAGAGGAATAGCATGCCACACACACACACCCACACCCACACCCACACACACACACACACACACACACACATTAACATGCCACAGACGTGCACGTCAGACATTTACACTCACAGTAAAAACAAACCACACAAGCATGTGCATATACATGCTGGAATCAAAGACTGCTAATCTATTTTCAGTTGAGTATTTTAGGAGCAAGAACTCGGTGTGCAAATAACCAAATATCACACTTCAACAGCTGCGTAAAAACAATGAAGCATACACAACCGTAAGATTTTTTTTAAATATTTTTGTCTGTTATGCTCACCAGGGCTGCATTTATTTGATCAAAAATACAGTAAAAATAGTAATTTGGTGAAATATTATTACAATTTAAAATAACTATTTAGATTTTAATATATGTTTTTAAAATGTAACTTATTCCTGTGATGGCCAAGCTAAATCTTCAGCACCATTACTCCAGTCTTCAATGTCACATCCTTCAGAAATCATTATAATATGCTGATTTGATGCTCAGGAAATATTTTTTATTATTATCAATGTTAAAAACCGTTGTGCTGCTTAATATTTTTGTGTAAAAAAAAAACATGATTTTTTTGAGATTCATTAATAAATAGAAAGTTCAAAGGAAATAGCAATCATTTGTAGTATCATAAATGCCTTTACTGTCACTTTTGATCAATTTAATTGTATTCTTGCTGAATTAAAGTATTAATTTATTTAACACACACAAACCCAAACACACAAAATGGTAGTGTAAAGAAACAATTTTATAGGCTGACTATTGGCTATTTTATAGGCTGACTATTGGTTTAAGGCCCTTGGAAATCTTCTGGAACCTGAGATCAGCCTGTTTGCCAAGCAGCACAGAGGAGTAAACAACACAACACACGTCGACCTTCAAAGTCAACAATATCTCATGTCACAGCCCATCCAATTAGAGTGCCTTTAAAAACACACACTCACATCATGTAACAAGTTGCCATCTTTAGCTTTGAGCTTCTTGCTGGCACTGGTTCTTTCAAATGGACCTAAACAGTGTTGACTTGCTGTATAAACTAGTGCTTCTCCAAATTAGTAGTGTAAATGAAAAAGTAGAAACATTTTGTTGAACAGAGCTGTGCTGTGATCTCTTTGGCTGATGCTTGAATCACTTGAATGACTTGCTGGTCTCTTTGCCTAAACACATGGTTCAGTACAGTCAGCAAAAGCAATATATACTGTATGAGTTACATGGGGGGAAAACCTTGCAAGTATAGGCTGTTCAATAATGACTAAGTCTGAAAAGCGACATGACACATGAGTGGCTCTATAAACACAATCAACATCAAATGGTGACAACCATAAATTCGCTCACTTGTTTCTTACTGTGGCATCCATAGCATAATGGCTCAACTTAAGAGTAATACAAAACTGTAAAAAAAAAATCTATATAATAATAAATAATTGCATTAAAATGTGTGTGTGTGTATATATATATATATATATATATATATATATATATATATATATATATATATATATATATATATATATATATATATGCGCACAGTATATATACAGTAAAAATGCATAAAATACTAAGACTTTTACTATTAACTACTGACTTTAATCAGAAAAACAAAACAAACTCTTTCTTCTGTACTTAGATCCCACACACAGTCAAGGTCCACAATCACAGACAATGATTACAATAATAATGCTGTCATTTCATGTGTGACTGACATGTTAACAGCAACAGCAAGTGCTCAGGATGGTACGCTGGAAATAAAGGTCAATAGTGCTACACGTACAGTTAACATAAAGCTTGTTATGCGCACACACACACACACACACACACACACACACACACACACACACACACACACCAGTGGAGTACAGTTATGTTCTGCAATGATGTTAAATGATGTTCCAATTTCATGAGGTGGCACTGTCTCCCTTGAAACTCCCGACACATACACAGAGCTAAAGAAATGATCTGTGCTCTCGGACAGTCTGTGCTACTAAAATGTAATCTGAAACATACAAAGTGTCACAATCTCCATCAAACACTGCAGACGTCTACAGAGCTTTATGCTGGCATGTAAGCATTTTAGAGTTTATCTCAGCATGCGTTTTTGCATTAAACACGCAGACAACTCAGTCTGAGCAGATGTCTCATTTTAAAATAGCCTAAACCCAAAAGAAAGATGTGCATATTAGCATGGAAGTTATAAATCACGGAAGAACTGTAACAAATGTCTTCATTATAATGGCTTTTTGTTTACAATACTCAGCAGGGAAAGATGCAAGGAAATATTGCGTCTATATTTTTATTTAAACTACAAAAAAACATTTACTTCATTGGTATTTTTGTCTTGTTATCCAGTAAAACTATCCACACATTCATTCATTTATATGAGAAGCAAAACTGCATAAGATAATGATTAAGAAAAAGGACTTTTTGCAGGGTAAAGCTTACAAGCTGCTGAAATAATGAATACATGCTTCATATCAGGTTATTAATCATCTCTATGAATCCGTCGCTACTCAGCACTACTGTGGGGTCTCTGTTCAGAGACTGCAATTTCCTTGTAGCTCAGCACTTTATAAGCTTTGCAGTGATTAAGTACAACAATTAACTCATGCTAGGGAAATATAGTTACTTGTATAATTAAATCGAGATCTGTCCCAAGGAGCAAGACATGGTAACAAAATATCAGATAATATGTTCATAACAATCGTCAAGTAAAAATAAAGAGCCAATTGTGGTTATGAATAATAGACTATATTCAATGACTGTGACCAAATTTTCAGAGATGTGACATCAGGTAAAAAAACAAAACGCTAAAAAAAATGCTTACGTATTGAACCAAAGCAGTGCTTGCAAACTGATGTTATGGCAGCTTTGAGCCTTACATCAAGCACACTTATCTTTCAACTACATAAATTCGCACAGATGCAGAGCTATCAGAGTAAATAAAACATTTTGCCAGATCTTCAAATAAGAGCAGAGAGCGGACGACCACTCCAAACAACAGCGAGCTTTTCAGAAAGCCACAGCTGAAAGAGAGCGGCTGCTTTCTACACGGCTGGTCACAGGTTACTGAATCCATCCCACACAAAACACATGATCTATGCACAGAAGTGAATATTTTTACCAAATTTTTTTTAATGCACTATAAATTATGCACAGCAAACATCCTTGGTTAACTTAATGTGCCCTAATAATCAGCATTAAAAAAAAATTTTGTTTGGTTCCGGTTTCCGACTGACCATGTCAATTTATGTGTGACCCAAATTTATTTTATGAGCTTGGGGAAGAAATAATACAAATTAAATAAATACACAAATAAAAAACTTTGAGGCAAACTATAATTTACATTTTTGTACAGCACCGTTTTTGTACACGGTGCTGCGTGACGTAAGCGGTACTACGTGACGTAAGCAGGTTCCAGCTCACGCCCTCCCTTGGTACGAGCTACCACGCATAGTATTGCATCAGTTAGGATAGCTTCAAGTTAGCGTAAATTTATCTGTATTTAGTACAGTGGTCAGGAGGGTATGTAGGTGTAGTGTTGCTGGTTGCAACAGCACTGTGGGACTGCATAGCTTTCAGACTTGTAAATTAGGTGCCAGTGGAGCTCAAGTGTGCAACCTGCATTCTACGCGGGATTTCTTCTCCAACGCAATAGAGGTGGAAATGTGCTTCTCCACACAGCTCGCGCTGAAAAGCAACACAGTGCAGGGCTCCAGACTGCGACCAAATGGTCGCATTTTGCGACCAAAATTTGAGAGTGTGCGACTAAATTTTACATCCAGTCGCACATGTGCGACCAGTAAATTTCATCTCGTTCATAGTGGGCGACAACCGACGTCGCGTCTGCGATGCTTTGTTTACGATATCACGACAAATAATTTTTTAACGGTCCTCCATGAAGGGTTCCGAGTGAATGAGTGTGTGTGTGTGTGTGTGTGTGTGTGCGCGCGCGCGCGCGAGTGAATGAGTGTGTGTGTGTGTGTGTGTGTGTGTGTGTGTGTGTGCGCGCGCGCCCGCGCGCGAGTGAGTGAGTGAGCGAGCGAGCGAGCGAGCGAGCGAGCGAGCGAGCGAGAGAGAGTGAGAGTGTGTGCGTGCGTGTGTACATGTGCGAGTGAATATGTGTGTGAGACGGCTCGAGATGACTGGTCGTAAAGCAATGTGTAGTCTGACAATGTTTCTTGTCCAGGACATGACAAGATTTTTAGGAGTCGAGACTCGAAATCGTGTAATCTGATACATTGACTATAGTAACAGACAAAAAAAATGCGTATTCTGAACCAGACATAACTATAACTATGGTATACTGTGGTTATGAAAGTAGCCTACACATCTTTTTACAGCACTTCAAAACTATATCCTATTAAAATATTTTTTTTTATGTGTCGACCAAAACATTTTTGTTCATCCTTTAAAGATTGTCTCTATTTATAAAACTGAAAGTTTCAAGAAGTAGGAAAACTCACACTTATTTTTTTTAAAAAGAAGACTAAATTACCATTGTAAACAGCTGCTGAGGGTGCTTATTGGCTATTTTCACTCCCTAATATCTATTTTGTCACTCATTTTGCTTTTGAAATAATATTAAGACATTATGAAGGATAATAATTAAATTTAACTTTATCTATACACCTCAAATTTAGCTCAGTGCTTTATCATCCCACAGTGCTACCAAATACTTTCTGTAGAACTTAGAGCCGCGGCCCTCAGATGTTAGTCTGGAGCCCTGTGATCTTAAAATAAAACTGCACCATAATTTCTGTACGCTTAATCTATTTATTATCAAAGCATTTGTCTGTAATAGTTATTTAGGGGGAAAATGTGAAGGTGTGCCCCTAAATTTTCTGCTTGCGCTCCTAAAATTTTAAGTCAGGGGCTACAGCGCTCCTAATAAAAAAAGTTAGTCTGGAGCCCTGCAGTGCCAAACGCTGCTCCTCCTGCATGGACTCCACCACCGCAGTGGCATCTTGATGTGAGTGATCATATATATAATCACAATTTATGGTTGGGCTAAAGTTAATCCTCTGGGGTCGACAAACGTGCCGGCGCATTTTGCTGGATTTTTTCCACATAGCGACAAAATATGAATATGTCTACAGAGAGCGCGCGCTATTGACATCAACTCGATAAAACTCATCAGATGCATGTACTTTACGTCGTCCACGTAATGGAAATGGGCTAACATAAATAGGCTATGTTATGAAAAAATAGAGTATCCATCGCTACTGTAAAGTAAAATAAAAAAAAAATAATAAATTCCTACCTATCCCTTGCTGCCACTGAAAAAAAAAAATATATATAATGAATTAATTCCCTACCGACCCATGACCTCAACTGACAACCAACCGGAACCAAACTTTTTTTTTTGTATGCCTCATCAATGGCACTACGACAATTTGCTATTAGCATTATTTGGGAAACTGAATGGCACACTCATATGTTTCCACTCTCTGTTGACAGACAGTAGATTAGCCACACACAACAGATCAGCATATTTCCACACAGAAATCATTGTAGAGTGAAAGAGTTTATTTCCAATTGCTAGCCTATATTGAATTTCAAGCTTGGATTGCCAACATATACAACAAGAACAAAAAAGATCATATACTCAGTTCTGAAAGGAAAATAATTTGCCCCTTGTTGATGTAGTAATTATTTTAAATAGAATAATGTGCTCATATTTTATGTGAAACAATATCTTAAGAGCAATTAAAGGCTGTGACCTGAATCAGATTAGACCTCTGAAACATTTATTTGGTGTGAATTTTACAAGCAGGTTCTGACACAAGAAATTATGGTGTAGGGGGGATGTGGGGTAAAATGTGCCACTTAAGTTTTCCTCTAGGCAAGGATAAATGAGATATATTGTAAGTGAAACTAATGCAGATGATTCTATTTCAGGATGTCAGCTTTTATCTGAAATAAGAAAAGCTATAACAGAGACATAGAATTTAGAAATAGGCTATGATGACTAGAATATGAAAAACATGTCCCAACTTTACATGTCCCAAGGGTTAAAGTGTGTCATCATGGCAAGGGTTATGCTGAACCAGTGGGTGTAATTTCCAATTCAAACACAAATATGAACATACATGAGAAAAAAAATGCATAAAACTATTCCCAAATCCCATTATTTTGCTCCACGTAATACACATTGTCATGCACCAGCCATAAATAGGGTAAATATTCAGAATATTTAAATGTAGTGAAGCTATTTTTAACAATTTGTCATCGTAATGGTAATAGTACCAGTGTAAAAATACAAAACAAAACAACAAAACATGTTTTTTTTATGATTACATAAAAATTGCTTTAATTAGCTTGTAAATAAATTGATTATGAAACTAAATAAATATGACAAAGAGCCACAAAATTATCCCTTTTCTCATAAACATATCTTTCAATCGGATGGGTTCTTTCTAAATGTATGATCATGTGACAAAAATTCTGCATTACATTTAAAAGGACTGACACAGCTTACCCACTGCCACACTCTCCTCCAAGGAGGAGAGTTATGACAGGGTGGGAGATATCCACCACAGAAACTGCTGGCAAAGATCTTGCTGTTGCCATGCGTCGATAATGGGCGCAAGAGCAATGAGGGACAAACCCAAGAGTGTGTCAGTTATTGATCTAGAAGCACAGATGTGACATACATGAATGGCAACACTACACTAGATGCCAGAACAACCACACGATCAGCAAACGAGACACCCTGGGGACCGAACATTTTTTAACACGAACATTTTGTCTAGGCAAGAATGCATAAATATTAAAACTGATTAAACATTTAAACTCACAAAAGCATTAAGATTCTGCAAACCCACTAAGAGGAGACCCAAGTTTGCCAGAGGGCAGACACAAGTGTTTACAACGTTAAATGACATGACAAATAGTGAGATCATACCAGACTCACTGACAAACTATAAATCACATGACAGTCGAGAATATTAACTCTTTTTCTCAGCTTTTGTTCAAAATGTTGCTTCGTTTATGAAACTTACACACATTAAAGTGTTGATAAAAAAATAATGCATAAAGCTAGAATAAAACAGTGTTTTTTATAGCAGAGGCTCTGTTATTTTTTTGTGACATTTTGCATGTTCAGATATTCATACAACAAAATACTCTGTGGGGGCCATGAATGTTGTGAAAAAGATTTTAAAAAAAATTGCTGGCAATGGCTGGCAACTTTTTTTTTCTTTTTTTTTAAAGCTGCACAAAAAGGTCTGGTTCAATGCCTCAAAACAAAATAGTCAGCTTAGCAAATAAGTACAAATCAAGCACGCTTCAGGAAATGATTTAATTTGATCACAAACTGTAAAACGTCACAACTGTCGCAAAACAAAATGCTATTTTGGGGCTTTGCTCTCTACAATTAAGTTATGAGAAAAGCAGAGGAGACATCCTTGGGATAAAAAGTCCTCAAGACGAACATTACGTTCCAAATGAGAGCACAAAGGGGACAAAATGACTAGAACTTTCTAGAATCTCAGTCAGAAATAGTCAGACACCTCTGTGCCCGTTGCTGCTCTCTGGATAGATGTGATGGGATCAGTTTCCATGGACACACCCAGCAATGTGTGCTGTGCTGTCGTCAGCAGGTGTGACGTGAGACTGGGTTGGGCGTAACAGATACGGCTACTGTATTACAAGATTTAAAGCCTGTCTGGTTATGTTATCAGAAGGTATGATGAAGGATCCAGGTTGTCAACTGATGTTGTTTTCTCTACACTGAATGGGTGGAAGAGGAAAAGCATGAATTGAGTGTGCTACAAATGGAAAAAATGTGTTTCCAATCAAAGTCATTTCATCAAGTGAGCGTGAGGGCTCTGGCATGTATTCATGGCGATAGGGAACTGCTTTATTACTCATCTACAGACTTTAATATCCTGTTTCCAAGACAACCAGGACAGTGAAGATGTTCATGTGGTTCGTACAAGGATGAAGCCATGAATGTGGCATGTATAGGAGAGTGGCCATAGGGCATCACAGTGAACACTTTATCCTTGAAAAATTACACTGCAGTAAACCACTGAATTGAAATGCTTGAATGCAGAGCACTTTTAACACAGAAAGTGGTTAAATTAGGTCCAAAAGAAGAGTGTCCTTCGTCAAATAATTTTTTTTTTTTTTTATGATTTAGTGAGTTATTCAGAAAATCACAAGCAGCAGAGGCACGTACACCTTCCCCCTTCCTTCACTGGTTGAGCAAACAGATGATCCAGCACAAATCTCACATTAATGGTTAAGTCACTGCTGTTGTGTCGGGCTGATGCTTAAACAAACAAATTATCTGAAGAATGGTAAACTGAGTTTAGCCAACTTACAGTTGGCTGATTTATAGTTGTCTCTAGACATTAAATTATGATGTCATATCACACATCAAGATAGCATAACCACACCAAAAGAGAGCTGGGGATGAGAGATGTTATTATTGCTAACACTAAATGATGAAAGATGAAAACTAAATGAAACATTTTAAGAGCAAACCCCTGTCAATAAAAGTTCAGACTTAAACTACAGAACTACAGAATCAAACAGTAAAGCTATCAATCAGGATATTCTACAAACGTTACCCTTACGTTAAGGTTAGGGTTGAGATAATTATTTGTTTCAGCGTTATGTAGGCAATCAGAACTGACATGACCAATAAAATCTGTAAAAAAAAAAAAAAAAAAAGTGACCTGAAAAAACTAATAAAACTGGGAACTTTTTTTTAAGATCTCTTTTAACTTTTAAAAATGTATTTAAAAAAAAAGGTTTAGTTTGGTTTTTAGCTATGGGAACGCCTCCAGCATCATTATTGACGCAGCGTCTCATTCCCCTTCTCAGGGAACCAAGAATATATGTAACTAGACGTTTTCTGTGTATTGAGAAATGAAAAATACCCTAATGTGTCTTAGGCTGTCTTTTGTTCATCTAGAACATGACAACATATTCTGCACAGAGATGCACATCAAACTGAACTAGATGAAGCTTGTACTTCAGACAGCACAGAATTTAAGCATTTAAGCAGGGTGGTGGTGCTAACACCAGGCCTGTGGCTCTGATTCACCCTTCTGACTGCTTGAAAGGCACTGTTAATACTGACAAGACAAAGTGCAAAGGGCTGCTTTCAACAGGGGAGGTTTAGATCTCTTTCTGCAATTGAATTTCAATTACAGACAGGATTAGAAGACAGCTGCACTAAAGGCAATGTGGCGCTTTCTGTTTACTTTATACTATTAACTTGTGCCCTTTTCTTAATTATGAAAATAAAAGATGTGATTTATAATGGAAAGAGAGAATGAGAACATGACACAGTTTGTCTCTGGTTGCCAAAGAGAGGGGGATAAAAGCATTGCAGTTTTATGGCCTGGCCACCACACACAAAATCTAGCAATTACTTCAAGACGGAGAAAAAAAAAACCTTCTGACTTCATTTTCTTTAATGCTGTCAAACATACATTTGTCATTGTTCGAGTTCTACAAAATAGAATGATAAAACATTTTATGAAGACGAAAACACCACAAAAAAGAGAAGACAAATCTGTGATCTACACTCTAATATGAAAACTAGCATGTGGAGAGACTGAAACTATATTAAATGCTGTAAATATCTGTTTTAAACTCTTGTGTCTTCAACCGACTAACCAACCCATTCTCATGAGAAAACACAACTATTTTACATAGTGGTGATTTTATACGAATTTGTACTTTTTTTTAATGAAAATAAGCATGAAGGTCCATGCATAAACCTAACCATCAATTGGGAATACGAATATCATACAAAATGTATGAATGAGATTGTACAAATTCATTGGAAATGGACAAAACATAAATAAAAAAAAGTTATGAATTGCCAAGAGAGTGTAATGGACTAACTGGTTTTCACTTTGATAATGGCTGGTATAATCTCACCAAAGAGTTTCGATTGAAGTAACACCCACAAACTGTTTTAAGCCTTTCAGATGTGTTGATCTCAAAACAAGGTTGTCAGCAAATGAGTGACAATTTAAAATGCTTCAGGAAATACTTTAATAGGAACACAAACTGTAAAATATGTCACAAGTGTCGCATATCAAAACAAAATGCTATTTTGGGGCTTTGCTCTCTTATGAGAAGAGCAGACAAGACATATTTGGGATTAAAAAAAGTCCTCAAGAAGTACATTATGTTCCAGGTGAGGATAAAAAAAAAATCATTAAATATTTAAACTCTCAAAAGCCATTATGCAACCCAAAAAAAAATAAGTTCAACAGCTCAGGGGTTCACAAGTTATATAATGACATGACTAATTGTGAAAGCTTGTTAGCTGATGGAGTCTAAATGAGGGTGTGTTCATAAGAAGGTTTAACAGGCTTGTATCTCTAATCCAGATGGCAGAGTAATATATGCTGGCTAGAAAACACCACATATGGACCTGAAACACCCACAAACATGAAGAAGAAGAAAAAAGATAGCAGGAACATACTGAGAGGGGTAGGGGAATGAGAGGTTTGAATGAAAAAAAAAAAAACATTTGGAAGCTGCGATCTTTAATCAAATATTAAGTTACTGATTCAATTCGTAGGCGAGCACTCAAATGGTTAAAATTTAAAAGGGTAAAACATCTGGCCTACCAGTTAGGACCCGTGTGAGGTGTTTAACTTCAGGATAAATTCATCACACGACCACGTCCTTCCACAGTCTGCAATTTGATTCTCAAGAGGCTGATCATTTATCAAAGTAATCTGAATGTGTGACATACTGTATTACTAACACTCTAATTGAACCCTCTGGATCATTTACAAGGCCTTAAAACAAGATGCAAGACCCTTTGGAGGGTATATTATATTTTCTCTTCATTGCTAACTTCTAACATATTCCCTTGCTGTACATCTCAGATTGCTTTTCATTAAAAAATGAATGAACACTGCTGATGTGCTTTAAGCTTTGAACTTTCCATGATCCTCTAGATGATCTGCTCTGGGAAGTGCTACATGGTAACTACGAAAATAGTACTACGAAAAAAATATTATTTCCATTCTCTAAGAATAGTGTTCAACACTCGTCTGCTTGTGTCATCTTAGTTTTACTTTCATGGACTTTTAGATTGTATTCATTGGTTCCTGTTTCCCTTCGTTCAGTTCCGGTTAGTCTTTTGTTGTCATAGTAACTAATGTGATTGTCATTCTGTTCAGCTGTCTTACACTCATTATCATCATGTTACTACGGCTGAATCCGAAATCACCCCCTAAACCCTCATTCAGTATTCCCTACATTAGTCCACTAATACTGTTCACTTGAAGGAGTGAAAGAAAACAAGTGAGTGAATTCGGACAGCCATTGAGCGTACATAGGTTGTACACTCATTATTGCGGTGCAATGTGGGATTGAAAGGGTGCACTCAATTACATCCATTATGGTTTCGGACACCACTACAAATGGCCGTCATCTCAAATAATGTCCCATTTGAGGGTATAGGGGGCGATTTCAGATTCAGCCTACGTTTTCAGTATACTATTGATTAGTCTGGTCTCGTTAAAGCATGCTATAGATGCTATTTGTGTTCCTGTCACCTGAGTGTTTATTAAAGTACCTTTAATCCTTCTTTGTCTTCGTGTTCATCCTCCGTCATCCTCCCCTACAACCCGTGACAAATATAAAGCAACTAACAAAAAAAAAAAAGTAATACACACACATATTATATATGTGTGTGTGTGTAAATATATATATATATATCACTTAAGTTTCTTTTTTAGGCCTCAAATAATCTGTCACTGGTAAAACGTCTCGAGTTATGTTTGTTACTCCGGTTCCTTGAGAAGGGAACAAGACGCTGCGTCATTACGTTGATGCTATGGGAACGCCCCACCGTGACTGGTGTCTGAAGCACATGTGCTACCCGCCAATTTGAATTGGCTACGGCAGAAGGATAATGTTACTGGATAAATATAAAGGGCGCCCAAACAATATACATAACCCTGTCAAGAGAACTCTACACTGTGTCATTATGTTGACACTATGGGAATGTTATGAAATCATGCCTGCTCACTGTGTTGCACCACCAAGCGAGTCAGGCTGTAGCCAAATAGCTGCCTTGTCACACCCATAGTGAGCAGCGCCCCACCAGCCTGGCCCACGGCTGTATATGCCTTAACCACCCTCCCCTCCCCTCCCCCTCAACACAGCCAAGCAGGAGCGGAGCTTCCTCACTGTAAATCCCTCAAGAGCTGACTGAGCGTGCTCCATCCAAGGCAGATCACACACTATTCATGTGTATCCTCAGGAGTTCAGAACCTCCTACATGGCGGCACACATTTCCTGAACACTTTCTGCATTTCATCAGGTGAGCACACAGACAATAGCGGTCTTACTGAAGACAAAATGCTGATGACGTATGTTTGGGCGGCCTTTATAGTACATGCCAGTTCGCCAGTGACTTCATCCTACTGCCTTGGCCAATCCGAATTGGCGTGTAGCACACGTGCTTCAGACACCGGTCATGCTGGGGGCATTCCCATAGCTCCAACATAATGAGGCAGCTTGGAGTTCCCTTCTTGATCTTGATCCTTAAGAAATTATTCTAATATACTAATTTGGTGCTCAAGAAACATTTCTGATTATTATTAATGTTGAAAACAGTTTCAGAATTCTAAATGCCTTTACTGTCACTTGTGATCAACTTAATGTATCCTTGCTGATTAAAAGTATTAAAATCTTACTGAAAATTTAAAAACTTTCGAACACTGGTATAGCTCACAACAAAATTAATATCGCCATGCCTTGATAGTGGCAAAACAACTAACTAATCCACATCAAAGCGGTTTATTTGGCATTGACTGTACTGAGACATCTCCCCATTAACACCCATTAACATCTATTCAATCTGAACTGTTTCCTAGTTGGGATCCCGCCACATACATTATGCCTTTTTGAGCTACTCTCGAAGGCTCCCCATGGGACAGTGGCTCTGACGTTACTCTGTCACTGGGTCAAAACACAGTATGTGATTGAACTTTCACTCATACTGTAAAATAAGCAAAAAAACAACATGTCAGTTATGAAAACACTGATACATAAAGTTTAAATTGCTCACTATTCATAATCAAAATTTCATTTTAATATTCCTCTCCCAGCCTCTGGCACACTGGCAGAAGCCAGTGATGCCAATTTGGTTTACAAATGCCAATGTCAATGTGGCTGAATAACTACAGAGAGAGAATGTGTGTGTATAAGCATAAAGCATGTATATAAGGTGCTTATAGCCGAAGCACCCAGTGCTGGTGCAAATTGAAACTCAATCAATCAAGGAAATATAAATATAAGGGTATAAACATTTTGTGATGATGTGGCAATACTTAAGACCCATCAGACGTGCACGCATATGCTCACAAATATTACAGTAACATATCATAAACAGTGAAGAGTTTGTTTGCACTATTGGAGGAGGCTAATCATACAGACCTGAGAGGATGAGCCGGACGTGGCAGGTGCCTAATAACACCGAACCATCATGCCGCTTCAGAAAGTGGCCAGCAACTAAACAGCCATTCTGCTGTTTATTCTACAGAGACTTATAGAACGGCCAGCAAAACATACCCGCCATCATCAGTCCTAAATTTCAAGCTTCACAGCTTATTGAAGAGCCCTAAGGGGCTGTAAAAATAATCATTTATATAAAACTCACATCTTGTAAAGCTAGGTGTCATAACAAGTGCAGTGAACAGCGCAAGAATCCTTCGGCTGGAGGACTTCTCCGCCAGAACAAATACAGCACTGGAGCTTTGCCTTTGATCCTAGTCAATGTTTTGAAAGACTACAGTAACACTGTTCTGTGTACTGATGCAACAGGTATTAATGTGCTTTAGCAGAGTTTTGATAACGTAATGCTTCTTTCATGTTAGTAAAGGTTCAGAGGCTACTATTGGGAAGAGATAACAGGATTAGAAATCTGAGGTTCACACATAAAACGGGCCACCCTGTGAATCCTCCCATCTGCCATCCCAATTAACACAACAGCGCTTCTCGCAAAGGTGGTCCGGCCCCCGTGCAAGCATACACGGCACAGAAACAAATTCATTTTTCAGCAAAGCACAGTTGGTAATTTATGTTTACACATGCTGGTTTATGAGTCATGACACCAGTGACTCTCTCTAATAGATATCATATGGAAAATATATAAAACGCATATGTATATTAACAGATATTTCCCAGTTTTACTCATACATCATGACAACATTCTAACTATAAACATCAATGCAGCATGAGTGCTATATCACTATTTTGTGCTTTTTTCTTTTTCTTTTTTTTTACAATAGTGAAATATATTTCACTACAGGCCACAACTTCAGCACTTTTTTTAAAGACAAATATAATAATAATTTTCTTATGGCTAATCATACTAATCGCACAGTATCAGTTTATGTAATGTTTTAATTCATTTATTTATTTTTGGTAACACACTTTTATGTAAAACACTTTGAATTAGAAAGAACTGTCAATATTATGACAAAAAGAATCCCACAAGAGCAGCATTAAACGTTGATTCATGGAGGATAAAAAGCATGTAACAGTAAACACTACTAGAGAAGTGCTTATTTAAAGAGGTGACTTCAACATCTGTATCGCTGGAAAAAGCATAACATCAACAAAGTTCATCCTTCAGATCATGTGCACTTCATTGAACTATAAGATTACAGTCTACCGCTGGGTATGAAATGTAAATAAACTTGCTTTGCATAATAACCAATAAATGGTTGATATTACAAATCTATACGATTTTGTCTAAATTAAAAATAATTCACCAAAAAAATCCATGTGTATTTAGGCAATACAACACTATGATGTACAGTATGAAGAAAGGATAGTCATTTTGAGATTTGCTAAAGATTACATTTAAGTGTTACATCTAAGTGAATGTAAACATTGGGTAAATGAGCATGCACAATTAAATATCCAGTAATAATTGTAAAAACTCTGATATTGGACAATAACCAATAATGTACATTCCTATTTTCGGGTGAATCATGGATATGATGAGTATTCAAAATTGACTGACAGAAGAAAAAAAGAAATGCATGTCCAATCAAGCAAGAAAAAGATGGGTATTAAGTATAAACTAAAATAATATGATTGTACTCTCTCACTAGAGCTTTTGGTACAGCCTCTAGTCCATTTGATGTCAGAATTCAGTTCACTTGGTTGATGTGAAAGTGCTTTTTTGAACTCTAGTAGGCACCTGTTCAACCTGTTACAAAAGCAATAAACAAATCCCACTCAATCGCAGAGTGCCTCGGGACACAGTGTGCCATGACGTGTGACAAAGATGACAAAGGTGCCATTCCTGGACAGTGTCTCCTGACTTCCTGTTGGCCAGCAGGAGTACAGTCAGGAAGGATGGCACAAACTCAGTCATAGTTACACATCCTCTCACCTGGCTTTGGCTTTTATATGATTTACCTGCTGAGTTTCCTGCTTTAAGGGATTTATAATTTCCTCTGTCCCATTAAATGTGCTCACCTTTTCTTTTCTAAGTGTCTTTCCTGCATATCTAAGTAAACAGTGTTGTTTCTGAGAACAAGATGAACGTCAGATATACAGTAGTCAAGGATGGAAGAGGCAGGAGGAGTGACTAATTTTCTAACTTTTTTTTAAGGTGAGGTAAATTTGTGTTCTACAGATGCTCTTTGTGATTTTAATCCCGTCTGAATCAAACTCCTCAGTGTTTTTTTTCTCATACAACCTAAAATTACAGAGTAAATTACCTGCGTCGGGCATCCGCAGAGAAATCTAATCCTGTCTGGATGGAAACATCTGTAACTGTGGTATATCATTTTTCACAAAGCTTCTCATTTATCTTGACCTTTTTTTCCCCAAATATCCTAACTAAAGCTATATGTATCATTGTGCTGCCTGGTGCTTTATTATGGACCTTTTCTGGGTAAAATAACAATTGATGATTGTAATACCGCTGGCATGCCATCCAATTTAAAAAGAATAAAATCATTCAAGAAAGTTTAGTTTTTTTAAGAAATTAATACATTTATACAGCAAGGATGCATTAAATGTGCATTGCGCAACATTTCATGTTAAAAATACCCATTTTTCTAACCCATACATGCTTAAACAATTGCCTGATGGGCTGAATGAGCCCTTCTCTGATCACTGCGATTGCCTCTATAATCCTGTACAGTAAAATAAATAAGAGGGATTCGGGTCGGAATTTGAGACTGGGCGTGACGTCATGCGCGTTAAGTTGCAGTGTTGCAGTTTCGCTTGTCGCCAGAGGGGGCATAGTTCTGCATAAACTCAGAGATTCGCGCAATGCACCTTTAAAGTAAAATATTAAGCAGCACAACTGTTTTCAACATTGATAATAATAATAATAATATGAATTTTTTCGTAAGCACCAAATCAGCATATTATAATTATTTCTGAAGGATCATGTGACACTGATGACTAGAGTAATGGCTGCTGAAAATTCAGCTTTGACATCACAAGAATAAATTACATTTTTAAATATTTAAAAAGTACCAACCTCAAACTTTTGAACTGTAGTGTCGATTTATTAGATTTACATTATGCCCATCTTTGATGTTGATGTCAGATAATTTCTGAAATTCATCTTTTGGAACAAAAAAAGAATGTGTATGAATTGAATTTTGTTTTCAATTTAGACTTATCTATCTATGTTCTATATTAGGGCTGTCAATGTTATGCATACAAATATTATAAAAATAGTTCATTATTTAAAATGTATTGTTAATAATTGTAACTCAAACGTTGTTTATAAAACATTTGCATTCATTTCAACTAGTCAGCAATCCCAGGTTTTTACTATTTTCCTAAGTTTAAATTGCAATTTCCTCATGGAAACTCATTGCCTTGCACCGGGAACTGGAACCAGGCCTGGGGTCATGACTGTGTCCTTAACTGAAGGCTTTCTCTGGTGGACTGGGTGGTCTGTCAATCAGACTGGGAACCACAAATAAGGATTTGAGAGCATGGCGAGCTCCTCGCAGAACCTAACGCTGTCCCAACACAAACAGCAGGAGGAATGTGTTCAAAGTTCCTCTGGTCCAATGAGAGCACCCAGGCCCAGCAATATACAAAAAGCAGATATGAAGTACCTCAAACTGCAGGCATTATGAGTAAATAATAGTTACATATATAAATATCTCATAAAAAATAATTAAAGAAATATTCCAATAAACATATTACGATGCTCTGTTTTTTCCAGTTCCCATGAAACTGCCAAAAACAATAATTCTTTTTTACAATCCACACCAGAGGCAAACAAACATAAATTATTTCAACAAATCCAAATGTTTGTCTCCAAAACAATGTGGCTTGGAAAGTGCAAAAGAACTAAGAGTGACTAGAGTCAAGACTGAAAGCATCACTGAAAGAGCATTCATTTGATCAGACTGTAACTGGCATCTAGGAGATGAAAATGGCTCTCTGGTGTATGTACAGCTTGATATGCTTGATATGTAGGATACTGTACTCATCTGACATTTAACAGCTTTTTGCCCCATTGGGTCAACAAACAACTCTCACACACGTGCAGGACACTGTTGTCACGACAAAAAAACAGCTGTCAGGTTTTGTCAACGCTGCCAGGCCACTAGCCTGGGATGAAGCTCTTCGCTAGAAAGCAGACACTCAAACTTCATTTATCAGCTAACATTAGGCTTTCTTTTGAACACACAATGCTCATCTCTTGACTGAATTTTATATCAGGTAAAAAATGAAGAACCTCTCAGATCTTCCAGTATTGTATACTGTATACTATGTCATGCTTTGATGTCAATGTAATGCTTCTTTCAGAACAAAGAATGTTTCTTTTTGTTTATCAAAGTGTTTTCTTTATACTAGGGCTATCAATATACTGCATACAAATATTAAATTCATTTAATTTTTAATTTTAATTAAAACATAATAATGTAACTCAATTAAATCAATAGGTTTACCTGAAATCAAGAAGACTTGGGCTGTCAAGACAGAGGTTCAATGGCACAGACAGAACACACACACACACACACACACACACACACACACACACACACACACACACACACACACACACACACACACACACACATTTTCCTCTTTGGGGATCTACAGTACATGCACAATGGCTAAGTGAATTTTGCACAAATGTTTTTTGTGTTCAAATGTTGAACAGACCCCAGAAAAAAGGCTTCAAAGGAGTTTCACAGTCTTGCTGGAAGAGGTCAAATCTTATCAAATGAGGAATTTGGTCGTTCCAACCTTCCACGTTTTCAGAAGACAAATACGAGTTAGTTTTGTTTGGCCTGTGGCGTATGAGATTATCAGCTTAAGGAATGCCTGGTGTTCTTCAGAACTGAGATCCGCAGTAAGAGAGCTGTTCGAAAGTTAGTGTGGGAGTTCTAGCATGGACACTCTACTCACAGGGAACAGAAATTAAACTTGAACTCCCAAAAATGCTATTTTAGACTATTATGTACAAATTGTGCATTTCAGTATCTGCTCCTCTCTATATATAATGTACTGTTCAACAGTTTTGGGTTAGTATAATGTTACAAAAGATGTTACTTTTGTAATTTCTATTCAATTGATCAAAGAATCCTGAAAAAAAAGTATCATGGTTTCCACAAAAATATTAAGCAGCACAACATGTTTTCAACATTGATAAAAAAATATGTATCTTGAGCATCAAATCAGCATATTAGAAGGATTTCTGAAGGATCACGTGACACTGCTGAAAACTTTATTACATTTTAAAATACAGTAGTCAACATTTTAAGTGGATCAAAACCTTTCATCAAAGTTATACATGAATTTTGAACAATACCAGTTCTTGTCTTAGGGCAACTTTGATGACCTTTTTTGATCCACTTCAAATGTTGACTACTGTATATTCAAGTAGAAAATATTGAACATGAGAGACGTTATTTAACAATAACGTCTGAAAAAGGACATACAACAATAATACACTGCCATAGAAAAAAAATGGAAAACGAATTCAAATAATAAATGTCAAAGTTGTACAGGCATCACTGAAGGAAATAATGGAAAATGTGAGCCTAATTGAATATCTGTTCTTCCAAAAGTAATAAGCACCAATTATTTCACATATATAGCTCAGAAAACAAATCAGAATATGTAAGTTATGCTCAGTAACTTGTTCTGACTATAGAGCACTGCACACAGACTCCTGGAAGTTGCCTAGCAGTCAGACAGTCTGATTTGATATTAGATTGCCTTTGAAACACACAACGTGTTTCATGTCTAATATTGCATACAGGACAATTATTTTTTTGAGTGCAATATGCTTCAAAAGGTAAGAGAACAAACAGTGAGTGAACTGTGGGCATGCCTTATGAGTGCTCCAATGATATAATCCAAAATCCTAAACCTGCAATCTGGGTGAACATTTAAAGTCCCCATGAAATGAAAATTAAATTATTTTGGCTTTTAATATGAATATGTTAGCCTTAAGGTTATTTATAAGTTAGTATGATCCACAACAATGACAAATTTCACATTTAGAAGATAAAAGCATTTACTTCCACCAATACGGATCAACGATTTTGATGACATCACTCTGCACTTCAGCTTCTCATCAGATTTTCTGTCCAATCAAATGCTCTCTAGAACCTAAAGCATCCCTTCCCCTACACTATTTATAGATGCTGAAGCAGTGGCTGAAATCGGTCACTTGTTCACACAATTAAAACATTTTTTGTATGGTGAATGGCACATAATGCACTATAGGGGATAGGAAACGATTCAGACAGTGTAAATATGCTTTCCATTGGGGCGAATTAAGTCTGATTTCGCATTAGTGACACGCGAACTACCGCAGCACGCGCACACAGTATGCTCCGTTCCAGAGACACGATAGTACAGAGCGGAACATACACGCAACTCGGCGCAGACCACAAAACGCATCGGACTCAGAGCCATTTGAATTCTACACAGAATGCTGTATTTTAAAGCGATATGGAGGAGATTAGGAGGAGAAACTGCGGCATTAGAAACACCACTGACGAGTAGAAGAAATAACATCAGTGCAATAAATAGATGTATCGCGATTCTTCAAACGATTCTGGATCAATTTTGAGATTTTCAGTATGCATCGCTCTCTCTCTCTGAGAGATTCTGAGCTTAGCTTTTAACAGCAGATGTTAGCAGCTCAGTAAAGCTGAGTGCTTTAGAAACAGTCGAACTCTGCTTGCTTCCAATTACTTACAGACACTACTTGGATCTTCCATAAAATAATCTTTCATAAAGTTTGAAGCAAATTACAAGGGTGTTCGCAGTGGGATGTGTTTACATTAATTTTGCATCATAAAAGCATTCTGAGGAGCAAGTACATTTAACCACTTACGTGGACTCATCTCACACACAGCCGAAAGGCCAAGCGCTCTTCTTCGTGAACATTTGAGCGTGTGGTTAAAAACTAGCCTACAGCACCATCTGCTGTTAAAAACTAAGCTCAGGATCGATTGGAGAGAGAATCGCGATACATACCGAAAATCTCAGAATCGATCCACAAATCGCGATGCATCGATTTATTGTCATAGCCCTAATCAGTGCCATGAACCAATATAAATTACACACTTTTCAAACTACACATCCTCTGCCCAGGTTCCAGTTATGTATGAATTTTTTTTTTTTTTTTTTTTTGCTCCAGTTATTATTTAGTTTCTTTATTTGGTTTTCTCTAGTCTTAGTTGTCAGTTCTTTTTTGCTTTTATCTCTTGTTGTCTTGTTGTGTGTGTGTTTTGTGTTAGTTCCTGCCCTGCCCTGCTTCCTGTTCCACCCTTGTCGCTGACTCTCCTGTCCTGGCAGTCAGTCTAGAGCTGGTTACATCTCACTTATGCCAAGCCTCTGGTTCCTTGAGCCGCTGTCAAGTTTCCACCGTTGTCATAGAGCCTGGAGTTGTCTCATCCATGAGCAGCCTTTTCTCCTGCCCTATTGTATGGACTGTGTTCCTGCCTCACCGATCTTGTGTTTTGTCTTTTGTTAATAAGGATTTGTTAATAAGGAGAAATACACATCCAACTACCTGCACATGTAAATCAGAGAGAGAAGAAATCTAAATATTGACCATACACTGCAGACAAACCGATCAAATAGGCAAGAACTAGCTAATAACCAGTTCCTCCAGAGCCTTGAGATCAGTTTACAAAGGCAGACCTTTAGTTCTGCATTAAGAAACTTCAGCAGGCGTATATAGTTAAGTACTTCTCTATTTTGGCTTTCAGTCTCAAAACATGCTTTTCATTTCACACAGTAATGAAGTCTCTGGTCTCTATAGGGAAACAATTAAAGGGAAATATTTTGTGTAAACAGGAGGAGTTTACCACAGTCTCCTGCCAAATTGAAGTAGGAAGTCAAGGTCCAGAGGGATCATGTCACACGGTTACTCCTCTGTCACTAATCTAGACCAAGTAAGGTGAAGGAACTTCTAAAGAACAAGCCTGAGAGTGAGTGCAAACATCTAAGTGACATTTAGGGTAAAAAGTCCTCTAATGCCGTGGACACTAGCTTAAACATTCTAAGACTGAACTGAACACACATACAGACTATTTTTCAATGACTGCAGCAGATTTTAAACACCAACTGTGAACAAACTGTTAACAACTTGAAAGCAACTGTCTCTGACTCGGCACGTTTGGGCATGATCAGTCTTAAGTATCAAATTACATTCATAATCAGCCTTACAGTCGCTAAGTGTGTCCCCAACATAAGGTATTAGTTTTTCTCTAAAAAAACTATTTGGTTTAACACACCACACTGTAAAAAGTGATCAGTTGACTTAACTTCAGTAAGGAAGTAAGGAATCCAATTTTGCCTTAAAATTATTAAGTAAATAAACTTCAAGTATAATTGAAAAAAAAAAAAGTTTTTTAAGTTAATTCAACTGATCAACTTTTTATAGTCCATTGCCCTAAAACCTAAAACTATTTATTTAATAAATGTATTTCTGGACTTTTGACTTTAATTTACAAGATTGTGGAGATATATATTATTTCAACATATCTGATCCTTCAGGAATATCTAATCCAACTTGACTGCCTCATATTATCCGACAGCACACCACACACAAACACACGCAAAAAAGACATAACTCTAATGAGTAATCTCTCATGTGCCTGATGACATATAGGAAAATTAGCATAGTTATGCATTTCATTAGCCACTAACACAAGTGCAAATACACCACTATTGCATAATTTCAAAGGGGGTACATGCAAAATTGCCACAACAAAAGCAGAATCTTCCAAGTCCAATTAAAGAGGCTTTGTGCATGATGCTGAGATGGCTTTTTATTCTTCCAAGCTTGCTGCAGCAACAGAGATTTTGACCTTTGATTCAACAGAGTTACAAACTCCAGTCAGCTCATTTGCTGTGAGCACAATACTATTTGCTAAATATTAGTATTGTACTTTATCAGCAGGTAAAAAAATGCCCATTAACACTTAAATTATGATAAAATTAAATTACTGGCACAACATGTTGTACATTCATCCAAGTGAAACAGAGTGATGGTCATTAGACCATAGAGAGCAGAAAAAACACTTTTATTTGTTTAAATTAGTTTTTTTGTCTAATTTGTCTAAATCTACCTAATCATGTTGTTTAATGATTGTTTACAGGCATCTGAGGAGATGCTAAAGCAGAGAGAAGATAGACTATATCTGATTATACATACTTCTCTGCTATACAATATACCATACAAAAGTTTGTGGTCGCTAACATGTTTTTTTTTTTGCTTTTGAAAGAAGTATCTTATGCTCACCAAGACTTAATTTATTTGGTCAAAAATACAGTTAAATCAGTAATATTGTGAAATATTATTATTACTACCCAAAACTTTTAAAATGGTAGTATATAGAAAAAGCAGTATGTCAAATGAGTAGTATGTCCGAATATGTATTAATCAAAAAACAGTAGCCAAACAATATCAGTTGAGCTAATTGGCAGATTTAAAATAAATATATATAAATGGGAGAAAAATTCGGTAGGCTCTTTTCAATTGTAAATGCTATAGGAAGCAAGACCGTTGTTCCTAATTTTTAAATTGTAGTAGACATTGCCACGGTTATTGTTAGTATGTCATAGAACAAAGATCAAAGACCACACGGGTCAAAGGTCAATGACAGCATGATGGATGTAATATGTCTAAGAATGTAGTCACACTACACAAGTGCATTCCTAAAAATGTTCTTCATCAAGTTGAGAAGTTCAGCACATACTCTACCCTGAATGTGTGCCAATTCCGACGCATATAGAAATTACTTGCTAATGTGCGTGGGAAGCAAACAGGAGAAATTATTCAGAAAACCTTAAGGAATATAGGCCTATGCTGACTAGGCCTAATTGTTATAATTCATAAGTTGTTGCAATCAATCCAATCAGACAGAGAGCTGTCAACCCAGATCCCAGTGCACACGTCTTCATACCAAAATGCTGCGTTATCAGGGGAACCACTTCATGCAGACAGGCAAGATCAAAGACAAGGAATAGTGAGCGATGGAAGACCCCCAATGTATTTCCTGGCAAGGCAATTACTCTTTAGCCCAGTTTGCTTGGGCACTGCTGGGCAGGGAAGCCCCTCTGGGTAATGCCAAGCCACACAGACTACTTATGTTGCAAACGTTTGCTATTAAGAGAAGACGGCTGCCTCCATCAGTCAGCCCCTTGTCAGCAAGGGCAACTAATATAAGACCACTTTCTGATGTTTTACTACACACCACCTGGTTAAAATGATTCAATCAGCAGAACGGAATCACAAAGTCCTTGTGTTAACAATAGCGAATGAGGCTTTCTATTGATTCGTCATCCATATCATGAAAAACCATTACAACGACAAAGCAGTACTGTTGCTTTGAGAAACTATTATTGGCTAATGGCCTCCCTGTTATTAAACTTAATGCCAACATTAATTTTAATGAAAGTTTCGAGCAGCGGTAGCTCGTATAGTCAGGTCCGAACAGAATCCGCAGCCTTTTTTCACACTTTCTGCGCTGATTTTCATTTTAACAGGGTCAGATTAGGCAAAATATTTATGAATGAACAAACACATAGCCTAAGTGATGGATCATATGTAGAAAAAAACACACATTTCAATTCTGTAAAATTCTGCTGGCACATACTATACAAAGGTGTGGTCTGTACGTTCTGTTTTTTTTTTTTTTTAAGAAATTAATACTTTTATTCAACAAGTGTGCATTAAATTTAACAAAAGCGACAGTCAAGACATTTATAATGTTACATAAGATTTCTATTTCAAATAAATTCTGTTCTTTTGAACTTTATATTCATCAAATGCTCAAATATTAAGCAACCGTTTGATAATAATAAGAAATTATTCTTGAGTTCTTTCTTTCAAAAGACAGAACGTTTTAATGATAGATTAATTAATCTGCAGTGATGATACACAGAAGGACAGAAATGTCCAAATTCTTAGATCCATGTTCCACGCTGCTAGTTTTCTCTCGACACGGCTGGCAACTCAACATGCTCAAGCAGTGCCCTGTCTGAGGGCTGCAGCTCTTCCTCGAGGTCTGTCTTGTGTCAGGAGCCCCTGACGTGATCAAACAGTGTCCTTTTCAAAGGCCTTTCCCCCTAACATTCATACTCCCATTGGAACACAGACATGACACCCTATTTATTGCCTTCTCTTTGCACTTTTTTTGCATCTGTAACCGGTCTAAAAATCTTTTTTTTCCATTTAGCGAGAGCCAACTCTGTTTCCACATACCTTCCAACGTGAGCAACAGCAGCTTGCATTTCGATTACGACAATGATGGGAATGAAAGTGACTGGTCCACGTCTGTGGCCAGTGGGTCAATGGTCTTCTCCATCAAACAGGTGCATTAATCTTAAATATAAACACAATAACAACTCAAGAAGAACTTTTTGTCTCTCTCTCTCTCTCTCTCAAAACAAAACATGTCCCTTAATCCAGGTAAAAAAAAAATCTTATCAGGACTGTTACAAACACAGAAAACCGAAGTGATAACCTGCGAAAAGCTTGGTCAATCCCGAACCCCTAGGTGTTCCATAACTCTAGTGGTACTCTAAGCAGACCTGATTACACAATCAAACGGTGCTAGAAAATTGGTACTTAATGTCAATATTAAGTAAATTTATACTACAGTGCTTGAAAAGACAAATGAAACCAAAAACTGACATCTCCTAATTTCCCGTCTGAATTCCGGTGTAAGGAAATAAGATTAAATCCAACCTGACATCTTAAGCCGAAGTAGAAAAATCTCTAATGTTAGTTGGCTGGCTCTTGTATAGATCACATTCTGACTGTCTAACCGGGTCAGTGGCAAACTAGAGCACCTTTCTGAGTGCACAGAGAACAAGAGGCCCTTTGTTGCTCTTTTTGTCACAGTTGAGTCCAGGAGATCATTACAGGTGGGAATTTTGAAATATTTTGTTACGATATAAAAGCCACTGCCCCAGTGTGTGGTACAAATCACCCTCAATAACTCAGCATTAAGTCAATCTGATCCATCTACTGTACGTAGAATACCCAGTTTTCTATACCATGAAATGGAACACAGTTAGGAAATGAAAATAAGAAACTCAATGACCTTCTACCTCAAACCAGATGAATTCTTAGTCATATAGGCTTGAATCTAACTATAGCATGACGTACTGACACAGATGATTATGGCAGTGTTCACCTACTGTGCAATTTCCTTTTTCATTCTTAAAGAAAGTATGTGATTTCTGAGGGGATAAAGGAAACTGAATGTGGCTTTAATGATGTAAGTGTTCATGATGGCAGCATAATGTGTTCTTTGTGTTGGTGAAACCGCATGTATTAAAACAGAAAGGATACAGGTAGGTTTGTTTAATGAAAGGAGAAAAATTCTCTCGTTATATTATCTGAGTGTCAAAAATGATTATCAGAGAGAGTTTTGTTGATGTTGATGCTGAGGTGTGGTTTTGAGGTGGAGCGGAGCTTTAACCTTGGTGAAATGAGCTCAGCTGCAGTTCTGTAATCTGCTCATCACAAAGAGATAAAAGAGCTTGCTTTGATGCGCTGTAAAAACATTTGCTGGGTGAGCAGACAACTGCAAAGTTATTGATATGGCTATTGAAAATCCTTGCCATTTAAAGAACCTATTAAACAGAAAGTCGTCTTCATAAAAGACTAGTGCATAATAGTCTCACGTGTGGCATACAGTATGGTACTATAATAAATGCTAGACTATATTGTATGTTGGTATGGGTGCCTTGCCACAAAAGTCAGAATTCTAGCATTTGATAATCCAACACACAAACAACAAGGCAAGATTTTATAATTTCAGAATTTCAGACTCAGCCAGTCTCTAATCAATTCAGAAAAGCAAATGAAACAAACTGGAAATCATATGAATCATTAAAAATGTTCTCAAAAATTAATAGCACACATCTTAACTCCAAACACTTATTTGTCTAGAGATATAGGCTCTATTGGAAATAACGGTGAAAGCATCATATGAGCAAATAACCTCTATCATTTTATTTGTTAGAATTTATTTATTTTCATATTATCTGTTTACAGCTCGTTATTTTCATTAAATGTCATATCATTTAAAAAAAATAAAAAAATTCTTACAGTAACAAATTACCAAGCACAAATCCATTTTAGTATAGAATTTAGAATAGAATAGAATTTAAGAGGGTATTTTTGAGAATTTCATCTTCTGCAGCATACCATTTTAACTATAACTTATGTCTTACGGAACAGCAAGCGTGACGTATAATGACCTCTTCAATCAAATCTAAGTTATAACATATTTCAACTGAGATCAAGCCCTAAATTACGACTTCATAATTAGTAATGAAAATAATCAAGCATGTGTTCATATGGGGCATATGCTTCTACTGTACATCTGACCCTCAAGCATACTGGCACAAGAGGCAAAATTACTATTACTTAATAATATGACATTTAGTAGATTATTCATTATAAAGGATTTGAGTACATGACGGAAACAGCAGAAGCAGCATATGGTTTGCTTAAGGGCACAGTGGTGATGGTGATAAGGCAAGACTGTGATGTGATTGATTGTTCATTGACTTCAAACAGTCCCACATGTCTTCTTTCACACAGTCTTTTATAACCAATAGTCTCAAAGGATTTTCTTCATTAACTTTGTTCTCATGACAAAACCTCTCACCGCATTCAACACTGTTTACAGCATTTCTTTTTTATGCACACGCACACAATCTGAGTTTGATTTAAACCCTCAAGAGCTATAAGCAATATCCATAATGTATAATTAGGCTATGCGAATCGTTGGCTACAAAACAAATGCTTATGAAATATGTTCTAAAACAAATTACTGATAACATCTAAGTAGCAACTCATGTAAAAGCTACTTCATTCCTCTCTTGATTTTTTTGTGAAGCATGCAGCCCAGTCCAAGTGTGCTGATTCTGTGATGTTTCTGACTAATGTGGGACAATGCGTCGTTGCAGATGTAACAACTTAACCTCTATGACCTCAGCTGTCCTCTAAGCACAAATAAAACAACAACATCCTGTCTTGAAGCACAGCGCAGCGCATCTGACAGCTCAGCTTCCTTCTTACAAACGCTCCTAACAACATGCCAACAATCTGAGCAAAAAAAGTAAGTTACAGTGCCTGCATTTCCCTTTAAATTGGGGTCATATAGAGAGCATCTTTTTCAGGGAGCTTACAGAAAATCTCAGAAAAGCCATAATCATAAATTTCCCAGTACCATTAATAGCAAATACACACCATAACGCAAACCTCACTGGTGCGTTTAAGTGACAAACAACCTAGTCAATCAAAGGTAGAGACATTTTAAAAACCCTGAATTACTCAAATAGAACAAGTCATTAGGTTATGTTAAACTGTTCTATTTGAAAAGAGACTGGAATATGAACTTATTAGCATATACAGCAGATTACAGTTCTCTGCATCCCAACATTTCTTTCATAAAACTTTCAGACATACAAATGCTAAGCATTTCAAACACAATTAGGATTCATTCTCTGAAAGAAAATGAGACATTTCAAATAAAAATGTATACATGTCATATGCAGTTGGCTATATAAAACAACTTAACAGATGAACTTCAGTTGTGAACATTCATGATGTTATCAACAAAAAGAGTGAGATTTTTTGACTTACACAAAGGCATGGTAAATGAATGCCCAGGCTCGCGGTCGCTCCAGGACATTGTAGAGGTAGTTCTGGAGCTTCCTGTAGCGCGCGTTTCTCCGGCCGCTTTGCGCGCTGTAGATGAGCGGTTTCCCCAGCAGGCTCAGCCGGGCGCCCTGCTTTCTCCTCTGGTTCTCCGAGCCTACTGCACCTGTTGTGCCCGGCGTCGACAGCAAACTGTCGACTGTCCTGGTCGCGTTGTTCATCGTCCCACGACCGGCTTCAACATCTTTCATGCCATAGGGCTGCGAGGTCTTCATCCAGAGACCAGTACCGCCCTCATCGCCACTGTGGTTGCGGGGCATCGCATCATCAGCGCAGGCTGGAAACGCGCGTCTGGCACCAGCAGTGCGCGCATATAAAGAGTCTGTAGACGGGCGTTAAAGTCTCCTGTGTAAAAACATAAGAATCTTTTATTGTTCTTCTCTTAAAAATGATATATAACAGGATCGCCTACTGACAAGTGCATGCATCCAGCTAATTTGCAGATAAGATATGAAAGATTTGGTAAAGTTATGAACCTTCAGATGACTCAAGCAATCTGCGCTCGCCGCCGTGAGACTGGAGTTTTGAAGGAGCGTCACCATCTCAGTGGAGGAGATGTGGCGAGGGGAGGGCATCACTCGACATTAAACGCAACACTCACTCACTCACTCGCGCGCGCGCGCGCTCTCTCTTTCTCTTCCTCTGTAAACCATAGGCTACTCTATTCCAGTTCAAATGTGCTGACACGATCTAATGTAGCACTTAGACACCCCAATATAGACACATTATCAGCTTTATGAAGCTTTCGCTTCAGTGTGCGGACAGTGTGGTCGTCTTTTTAAGAGAATTTCTATTAATATTATTATTTTTTAACTGCAAACTAATATAGGCTTCTAAAATACAAAAAGTTTTCATGATATACTTTAACTACAACTACAGTAAAAGTGCAGAAAGTTGATAAAGAATGACAATAGTTGTGTTTACCGTCCGATAAGGGCTTATGCCGAATATTGTTGCTATGGTTACATCCTGGCGCGAAAGTGTCTTCTGAACGTATTTTGTGGACCATTTTCACAGCCAGTGATTCAACATTGTAAATCCTGCAAAGTTTTTTACATTTTCATTTTTTTAACGTATGTATAACACTGTAGCCTACTTTGTATTATATTAGCCTACCTTTGCGTCAAATAACAAGAAACTAGCTGTGCCCCTGTGAGTGTGTAGCCTATGGCCAACGGCTGTGGGAGTGGCGGTAAAAGTGACGTCTCTCTTCTGACTGGAGCTATCAATCTCTCTTATTTCCCCTCTTTTTGAAGGTTGTGAAAACACTATTGTGGAGTTTTGTTATTTGAGCAAATGGGAACACAAAAATATATTTAATGTAGTCTCTCATTCACCGAAGTTTACCCAACTATGACTTCCGCTTCTGAGAAATTTGGCACTCCAATCACCCAAGTAAAAATACTTTTAAAGTAGGCTTGCTAGCCAATTTTTTTTAACAAATATTTTGGTCATATGCTACTTGCGATAGGCCTATCGAATTAGCCTTTGGCTTGACATCTTTTCACCAGCGTCTATGGAGTGCTAACTTGTTTTCTATAGCCTAACTTTTGTGGTTACTGAAATGTTTTTTTTTTTACCGGTCAAAACATAGGCTAATGTTGTAGGCTAGCCTACTCTGTTTGTGTTTTTATTTATTTTATATTTATTTATGTATTGTAAAAAGTAAAATACACGCCCCTACCTTTTGTTATGTAACGTTACGGGGCTCAAACCTTTATAATGATTGTCAAACAACCGTATAATCGCAGCCTGATTAAGCCTCGCTTCTGATTTTTATTCCTCCAAAACCTATGTAAGCCTATGTCCGGAATAAAAACAAAATAATGACATTTTCTGCTAAATTTAGTCATTTCATAATTCATAATAATAATTCGCGATTAAGATCAAAAAGCTTTTCCAAGTACTCTGGCATCGCCATTCGCTAGTCCCTCTGCAAATGCCCATTTATGTCGAGCTGAGAGAGTCGAGAACTGCCGAGCGGCTCAGAGGAAACAACACATTTATGGTTTCTGTCTCTGAAGACTGACAATGTCCTAGAAAATATACTGAGACAATCTGAGAGATCTCTGTCCTTATTGATAGGCTACAAACACCCCTGTGCCCGCCCCGCATCATCTTGACTTGAATCGATTTACAAAAGTGTATGAATTAACTGTTTTCTACTCACTGTGGTGGCAGAACAGATTCTCCTCAATAGACACTTTATAGAAACGCCATAAAAAACAAGACTTAAGCTCATAACTGAGTCTTTCGGGTTCCTGATCGGGGCTCAATTGAAATCGCTTCAGTCTGATCCGGTAATCACGGAGACCGCAGATCTAGCGGAGCCGCTGCCAAAGAGACCACGTGATCCGAACAGAAATCAAATGCACGTAAAACGTCGGTAAGCGGTATACAGTTGAATTAAGTAAACGGATCGTATTTCAGTGATGTGAACGATATTTTATTGCATTCTACAAACTTTTTAACTATTACTATTTAAATTTTTTATTTTATATTCTGGTATTCTTTAATGTTAGTGTCTTTTTCAGAGGTTCAACAGAGGGAAGCAGGCGAAGCTTATTTTAAGCTGCCTTCTGAGTGCTCTTCCACCTGTGTCTCTCTATCACAAGTTTTATTCTTTCAGTGTTATCAATTTATGAAGTTGCATTGTTAGACTTTTTTCATTATGCATAATTCAAATACTTTGGCTGTTTGGCACAATAATATAAACTAATAAATCATATTAAATAGACAGAATAAGGCAGAACGTATTAAAGCATAATCTGTCACGTGTCAAAGTGACCAAAATGCTGAATAATATGGCTAGTATAGCTGAAAAACACAAAAACATTAGATGAAATAAAGAGACTGGCACTGGAGCAGCACTCTCTCTCTCTCTCTCTCTCTCTCTCTCTCTCTCTCTCTCTCTCTCTCTCTCTCTCTCTCTCTCTCTCTCTCTCTCTCTGTGTGTGTGTGTGTGTGTGTGTGTGTGTGTGTGTGTGTGTAAGAAAGTGAGATGTCAAATGCAGCTGTTCAGCTCAACTGACTGTCGTCTGTCGATGTAGTTCAGGGAAATCTTCCAGGATAACATTATCATTGGAACCTTACATTGCAGTACCAACATCGAAAGCTGTCACTGCTTCCATCTAAGCATCTCTTACTGCATGGTAACAACATCTAAAGAAATTCTATGTTGTTGTTGTTGTTTTAAATGGTTTACATGCATAATAGTTACGTTTTTTCTTCTTTAAAGTAGGCCTAACTGTCACACGTCTGATTTTTTGTGCACAGTGTGCAAATAGAGTGGATTAAAAAAAATGACTCACAATAAGAATAGATTTATATAATGCATAATTATGCCATATGGGCTTTTCTTACAGCTGTGCAAAAGCTGTTCAAGCTTTCATTAACAAAACTGCCAAGGGAGTAGCAGAAAGCCAAATAAATAAGCCAAATGAACAAGAACACCTTGTGTTTAAAATACAAATATTATATATTTTTAGTTTATTTAGCAATTCTGGCAGTGCAGACCTGAGTTTTTAGTAAGTCAATGCAATTTAGAATTACATGTTATTATTAATAAAAGCAATTTATTTTAATGTATTGTATGCAAAGCTTAAATTTCTTGCTGTACTGCAATGGTAAAAACGTCTGTAAATGAACATTAAGCATCAGTTGTTACAGGACATTTTTTATCTTAATGTAATCATTGTGCTTATGAGGGTGGGTTTTCTGTTACTGCTTTTTTTGACATTCACACATTTCTATGATGACCATAAAATCTATTTGTATTTTTCTTATGACATAACTCCAGGAATGTTTCCAGGAAGGATTCCTGCACAGCTAACAACAACACCCTCTAGTGGTTTGAGTCTGTAAATACAGCAGAATAAAACTTTTATTACTCATTAAAAAATTAGGCCCCTATTGCTTTAACGTGAAATTATAAGTAAACCGTACTTTAAGCTTAACACCATAAAAGCAAAAACACATGATATTATAAATTAACAAATAATAAAACTACTACCGCTACTATTCTATTAATAGTGTTGTACCCAAAAAGTTTAATATGATATAGGGACGTAGGTAGGGTAGGCCTAGCTTTCATCAGGACTGCAGTCGTTTAATATCATGTAATATAATCATCACAATCGAATCAGTTTAGCTGATTTAGAGGTTAGATGCACTGTAAAAACCAAGCCTGGTTTGGCCATAATTGTAAGCACTGTGAATTCACAGATATAGTTTAGGCTACTAAAGGCCCTAAATATTAAGGCCTCCTTCACAAAATCCATTGGCCTAAAACACATTTCTGCAGAATGTACTTGACCCGACCGACCATGAAAGAACATGGCACGGTGATGAGAAGCAGTGAGAACCCAGACAAGCTCTCCAATAACCCCTGTCATAAAAAAAATGATGAGTATTTTATGGCCATCGGGATCAAGGCAAAGTGAAATGAGTAACGAGTCTTAAAATATTAGCAATAGATTCATTTGAAGAATGGAGCGCAAGATATGCTTTTTTACATATTTGAAAGAGTGGCAATAAATCAACCCCTGTTTAAAAAATGTTTGAAATCTTTCACGGCACTGGTTTCATTTCCCAGGCAGACAAGAACAGACACTTTCCATTAAACAGCTGACTGGCAATGCAACAGCACTGAGTTTATGAATGTAGGCTACAACCATTGCGGATTATTTGATTTCAGTAGATTAGGCCTACTACTTTTTTATATTATGTTATTTTTTCAGCTGTTGTCCAAATCCTTCCACTCACAAACTTCAATTTGAGACGGATATCACTAAACGATAACTTGCAGTTCCGTCATTGAGTCAGATGAAGATTGCGTGTTTATTTATGGGTGCAACTTTGCAGTATAGGCCTACACTCCTTTTATATCACCACATTTAATTCAGACTGGAAACACACTAAATCCTTTGCTAATATAGATTCGAGCGGTGCAGGAAAGTGTCTCCTCAGAGCTTTGCCCTCTTTTGGACAGGTGGAAACAGGCTAGGCTATTCTCAGGGCGAATTGGAAAGTAACGTTCGGGACACTAATTCCTACTATTTCTGCAGTATAAACTTTATTATTCAAAATTATGTACAGAGTACTCAGATGACTTAGTCTAATACGTTTACTGTACAACAGAGCACACGCCACAGTAAAATGTATCCCACAATGCAACGTGCTGCTAAACATAACCTTCCATTTGCAGTGACAATTTGACCTGTAAGCAAGGAAATTATAGCCTAGTTAACTAAAACTAAATTTAATACAGAAAAAATGTAAACATTTATTTATATATTTAAATTATTTTATTTCAGCTAGTTAGTTACCAAGGCATCATTTCTTATTTTCATTTAGTTTAACTTGATGTAGGCTAATAACTCAAATAACTCAAATGGAAATAAATAATAATAATAACTAGGATATAGACATATCATAGACAATAAAAATGACCTAAAAACACAATACAATTATTAAAATATTAAAATAAAACCAGTATCTCAGTGATACTAAAATAACACTGAAAGCAATTACAGCTGTATTTCCCCTCATTTTTGACCCATTATTATAAAGTTGCAATATTATTTACACAAACTATCATTTTTATGTAGCATACTGTTTGAAATGTTGCATAATGCTACTGTTTCACTTATAGTATAAGTGTAAGCTAAGCTAGTTTAGTAGTAAGCTAGTTTGAAGTAGTAAGCTAGTTTTCCATTATGAACATAGCCATTGTTTTTCTTGATGCAAATACATCCAATTTATTACTAAACATGCAGATATTTCAGTCATATTAGAGTTGCAAGATATTACAGCAAAGTACAAATATGTTGCAGATATTTCCAGCTGACAGCATGAATGTTTCCAAGTAGCAGCAACTTCCTGCACTTTCTTCACAGTTAGCTTTCCTAATGCCTAAATCTCTCTATATCAGATGTCTTTATCATCTTGTAATATACTGTCTTGTTATTTCTTCCTGTTGAAGGCATTGTTTGACCTGGTCGGTGGTACGCCTTGTGTTGTCCACTTACCATTGAATTCTCTGCATCAGGTAGGCCGTCTGCAGTACAAGGTGGACAAAAATTTGCTCTCGAAAAACACACCTGGGTTCCAGCTGACATTCTTGACCCTTTTCCTTCGCCCAAAAAAAAACATCAGGGGCATTGAGAGTGCCCTGCTTCAAGGGTTCTGCTTGATAATCAATGTGCATTCCTTTGTTAGTGTTTGTTTGTACTTACCATTGGTCCAAAGTAGATCAGTGCTATTTTTATCAACTAAAGCTGAAAGTATAATAAATCTAAAGTACTAAAATAACTCAAATTTAAATAAAAAGTACTAAATTCAAATGAAAACTGAAAATCTAAAAATAAAAGATAATTCAAAATATTAATATAATAGTGTACTCAACGGCCACTTTATTGGGTACACCTGTTTAACTGCGCGTTAACGCAACTATCTAATCAGCCAATCACATGGCAGCAACTCAATGCATTTAGGCATAGACATGGTCGAGATGATCTGCTGAAGTTCGCACTGAGCATCAGAATGAGGAAGAAAGATGATTTAAGTGACATAGAACATGACGTGGTTATTGGTGCCAGAAGAGCTGATCTGAGTATTTCAGAAACTGCTGATCTACTGGGATTTTCACACACAACCATCTCTAGGGTTTACAGAGAATGCATGGTCCGAAAAAGAGAAAATATCCAGTGAGCGGCAGTTCTGTGGGCGAGAATGCCTTGTTGATGCCAAAGGTCAGATGAGAATGGAACCAGACTGGTTCAAGCTGATAGAGAGGCAACAGTAACTCAAATAACCGAGGTCTGCAGAAGAGCATCTCTGAAGAGGTTCAGATGGACTACAGAAGCAGAAGATACACCGGGTGCCACTCCTGTCAGCTAAGAACACCTAACTGAGGCTACAATTCACATGAGCTCACTAAAATTGAACAATAGATTAGAAAAACATTGCCTGGTCTGATGAGTCTCAAATGGAAGGGTCAGAATTTGATGTAAACAACATGAAAGCATGGATCCATCTTGCCTTGCATGAACGGTTCAGGCTGATGGTGGTGGTGTAATGATGTGGGGTCTATTTTCTTGTCACACATTGGGCCCCTTAGTTCCAATTGAGCATAATTTAAACACCACAGCCAACCTGAGTATTGTTGCTGACCATGTCCAACCCTTTATGACCACTTCTGATGGCTGCTTCGAGCAGGATAATGCACCGTTACAAATCTCAAACTGTTTTTTTGAACATGACAATGAGTTCACTGTACTGAAACTGACTCCACAGTGTCCAGATCTCAATTCAAGCACCTTTGGGATGCGGTGGTCTCTGAGGAATGGGGATACTTAATTTGATTAATCGATTCAACAGTGCTATTGATCAGCATTACCAAACGTGGATGTTTTACACCAGAAACAAACACTGATGTACTATTTTATTTAATACTGTGAAGCTGCTTTGATACAATCTGTATTGTGAAAAGCGCTATATAAATAAAAGTTGAAGTTGAAAAGTTGAATGTTTCCAGCACCTTTTTGAATCTATGCCATGAAGAATTAAAGCAGTTCTGAAGGCAACGGGGGATCCAACCCAGTAATGGCAAGGTGTACCTAATAAAGTGGCCGGTGAGTATAATGCTAAAATAACACTGGTGTAGATAACCAAAGATATTATATGTATTTTATTTTTTTGCAAGTTTATAAGACTTATTTCAGTCAATATTTATACTTAAAATTCCCATTATACCTTTAGTTCTGCTGGTGTACCTACAGTATTTCTAAATTCTTCTTTTTATTATTTCATTTTGATGTTTTAAAACCTTTAACCCGTTTACACTTTTGTCTTTATTTCTCTTTCTCTTTGTAATGTATCGCACTTTATATAACCTTTGTGTGAAATGTGCTACATAAACCTGCCTTGCCTCATTACTGTTTAACATCATTGCCTGTTTTTGATTTCAGTTTAAAGTTGTGATTCATTTTATGGAAGAAAAAAAACAGCAATATTTTGTTACAATCCAACTAACTGTGCAATGAAGTCATGATTTCCAGACATGCCGCTGCTCGATTTGATTTTTCAGTGGTGAAGCATGTGTAATATAATGCTCTAATAACAAATTTGGTTCTTGTTCTGTCTTGCTAACCGATGCCCAATGCATTACTATAGCAGCAGTGAGTAAATGTCGAAGCAACACCAAATCTGTCACTAATAATATTAAAAACATATCATCCAAGAAATTTAGTGCAAGGCTAAGCATTTCTAGGAAAACAGCTGCTTTATCTTTAAAGCAATGTTTCACTAGACTTCAGAGCGGCTACTTTTTATAGCTCACCTAAACAGACACTGACATTAAATTACAATTAGCTGGATAATTGAATTATGCATTAGATTCTGAACAGCTGCTCAGTGGTTACATAATCACACAAGACTGAGTCTAATGTCGTATTTCCGGAAATCTGAAGCACTGACAGACGAGGTATTTTTAGCAATTGTTAAACAGTGACCTTGCACAATTATTGAAAGTTACTGATTAAACAAATGCAAGTAAACCATAAACAAAAGGAAGGAACTGTGTAGTGCTATATCCCTCCACATGGTGGAGAGATTGGATTACCATTAACTACAGTATGATGCATTGATGGACGTTACTGGACGAACCTCTATTTGGTTTGAGGGCATAGACAAAATGTGATCTTAAGACATTTTTTAATGAACAAAATTACATTTCAAATGTTTCATATTTCTAAAAATATATATTGTATATATAAAAATGAAAAAAGCAAAAAATTTCAAATGCACACATTTTCTTCCACTTTTTAAATGATCATAGATTACAAAAATAAAACAATAAAAAAGCTAGAATTATGTATTTGAAAAAAAAGTAATAAAAAAATCAGTGCACAATTTCTTCCACACAGTCTTTTATTTGTAAATAATAAAAATGAACTCTTGAATATAAAACATACACATTATTTGAGCCACGTCTGCTGTACAAACAAGAAATGTTGCAGTGAATACTTTCAATTTTGTTTCAGTGGAATACATGAGCTGTAAACAATCAGTATCCTTGAATAATACTGACAAAGTAAATAAGTCTGCCGAAACCAGGCATATAAAGTAAACTTCTCTTTGAAACGAGGATTCATGAGCATTTATTATAAAGCAACAGGGTGGTAGAGGTCCAAATTTCTCTCGTTAGATTGGGCATCACTAAAATAAACTTTGGAGGCATCCCTTCTTCCGCTCAGCAGAACCAAGAGACAGAGCACTGATCCATTAACTTGAATGGGGCTGCTTTGTAAATATAAGTAAACTTCTTTGCAGACTCATATTTACAATATATGCATGTACGTAAGTGATGTTTACTTGATACACTCTGTTTCAATATCGATATATCTCTAAGTCATCGTGAATTTCAGAATTATATTCCATATACATATAGCTCTAGTTTTTATACAGGCTTTCTACCTTAGTTTTAGCCCCACAGTAGTACAGACTACAGTGAACAGCAACATCTTCAATAAAATAGGGCCTTGAGTTTGCTGAGTACTACAGTACAGCGCTTATTTATCCATCCAGGGTAAAGAAGGGGAAAAAGAAGGGGGGGGGGTTAAAACAATTTAAAAAATCTTATAGAACATTCAGCCCCAAAATAAGGCCTGTGTGTATGGCTGAACCCGGCCAAATGCCCACACATGGAATGAATGGCTTCGTTTTATTTGATAATCTATTTATATCAAGTACAAGCAAACTGTACAAGTACATGCAACATACAAGCTGTCCTACAGTTTGTGGAACTAACACACACACTTATTGTAGTCTCTTTTTTTCTCATCTGTCTTGTTTTACAAAATGTGCATGCAACTTGGAACAGTTCCAGATTCATGCTGTTCCCCGTGTTGGTGGCGAGCGGTCTTCTTCAGAGACCACGTCTCACTGTCACATTCAAAATGCTCAGAGGGGGGAGGGGGGGAGGATCTCTGAGATTCGTTTTATAATAAACTAAACCCAAAACCGATGACAAACAGCTAAAAATAGGAAGCTTACGATTTTGGCCTCTTCTGATTTTTTTTTTTCATTAATATTATCAATTCCCCAAAGCTCAAACTTTTCTCTCGTTTTGTTCAAAAATCAAGCAATTGTGCTCGCATTAAAATAATGTAAACTCTAGTCGGGTAGAAATTCAAATATCGGTATGTACAGGTCCTTTACCAAACGGAATAGAATTCAAAATGCTCTGAAATGCCAGTACGATATGTTTTGTGATTGCAAAGTTGAACGTTTTAGTGAGCAAATGCATGTAGTGACTGTTTCCGGAGTTTCCTGTTAGTGTTGAAGAAACCTAAATGATAGTGGCAGCTTCTTACAGTCCCAGTGAATCAAATACAATTGGTTTTGTGTCTTCCATGAAGCTCGCATGACACAAATGTCACATTCTACAAAGTGTGCCTATTTACCAAATCAACAGTAACGTGAAAAGGCAAAGCAGTCGGTGGCGACTGCTGTAAACAGACTTAAAAGGTTCTCAGGCATCCCTGCCTTAATAGACGCAAACGCACACTCACACACACACACACACACACACACACACTGCAGTCACACAATCTGAGTCTGAGTTCGTGCCAGACCGGCACACGGCGGGGTCTCGGATGCAGCATCCGTGAAGCAGAGAGGAAACTCTCTGAGAAGACTAAATCTTGACCTTTAACCCTCGACCTCTGGGGCTTCCTGTAAGTGCAATATAGAGGAGGGGCAGTGCTGTCCTCTCACTCTCGCCAACTCTGAAATGCATACACATGTGAGAAAACAAATACGCTGACTGACCAGAACCATCTAGGCTACCGGAACCACCGTGGGCTCTGCTTCCTGTCAAACGAAGCGGGGTCGCGTTTCGGGAGCATCTCCCATTCCTTCTCTTTTTATTTGGGTCGAATCGTCATCTCAGCAACAAAACATGCAGTAAAGGATCAGAGTGGATCAAAGGAAATCTCTACAACCCAAAGATCAAAAGTAAAAGAGAAGTGATTGTCAGGCTTCAGCAAAGCTTTGATCATGATTCTGTCCGTCTGTCTCTTTATCTGCCGCTCCGGTTCTGATTGTTGCCTCGGGTCCTTGGTCCGTGTGTTTTAGTTTCGCATCTCGCTCCTATCCATTCACTAGGACCTGATGATGCCCGGTGGCCCTGAAGAGTCCAGCGATGACTGGGAAGCGCGACGAGCGAGAGGAGCTAAGGTCGGGTCGACCAATGACGAGGGGGGAAACAGTTTGTACCAACCGATCACTGTGCTGGAAAGATCCAGCTCCTCTAAAAGAATCTGTGCGACTCCCATGAAACATTTGTGGTCCATGCGGCCGTAATCTCCCCACACTATTACCTGAAGACACATTCAGTGGTCAGTACACGCTAATGTGGACTATGGAGGGAGGTATACCGAAAACAAACGAATGAAACTCGCTTCCTACCTGGAGGACTTTACCCTGCGGACTTTCCTCAAACAACAGCGCTTGCTGATACAAAGGATCGAGCGTTTTCCGTGCAATCTTGGTTTTCTTTTTGGCTTTGCACGCTCCGTTTTCCAGCAAATAGACCTTGACGTAGGGAGCTGTGAAGAGCAGACATAGTTCAAAAAGGCTTGTTCAAGCATTTATAGTGCCTGGCTGCGGCACGTCATATTAACAATTAGTACAATGTGTTAAACTTCAAATTGTCCGGCTGTAATCACTCCATTAAGCTCCTTTAAATCACATTTCTGTTAGTCCAAAGTACATGTGCTAAATGACTCAAATTGAACTGCTAATTAAAGTGTGGCGAGCAGGACGAGGCCGAGGGCCGTGAGAGAGCGGCGCGAGGCCGGTGGCGTGATTAATGATGAGCGACACCTGCGCGACGTCTCGTATCTCTCACGGAGGAGCGGAGAGAGGAACAGGCCTGGACTTATGTTGTGTTTTGTTTTATTATATGTGACAGCAGTCGTCCGTGAGGGGCTGCAGTCTTTTACTTTCGTTTTGTATTTGTTTTATTTTTGAATGTTCGCCAGTTCCCGCCTCCTTCTTCCCATAACATCTAACCTCGTTACATAAAGCAACTACAAATACACTATTGTTCAAAAGTTTGGAGTCGCTTTCGTAAAAAAAAGTATTTTATGATTACCAAGGCTACATTCATCTGATCAAAAATATAGAAAAATAATAATATTGTGAAATATTATTTAAAAAATATATATATTTTAGCATATTTTATCATGTATTTCAGTCTTCAGTGTCACACGATTCTTCAAAAATGATTCTAATATGCTGATTTGGTGCTCAAGAAACATTTCCTATTGTTGTCAATTTAGAAAACCGCTGTCCTGCTTAATATTATTGTGGAAACCACAATTTTTCAGGATTATTTGATGAATAGAAAGTCAAAAAGAACAGCATTTATTTGAAATACTAATCTTGTAACGTTGTAAATGTCTTTACTGTCACTTTTGATCAATTGAATTAATGCATTCTTGTTGAATAAATGTATTAATTTCTTTTAAAAAATCGTACTGACCCCGTACCTACTGCTTACATGCAGAAAAAAAAGAAATTCAGTGTGCTTAACACAGAACAATTTAGTCATGCATGTAAAAATGTTTACACAATGAGTAGGATACACATAATTAATCCCTAATCCCTATGAAAACTAGTCGTGTGTGTGCACACTCTCACCCGGCAGCGATTTGGAACCTGGTTTAGGTGTAAGACCACGGGCCCTGATAACCTCCACCTCCAGCTGCCCTTTCTTATTCGTCAGTCCAATCTGAACATCTCCTACAAAACAAAACCAATTAAAAGAAAAAAGAAAAAGGTTTCAAGAAATTAAATGTTTCAAAGTTTTCCATTGAAGCAAATTTAACAAAATCTTAGACTTTAGTTTGTATACAACTAAAAATATTTACTTACCCATAGCGGGCGTGGCAAGTGTTTGTCTACCCACCAACTGAGCAGGGCCAAGACCGTCCAGGAAATCACTGAACTGGCTGTCAGCCCCTAACCTCATCCCTGAGAAGATCAGACTGACACACACACATGCACCAGTCATCAGATGGATGGATGGATAAAAAGAAGCAATTTAAATACAGCTTATAGTAAATTATCTTGTTATATTTATGCATTCTTAAATACTTTGTTGTCATAAATCCATAAAAATCCCAAAATGTATCTTCTGAAACCATTGTAGAGACCAACATATGAAAACAAACTTCAAACAAGAACATATACATCAATTAGTTTATATGGATGAAATCTACTACTGCAGAATGAGCCTACTGCCCTCATTTAGCGTTCAAAGGCTGCTGAAATGAGTATGGTATGTAAACCCTGTCCTGCGTTAAGGCCCCTCTTAATACACTCAATATTTCCTTTGAGACCAGCGCAATTTCCATGACCTAACTCCTGCAGGAATGTCTGAGGGACGTGCCAGCCCATGTCGTGCTACCATATGAACGGCTTTATGTGATTTCAGACCATTTAAAACACGTTCAACCTTAAATCATGGGGTTGCTGCTCATTTTGCCGTGTCACACAGTCACGACGGACAGGCCAACCGACCGAACGACCCCCGCTCTCTGAAGCCGTAAAGGGAATCGTGGCTGGCGTTTTCTGCGCCGCTACAGACCCTGCCAAGGCCCCTCTCCGCAGATGATGGATATTTTAATTATTATAGGG